>NC_092091.1:58648637-59248637 GCF_045679555.1 Salvelinus alpinus
TTTTTGAGGTGTCTGGTTTGTCTATTTCTATGTGTTTGGCCTGATATGGTTCTCAATCAGAGACAGGTGTTTTGCGTTGTCTCTGATTGGGAACCATATTTAGGTTGCCTGTTTTGTATTGTGGGTTGTGGGTTATTGTCTATGTTAGTTGCTTGTGTCTGCACTTGTTGTTCTATAGCGTCACGTTCGTTTTGTTGTTTTATACGTTTTTCCAGTGTTCTTCGTTAATAAATAGAAGAATGAATTCACATCACGCTGCGCCTTGGTCCTCCTCTCTTCCACATTACGACGAACGTGACAACTGCGCTTATAACCAGCAGCTTTGCAAATTTGGGTGTTGCAGGAGGCGTTATGTGAACGCCCATAGTTACCAATCCAGTTGTGTAATTTGAAAGGAAAGCATTGTCATTAGATGTAGCTCAACTACAAACATTCAAGCATAACACTGTATAACTTCTGTGTTGATAAAATGCTGTTTATAGTACTGGAATTAAACATGATTATACGCTGTTGCCTTATTCTGCTAAACAGCTTCTTCGTTGTCACACTGACACATGAAACAATGAATGATTCAGGGCAGGCAATGCAAAATAAGTTGTTTGCATTACGTGCCCTGAGGCATTGATTCTCTCATGTGTCCGTGTGACAACGAAGAACCTGTTAGTACAGTTTGTCCTCTTTATGGTTAAGTTTTGTGACTGTGTGACATGGAAATGGCACAAGAATTAAAATGATTGAATCAAAGGTTGGCTTTCAGTATTCCATGTATCTCTTACGTCAGAGACATCTCTGAATCTAAAGAATATGTGGCATTGAAAGTATGACTCATGTCTTAAATAGTGAGTTGATTCTAAATTAATGTGTATATATTAATGTACCGGTACTCTCTCTAGAGGGGATTCATGAAAAATACAAACCACACAGTGTGGTTGCTTTAAAATAATTACAAGATTTGAAAAGGGTGGCATGCTGCTCATCGTTTTCAGCATTCTATGAAATGTATTGTGATTACCGGCTTGAATTTAATTTTGGACAGTTGAACGCAAGCCATTTCAATTCATGTATTGAAATTATTTTCAGATCCAATTAACAAATTGGAGTTTGTATATTGTGTTACTAAGCATACTGATAAACTGTGATTTTAGTTGAGCGTTGGCAACAAACAAAAACATTTTTACCAAATAATATTAGGAGATTATAGTGTTAAATAGCCTTGGCTTTTTGCCCATGGAACTTTGGGGAGTGGTTAGGACACGTCTACATTCTGCACATAAACAACTCGGCAGGCTAAAAGTGAAACTATTGCGATACAATTGTAACTCCATAGCAGTCTAGCATATTACCACTTCACGAACATTGAATATACTTGATTTGTAATAGGTAAGTTGTCAATTTGAATTATTTCTTTGGCATCAATGTCTTCTGGATAATGATGGACATAAGCTGGTTGGTTACAGAAAGTCTTGGTTGTTTTATTAGACTAGTTGGACAAGACGTTCAAGGTTTGCTCAAAGATGATATCTTGCATTGAGGCTTGACTGATTTAAGACAACAATGTAGGCCTAAATGTTTTAAAATTGTTTTACAAGCACGCCTTACCAGCTTTTTTTATTAAGTTCCTTAAATGTGCTGAGAATGTACCAAAGCCAAGCCACTATGCTTCAACATTCCCAGGGAAGGATGTTTGCAAAATAACCATTGGACATCAACACTCACCACGCTCTATGGTTCTTAGAATGTTTTATGCTAGCTGAGAAGTCTGTATTGAAATGCAAATTCCTCTTGAGGACATTACAATTCAGGCTCAGAAGGTTGATCACGTGATCACCTGTTTAATGACGGCTAAAATATGAAAGGGAGAGGGGATTTTGTATTGGGACTTTTATTTATGATTATATGTGGATTAATAAATAGTAACCCAATTGGGATACATTCACATTACCCACAGATCTAGCCTCAGATGACCATAACCCCAATACTGATCTGCCATCGATAATGAAAAACATCTCACCCTATCGGATTGTCTTCTGTCCAGTTACTAGGCTACCTGTTCCATAGGTCCACAGTCCCTTGTTCGATTTGAAGTCCTAGGCCCTGCTGTATATCTCATGCCCAGTTAGGCATCAAGTCTCCAGCAGTTTGTGGCCTTAGTAGTAGCTGGCTATGAGTCCCCTGCCTTGTCAGGCCCCCTGTCCTGCTAGGGTCTCAGCCACCTGACTTGGGGTACCCACCATTTCCTGAACCGGTGTGACTGCTGCATTCAGGTGTGTACACCTAAGCCGGTACCCTCCTGGCCTCTATGCATGGTCACGAGAAATTACGCTGCTCCTCTAGTTTTACAGTCAGATGCAACTTGACTGTCCTGCCGTTGCCCACACCTTTGTTATATCCCTTTTATTGTGCAGATTTCCATGGAAGGGCACATAGGCAGAACAGCAAAGATACAATGAGGGTGAAGTCCACCTCCAGTTAGTGTGTGGTTGTCGTGTTGAGAAGAGGATGCAAACCATTTTCTCAAGGACCACTCCGTAGAGACAATGACAGAAAAGTGTGTGTCCTCTTTCTCTTGGAACAGACAGTTAAATAAAGGTTTCACTCGTACTCTTTGGCAAGCAAACTGTGACAGAAAAATAATGTATTCTCCTTATTTGTTGGATATGTAACAATTATTTACCTAAACAGTGAAATATTTCTGTCCTGCTACTGCTGAGTTTTATGGTGTCCACTCTAGCTTCCTGGTGAACAAAATCTACAGTTGGCATTCCAGTGACAGGATGTGTGGTGTTGTAACTGGGATAGAGAGGAGTAGAACAAAGGCCTCAATGGTTCTTAGACATCCTAGCCTGGGAAATTAGGCCAGGGTCGGGGGTTAAGATAACTCCAGGGGCAGATAAAGACAGGATGAGCCCAAAGTGGCTTATGGTGCCCCCCAATGGGAGGGGTGGAACCAAGAATTCTGGTTATTAGCTATATGAACTGTGCATTGTCTGTATGATTCAGGCTCTCAGCCTAACAGGCAGAACAAGACTGTTGGGCTGACGGTTTCATTAATGCAATAAGAAATTATTTCTCAGCGCTGAATTTCCACGACAAAACCCACTCTTATTTTCTCGTTCTCTCTCCATCTTTCCCCCTTTTCTACCTTGCCCTCCCTCCTTTCTAGAGAACATCATAACCATGGAGACACTGAATGAAATCGATCACCTCCAATCATCTGGCTTTGGTAAACCCCTACCCAGACACGGGCTTCATCTCCTTCACTGGTTCTCCCATGAATATGTCACATTCAACAACGACAGCGAGATGGTGACAGTTCGCAACCCTAAGAAGAAGGCGTTCGGCTTCCACCGCTTCTTCGACAACATAGAGGAGCATGATGGCCAATGTAACCAACTGCTACCAGACCAGGACTTACCATACTACGAAGTGGGCAATCTAAATGCTGCAGGGTCTGAGAACCTGCCTGATTCTGTCATCCAAAACCACACAGAAAACAATGATGACAGCAACATAGACCGGATCATCATCAGCCTCCAGTCAGACCGTGTGTTGGACAGAATCTACGTGACCCAACATGATCATCACAGAGGTGCTTTTGACCCCCAGCGCACCTATCGCATCAGTAAGGGGTTGATCAGTTTCATCCGTAATCTGGAGCTGGATGAGTTCCTGGAGCAGACTGGATATTTTCTTCCTTGCCCTGCCTCCATTGAGACACTGAACGAAATGAGACACCTCCAGTCATCTGGCTTTGGTACACCCCGGCCCAGACACGGCCTTCATCTCCTTCACTGGTTCGCCCATGAATACGTCAAATTCAACAAGAAGGATGAAATGGTGACCGTGCGAAGCCCCAAGAAGAAGGCGTTCGGATTCCACCGCTTCTTCGACTACATAGAGGAGCATGATGGCCAGCGTAACCAACTGCTACCAGACCAGGGCTTACCATACTACGAAGTGGGCAATCTGAATGCTCCAGGGTCTGAGAACCTACCGCATTATGTCAGCGAAAACCACACAGGACACAATAACGACAGCAACATAGACCGGATCATTATCAGCATTCAGTCAGACCTGGTGTTGGACAGAATCTACGTGACCCAGCATGATCATCACAGAGATGCTTTTGACCCCCAGCGCACCTATCGCATCAGTAAGGGGTTGATCAGTATCATCCGTAATCTGGACCTGGATGAACTCCTGGAGCAGACTGGATAGTCTTAAGACTTTTCTCCCCTGGCCAAGGGCATATAGACAGAGGCATCGTACGCATAATTATTTTTTAACCTAATTTCTGATGGTCAAATCCAAGATCTCTAACTGAATGATTTATTTTCTTACAAATGTATACTAGGCATGGGTATGACATCATGTCTTCAATATTCCCCATACATTGTGTATTGTAGGAAATTGTGAATGTTTTTATTTAGATAAAGGGCCTTGTTTTTTGTTATTTTTCCCCAACCATTTCACCTGTGTGGTGGAATTTCTACCTTTAACTAATAATGAGGAGAGGCAAAATCAATAATCAATCAAGGTATTACTTTTATTAAAAACATATTATAATAAGGAGGCTGGTCGCACCACCCACGCAGGTGAAATGGAGTGGGAGCCTGCTGTACAAAGAGTACAGGAGCATTTATATAGTCAAGCTACCCCATGCATGCATCTGCAAAACACGTGACCCTATGTATGTGTATGTGTGTGTGAGGGGAGAAAACTGGGTGAAAAGGTTGCCTCGGTCTGTCGCAACTGAGAGAGGACAACAGGGGCCAGAATGACAGGAAGTCACTCCAGATATACTTCCTCTATGTATGGTCGTACTGGCCACACACACAGAACACACACAAAACATGAATCTTTCGCCCAGAAAAAGGCTCCAAACAGAACAATAGCTTTATCACTGGTGTGCAGAATAATACACTTTGCCCTGTCTCCAGCTAAGCTAAGAGGAACCAGTTAATCTCTGTCAGCTGTTGGCTGAGCGCCCAGGTATCATGAGGTCATTCTACACACACAGAACAGTTAGAGCAGGCCTCGTATTAATACACACACACTTTTCTATCTTATATGAGTTAGTTAAAGAAACTATCTCAAGCCCAATGCCTAGGCTTAAAGAAGGATATTTTAGTACACAAGCATTAGTAAGGTTCAATAGAAAATGCCCTCACACCTGCAATAGTTATTGCCACACGAGTCGGAACTAGCAAACTGTAGTTATACACGTGCTGCCAGTGGTCATTGTAGCATGTAAATCTTAGTGGGGCAAACAACAAAATGTTTTTGTAGATGCATGCCAGCAAAGCCACTACACAACACTAAACAATACATTAATTGCACTATAACGGTGAAAACGGTGACCACAAACTGTTTGGGCCGACAAAAAGCTGTCTCACCAGCAGTCCCAACACAATACCACTGCTACACCTGGCTATCAGCGGAGCCTTGTCTGGCAGCGAAACAGTTAATTCAGCCTCATTTACTGCCTTTAAAAAAAACATAGCTGATATGGCTGACTCGCTTAAACAAATGTGGTTTCTACTGACAATTAAGATGTACAAACTATGGCATAAGGGGACGACAAGCGGATAAGAGGCAATCTGTAATTTCGATTAAGACATTAATGAGCGAGCTAGGACGGACGTAGTCAAAATAAGTATTTGTTCAGCACTTTTGAAATGTACAGAGACAGAATTCAGAACATGGGTTATTATTACAGTATTTTCCCTGTACACCAAGTCAGAACCTTAGGATAAATAAAGAGGGCATATAAGCAGACAATGAAAGCTCTTACAATACGTGTGCACCACCAAGTCAGAACAGTAGGCTAAATTATGAACAGCTTACTACACAACATACACTTAGTATTACTTTCTTAGCTGCAGGATACATATCTCCCTGTCATATTACATAATTTATGCAGCAGCATACAATACATTTTTTGACTCACCCTGTTCTACTGTGATCACTGGAACAGGAAGGTGGCGCAGTGGTCCTTCGTGGGGAAATGTTGTCATCAAACTTTGACATCAAAGTCTGGCATTCTCTGGATGTATGGTGCTTTCAGACAACTGGGAAAAAAACAAAGCTGAATCATTACGCCAGTGATCTTCAGGTTGGAGCCCTCGAAAGAGGCCCAAGTTCCCGACTTGGAATTCCGAGTTTAATGACCGTTCAAAACGTATTTTCCCAGTAGGAGCTGATTTTCCCAGTTGTATTGAACTCACTGAAGTCTGACATTTCCCAGTTCTGAGTTTCCAGTTGTTTTGAATGCGGCAGAAGTCATGATGGATTGACAGCATGGCAAATGTTGAATGTTTATCCTTTTAAGCTTGGAAAAGAAACCCTTAAACTGAGACTTGGACTACACACCCACTTCACTGAATAGCAGGCTTGTGATTGCTTTGCCGTTAGCCACTGATTCCTTCCAAACCACTTATTCTTGAATTTTTCTAATTCCAACTTGTTGTGTAATGTTTATGTCCAATGGCCGATGAGCACCGATACATTTTATCTATAATTTCTCTTCATAATTTCTCTTTATATGACACGGATTTGAAAAGGATTTTCCAGTCGATTATTGACTTGATTCATGATGATGACTGCTAGCTTGCTACTAAGATTTTGAAAGTATGATGTTGTCATGATCAGTCCAATCAAAGCTATGGTAGAGATAACATGATTTGACGTCATTTTATCTGTGGCCCATGACCTTGAGCCTTCTTGGATGGGCACCTATAATGTAAGTCTATGGCAGCACCGAAGGGGCTTGAATTTTCAAGCTCTCCCCGTAGATTTTGCGGTGATGTAGTGTCCCCATGAGTGACAGAACACTGAGCCAATCACGGCGCAACTAGAGAACATTACCAACCCCTACACTTCGTATTTTCCGCTGGCTGCCCCACCACCACAGAATGCACTAAGCTAGGCTGAAACACCTGCATTTTGGAACAGCCGTACTCAAGAAAGCAAAAAAGAGACAATTTTTGTATGCGGCTTTATTAACATTTAAAAAATATTTTATTTACATTGTTTGCAAACTGATATGTGACACGTATCAATGCCAAAATAACATGCAAAACAGGCACACAAAAACAGTTACTTTTTTAAAGCTAAACAGGTGGGTCTCAAAACAGGTGGGTCTCTGCCCCACCTACCCTGAATGACGGGTTGCCACTGCGTGCTGCATTCAAACAATTAGCAAGTCAGAAATGTTTGAGTTTCCTAGTTCCGACAAGCACGTGAACACGGCATAAGTGTGTGTGTGTGTGTGGGGGGATTAATGTTTCTAATAAAATAATTGATTAGTTAATGAGTTGTTTTTTATTTAAAATGTTTAGTACAAAATGTTGAATGTATCAATAACATTTGTCTCAAAACATTCCAAAACCAATGACCGGGAAATTCTGTTTTTAAAACATGAAAAAAAAACACCACACTTTGAACAACTGTTTGACCATTATATCGTTATTCAAATTAAATCAAACTTATTTACATCGAATAATGTTTTACAAAAGTAAATAAATGATCCATTTATCTGAAACCTGGGTCGTTACACCAATTAGGTGCCTTTTGAGTAGTAACCTCATTTTAAAACTCTGTCTTAAAGAGCACATGTTCAACTTAAAACCCCTTAAAGTCTAAGGGCCCAGGTGTAAGTCACACAACCAGTGCTGGACATGGAGAACCTAACTTGCTATTTATCTAACTTTTCTATCTCTGCAATTTTGTGTTTTCCAGACTCACGTAAGTTGTTAGCTGACCAAGATCTGTTTTATTTCAGTAACTATAACTAAAGTCTAAGGGCCCGGGACTGGGTTTCTACTAAGCTAACATATGGAATTCTTTTAAGATGGTCATACCAAGGATCATTTAGCTACTTCATTTTTATGTATCAAAATATATTTTGGAAATTATTTGATGAAACATTGAATTTGGCCTTACTGCTATTAGCCCATAGAAACACATGAAATAACAGATTCTAACATGGAGAAAATCTAAAGGAGTTCTGTTTTTGAAGTGTCTGTGCTATATCTGAGAGAGATCCGAAAGCTCATAAAAAAACAATAATTAGTGTAATTACCCGTATACCTTTCACGTGGAAATGCCTTATTCACTTCCATTCATTTTTTCGTCCCGGTACCGGGACACCTTCAGATGAGTCCCATGACGCTTTGTGGTGTTGTAGAGCAAAACATCATCATGCTCATGAGAGTGTTAATCTTTCCATACAGGGATCATATTAGTTTGGACGCTACAGACGTTTTTGTGAGAAGAAAGATTTCCGGGATGTTTCCTGGTCTGACCAACCTCGCTGTAGCTCTGCCGCCTTCCACCACAGACGTGGAAGGCCGACCACCACAGACGTGGAAGGCCGACCACCACAGACGTGGAAGGCCGACATCGGCGGACGGGATAGATTGAGACGCAGCCCATGCCAAAAAAATACACATCTCATGCTGAAACAGGCAGATTTTGATGGGGATGAAAAAATAACAATAACACTTTTCCCATCTCAAGATGTTAAATTTAAAAAAATACGATAGTGACTATTAAGAGCCAAATAAGGTAATAGGGGTGACAACTTCATCTTAAATCAGCCATAAATCCCCTTGTGATGCTTTTACACTATGATTTGACTATTAGATGTTAATTGGACTATTAGATAAAAAATATATAGTTACACCATATTAAAACAAGAGTTCAGCTCACGTAACAGGTTTGACCTTAAAATGAGGAACAGGTGTGGGGGGGGGGGGGTTACATTAAAGTGAATCACTAATAAAAAATAATCTTCTGAAATAACTTTGTCAAAGCAACCAAATAACTAGGGCGTTACAATGATGGTGAAAACTTGGAGAAATATTGGGGTTAAGTGGGTTAAAATCTTCCTAGAAGTCACAGATGATGGACAGAGGGATGTACAGTTGAAGTTAGACGTTTACATACACCTCAGACAAATACATTTAAACTCAGTTTTTCACAATTCCTGACATTTAATCCTAGTAAAAATTCCCTGTCTTAGGTCAGTTAGGATCATCGCCTTATTTTAAGAATGTGAAATGTCAGAATAATAGTAGAGAGAATGATTTATTTCAGCTTTTATTTATTTTCTTCACATTCCCAGTGGGTCAGAAGTTCACATACACTCAATTAGTATTTGGTAGCATTGCCTTTAAATTGTTTAACTTGGGTCAAACGTTTCGAGTAGCCTTCCACAAGCTTCCCACAATAAGTTGGGTGAATTTTGGCCCATTCCTCCTGACAGAGTTGGTGTAACTGAGTCGAGTTTATAGGCCTCCTTGCTCACACACGCTTTTTCAGTTCTGTCCACAAATTGTCTATAGTTGAGGTCAGGGCTTTGTGATGGCCACTCCAATACCTTGACTTTGTTGTCCATAAGCCATTTTGCCACAACTTTGGAAGTATGCTTGGGGTCATTGTCCATTTGGAAGACCCATTTGCGACCAAGCTTGAACTTCCTGACTGATGTCATGAGATGTTGCTTCAATATATCCACATCCTTTTCCTGCCTCATGACGCCATCTATTTTGTGAAGTACACAACATGATGCTGCCACGCCCGTGCTTCACGGTTGGGATGTTGTTCTTCGGCTTGCAAGCGTCCCCCTTTTTCCTCCAAACATAACGATGGTCATTATGGCCAAACAGTTCTACTTTTGTTTCATCAGACCAGAGGACATTTCTCCAAAAAGTATGATCTTTGTCCCCATGTGCAGTTGCAAACCGTAGTCTGGCTTTTTCATGGCGGTTTTGGAGCAGTGGTTTCTTCCTTGATGAGCGGACTTTCAGGTTGTCGATATAGGACTCGTTTTACTGTGGATATAGATACTTTTGTACCTGTTTCCTCTAGCATCTTCACAAGGTCCTTTGCTGTTGTTCTGGGATTGATTTGCACTTTTCGCACCAAAGTACGTTAATCTCTAGGAGACAGAACGTATCTCCTTCCTGAGCGGTATGACGGCTGAGTGGTCCCATGGTGTTTATACTTGCGTACTATTGGTTGTACAGATGAACGTGGTACCTTCAGGCATTTGGAAATTGCTCCCAAGGATGAACCAGACTTATGGAGGAATACCATTTTTTTTCTGAGGTCTTGGCTGATTTCTTTTGATTTTCCCATGATGTCAAGCAGAGGCACAGAGTTTGAAGGTAGGTCTTGAAATACATCCACACGTACACCACCAATTGACTCAAATTATGTCAATTAGCCTATCAAAAACTTCTAAAGCCATGACATAATTTTCTGGAATTTTCCAATCTGTTTAAAGGCACAGTCAACATAGTGTATGTAAACTTCTGACCCACTGGAATTGTGATACAGTGAATTAAAAGTGAAATAATATGTCTGTAAACAATTGTTGGATAAATTACTTGTGTCATGCACGAAGTAGATGTCCTAACCGACTTGCCAAAACTAGTTTTTAAACAAGAAATTTCTGGAGTGGTTGAAAAATTAGCTTTAATGACTGCAACCTAACTGTATGTAAACTTCTGACTTGAACTGTATGTCAAAATGCTGAATTTTCGCAATGCAGCAAATCTTTCTTCATATTAAAAAATCATATTTATTGAATTTTCCGTGTGATCTATGATATATTACAGGGCACGTAATTTAATATAACAGGCTTAACAATTCAATATTCATGCACAAAATCTACTTAAAATATCAAAGGGACGCAAAAGGCACTAATTTCATGGAACGACACACCTACAAGATGAATGATCCAGAGTTGCTTTGCTTTCTTAACAGTTTTGTCCATATCCTGTTTCTTATTCTCATCTCCTGACAGAAGATCTCTGTGTCTTAATTGCCTTTCTTCTTTCCACTATCTTCCTGTTTTCTTTCTTTGTGGATGAACAGCATATGCCTGTTGAGGTTAACCTTGTAATTGAAGCTTTTTCCACATTCTCCACACTTAAATGGTTTCTCTTCCATGTGAATCATTATATGTTTGGTTAAGTCACTCTTTTGCTTGAAGCTTTTCCCACAGTCACCACAGCTAAATGGTTTCTCTTCCGTGTGAGTCAGTAAATGAGAAGTTAGGTTCCTCTTCCTGTTGAAGCTTTTCCCGCAGTCACCACAGCTAAATGGTTTTTCTCCTGTGTGATTCTGGATATGATCAATGAGGGTCTCCTTGCGATTGAAGCCTTTCCCACAAAATCTACAATGAAATGGTTTTTCTCCTGTGTGAATCATTTTATGTCTGTTCAGGGTCTGCCTGCGAGTGAAACTTTTCCCGCAGTCACAACAAAATTGTTTCTCCCCTTTCGTCTTTCCATTTTCGTTCTGTTTTCTTTCTTTGTGGACAAGCAGTATATGCCTGTTAAGGCCAACCTTGTGATTGAAGCTTTTTCCACAGTCACCACAATTAAAAAGTTTATCTTCTGTGTGAATCAAAATATGTTTGGTTAGTTCTCCCTTCAGCTGAAATCTGTTCCCACAGTCTCCACAGCTAAATGGTTTCGCCTCTGAATGAATCCTCGAGTGCATCTTCAGTCGGCCAACCTGAATGAAGCATTTGCCACAGTCAAGGCAGCAATGAGTTTTTTTAGACGTGGTGCTGTTTTTTTTAGATTTCCTCAAAGGTTTGAGATCCAACAGTTTAGAGTCACTCCCTCTGTTCTCCACAGTCTGGGTTTGGGGAAGATCACATTCACTATTCACACAAGGAGGAGCGAATATGAACTCTATGATGTCAGCATCCTGTTCCTGAAGCTGCCCTACCTCCTGACTGGTCCTGATTTCCTTCTGCTCCTCTTTAATCTGTGTGGGCGCTGTGCCCTTCTGCCCCAGATTGGGGCTCCAATCTTGCGCACAGTGCTGCTGCTCAGGTGTAACCTCCTCCTCTGAGACAGCGAGAGAGAACTGGAGGGAGTCTATTTTACGTAGTTTTATCTCCGGTGTGATCCGCAGCAGTCTCTGAAGCCGGTAATTCTCCTGTTTAGAACGGGAAATCTCCTCCCGATACTCCTCTACCACTTTCTCTACTACGTCAATAATCTCCACTGCAGCCACCATTAAACGCTCACGAACAAACACACTCAAAGACTGTAGTTTAGACATTTTTAGAGAACTGAGAGTTCAGTATTCAGTTCACTGCATCTAAACCCACGCAAAGAAAATGCGTGGTGCAAAATCTAAACAATCTTCCCTCTAATTCTACTTCCGTGTTGTTTTCTTCTTTTGAGTTTGTCAGCGGTTGGCTAGTCCCGAACAATAAAACAGCGCCACTAGCTGGATGGTTTAAAGGTTGATATGGCGAGTGATCATGTAAAATGTTTAAAATAATCAATATAATAATGCTATTTATATACAACGAGTGGTTCTAATTCTGAATGCTGGTTAAAACCGCATTCCAGCCGATGTCTATTCCACAATAGAAATATATGACGTTAAAATGCCTATGTACCCTGTTCCATCTGACTGAGCAATCCACTGTCTCATCAGCCCAGCTAAGCAATTTATAAACTTGATCTCCACTATAAAAAGCATTTAGACATTATCTCACATTTCTTTTAGACTAACATTTTGTTTTAAACAGCAGCGATTTGTATAAACCTTTCTGTCTGTCTCTCCGACATTTGCAACATTGTTTCAATATTCAAATTCGATCTCCAGCTGTCCCATAGTCATGTAAGTGTTGGGAGTCGAGACAAGACAAACAGGCAGGCGGCGTTTCTCAGCCAGTCGAAATCATGAATCAACTGTTATAATTTGTATGGATATACACAAAGAAATGTCAATTGAAAAAAGGTAAAATGATACGAAGGTCAGCTAGTTTTAACCGAACCGATATAATGAATGACCAGCCGGCTTCGGTAGCAACCATAGATTTGTGTCGGGACTATATCTTGTGGAAGGATTAAATAGTATGAATAAATTAATCAAAATAACATTGTTAATGAAAATATGTCAATCATTATTTTAATATGTTGGTAACCTGTTGTTTGGAGGATATATTGGCACGGTTGGCCGGCCCTCGACTTCATCTCGTGCCTAACAACACCAATGCCAATATATCCTCCAAACACCCGCTTCGAGTGCATTATCACTTAAATATCCAGTATGCAGTAACAGATAAGATGAAACATTATGAGGCTGTATAGATGCCGTTGAAATACAAACTATTGGGAATAAAAAGTATGTACGTCAAACCAGATGGGTTATTGAGATGAGAATGAACATCCTTTCAGAAAATGCAGTGGGGTAATAATAACCAGAGTTGATTATCTTGAGATATTGAAGAATCCTAGTACCTGTCTCTGTAACGTTCCACTCCTTGTACTCCGTCTTTGGCAAATGACATGGAATACAAGGAGTTGAATGTAATAGCTGAACAGAGAATAGCAAGCAAGCTAGAAAAATCCCACACATGCTGATGAAAAACAAAATAATTATGACTTCATTAGATTAAGAAAGCAATGGTTACACCTAAGTGCCACAGAACCATAAGGAGAAAACGTAATCGATATTGTCTGCTTCATGGTTAGCCTATTTCTTTGTAAATCAACAGATACTGTGGAAAACAATGGGTCATAAAATGACTGGTTGATCAAAGTAAAGAAATTAAATCTGGAAAGGAGTGTGGATTGTTGGTACATGAGTGCACATTTTAGTTTTAGCTCAGCACAATCACACGTGTTTCTAATCAAGTACATGATGATTGGTTAATTAGTTGATTTTATTCGCAACATTAGTTATTAATAACATCAGTTCACCATTCTCTCATCACCCCTGAGATATATTCCAAAACCAACGGCCATGAATTCTCGTTTCTAATAACGTGAAAATATCAACATAACAGCTGCTTGACTTTCCTCACAGAGCAGGACTGGTTTCCCACAATACTCTGCACTGTTTGATAATTATATTGTCATTCAAATAAAATAAAACTTTATTTACATAGAAAGTTTTACAAAAGTAAATATCTGAAACCTACATGAAGGATGTGGAGTTTCCTTGCTTTCCTAACAGTGTTGTCCATATCCTGCCTTCTCATTCTTAAACCTATTCTCCCTCAGGAGACTGAACAGATTTGGCATGGGTCCTCAGATCTTCAAAAGGTTCTACAGCTGCACCATCGAGAGCATCCTGACTGGTTGCATCACCGCCTGGTATGGCAACTGCTCGGCCTCTGATCGCAAGAATCTACAGAGGGTAGTTCGTAAGGCCCAGTACATCACTGGGGCCAAGCTTCCTGCCATCCAGGACCTCTATACCAGTATACCAAATATTGTCAAAGACCGCAGTCACCCTAGTCATAGACTGTTTTCTCTGCTACCGCATGGCAACCGGTAACAGAGCGCCAAGTCTAGGTCCAAGAGGCTTCTAAACAGCTTCTACCCCCAAGCCATAAGATTACTGAACATCTAATCAAATGGCTACCCAGACTGTTTGCATTGCCCTCCCCACCTCTTTTACGCTGCTGCTACTCTCTGTTATTATCTATGCATAAGCCACTTTAATAACTCTACCCACATGTAAATATATTACCTCAATTACCTCGACTAACCGGTGCCGCCGCACATTGACTCTGTACCGGTACCCCCGCATATAGCCTCGCTCTTGTTATTTTACTGCTGGTCTTTAATTATACATTTTTTATTTATCTTAAAACTGCATTGTTGGTTAAGGGCTTGTCAGTAAGCATTTCACTGTAAGGTCTAATACACCTGTTGTGCTCAGCGCATGTGACAAAATGTGATTTGATTTGATCTCGGAGATTCTATAGTATCGTCAACCTGAGTTAAAATGAAGTTTGACATTTCCAAATAAAAGAATGGTTTCACCTGTGGAAGTTCAGATCCCTTCCTTGACACTCCCACCCAAGGGGTTCTATAGACACAGCAATCAAAAGTTGCATTGATGTTATTTGTCCATTCTGTGAGACATTTTGTTTGTGATCTTGTGTGCAAATGTCACATCCATAACACGGGAATTGCTCCTCTGTCTTAATTGTCTTTCTTCTTTCCATTTGTGTCCTGTTTTATTTCTTTGTAGATGTTCATGGTCTTGGCTCAATTTGTTTCTAAAGCTTTTCCTGCAGTCAATCTCCTGTGTGTTAAGAATAACCTTTGCCTGTTAAGAGAACCCTTTTAATTTAAGCTTGTCCCACAGTCACCACAGCTAAAGGGTTTCTCTCCTGTATGAGTCCATATGGGCCCCTTCAGGGGCCCCTTAAGATTGACATTTTTTCCCACTGAGGTTTTTTTAGTCGTGGTGCTGCGTTTAGTGCTGGGTTTCTTCAATGGAGGGTTTGGAACCCAATGGTGGGCTGATGTCAAGTCCTACTGGATCGCTGCTTGCGGCTGATCTGTGGCTGGAGTCACAAGAAAACATTAGTAATGTTCAGAGCATGTTATTTAAAAACATAATCATTCCGTTCTCAGCATGAACAAAAATCTCTCTATCTCGTTAAGTGCCCACTAATTGGCCACACCTGATCTAGAGTGCTTGTTTCCTTTGAAATGGGGTTTGTTTGAATAAACTAAAATGAACAGCTTTGTATGAGTTACAAAAACATGGCATGCTAGCTCCATCCTGATGGCGCAGTGGACTATAGAGAAAAGAAGATCATAGGTTTGAATCTCACTGATGCCGTGCCACAATAACAAATGTATGTTTGTATGATTAATGCCGAAGCAAATTAAATTCCAAGTGTACTATGCTTGTTATTAAACGTTTTATTGAAACATGTTCTCAGAATGTTAATTATTTTCAAATAACTTAATAATTTCCATTCTCAGAACGTTACTAAAACCTCCCAGGAAAAAACTTTCAGGGAACCATAGTAAAAAGTTCTCAGAACCATCCTGCAACCTAAAAGTTCACAATCCCAGCACAGGTAAATGTTTAACTTCCGTTCTAAGAATGTTTAAGACATGTTCTTTTTTACCGGTCAGGAAACGTATGGCTTTGTTCCCAGAACCAATAGGAAACCAAAAAAAAGGAACCAAGGAACCAAATGTACTAGCTGGGTAGTGGCTGTTTAAAGAAATCTGAACCATGATTACAGCTTATCTTGGCCCATAGACCACTTTCAGGGTGAGGAACAGTCTAACATCAAGTTGTAAAATCCTGAGCTACTTCTTTAACATCCTTTCAGAGAACTTACTGGGGTAATAATAACCAGAGTTGATTATCTTGTGATGGTATAAAAATCCCACTCAAGTGAATATTGATGCAAAACAAAACAAACACCAATTAAATTAAGAAAGCAACATTTACACCTATCATCCACAGCACAATGAGGAGAAAAATGAATGATGATATGTTATTTGGTTATTTATTTGTAAATGAACAAAGATAATATATTGTGGATTGTTGGTGCGTACATGAGCTCTAGGGAGATTCTCAATTGGGCTTCTCAAGTCCGTCCTCTCCTCGACTCATCCATCCTCCTCTCCTCTGTGACCCAGAAACTGAGGCGATTCGATTAATGCCCCAGGTGAACCGGGTTAGCGTTGATTGCATACCTCATGACACTCAAGTGGAGACACCTCTCCTCGATTACCTTTTTCAAAAGGCGAGGAGAGAACAGAGGTGAGGACGCGAGGAGTCAAGCAACCCAATTGAGATTCTCCCGTTGTTTGCATCCCAATTCTCCATACTTCTCTCAAAGTGTGCACTTGAACACTCCCGGTAAAGGATTTCAAAGCATTGAGTTGGTGAAAGCATTGGCTGGAGGGAGTTTCCATTGTTATGAAATCCATCAGGACTCTAGAGAACATAATAGAACAGTGTTCCTCAATACATTCCCGGGGGATCACCAGGGAGTGCATATTTATGTTTCAGCCCAGCACTACCACAGCTGTTTCTAATGAGGGACTTGAATCAATGATTGGTTCATTAGTTCACCCCCCCCCTTTTCCCCTGAACATTATAACATGTTTAATATGTTGATAACATCTGTCTTGCCATTCTCTCACAGCCCTGAGAGACATAAAAAAACAACCAGGAATTCCTGTTTCTAATAGGGTGAAAACATCAACATACTTTGAACAACAGACGTGTGAGTTTCCTCACAGACCATGACTGGTTTCCTACAATACTCTGTACTCTTTGACCATGAAATTAAATCAAACTCATTTTACAAAAATAAATGAATCACACATACAGTATATTTATCTTAAACCTACAACATGAATGATCCAGAGTTGCTTTGCCTTCCTAACAGAGTTGTCCATATCCAGCCTTCTTATTCCCATCTCCTGATACTCCCCTGATCTGTCTTTATTTTATCCAATTTTGTCCTGTTTTCTTTCTTTGTGGATGTTCTATATATTACTGTCCAGGTTCAATTAGTGTCTGAAGCTTATCCCACAGTCACCACAGCGAAATGGTTTCTCTCCTGTACCTTTGTGAGTCTGCAAATGCACAGGTAGGTTTTCCTTGAGTCTGAAGCTTTTCCCGCAGTCAACACAGTTAAAAGTTTTTTCTCCTGTGTGTGTCAGTAAATGAACAGTTAGGTTCCCCTTCTTGTTGAAACTTTTCCCGCAGTCATCACAGCTAAATGGTTTCTCTCCTGTATGAGCCCATATATGCCTGTTAAGGGTAACCTTCTGTCTGAAGCTTTTCCCGCAGTCACCACAGCTAAATGGTTTCTCTCCTGTATGAGTCAGTAGATGCGCAGTTAGGGTCCCCTTGTGTCTAAAGCTTTTCCCACAGTTCCCACAGACAAATGATTTCTCTCCTGTGTGAGTCTGCATATGCCTGTTAAGGCTAACCTTCTGTCTGAATCTTTTCCCGCAGTTACCACAAACAAACGATTTCTCCCCTGTGTGAGTCAGTACATGCCTTTTAAGAGAAACCTTTTGATTGAAGCTTGTCCCACAGTCACCACAGCTAAATGGTTTCACTCCGGTGTGACTCCGGATATGCTCAGTTAGGTTCTTCTTGTGTCTGAAGCTCTTCCCGCAGACATCACAGCTAAATGGTGTCTCTCCTGTATGAGTCTTTACATGCTCATTTAGGGTCCCCTTGCGATTGAAGCTTTTCTCACAGTAACCACAGCTAAAGGGTTTCTCTCCTGTATGAGTCTGTATGTGCCTGCTTAGGGTCCCCTTGCAATTCAATCTTTTCCCGGTGAGAGGTTTTTTAGACGTGGTGCTGGGTTTCTTCAATGGTGGGTTGGGATCCAATGGTCGGCTGATGTCAAGTCCTACTGGATCGCTGCTTGCAGCTGATCTGTGGCAGGAGGCATTGTCTTGATTATCTGGAGGGTCACAGGGATTGTCAAGGTGGGTCACAGTGACAAAAGGTTTGCGATTCACTGGTTTAGAGTCAGTCCCTCTGTACTCCACCGTTTGGTGAAGAGTCAAGGACTGAAGTTGATCCTCCTGATCACATTCACTTTTCACACAAGGAGGAGTGAATATGATGTCAGCCTCCTGTTCCTGAAGCTGCCCTACTTCCTGACTGGTCCTGATTTCCTCCTGTTCCTCTTTAATCTGTGTGGGCGCTGTGTCCTCCTGCCCCAGACTTGGGCTCCACTCCTGCTCACAGTGTTGCTGCTCGGGGGTGGGGTCCTCTTCCTCAGAGAAAGCGGGAGAGAACTGGAGGGGGTCTATTCTACATCGTTTTATTCTGGGTGTGATCCGCAGCAGTCTCCCTAGCCGGTCATTCTCCGCTTTAAATTGGGAAATCTCCACCTGGTACTCCTCTACCACTTTCTCTATTACTCCCAAAATCTCTACTGCAGCCACTGTTAAACGCTCACTAGCAAACACACTCAAAGACTGTAGTTTAGACATCTTCAGTGGATTGACAATCACTGGTTTAGGCTCACTCTCTCTGTGCTTCCCCGTTTGGGGAAGAGTCAAGGACTGAAGTTGATCCTCCGGATCACATTCACTTTTCACACAGGGAGGAGTGTATATGAACTCTACGGGGTCAGCCTCTAGCCCTTGAATCTTCCCAACCTCCTGACTGGTCCTGAGATCCTCCTGTTCCTTTTTAACCTGAATGGGAGCTGGGTCCTCCAGACTGGGGCTCCATTCCTGCTCACAGTGCTGCTGCTCAGGGATAACCTCCTCCTCAGAGACAGCGAGAGAGAAGTGGAGGGAGTCTATTCTACGTAGTTTTATTTCTGGTGTGATCCGCATTAGTCTCCGTAGCCGGTCATTCTCCTCTTCAGATCTGGAAATCTCCTCCTGGTCCTCGGCGACCACTTTCTCTACAACGTCTAAAATCTCCACTGCAGCCACTGTTAAACGTTCATTAACAAACACAATCAAAGACTGTAGTTTAGCCATTTTCAGAGGACTGGTAGTTGGGCATTCAGTCGAAAACAAACTCGCCTCGACTTGTAGAATTGCTTGCGTTGCCGTCTTCTTTTGTGCTTTCAGGGGGGTGGCGAGCCCAGAAATAGACAACAACGCCACCCGCTGGATGGTGTTTTGAGCTGGGCTAGATAAAAAAAAGCATATTGGAAGGGTGATATTGTGAGTGTGATGTAAACGGAATCAACATAATAATCTATTTCCCGTATATAGTAATAGTTCAGATGAATGATAAGGCTGTACAGATATCGTTGAAATACAAACAATTGTATTGGGCATACAATAACAGACTTAGCAAGAGAGAAGATGTTACCGTGTCATTCTGTTTTCACTATTTTACAACTTTATGTTAGACTGTTCCTCACCCTGAAAGTGGTCTATGGCCCAAAATAAACTGTAATCCATTGGGGTCTCTGTACCTTACTTAACCTTTAACTTCACTACATTCCAAAATAAAAGTATTTCTCCATACATTTTCACTGACACCCAAAGGTACTCGTTACATTTTCAATGCTTAGCAGGACAGGAAAATGGTCTAATTCACACACGAATCAAGAGAACATCTCTTGTCATCCCTACTGCCTCTGATCTGGCGGACTCACTAAACACATGCTTCCTTTGTAAATGATGTCTGGGTGTTGGAGCATACCCCTGGCTATCCGTAAATAAAATAAAAACAAGTAAATGATGCCGTCTGGTTTGCTTTAGTCCCAACAACGAATATTCCAAATCAAAACTCGCCTACACCGATGTATGCTCGCCTCCAATTCTACTTTTGCGCTGTCGTCTTCTTTTGTGTTTTTCATCGGATGGCGAGCATCTAGCTGGATGGAGTTGTAGCAGAGTGCAGTTGTAAATTGGTGGTCGGGCACATCATTCTGTAAACTTAAGCAGATCTTGCGGTGTTTTTTTTATACTTCTCTCCAGTCTCAATGTAATATTAATTTAGGGAAGAAAATAAATGTATGTGTATGTGCGTGGCAAACGTTCAGCTCAGATGATAAGGGTATGTTCTATTGATTCACAATGGGGCCTGTTTGCTTATCATATAATTACAGCTAGTAACAGTTTGAATATTTACACATTTCCATGACACTAGTGTGAGTGAATACTGTAAGTCATTGGCCAATTTGATTCAATTTAATTAAACTTGATCTGTTCAAAATTAAACTTTTAGGCAAAACACTGACATTCTTGCAACGTAACGTACCATTAATTAACCATCCGAGAGCCCAAATAGTACCTTATTCAATAGGGGTTCCTTTGCCTGTACATTTGTCTACAAATATTGTACACATAATTACAGTCACTTTGATATACTGTACTCCTTACATCTGTGTGTGTGCATTTGAGGAAAAACATAACAGTATTGATGATGAGGTTCTCTTGTGCAAGTAGCACTACTATTTTATATCACTCCGCCTCCTTGAACAGGGAATGTAATGGCTGACACTGGGCGGTTAAGCGTACATTGACTGAGGGGATTCAGCAACAACACCGAAACGACTTATTTGTATTAATTAAGAAACCAGCCTTCTCATGGCTCTTAGAATGAGCCGTTGATCATAACGTGTTACGATAATTTCTTAAAAATTCACTGAGGTAATGCATTTCTTTCCACTAATTTTATTAGCCAAGGCAAGTGGCTAGTTCACCACCAGCTAACGTTAGCTAACTTAGCATCATCACGCAGCTCGCTAGCAAGTTAGCTACCCCCTTACCCAAAACAAAACTAGGTTGGTGCTGTATTTTCGAGTAGACATGATTAGCTAATGTATTTAACAAGCTACGTGTACTAATTTTGAAACTGTTATAGCCAACAATAACTAAGTAGGTAGCTAGCTATCTTGTCAGGCTGTGAAATCTTGTTTGTTTTTAGTTGGCCAGCTAGCTGCCTAGATAGGTCACGTTAGCTACGAGCAAGTTGACGTTACCTACGCAAGTGCCAGCAAGGTATTGTAATTCCTAGCTAACTGTAATTCCTACTAGCAAGTGACAGTACTTTCCCCTCCGAATTGAACACAAGCTTTTGTTTTGAACATCAATTGTTCAAACTTCCCAAGGGCAGTGAATGCAACAATTAACGTTAGTTAGCCTTCAACGTATTTTCCATTATCGGAATTTCACCCCCAGTTTTCGCGGGGAAGGTAGGGGGGGCTCAAGTGTTACCATGGCGTTCAACTTCATGTTGCCAAACAGTGACAAAGCCAAATGTAAACTAGTTTAGAATTGCATAGCTACATTTGGTATCCCAAATGATGAATACGCCGCATCGATTTGTCCCTTATACTTTGTTACGTTAGAAGTTCTCAGAGGGGGGCTATTTGTTGCTAGTGACAGTTGGCTCCTGCGAACTCACAGAAGTGGAGGGAATTTCGTAAACTTTACCGGGAATTCTAGCGGTCTACAACGCAGAGGTTTAACGCTAATCCATCTAGACTAAACCGTGCCTTTTGTCGTGAAGTTGGCTAACTAACGTTACAGTTAGTCATCAAGAAATCCTTACTCAATCTGCTACCTCTCCAATAGCAAACCAACCAATTAATAGTGGGTGACTGAATACACCGCACAGGTACGTAATCGATAGGTAAGGTAACGTTATTGAAATCGGTATCGTTTATTACTATTAGCTATGTCATAAATAAGTCATACACTGGTTTGTAGCAAGCTAGCTGTAGTGTTTTGGATTATTAACGTTATGCTTCACATGTTATGGTTTAGTTTACTGTAATACTTGTCATAAGGGAAAGGTCGGTGAATGTTGACTGTTGCTTAGTTGCAGGAACATTCCGACGAACAAGGCACAGTTTCTGTCTGGAGGCTGTTTCTGAACGCAACTAACGCCTCTAAAATCATGCACTCTGTTAATGTCATTACGGTGTAGCTACTTTGGAAACACACCTCTGTATATTGGTTTCCTTGTTTGTTTTGACGTGTGTGTGTCAGGGGTTCCATTTGGAAAATGTGGCCCAGACAACAGTGACCTGAAATATTTTAACTTGCTGTCAATTTGAGAAATGTTCCTGAGCTATAATGTTATGCATTGTGTGTGTATAACCCATTAGGACGTCCACTCACAGTGCTCAGAATGACAAACATTTTGATTATGGTATTCATCTTAACAGAACATCCAACTCCTGTAATGAAGCAGACACTAAAGCATTATTTTCAAAAATGTGCTAAAATTCAATTTGTGGGAAAACAAACAGTGCACCTGATGCCAGCGGTTCTATATGTGACTGAGATGACAATCTCTGTTAGAAACTTAGGTTGCTAATATAACTGGGATTTGATATGAAAACCAACAGGAGAGATGCTGGTTTAAATGGCATATGAGGAAGTATTTTTATAAAATAATTGCTTCCACGTTTCTATGGTC
This sequence comes from Salvelinus alpinus, assembly GCF_045679555.1. Taxonomy (NCBI): domain Eukaryota; kingdom Metazoa; phylum Chordata; class Actinopteri; order Salmoniformes; family Salmonidae; genus Salvelinus; species Salvelinus alpinus. Next base: position 58,671,321 of record NC_092091.1, read on the forward strand.
AGGTTTTTCCTAGACTGCTTTGTAGCAAGGTAAGACATGCCTCATAATATGAATAAAAACGTTCAGGTTTCAGACAATTATGGATGTTTTCCAAATGCATACTGCCGCCAGCTCACATTGCCAAGTGGTGGGTGCCGCGCTGATAGCATGCCTACCGTTACCTTTGTACTTAAATGGGAGGCGCGTTGCAATTGCCAGTTGAGAAATAAAAATATTACATATTTTTAATTGTGGCCATCAAAACAGTTTTGAACAGGTGACTGCGTTAGAATTGTTGCCCAATGACTGGTCTTATTAAAGTACATGTTTTACTCCAGCAACAACAAGCTGAGGAGCTGCTGCAGCTCTAGCGCTGTCTGACAAGTGATATTCTGCTCAAAATCGGCTCTGTGTGCTGTGCGCAGGTAAGAAATGATACATTACAAGCAATGTTCCCTCGTTTTCTTCATCACTGAGCAAATTTCAGGTCTGCTGAGAACAAATTTTGAAAGTTGTGAAAATTTTGTGCAACTTCTAACGCGCTGTTACTCTGAGCACTGAGGTTGTATCTGCTGTAAGTTAGTTTTAACAGTGGCCGTGTGTAAGCAACTGTGGCTATTTGATCATAATGTAGGCCTGCCAGAGTTGCCTAGCATCAATAACCATGACGAAAATGCGTCCCATAACATTTTAACATGGAAATAGCTGTTCTTTCTCAGCCTACAGTAGCAGCCAATGTGTGGTATTCAATGTAGGATTCCATGAGACTTTTGGGAAAAAAGCATGCAGGGCTTGACAATAACCTCTTCATCAACTTGTCCTTCAGGCAAGGTGACTGAAAATGCTGTTTGACGCAAGAAACGACTTTACAAAATAAAATGCGTTATTGTCATACCATTATTACAGAGAATCAGAAATGATGATACCCTCTGCCTATAGGCTTGAATAAGCTAAGTAGCCAGTCTCAATTTTCTTTTTATACACAAATTAATGTTGTTACTTCTGTGGAAAGAGTACATTGGAGGTCGATCATGATTGACCGGTTGGTGACCACTGCTCTAGAAAGTTGAGTGAAGTTATCTGTGAGCTGATATTTCCGCGCCGCAGTCCCGGGGGAGCAGACCCCAATTTTATTTCCACTAAATTTAACGAAATAACCTAATGGACGATAAGCATGACTGTGAAATGTATTTCCATCAATTAATATGAAGCATTATTTTTGCACGGTGAGGATTTTATTTTATTCTCCTGCTCAATTTGGCTGGCAATAATTTTATCGGCTTCATTTTCTTTATTGTCCTAAAGCCAACAATTACCGGCTAACGGAAAACCTGGTGAGTGTGTGTGAGTAAATGAGTTGTTTACAGTATGCCAGTATGAAAGAGTCTCCAGTCCAAAGCCGTTCTAGAGTGTTGACTGACAATGCATGTCAACGACCCAACAGGTGCGGAGCGGAGGAGGACATGGCGACAGGGGGCTCTCCCTTTGACGATTGCGCAGACGAGCAGGAGCTGCACAACTGGACCGTTACCAACGGCAGCAGCCTGGAGGACAGGCTCAACAACATGGTACAGAGGAGACGAGAGTGACAATGGCTATGTCCCAAATGGAACCCTATTCCCGATGTAGTGCACTACTTTTGACCAGAGCCCTATGGGTCCTGGTCGAACGTAGGGTACTGCTGAATAGGGTGGCATTTGGGACCATTGAGAATGGACACTAAAAGGCTAAATCCTAACTGGAGATTTGCGAAAGTAACAAAAATCTTTGTGATTGCGTAAGTCGTTTGTGGATATATAGCCCCACAGTGGAGGTGTCATAATACCCATAAAGCCTAGAGGTCAAACAGGGAAATGGTTCCAATCATTTCCCCACCATTCATCTACACGAAACACAGTCCTTATTTGATGTGTTTCTAAAAACCCTTATGGGGGGAAAATGAATGGTGCAAAAACAGTTGGAACTATTTCCCTGTTTGTCCGCTAGGTTTTATGGTTATTATGACTCATACTGTGGTATCTATAGCTTTAGTAAGGATTCATCCCACTCACTGACTAGCTCTAGAGTCTTTCAATCTACCTACAATGCTGACCAAAGCAAGACATGGATTTGAAATAGTGTATAACAAGTTTATTGTAGTGTGTCCTCTTTGGGCAACCATGATGTGCAGTACATGGTATTACATAAAACACATGTATATGAGCTTCTGTCCTTTTAAACTCCAGGTTGAAGTTTCCCCTAGGTAAATGTCAAGGATCAGCTTCCCCCTCCCTCAATCCTAACCTGAACCATTTGTGGGGAGGAAATGCAAAACTGACCCAAGATCAGTGTTTAGGGATAACTTCACCCTACACCCCTTTTGAGCTTCCTGTCCCCTCTCAGGACTGGGGCATCCAGCAGAAGAAGGCCAACCGCTCGACGGAGAAGAACAGGAAGAAATTCTCAGCCGGCGGCGTGGTGGAGAGCCGGCTGACCAATGACATCTCCCCGGAGTCCACACCTGGCACGGGGCGGAGAAGGACAAACACCCCTCACACATTCCCCCACGTCAAATACACCACCCAGATGTCGGTGCCCGATCAGGCCGAGCTGGAACGTCTCCGGCAGAGGATCAACTTCACTGACCTCGATGAGGTGAGAGGATTCTCCCTAGAGTTTTCTGAACTATGCATTTCTTGGCGGATTCATCTGTGATTGTTGGGGGTTGGTGTCTGGAAGGGGGGTAATAGTTCATCCGGAAATGTGTAAAGTAGTGATGCACCGATATGACATTTTTGGCCGATACCGATATCCAATATTTTCCTTGCCCAAAAAAACGATAATATTTTTTTTTTAACCTTTTTATTTAACCAGGTAGGCCAGTTTGAGAGCAAGTTCTCATTTACAACTGCGACCTGGCCAAGATAAAGCAAAGCAGTCCGACAAAAACAACACAGAGTTACACAAACAAACGTACAGTCAATAACACAATATATATATTAAAAAAAAAATATATATATATATACAGTGTGTGCAAATGTAGAAGGGAAGTAGGCAATAAATAGGCCAGAGGTGAAATAATTACAATTTAGCATTAATACTGGAGTGATAGATGTGCAGATGATGATGTGCAAGTAGAGATACTGGGGTGGAAGAGGGTAAGTAATAATATGGGGATGAGGTAGTTGTGTGCGCCATTTAGATTGGCTGTGTACAGGTACAGTGATCGGTAAGCTGCCCTGACAGCTGATGCTTAAAATTAGAGAGGGAGATATAAGACTACAGCTTCAGTGATTTTTGCAATTTGTTCCAATCATTGGCAGCAGAGAACTGGAAGAAACGGCGGCCAACGGAAGTGTTGGCTTTGGGGATGACCAGTGAAATATACCTGCTGGATGTGATACAGCCTGGATTCAAACCATGGACTGTAGTGATGCCTCTTGCACTGAGATGCAGTGCCTTAGACCGGTGTGTCCGTGTGTGTGATAACTTTTTAACTAGAATGCTTAAAATGCCACAAATTAAATATTAGTTATCGGTAAGGTTGCAAAATCAAATTCCAAGTTTTTCAGAAATCCCAGTTGGGAGATTCCTGGGTTTCCTGCTTATTCCAGGAGTTTTCCCACCAGTATTTCTGGAAAACCTGGGAATTGAGAAAGTTACCGGAATTTTGCAACCCTAGTTATCGGTCAGGTAGCCTAGTGGTTAGAGCGTTGGGCCAGTAACCGAAAGGTTGCTAGATCGAATCCCCGAGCTGACAAGGTAAAAAATCTGTCGTTCTGCCCCTGAACAAGGCAGTTAACCCACTGTTCCTAGGTCGTCATTGTAAATAAGAATTTGTTCTTAACTGACTTGCCTAGTTAAATAAAGGTGAAATGTAAAATAATAATTAACATTCGGCCGTGGTTGGGAGTCCTATAGGGCAGCGCACAATTGGCCCAGCGTCGTCCGGGTTTGGAAGGGATAGGCCGTCATTGTAATTAAGAATTTGTTCTTAACTGACTTTCCTAGTTAAATAAAGATTACACACACACTGACCAAAAAGTCATTTTGTTGGCATTTATGTATGTCCCCATTACCAGTAAAACATAATCAAAACCTATTTCTTTCACTTGCTGTGCTGTTTTGTTGTTCATTTGTTCAGTCGTTTCATTCTCAACCAGGATTTCATCATACATGTCAAGCAGTGAAGTTTCAGCTCTCTGTTCGTGGCCTCTTTCTCGGTGCGCACTGTCACCATGTCCGTTTCCATCTTGTCCAGCTGTGTATGTAACATTTCACGTAAACCTTGTTTCTTGTATGCATCGAAGTAGCGGTCCTTGTACATAGCATCGAGCATGGCGGTGACACCTTAAAGAGCGAATGCCACCGACTCGCTTGTTCACAGCCTGTGTTGGCAGTTTTTATAAGCAGTCGTTTCAATGCCATGTGGTGGTTCATTTCTTTACTATCAAATGAGGAGAGACAAACTTATCACACAAGTCAGAGTTATACTTTAACTAAATCTTGAATCACTTATTAATAATAGAGGTCAATACAACGCACACGTATATATATATATATGTGTGTAACTCCGGTAGGGCAACATCTGAAATCTAGCGCACTTGGTATTGTGTATATATATATGTGTGCGTTGTATTGACCTCTATTATTAATAAGTGATTCAAGATTTAGTTAAAGTATAACTCTGACTTGTGTGATAAGTTTGTCTCTCCTCATTTGATAGTAAAGAAATGAACCACCACATGGCATTGAAACGACTATATAATATATATAAGTGAATCGATTGAGTGCTCTACGATAATGATGGCTGGTCGTCGATTCACGGTCAAATGATTCGTTGAGAGACAAAAGTACAAAAGTATTTTATAGGCAAGATACACCCCTTTTAACCTACATGACGAACAACAGATATATAGAATGGGTCACAAGGTTAAGATTTGTATGAAAGATACTGTTTGCTATGTATTATAGGTATCTGCTGTGTCAACAGTTTTCATTGTATAGAGACCAGTGTCTGGCCTTCTGACTCCAAACTGGAACCATCTCTCCCTGGTACGGTATAGAACAAAAACATTAACTCATGCTCTGGAATGCTCTTTAGGTTTTATCACCCAGAAGACATCGTAAATCTCCTGTCAGTGTTATCTCCCAGAGGCCCATCCTCAGTAGAACACACACACAATAGTTAAGAATACTCTATTCTGTTGAATAAAACAACCATTTGATGCAATAAAAGTATTATAACATAATCTTGCAATTTTGCTCTCACAGCCATGACAGAGGGTATCACGTCTGCTGCAGGCGCAGTTGATGAGCTTATTTCTTGAGTCAGTTGTTCGAATGGAGCTAGCTAGTGTGTTCATGGTTCCAAGTTTCAAACATGTTCTCAAATGCCATTGAAATGGCAGCAGCGGAATGACAACCAGCATTTTCATGAGCATGCAATACGACTTTCCTCAGTACGAAATCCTCGACGACCCATTGTGATGTCAGACTCGGCATGCTCATGGGGTTGATATCGCCGGTCCAAATGTCAGTCGTGAAGCTAATAGCAGTGACGCTATTAGTGTGTTACTCCGGTAGGGCAACATCTGAAATCTAGCGCACTTGGTATTGTGTACCGGTGCTCAACCAGTCGGCAAAAGCCAACCTCACCCACGACAGAGAACTGTTGATTGTCAAGGGCAAGGAATTCCATTATCTTGCCGTTAATGGATTTCGCCTTTGAGTTGTCTCGCTTAACTTTTCTTACTCTTTCGAATGGCTGCTCGACTTGTTGACTGCTCGATCCACACAGCAGACGTTGTGTGGGCTAGGTTAGGAATGCTGTGTTGCATGTGTAGCGGCAAATTTTACGTAGCGTCAGTATGTCATGTTATATAGGTATGCACGTCAGCTTTGACATCGGGCGGTGAACTAGACATCGGGCCGATACCGATGTTGCCATTTTTAGCTAATATTGGCCGATTCAGATATATCGTGCATCCCTAGTGTAGATTTCACCAAAGATGTTGTGGAAGGGTACTGTTCTTGTTAAAAAGGCACACTTTTCTTGTTGTCTTAAGGAATGTGAATAGTTGAAAACTTTCAATGTTCCAAATAACCTTCTTTCCAGCTTTTTATATCGCAGAGGTTCTGCTGCGTTCTGTTTCATAGTACTGGAATATAGACTGGAAGCCAGGTTACTGTAATATAGACTGGAAGCCAGGTTGTGACACATCCCTCGCTCTCTTTTCCCAGAGGAGCGTCGGCAGTGACTCCCAGGGCCGCGTCACAGCAGCCAACAACCAGCGAGAGCTGGCAGCGGAAAACAAAAAGCCCTTCAAGTTCCTGCCGCTGCACGTCAACACCAACAAGAGCCGGGAGGCGCCCTCAGCCTCGGCCCCCGCAACCCCCTCCGTCGCCGCCACCGCCAAGAAGCAGAGCCCTGGCCTGGGTCTCAGGGACGCGTTCACCCCCTCCCTGCCCAGCAATGACACCCCCAGGCTAGGTAGAGGGGCCGAGAGAGGGCTCCTTCCCCCTAGGGAGGATGGGAGAGGAGAGCTCAGCATTGACAGTAGCCAGGTAGGCAACGTCTAGGCACTTGGGATTACTGAAGGATTAGGGCTTTTCAGGACTTCTATTTTAGACTACACACAGACAGTGTATGTTTTGTTTGATCAACTACTTATTGCACAATGCAAATGGTTGAAGTTTGTAGTTTTCAATACTTAGTTAAAATAGAACAGACAGGACAATGCATACGATAAAGGTAGTTTAGTTGTGGGTAAATTTGTCCTACTCAGTAACCCATTTTGGACAAATCTATATAAATAGCATACCTTGGAACAGCATTTTCACCATTCAAGTATGCTTGCACTGAACTGATCGTCATGTACTGTCTGCAAACGATCACATGGTGTGCTGTGTTCTCGCTCCTGTAAGAAAATAAATGGTAGAACAAGGATGGGAGCCTAGGCGAGCAAGATGACGATGAAACCAGTGTGTATTGAGGGCAATTAAAAAAAAATATGCCACCACCGCAGGTTCCCAAGTGAGTTCTGCCCTCGTTTAGCTCAGTCTGCAGTGAGCGGCCTGGTATCCGCGCTCTCTCACACTATTTCTCTGTCTCGCTCTCTCTATCATTTACACTCGCAGACCTGCACGCACACATGCTCTCTCTCTCTCTCTGTTGTCACACTATCTCATACACACCCTGTCCCTCACACACCCTCACACTCTCTGGTGTCCCTGTCAGGTGGTGAGCAAGCTGGTTCAGATCCGGGAGTACATCGGCAAGGCCAGCTCCATGAGGGATGACCTGGTGGAGAAGAAGGACATCCCGGCCAACGTGCAGCGCCTCACCCACCTCATCGCCCATCTCAAGGAGCAGGAGAGGTCCTACCTCCGCTTCCTGCAGAAGATGCTGGTCAGTACAGTACACTGGCTTATCCCGGCTTTCTCACTGTCTCTCTTTCTGTGTCTCGTTGTTTTTCTCCTTTTCTCTCGCTTTGCCTTGATCTGTCTCATTTATTTTTTATCTCTTTTGGCCCATCTCTCTTTCCATCCTTCTGTCATTTAAGGATGAAAGGGGCTGCTTTCGGAAGACTTTTAGTTTAAATTCACTTTTTCTATGGTATTGATAGTAAAAACAAGCTACGCTAGCCTTCTTGGGCTTTATGGCTGCATCCCGCTACCGGGATCGATATGACAACAGCCAGTGAAAGTGCAGGGCGCCAAATTCAAACAACAGAAATCTCATAATCAAAATTCCTCAAACATACATGTGTCTTATATCATTTTAAAGGTATTCTTGTTGTTAATCCCACAAGTGTCCGATTTCAAATATGCTTTTCAGCAAAAGCACTACAAACGATTATGTTAGGTCACCATCAAACCACAATAAGCACAGCCATTTTTCCAGCGAAAGATAGCAGTCAGAAAAAGTAGAAATAGAGATAAAATTAATCACTAACCTTTGATTATCTTCATCAGATGACACTCATAGGACTTCATGTTACACAATACATGCATGTTTTGTTTGATAAAGTTCATATTTATAACAAAAAATCGGAGTTTACATTGGCGCGTTACATTCACTAGTTCCAAAAACATCAAGTGATTTTGGATAGCCACATCGTTTCAACAGAAATACTCATCATAAATGGAGATGATAATACAAGTTATACACATGGAATTATAGATATACCTCTCCTTAATGCAACCGCTGTGTCAGATTTCAAGAAAACTTTACGGAAAAAGAAAATCATGCAATAATCTGAGACGGTACTCAGAACAATAGCCAAATTAGCCGCCATGTTGGGGTCAACAGAAACCAGAAAATACATGATAAATGTTTCCTTACCTTTGATGAACTTCATCAGAATGCAGTCCTAGGAATCCCAGGTCCACAATAAATGCTTGATTTGTTCGATAATGTCCGTTATTTATGTCCAATTAGCTACTTTGGTTAGCGCCTTTGGTAAACAATTCCAAAGTCACAAAGCGCCTCCACTATAACGTGACGAAATGTCCAAAAGTTCCGTAACAGTCAGTAGAAACATGTCAAAAGATGTACTGAATCAATCTTTAGAATGTTGTTAACATACATCTTGAATAACGTTCCAACCGGAGAATTAGATTGACTTCAGAAGAGCGGTGGAACGGACGTCTTCCTCATGTGAAGGCGCATGGTGAATGGGTGATCAGCTCGTGGCAGTGGTGACTAATTCCTGTCTCCTTCGGCCCCCCTTCACATTAGAGTCATCAGACAAAGTTCTATTGACTGTTGACATCTAGTGGAAGCCGTAGGAAGTGAAAACTCATCCATATCTCGCTGTAATTTCATTGAGAGCTTGGTTGAAAATCTGCCACCTCAGGAAAAAGTTCAAACAGGAAGTGGAACTTCTCAGGTTTTTGTCTGTTATACTCACAGACATAATTCAAACCGTTTTAGAAACTTCAGAGTGTTTTCTATCCAATACGAATAATAATATGCATATATTAGCAACTGGGACTGAGGAGCAGGCCGTTTAATATGGGCACCTCTGTGCACCTTTCATCCAAGCTACTCAGTACTGCCCCTGCAGCCATAAGAAGTTAAAGAAGCCTGCAGTCCACGGCTTCTTTCTCACATTGCTGTTGATAGTTCAAGTTGTTGTGTTTAAGAACTTTTCACTGCACCCTGGTCATGTATATATTTTTTAATGCCAAGGTGTCTGAAACACGCCGACAAGACAGTCGTGTGTCTTGTTCCATTTGGCAGACAAATCTAGGACATGACACGCATTGCTTCTGAACTGCTGGATGGCACGTCATTTGATTTTGCTATCAATATTAAATAGGTGACCCCCCTCTGGCATTTATGTGAGTAATTATCAGCAGTCCTTCTATTTTCATTATTGTATACTAATTTTATCACTCCAACCACTGTTCAAGTATTACATTGAAAGGGAAGGAAATGCTTGAGGAGACCTGGTTTCCATAGCCACTACACAGTCAGTATAGGTCAGGCCAAAGAGGGAGCCCGTGCTTGCAGTACGTGCCTACTATTTCACTGACCGCCCCCTCTTCTGTAGGCGAGGGAGAACGAGGAGGACGAGGCGGGAACACTGGACTCGGCCGTGGGTTCAGGCTCATTGCCAGAGAGCGCCTCCCTCAACATGGAGGTGCGCTCCTCGGACGCCTCCAACGCCACCGTGAGTATCCCTTCCTTTAGTTCTGACAGCCCCTCCTGCTTCAGCTAGTTTAAAAAAAAAACAATTATTTATTATTATTTGCTTTTGTATTAGAGGTGTTTATCTCGTTTGTGACCAATCCAATCTGATACGCTGACTAGGGATATGCATTACAATCTCTACCAGATAGTAAGACGCTGCTTCTAGAAGTAGTCACCCAAGCAGACCGAGGCTAATCTTATTGCCCACCATCCCTCACTCTCGTCATTCCTTGCTCTCCCTCCCCCTCTGCATCCCTCCATCCCCCTTCCATTGCCTGTGTAACACCAGGAAGTCTGCGCGGTCAGCATCTGACGCACAACCAGATTTGCTTGTGCTGGCGATTTTTCTAGTGTGTGTGTGTCTCCAACAGGGCCGTGTTGCAGGCCGCAGTGAACAGAAGGAGGAGCTGGAGAACTTGAGGAAGCAGCACGAGCTCCTGAAGAAGATGCTGGAGCAGCAGGAGCAGCTCAGGGCTCTACAGGGCCGCCAGGCAGCACTACTGACCATGCAGCACAGCTCCCAGCACGCCTCCCACACCATGGCTGACACCGGTGAGACACGGGCCGTATAGAGAGGGCGCATGCAAAGGAGCACACACACTGACTGGACACACAGCGCACATGCAGAGCCGGTAGCTACACACACATACGTAACCTTTTTCATTTGGTGTGTGTGTTCCAGTGCCGACAGAGACCACAGGCAGTGTGTCAGGGCTGAGCATCACCTCGGAGCTGAACGATGAGCTGAACGACCTCATTCAGCGCTTCCACAACCAGCTGCACGACTCCCAGGTACCAGCAACATACAATACCGGGTCGTAGAAATTAGGGCACACCATAGCAAAAAGTATTAGCGTTTTCTTCTGTCTGATGCCTAATGAATACAACCCTGGCAAACATCAAAAGGTAGCACTTTACGCCACAGGCTGATGTGGTAATAACAAGGTATTGTTACCCCTCTATTACAGACGTGGTGTATAACCCTGTAACTAGAATGATTACATTTAAATGAAGGGATAACTGGGCAAAATGAAGTCTTCATGTTGAGTAATTAGAACTTGTTACCATTTTATTGTCACTTTATCCTGTGTGGTAATGTGAAGTGCTACCCATCAAAGTAATATATGCTGAGTTATTTGTGTTCATGCACCTACTAACATCCTGTGTGCCTTTCCTTCCTCAGACCAAGGCAGCAGTCCCAGACAACCGCAGACAAGCCGCGAGCCTCTCCCTCTCCCGGGAAGTCTGCCGCTCTCGCTCCTCCCAGCCGTCCCCTCCTCCCCACTCTGCCGCCTCCTCCTTCCTCCGTCCCCCCCCTCTCACCTCCCTGACCTCCATCACCCCTACGTCGGCCTCCGCGGCGAGCGCGAAGCTGACCAAGCTGCAGGAGCTGCAGGACAAGAAGCAGACCATGGACAATATCCTGCAGGAGCTGCACTCGCTCCGCGACCAGACCCTCAACAACAACTCCTGTAAGTTATGGTTTGTCTCTGTAACTGACTAGGAGTAGGTTAACACCGTCAGGGATGGAGGCCTGGAGGGGGGGAAGTTATATTTAATTTTTTTGCTTATTTGAACACCTGCAACTGCCATTTCCTGCAATCTAGAGCAAAACATTGCCTTCAATCATAACAAACTTTTACATGGTTTCTTTTTTTTTGTGGCGCAGCTCCCATCTTACGTTCTCTGGGGAGAACCCTGGTGCATATGATAGAAGCTTGTAAGTTTGCTGTTGTGCATGTGTGAGTGATGTGTGGGTTGGTCCCTCAGGTCGCAGCGCCAGTGTGTCCCTGTCCTCTCAGCATAGCCTGGCTCTGGGCGCGGGCCCCTCGGACCGCCCGTCTGCCCTGTACAGAGAGCCCAACGGGGCCTCAGCCATAAGACGGGACGCCTCCACCTACCACCCCTCCACACACACCCAGCAACCCCAGCATGAGGACGCCCCAGCTGACAAACTCCGGTACTAAACTCAAACTATTATTATGATCAGTGCACATCACACCACAGTTGTATTCATGGGGCAAAAAAAGGAAGAAAACTGACAAACGCAGAGGGACTTCTTGGACTTGCCCAAATCAAGTTTTATTGGTTGCATACACATATTTAGCAGATGTTTTTGCGGATGTAGCGAAATGCTTGTGTGCTCCAACAGTGCAGTAACATAAAAAAATTCGCAACAATACACACAAATCTCTAAAACAATGGAAATGTATAAATATATGGACGAGCAATGTCCGGAGTATAGGTATGTATGTACACTACTGTTTAAAAGTTTGGGGTCACTTATACATTTCCATGTTTTTTTAAAGAAAAGCATATTTTTGTCGATTTATAATAACATCAAATTGATCAGAAATAGAGTGTAGATGTTGTACATGACTATTGTAGCTGGAAACGGCAGAATATTTTTTATATGTAATTTTTTAAAATGGAATATCTACATAGGCGTACAGAGGCCCATTTATCAGCAACCATCACTCCTGTGTTCCAATGGCATGTTGTGTTAACTAATCCAAGTTTATCATTTTAAAAGGCTAATTGATCATTAGAAAACCCTTTTGCAATTATGTTAGCACAGCTGAAACTGAAGATTTCGTACAAAGCCGTGTACTACTCCCTTCACAGAACAACACAAACTGTCTCGAACCAGAATAGAAAGAGGATTGGGATGCCCCGATGCACACCTGAGCAAGAGGACAAGTACATTAGTGTCTAGTTTGAGAAACAGATGCCTCACAAGTCCTCAACTGGCAGCTTCATTAAATAGTACCTGCAAAACACCAGTCTCAACGTCAACAGTGAAGAGGCGACACCGGGATGCTGGCCTCTAGCAATTTGATGTTATTTTAATGGACAAAAAATGTGCTTTTCTTTCAAAAACAAGGAAATTTAGAAGTGATCCCAAACTTTTGAATGGTGGTGTATGTGTACAGTGCATTCGGAAACTGTTCAGACCCCTTGACTTTTCCACATTTTGCTACCTTACAGCCTTATTGTAAAAGGGATTAAATAGTTTTCCCCCCTCATCAATCTACACAGAATACCCCATAATTAATTACAAAGGAAAAAACGTTTTTTAGACATTTTTGCAAATGTATTAAAAATAATGAAAATATTACATTTACTTAAAGATATACTTCTCCTTAATGCAACCACTGTGTCAGATTTCAAAAAAGCTTTACAGCGAAGGCACACCATGGAATAATCTGAGTACAGCGCTCAGAGACCACAACAAGCCATACAGATACCCGCCATGTTGTGGAGTCAACAGAAGTCAGAAATAGCATTATAAATATTCACTTACCTTTGATCTTCATCGGAATGCACTCCCAAGAATCCCAGTTCCACAAATGTTTGTTTTGTTCGATAAAGTCCATAATTTATGTCCAAATACCTCCTTTTTGTTCGTGCGTTTAGTTCACAAATCCAAATTCACAAGGCGCGAGCACTAGGTCCAGACAAAGTCGAAGTTCTATTACAGTTTATAGAAACATGTCAAACGATGTATAGAATCAATCTTTTGGATGTTTTTATCTGAAAAACATCCCCACAGCATGATGCTGCCACCACCATGCTTCACCGTAGGGATGGTGCCAGGTTTCCTCCAGATATGACGCTTGGCATTCAGGCCACAGAGTTCAGTCTTGGTTTTAACAGACCAGAGAATCTTGTTTTCTCATGGTCTGAGAGTCTTTAGGTGCCTTTTGGCAAACTCCAAGCGTGTTGTCATGTGCCTTTTTTTTACTGAGGAGTGGCTTCCGTCTGGCCACTCTAACATAAAGGCCTGATTGGTGGATTGCTGCAGAGATAGTTGACCTTCTGACAGGTTCTCACCATCTCCACAGAGGAACTCTAGAGCTCTGTCAGAGTGACCATCGGCTTCTTGGTCATCTCCCTGACCAAGGCCCTTCTCCCCCGATTGCTCAGTTTGGCCGGGTGGCCAGCTCAAGGAAGAGTCTTGGTGGTTCCTAGCTTCTTCCATTTTTAAGAATAATGGAGGCCACTGTGTTCATGGCCATTGTGTTCAATACTGCAGATATTTTTTGGTACCCTTCCCCAGATCTCTGCCTCTATATAATCCTGTCTCGGAGCTCTACTGGCAATTCCTTCGACCTAATTACTTGCTTTTTGCTCTGACAACTGTGGGACCTTATATAGACAGGTGTGTGCCTTTCCAAATCATGTCCAATCAATTGAATTTACCACAAGTGGACTCCAAGTTGTAGAAACATCTCAAGGATGATCAAATGTAAACAGGATGCACCTGAGCTCAATTTTGAGTCTCAGCGAAAGGTCTGAATACTTATGTAAATTATGTTTTGTGTGTCGATTGAGTTTTTTGTTGTTGTTGTATTTAGTACATTTTACAATAAGACTAACATATCAAAATGTGGAAAAAGTAAAGTGGTCTGAATACTTTCCGAATGCACTGTATGTTATGGGATGTATAGACATTGCGGATAGTATGTGGATAGAATATTTAGTATGTCTGTAGGATAGAATATTATATGTTCTGCAATAGTTGAATAGGATGGCATTGACTAGAGTACAGTATATACATCTGAAATGAGTAAAACAGTATGGAAACATTAAAGTGACCAGTGTTCCATGTCTAGTGGGACTACCTGGACTTGTGTGCCCTAATGAATACAACCCAGTGCCGATGAAGCAAAGGAGACGAGTAGAGGGAACCAACTCAGACTATTAGCATGCACCCTTTGTATCTCTCTGGTACCGGCAGCTGAAGATCCATACTGCACTGTTCCTTCAGACAAACTCTACCATCCATCACCCTTATCCCTCTTATTCATTCATCAGTCGGCGCAACAATAGATCCAATTAGTTAAGTGTCTCTCCTTCATTGATTTCAGTTGTCCGTGTATCAACCTTGGTCTCTTTCCCACATTCCATTTCTCCCTATTCATTCCCCCACATTCTCTCTGAAATTTGACTCAAAAGAAAGACTTGTGGTGCTTTCAATTCTTGAGGGGGGTGCACACTTTGGGCAGAAGGCCAATCCAATGCTTTTAAATCCTTGAGGTGGAGTCATTTAAAACAGAATCAGGCCATTTTTAAAACAGAATCCCCCTCCCACCACAGGAAGCTGAAGGAGGTGCACAAGCGTCTGAACGAGCTGCGTGAGCTGGTGCAGTACTACGAGCAGACATCGGACATGATGGTGGACACGGTCAACGAGAACGTGAAGGAGGAAGAGGAGGAGGCGGAGACTGAGGAGGACGGCTCCATGCTGGAGACGATGTTCGACTCGGAGCAGGAGAACCGCCGGCCCCCCATCACAAACATCAGGTACTTGAGGGACAGACGGAGTAGGGTAAAGTCATTATTACTACTCATTAGAGCTGTTTATTAGTGGGCCTTGTCCATTTGTTACTAAGCATCATTCGAACCGGCAACCACTGACAGTAACTGGTTAGCTTCAAACCAAGCATATAATCTGTTCCCTTCATGTGCCCCACATTACCAGGTCTTTATTGTAAAAGATAGCCAGGCAAGTCATTGAGAACAAACTAAGAAATATTATTAAGGTTTAGATGAATACAATTCCCAAGGGTAAATCATGCCAGAAAGTGAAATTGAGTCTTGACCCTCTTCTCCATCTCTCTTTCCCCTGGTCAGAAACCCACAGCATTCTGGGAACTGGACAGAAATGAACAGTCTGACCAACGGCCGAGGAGGAGGCAGCACCAACAACCACGCTGACGGCAGGCTCAACACCGAGTGTGAGATCAACAACCGCTCTGCAGCAGCCAACCTCCGCAGCCTCAACATCCCCTCAGCCATAGGTAGCGCAACGCACTTTACATGCTGTACACCTGTACACCCCCCCCCCCCCCCCCCCTGCTGTTCTCACACATACACACAACCCACTCATCTCACTAACCCTGATTTGTCTCTGCCTCCACCAGAGTGCCAGTACAACCGGCCCTACAACCAGGTCAATGACGACGATGATGACGATGCCCTGGAGGATGAAGAGGTGCGGGGGGCCAGGGGCCGGGACAGCGAGGGCTCGAGCAGGAGGAGCAGCCTGGGGAACGAGGACGCAGACTTCGCCCACAAAGTTCACCGGCTGCAGACGGCCAAGCAGAAACTACGGCAGCTCCAGGAGCTGGTGGCCATGGTGCAGGTGAGAGGACTGACTAGAAGCAGAGAAACATAGCATAGTGCAAATCAGTAATGGGACCAATCTCATCCAAAAAGTTTACTCAAGTTTGCCAAAAAGCACCTGGATGATCATCAAGACTCTTGGAAGAATTTTCTATGGACGGATGATTCAAAAGTATAACCTTTTGGATGGCATGGGTCCTGTTATACCTGGCGAAAACCAAACACTGCATTCCAAAGTAAGAACCTTATACCAACGGCCAAGCATGGTGGGGATAGTAGGATGGTTTGGAGATGCTTTGCTGCCTCAGGACCTGGACGACTTACCTTAGAGCAGAATTCCTGTTCCTTCCATTATCAGAATTCAACAGGGAACTGTCAGGCCATCTGTCTGTGAGCTGAAGCGCAGCTCGGTCATTCAGCGAGACAGTGAGCCAAAATACACAAGTCGACATGAAAATGTCTAAAAAGCAATACATTTGATGTTGTGGACTGGCCTAGTCAAAGTCCATACCTAATCCCAATTGAGATGTTGTGGCAGGACAAGAAGCGAGCAGTTCATCCTTGAAAACCCACAAATGTCACGGAGTTACAGCAGTTCTGCATGGAAGAGTGGGCCAAAATTCCTCTTCAGCGATGTGAATGACTGATCAACA
Source organism: Salvelinus alpinus (assembly GCF_045679555.1). Taxonomy (NCBI): domain Eukaryota; kingdom Metazoa; phylum Chordata; class Actinopteri; order Salmoniformes; family Salmonidae; genus Salvelinus; species Salvelinus alpinus. Next base: position 58,687,761 of record NC_092091.1, read on the forward strand.
ACTACAGGAAACATTTGGTTGGAGTCATTGCAGCTAAAGGTGGCACAACCAATTATTGAGTGTAAGGGGGCAATACATTTTTCAAACAGGGGCTTTGGGTGTTGTATGTAATTGTTGTGTTATTTGTTCACTCAGGTTCCCTTTATCTAATTATTAGGTTTTGGTTGAAGATCTGATAACATTCAGTATAAAAAAAGTGTGTCTATATATGCAAAAGCAGGGGGGCAAATACTTTTTCACAGCGCGTGCGAGTAGAAACATATCAACACACACAAATAAGTCAATAATACAAAATAGACCACATGGTACAGAATCTAAAATGACCATGGTGCAGCTGACTGGTCTAGACAGTTAAGAGTGGAGGAGGACCCTTTTACAGTCCAAGAAAATAAAGAGCTGGAATTTGAGCCGTTCAAGCTGGGCAATGGCCTTACCGTATAGTAACCATGTGACTTTCTGTCTCCCAGAGTGACGATACAGACGCCACCACGGCCAACGAGGACGAGGGCCTCCACCAGCAGCCCAACAACACCAGAGGTGCTGCTGCTGGCTCCTCTGCAGCCAGGAGCCCCAGAGACCTCACCCTCACAGACAAGGCCAGGTAGGAGACTCACACCCATACGCAGCACTAACACACACACCCGCGGTAGAAGCCGTTGAACCATCATACAGTGAGGGAAAAAAGTATTTGATCCCATGCTGATTTTTCACATTTGCCGACTGACAAAGAAATAATCAGTCTATAATTTTAATGGTAGGTTTATTTGAATAGTGAGAGACAGAATAAAAACAAAAAAATCCAGAAAAACGCTTGTCATAAATGTTATAAATTGATTTGCATTTTAATGAGGGAAATAAGTATTTGACCCCTCTGCAAAACATGACTTAGTACTTGGTGGCAAAACCCTTGTTGGCAATCACAGGTCAGACGTTTCTTGTAGTTGGCCACCAGGTTTGCACACATCTCAGGAGGGATTTTGTCCCACTCCTCTTTGCAGATCTTCTCCAAGTCACGAAGGTTTCGAGACTGACGTTTGGCAACTCGAACCTTCAGCTCCCTCCACAGATTTTCTATGGGATTAAGGTCTGGAGACTGGCTAGGCCACTCCAGGACCTTAATGTGCTTCTTCTTGAGCCACTCCTTTGTTGCCTTGGCCGTGTGTTTTGGGTCATTGTCATGCTGGAATACCCATCCACGACCCATTTTCAATGCCCTGGCTGAGGGAAGGTTCTCCCCCAAGATTTGACGGTACATGGCCCCGTCCATCGTCCCTTTGATGCGGTGAAATTGTCCTGTCCCCTTAGCAGAAAAACACCCCCAAAGCATAATGTTTCCACCTCCGTGTCTGATGGTGGGGATGGTGTTCTTGGGGTCATAGGCAGCATTCCTCCTCTTCCAAACACGGCGAGTTGAGTTGATGCCAAAAGCTCCATTTTGGTCTCATCTGACCACAACACTTTCACCCAGTTGTCCTCTGAATCATTCAGATGTTCATTGGCAAACTTCAGACGGGCATGTATATGTACTTTCTTGAGCAGGGGGACCTTGCGGGCGCTGCAGGATTTCAGTCCTTCACGGGTTAGTGTGTTACCAATTGTTTTCTTGGTGACTATGGTCCCAGCTGCCTTGAGATCATTGACAAGATCCTCCCGTGTAGTTCTGGGCTGATTCCTCACCGTTCTCATGACCATTGCAACTCCACGAGGTGAGATCTTGCATGGAGCCCCAGGCCGAGGGATATTGACAGTTCTTTTGTGTTTCTTCCGTTTGCGAATAATCGCACCAACTGTTGTCACCTTCTCACCAAGCTGCTTGGCGATGGTCTTGTAGCCCATTCCAGCCTTATGTAGGTCTACAATCTTGTCCCTGACATCCTTGGAGAGCTCTTTGGTCTTGGCCATGGTGGAGAGTTTGGAATCTGATTGATTGCTTCTGTGGACAGGTGTCTTTTATACAGGTAACAAACTGAGATTAGGAGCACTGCCTTTAAGAGTGTGCTCCTAATCTCAGCTCATTACCTGTATAAAAGACACCTGGGAGCCAGAAATCTTTTGGATTAAGAGGGGGTCAAATACTTATTTCCCTCATTAAAATGAAAATCAATTTATACTTTTTTTTACATGTGTTTTTCTGGATTTCTTTGTTGTTATTCTGTCTCTCACTGTTCAAATAAACCTACCATTAAAATTATAGACTGATCATTTCTTTGTCAGTGGGCAAACGTACAAAATCAGCAGGGGATCAAATACTTTTTTCCCTCACTGTAAGTGTATGAAAGTACCTCCGTCTATTTATATCTGAGTGCATTTCTGCCTTTAAGCGTGTGTGAATTACACCGCCGGTGATTCTGTTTGTGAATCTAAAATAAGTTGTGTGTCTCAGGGAGAAGCTGTATGAGGAGAAGCTTCGTCAGCAGCAGCAGGAGTTGCAGCAGCTTCACGAGGAACGCCAGCGGCTGATGGAGATCCAAGACCAGATCCAGGACCTGCAGTGGGCCTGCCCCGACCTGCAGGTAACACACACTGAGCACACACCACTCTATTTCCTGATTGATTGTGTTGAAAGGCTTTGGTGTCAGAACTTGTTTCTGACTTTTTAACCTTAGTGCTCTATTTCGGGAATAGGGTGTTATCTGAGAGAGCCTCGCCCTTCCTCTCTCCTATCATTCTCTCGCATACACGCTCTACCTCTCCCTCCCATCTTCTCCTCTCCAGTCATCGGTGTCCAGCAGCACAGTGAGTCAGCAGGCCCTGATGAGGAAGGTCCCGGCTGCAGCTTCCACCCCAGCCCCTGCTCCTGCTGCAGCCCCCAAAGCCAACGCTTCTCCTGCCGCCACCGCCGCGCTCAAACCCACAGCCCAGGCCGCCGCGAACGCCTCTGTCACCGACAACGAGGTGGGTTCTTGATTTGTTTTGATTTGACAGGGTCAGTTCACAGTAACGTCAAGGATAGTATGCTCATCCCACGAACTTGATGGCTCGCCAAAATCATACAGAAGACTTGTAATCACCCGCTCAGTGCAAGGATTTACCTGAGGGTTAGCGTGACCGAGTTAGCCATGGCTGGATGTCAGGGAGCTGTATAGGAGTGTGTGAGTTATCATGCAGACGTAACCATGAAAATGACAGCGCTCATTTATCTTCATGTTTCCCCAGCAGCTGTGGGGTGAGATGCGGCGCCACCAGATCCTGCGGGAGGAGCTGCGCCAGCGGAGGAAGCACCTGGAGTCCCTGATGGCCGAGCACCAGAGGAGGAGCGGCCTCAGCGACTCCCCCTATAGGATGGAGGACTCGGAGGATCACGCCGCCTCCGCCACGCAGCCACTCGGCAGAGACGAGAGGTGAGCGCCCCCCCCCCCCCCCTAGATTAAGACCCCCAAATAATCGGGTGAATTCCATGATGTGAAGCGTTCTGAATGTATCAGATGGAAGTAGATTGATGCTGTTAGCCATCAAATGCTTTCATATCTACATGAAGTGCCTAGAGGGATTGGTTTTGTCTCTTGGTTGGGCCTTGATTGACTTTGTTACCTTCCTCAGGACCATGGCCACATGGGGCGGCTCCACCCCGTGTCAGCTGGACGAGGACGGCTACCCCTCTGAGTTGGGCGCTGAGGAAGAAGAAGAGGAGGAGGATGAAGAAGAAGACGGAGCAGAGTCCAGCTCCAGTGATGACCTGCCCTGCTACACTAGGAAGCAGAGATCCTACAGCAACAGGAAAACACTGGGCAGGTCTGTGAAAGAGGCATACAAGGAAACCCATTGTTTTTCAATTACGCATAAATATACAGGGCACAATAGTCTTAACCTCAAAGTCTATTTGATTTTGAATTTTAGGAACCCTTTAGGTATAAAAAAACTATAATATACATCTAGGCACATATTTAACCCCTTATTTTTTGGGGCACAAAACTACCTTTGTGCTTCCATGTGTTTGTAAGGGTTACCTTCAGACGAGTCACGTGACACTTGTGGGGGTCGTAGAGCAAAGCGGGGAACACCAACGCGTTCGGGAGTCTCGTCTTTCCGTCGCAATAGTTTGTAGGCCAAACCGTTCAGCCGCCACAGACGTTTTCGTGAGAAGACCAATTTCCGGGACGTCTCCTGGTCTGACTGACAACGCTGTGGCTCAGCCACCTTCCACTGCAGAAGCGAAAGGTCGACATGGGTGGATTGAGATGCAGCCCATGTAAACTGATATCACTAGCTTAAACTGACGTATTTGTTTTATATATATATATTTTTTATTACAGGTTTGTTAATAGACTCTTAAGGATTAATCCATTGTAGTAGTGATATGAGGGGTTAGGGTTAACCTTAACCTAACTCCAGTCCAAGAGATACTGAGTCTGCAGGCTTTTGATCCACCCCGTATGATTCTATTGATATATGTTTGAATACGGTATTCTACTGCTATTTATGTTTGTTTTCGTATTGTTTTTTTATTGTTGTCGAGAAGGAACCTGCAAGTATGGACTTCGTTGGACGATGTATACCATATGTAGCCCCCATACATAATACAAATAAAACTTGAATCTTGGCATCATGAGAGTTCTGTGGGGAAAATTGTGTCTTGCATTCACAGCAGCACCCACAACTCGCTGGACACCCAATAATACAAATATATCACTCTCCCCCTTTGTGCTTTTTCTCCAGTAACGTTCTGAAGCCGCCGCAACAATTCGCATCCGAAGCTAGTGGCCGTCCCTCTCCCCGTTCTCGAGCCAAAGAACAGCAACAAGCCCACGGCGGCGTTAGCATCGGGGGTGCGAGGCGCCAGGAGAACCTGCGCTGGGCGGCCGAGCTATCCTTCCAGGAGGGTTCTGGCCCTGGGTCTGGGTTGGCATCACGCCACTGGCAGGAGCAGGTGGGCACACTACAGAGGCAGCTGGACTTCAGCACCAGCATGTGTCAGACCCTACTGCAGGATCAGCAGGTTGGTATAGCAGTTGGCCCACACTTCAGTCACCTAGGCTTATCTCAAACGTTTGACATGGTTGAGGCGTGCCTGATTTAGCCTGTCGGGTACGAGGCTAGCTGGCATGAGTAGTTTGGTTCCATTGTACCTGACGAGCTAAGCTATATCAAGGGAACCTCGCATGTTCACTTTGTGGAATGTGTTGATTTTAGCGTGTCTGGCATGAGGGGTTTGCACCATTTTTGTTCTTTGTACCTTCCAAGCTAAATTAAGTACCTCAAGTATTTTAAATGTTTGGAGTACACATCCGAACCAGGTCTCTCTTACCAAATGAGGTACTTGAGGTTCATGTAGCTTGCCTGGCACGTGGAGTTTGTTTCCATTTTACATGACCAGCTAAGCCAAATAAAGTACACCAAGTATTTCAAATATTCTGAATATGATGTATTCGCCCCCTGGTCTGTTTCACCCAACCTATAGAGAAGGTAGCAGCAACCTAAGGCTTTAGGCACACCGCCAAAAAATGTTTGGCATTTCTGCTCACTTTCCTTTTTGTTCAACGTCTATTACGTTTCACTAAAGTAAGTTAATAAAGAAAATGTATTACTCACGCCAGTCTTGTGTTAGAGGTGCCTAAATGGATTTTCTCCACGTTGTCATTGATATAGCACGGTGGCGGTGACACTTATTAACCTATAGGGCATGGTGTTGAATTTATTCAGCGTGTGTCGTCCTGATGGAAATGCCAACGCTGCTATTCCTTTATAGAAATCAGCCATTGGCTTGAGTTCCTATTTGACTGGGTGTCAGAACCTGTATGGGGAAACCAACTTGACGGACAGGTTCATGAATACCATTCTGTTCTCTCTCTCCCCCCTCTTTCTCCTGCCCTTCTCTCTCTATCCGTCTTTCAAACTTTCTTTCTCTCTCTACACACACACACACACACAAACACACTCTTTCTACATCTCTTCCTACATCTCTTCCTCTCACTCTTCCCCCCCCCCCCCCCCCTCCCTCCAGACGTTGTCCTACATGCTCCAGACCCTGCTGACGGGACCGTACAACGCGCTGCCCAACAACCTGTCCTCCCCTCAGGTTCACCTGGTCATGCACCAGCTCAGCCAGTGTTACACACAGCTGGCCTGGCAGCAGAACAACGTCGAAAGGTAGACCGAACACACCGCTACAGACCAAAACAAATCGACTAGAAAAACGTATTCTATTGGTTTATTTACATTTTTGTCATTTAGCAAACACTCTTTTCCAAAGCGACTTACAGTAGTGAGTGCATACTTGTTCGTACTGGTCCTCCATGGGAATCAAACCCACAACTCTGGCGCTGCAAGCGCCATGCTCTACCAACTGAGCCACACGGGACCCATTTGACACAGATGTACAACAAACATTGCACCATATTTTAGCAATATACTGCAGCTAATTCTCATCTGAATTCCCCAGAAACGTTACTAATATGTTAATGTCACTGGCTGAATGTACTGCATGAGGGAAATTATCAGCGTCTGTTTTCCAGACCTCAATTCAGTTTATGAACATTTTATTTATTGCAGCTTTGGGTTGTTAGGTTCACACGCATGTCATGTCTACGTTAATGTATAGTTCTAAATGCATAGTCAATTAACTGTGATTGGCTATCTGCAGTATATGTGAACATGACATCAGGCTTAAACTTGGGATTACATGAATGTGATTTAGGTTTTAACACTAACTTGCCTGTATCCCGTTTGTCCCCAGACTGAAACTGGTGCTGAGCGACCTGCTCCGTCAACAACAACAGCAGCAGCAGCAGCCGTCCTCGTCGTCAGGTCAGCAGAACCAGGGCTCCACGTCCCGGGACTCCGGCAGTGCCTGTCCCCCCCTCTCCCCCACCAGCCTCTTTCTCCCCTTCACCTCCTCCATGCCCCCCTCTGTCAACCAGGCCCTCAACCTGCCTCCCGGCCTGGCCGGATTCTCGCCCTTCTCCTCCGGTACGCCTTCCAACACCCCTTCAAACTTCCATCCTTCCATCCAATGTTTTTAGATCCTTCCTCGATGTTATGAAGTATCTGTTTTTGTATGAGTGACAGTTTTCTCAAAGGAATGTAAAATCCAAGAATGTACACAGACTATAACGAACATACACCCCCCCCCCCTGTCAGAACAGCCTCAATTTGTCAGGGCATGGACTCTCTAAGGTGTCGTAAGCGTTCCACAGGGATGCTGGCCCATGTTGACTCCAATGCTTCCCACAGTTGTCAAGTTGGCTGGATGTCCTTTTGGGTGGTGAACCATTTTTGATACACACTGGAAACTGTTGAGCGTGTGAACCCCAGCAGCATTGCAGTTCTTGACACAAACCGGTGTGCTTGGTACCTACTACCATACCCCGTTCAAAGGCACTTAAATTCTTGCCCATTCACCCTCTGAATGGCACACAAAATACATGTCTCAAGGTTTAACCTGTCTCATAGCTTTCACCTGATCAGTCTGTCATGGAAAGAGCAGGTGTTCTAAATGTTTTGTATAGTTAGTGTTCAAATGTTTCTTTCAGGGACTGGGTGTGCAAAAATGTATCAATTGCTTTTGTAATAATGTTGTAGAAGGCAGTCTTCTACAAATACCTGTCACCTTGACCCAGTTCAATTCAGAGGTTAGCTTTAGAAATTGAGAAGCTCTGGCACAGAGGGCATACTGGAATACTAGGAGAAATTCCTGATTTGATACACTTGTAACGAAGTTGTTTCCAGATCACAATATACGCAGGTTGATGTTTATTGTCATCAGTCTTGTCCAGGAGGCAGAACTGAGCTATTTTATTTTTAAATGTATTTTTTTCCCCCTTAAATAAGCCAGCCAAAATGGTCTATATTGTAAAAATTCTCTAAGAGCTTTTTGTTCTTAATTTAATGTTAAGGTTAGGCATTAGGGATAGCAGTTGGGGCTAGGTTTAAAATGAGATTTTATGACTTTGGTCACTAGCTGGCACAGCCGCACTCTGTAGATCTGCCTCCAGAACCAGATTCATAATGGAAAAACCGCTAACCTGCACAATATACCTCAATATGTGTGCTCACTTCGTTTCTTTCTCTCCTCCACAGGGTTTAACTTCAACCCCCTGTTCCCTTCTGCTATGGGTGAGTTCCTTCAGAGTGCTGGTAGCCAAGCCAGCCCAGACAACCAGCAGCAGCAGCAGCAGCTGGATCCCAACACCTCAGTCAAGACAGAGTACTTGAGCTTCCCCCCGCCCCTACAACGCTCCCCACTCAACACTGTAGACAAAAGGTGTGTGTTAGTGATGGGAGGAAAAAATCCATAGTTGCATGTCGTGATATTATTTTTGGACGAAATTGTAACGATATTATCAACGTTTGACTCCCAAGTATCGATTTTGTAAAATCGATGTAGGTTGCGTCAGCTAGCGCTAGTTGGCTGTACATGTGCCCAAAACTCCAGCATTTTTCATGTTCTTTTTTAAGTAGTGAGCCAACATGTTTTCAGCACTTCTATTTCCCTGACTGATCAAACCGAGTTTTCTCATGCTCTCTCTTGTCCCTCTGTAGCAGGCATAAAGTGAGCAATATGTTTGGAACATCAAATCGCAATACAATCTCTGTCGAATCGCAATACATATCGTATTGTGATGTCCCTGGCAATTCCCAGCCCTAGTGTATGTGTGTGCAAAGATTGAAAGGCATACTTCATTACTACTTAGTTTTCTGTTACTCTCACACAAAAAAAAATCCTTCATTAGTCCAACCGTCTTTCTCTGTCTGTATCCATCTCACCAGGCCCCAGAGGCAGAATGAAGGAAGCAGCAGTCGTGGCCATGAATCTGGCTGGCTCAACGTCTCCCAACCTCCAGCTCCTATCAACGAATCCCCCTCCCCTCTACCCCATAGAGGGTCTAACATCCCCCGGCCCCAGGCCTTCGACCAGGCCTCCCAGGAGAGCTTCAGCAGCATGCCGGACCCGGCTGACCCCACCACCGTCACCAAGACCTTTAGGGCAGGACGTAAGGTCTCTGCCCAGGCCTGCCTGGCCTCCCGCGACAAGACGCCAAACTCCAAGAGGAGGACCCGGCGGGCCAAGGGACACCACAAGAACACGGGTACGGGGACAGTGTCGGGACATGCAATTCTCAGTGTCGGGACATGTAATGATTTATATTGAGCACTTCTTCTCGAACTTGACATTTTCCTTCCTCTCCGGCAGCTCAGTTAGGAAGGTCGGGAGGTAACTCGCTCCAACCACCACCATTGTGTAGCACCTGCCTGTTGATATATTTAAAACATAAGAATGGATATTTGAAGACCTCTTAATAATTAGGAGACACAAGCTGAAATGGTGTTGACCAAGTCGCCTTGATGTGTTTTTTTTTTTTTTAAGAAATGATGTGTAATTGTTTGTTTCTGTTTTATTTCACACGTTCTCCCCTCGATTTGTTTTGAATGTTTCTCTTTCCTTGCTTGTGTGTATCTCCAGGAGTGGAGAGTGACAGCGTGTCCAGCACGGCCGACTTTGTCCAGGAGAGGGCGCCGCAGCCCCATCGCCAGCGGGACCAGAACCAGAGCCTGCTGGACAAACTGACCCAGGAGAAACTGGACAGCAAGACCAAGACGGGCAACAAGCCCAACGACCTCTCCTCCGGTACAAAACCTTGACCCGATCACACCACACCTTGTCCACTCACATCTTTAGTTTGATTATCATTTTTTATTTGGTTTATGTCCCTCACCTTTTTGTAATGTGACCACATTTTACTTTTACGTTTATTTATGTCGTCACATTTTTGTTGTTGATTTTCCTCACAGCGTATGCTTGGAGAACACCTTTCCTTTCTAACAGAATTGCATGCACTGAAGCGCCAGGTAAACTCACCCCTAGCACACAGCTAAGCACCAGCTAACACTGATTGAAGTTCGGAGTGTTTAAAAAAAAAAACTAAAAAAAAACCTTTTGTTTAATATCGGTCTTCCAAGCACCTCTTGCATGTAATACAGTTAAACTTTTAACGAACTCAAACTAGATCCCAACCTTTGTAACCTTAGAATCTCTAGCTTGATCTAATATACTTGGCATTCTAATTGGCTTTAAAATATATACATTTTTCAATGCAATTGCTATTTCTTTTATATTTAAGAACATATAACCTGAAATTTGGTACAATGTATTGGATTGTACAGTATCATTGCCTTTGATTAAAGCCGTACATTGCTCTTAGAGAACTACTCGGTGTGCAAGCTTTTTCTCCAACCCTGCTCTTGACACATCTGATTCAGCTAATCAAGGTCCTGATGAAGGTATGTTTTAGCAGGGCTGGAGCTAAAGCCTGCAATGCCACCGCTTCACTACTGGATGGAAACCTGAGATATAGACTGCCACATATGACTGCTTCTTATTACTTGCGACAACATCTTCTAGAGTGTCTTGTCTTGCGGTTTAACACCTCCAGGTGCCAGCAGTGACTTCTCCCTGTTCGAGGCCCTGAGGGAGACCATCTACTCGGAGGTGGCCACGCTCATCTCCCAGAACGAGTCGCGGCCCCACTTCCTCATCGAGCTCTTCCACGAGCTGCAGCTGCTCAACACCGACTACCTGCGCCAGAGGGCACTCTACTCCCTACAGGTGAACACGTCCGAATGAGGATCTAGTGCTGATTCTGGACCAGCACTCCTACTCTGAGACTGTAAATAGTATTTCATACAATCTATGGGTGAACCTCCTAGGAATGGATACAAGCCACAAGGAGCTGCTGATAAAGACCTGAGGGGTTGAAATGTTGTCAAATTATTGTTTATTTTTATTTTTTCATAATGTACAGCTCCTTGTAACCTTCTTCCTTGCTGTTGGATTTTCATGTTTAACCATGTCTCTCTGCTGTTGACCGCCAGGACATAGTGACCAGGCACCTAACGGAGAAGAGTGCGGCCGAGGACCAGGCCTCCTCCCTGGGTCCCGTGGCCTGGGCGGCCGGCTCCCAGTCAGAGCTCACCCCAAGCGAGAGCCTGGCCACCAGCGACGGGGTGAGACAGACGGATATACGCACACAGGCATATACACACACACACACACCTGCCGCCTCATTAAATCACGTGGCTGTCATATCTCCCACTCCCTCCTTTCTTTTTTCAAACTTTCCCCAGCTCTTTTCTCTAGCTCGCTCTCTCCCATAGCTCATTCCCGACACCTCTCGCTCTCTCCAGCCATCCATCTAAAACACTCTGCCCGTCGATTTCTCTCTCTCTCATTACCTCTACCTCTCTCTATACCTCTACCTCCTTTGTTCTCCACCCCCCACTCTCGTCTTTGATATTCAGTGTTCCAGTTGTCAGAAAGGCTGTGCCTTGCGGCCCATCCGTCAGTCTGGGCGAAGCGTTGCGGTTGCTGCCTGCCGGACAGATTAGATGTGTGGCTGTGCAGGTCTTTGTTCTAGCCCAGGTCCCCGGAGGTTTCGCTCAATTAGAACCATCCCTTTTGTAAATCACTCCTTTGTTCCCCAGTGATGGATGAGATGCCTGATTTCCCCATGTTAGGAGAAAAGGATACAAGGGAAGATCCTCTGCCCATTGTTTTTAGTCTTTTGCATCCCTCACTGATTTCACGAGAGAGAACAGGCGAGAAATACGTCAAGGGAGTTTAGCAGAGCTGTCTCTGAAATGAATCAATGTGTTTTTTTTGTTCCCCCCCCTCGTTCGAGACAATGATGGATGAATGGGTTCTCATTTTGGAAATGGTATTTATTTTCCCTTTTCTCGAAATCGTGTTTGTGGTTGAGTAGTGTAACTGAATTCCCTTTTTACCTCTGTCTCTCAGGACGTGTCGGAGAAGAATATCCGGGTCATCAAGCATCACGACCCGAGTAAGCGGCGGAATGACGCAGAATCGGTGGACAACGAGAGCACCCTGTCCACCACCTCCAACCTGGAGCCATTCGCTAACGACGACTTAGGTAAAAATAATAATGCAATCAAAAATGGACACAGTGCTCTAATATACAGCACATTAGGTCAAAAGACAACTTCAGCTTGTGGTAACTTTACTTGAATGTATTATCCCTCATTGCTCTTCTAATATCCTTCTCTTGCTCTCTCCCACCCCTCCTGCCCCTTGCTCTGCTGCCAGGTAACACAGTGATCCACTTAGACAAGGCTCTAGCCAGGATGAGGGAGTACGAGCGCATGAAGCTCAAGGCTGAGCTTAGCCCCAACACCACCGCTGCTACTGCCTCTGAGGCCTCTGCTAACTCTTCTGCTAGCGCTGCTCAGCTGATGGAAGGTACACATCTTTCTCTCGACGGCTCTCTCTCTCGACGGCTCGCTCTCTCTCTCTCGACGGCTCGCTCTCTCTCTCTCGACGGCTCGCTCTCTCTCTCTCGACGGCTCGCTCTCTCTCTCTCGACGGCTCGCTCTCTCTCTCTCGACGGCTCGCTCTCTCTCTCTCGACGGCTCGCTCTCTCTCTCTCTCGACGGCTCGCTCTCTCTCTCTCTCGACGGCTCGCTCTCTCTCTCGGCGGCTCGCTCTCTCTCTCGACGGCTCTCTCTCGACGGCTCGCTCGCTCGCTCTCGACGGCTCGCTCGCTCGCTCTCGACGGCTCGCTCGCTCGCTCTCGACGGCTCGCTCTCTCTCGACGGCTCGCTCTCTCTCGACGGCTCGCTCTCTCTCGACGGCTCTCTCTCTCTCGACGGCTCTCTCTCTCTCTCGACGGCTCTCTCTCTCTCGACGGCTCTCTCTCTCGACGGCTCGCTCTCTCTCGCTCGCTCTCGACGGCTCTCTCTCGGCGGTTCGCCATCTCCCTCGACGGCTCGCCATCTCCCTCGACATCCCTGGTAGAAATGTGTAAAGCTTGCTCCCCAAAGCCATGTGCTCCGTCCCACTCTCTGGTCTTGTGGTTGGAGGGTGTGAGCACTCCCACTAGTGGTTCCAAGTGCAAAGCACTTTGGCTGTCTGCAGTCTCATGTAGAGGCCTTAAAGTGTGTCGTCTCACCTTCTTAGTAAAGAAAAATAGGACGTGGCAATGGTGTGCTGAGCTGTTTCGTTTCCTCTTGATGCCAGCTTAAAAAATGCACACCTCAGATGGGAGATAATAAGTGTGTGTGTCTGGTCAGGTGACGTCCACTGTCCCCAGATCGACACCCAGCAGCTGGATCGACAGATTAAGGCCATCATGACTGAAGTCATCCCCTTCCTCAAGGTAGGACACACCTCAATACTCTATAGTGGTCTCACTTTTGTCTCCTCTCCATTTATACTAGGGGTGGTCATTCCTCATCCTGGAAAGCTACTGGTCTGGATGTGCAGGCTTTTGTTCCAGATTTATTCTACATTTGGAGTGAGAGTCACAATATACTTATGTTATGTCTTGTGTGACTTGAGCAATGATTCACATTATGTTCTAAGAACAGACATTTTCACTCTTGGAATGAAATGCTTGGTAATGTTAGAAGCCCTTGTTTCTGCCTTAGCCAACCTGTTGATGTCCCAACAAACAATTTGACAAAGCTAGCATGATTGAATCCAGCAGCAATGTGGTACACAGACTAGCAATGTAATATGGTGTTAAAGGCAAAGCCCTGAAAGAGGTTGTTGTGGTCTGTCAGGAGCACATGGACGAGGTGTGTTCCTACCAGCTGCTGACGTCGGTGCGGCGCATGGTGCTCACCCTCACCCAGCAGAACGACGAGAGCAAGGAGTTTGTGCGCTTCTTCCACCGACAGCTGGGAGGCATACTGCAGGTATGATAAGCATTGTGATATAATAGCAATTTAGGGAGAGGTTTTCCCCACTGCGACTCTCAAACCTCAGATTAGTCTGGTAACTGTTTATTTTGGTAGAATAAGAGCTGAAAACATCAACCCGAACAAGTTAACGAAGTGCAGACTAACATAAGAATATATATATATATATATATATACAGAAATATTTGTTCAGCCATTTTAAAATAAGTAGTATCAGCAAAGATTTCTATAACTAAACCAAGATAGACCACAGCCTGTTGTTTCCAATGGGAACAAATGAGCCACAGTGGGCAGAACAAGCAAGGCTGGGGGCAGAGCCAAGCACGAGCTAACAAGATCCTATTGGTTCAGCCATTTAAAAATAATAAGTTGCATCGGTGTGCAACTTTCAGAGATTTCTCAACACCTATTCTGTCTATTACCTAGTGCTGTTTTTAGCTTAGCGTTATTGTCAAAATGGAGCCCTAAGTTTCTCCCTCCCCCTCAGGACTCTCTGAGTAAGTTTGCAGGGCGTACTCTAAAGGACTGTGGCGAGGACCTGCTGGTAGAGATCTCTGAGATCCTGTTTAACGAGCTGGCCTTCTTCAGACTCATGCAGGACCTGGACAGCAACAGCAGTAGTGCTGCTACTATAGCTAACTCTCAAGCCAGACACAAGAACCACAGGAGACAATCTCCTAATAATAACCAAGTCAAGCGTGAACACAGGAATAATGAGGTAGGTGGGGATAGGGGTGAGTGTGTTTTCATATTGGATTTGTGTGTGTGTGTGTCATTCGATCTGACTAAATGAGGGAATCCATTTCAAGACTTAACATTTCCGTCTACTTTCAGGAGAACAAGTCGCCGGCGGTCGAGAAGTCCTTTTCCCCAGCATATCTTGAAGACAAAGTGAGGAAATCAACATTCAACATCTGATTTTCTAGTGTGGTTTCAAGCCAGGTCCCTCTTTTAGACTACACATCGTGTAGCCCATGTGTTATAAATGTGTTATATTTCTGTCGTCAAACTTGACCCTCCCTAAATGTGTAGCTTTCAATTCAGTGATTATTAGCTGGACACTGTATGAATGTAGGTCCATTATAATTTTAGTTTCAATTTGGTTTAGTCATTTTAAAGTATATTGAGTTCGTTTTCTACCCCAATTTGTTTTTAATAAAAAAAGGCCATTTGACACCCCTAGTGTAGTCTAAAGGTTGGGGTTAAGGATAGTGTAAATGTCTTAAATAACTGTTTACATCTCAATCTGTGTGACAGGATGAAGACGAGACAGAGCAGAAAGAGACCGAGAGGAAGGACAGCAGGAGCAGCGAGGCCTCTGAGATGGAGGAGGAGGATGGAGAGGGTCTGCCTCTTTCTATTAGTGAGTGAACACTACAATACGAGAAGCCAAAATTAGCCTAAAAGCTTCTCTGCAAAGTGAGTTAGTTCAACCACAGCAAACATTGCTAGTGACCGTAACGACAAGAGGAAGCTTGTGATCGACTGTTCGGCAGGTTCACAATGGAGGATTTGTTGTGAATCTTTATGGTCACGTCGTTACAACTCCCGCCAACTTATTTCCAACCAAGTAAACCCCTACTAGGATTTATGATGAGTGCCACACCCTAGACTAGTCATCTCCCAGCGCTTAACCCTTCATGGTTGTTCTTTGCCAGGTCTGTCCAAGGCGGAGACCCAGGCCCTGACTAACTACGGCAGTGGGGAGGATGAGAACGAGGTGGAGGAGATGGAGGAGTTTGAAGCTGAGCCCCAGGACGTCCAGACCTCCCTGCAGGCTAGCAATGACGGAGTTGAGAAACGGGTTAGGACACGTGCCCACACACACTCAGTACACACACTTCCACTAGACTCTCTAGTTACCATCTTCTCCTGTATTTCAGGGAGCAGCAAATGAAGTCCCAGCAAATGGAAACCGAGAGACAAAGTCCGACCAAGAAAGCTCTGAGAGTAACGATGGTAAGAACGCTCACTGTTGTTTTTTCTGTCTCTTTAGCTTTTAGTCAGCCACAATACTACCCGTTTTTCTTTTCATCTACCTTTTGATAAATGGCTGTCGGATGTTTTCATTATAGCAATGTTTGGTCTGATGGATGACTGTGTTTTCAGCCCCTCTGATTCTCAATTAACCCCCCCCCCCCCCCCCCCCTATCCTTTGTCTCTCCCTGCTTCTTTTTTCCCCTCACCTTCTCCTCTCTATCCTAAACTTTCCTGCTTGCTTATCCTCCCGCACCCGCCCAGTCAAGAGCAGTAAGTCCGAGTCCATCGAGGTGGTGGACTCCCCAGAGGAAGAGGGGGAGGAGCACAGGAGACCAGAGGGGGAGAGCCAGGGAGGTGTGACCTCCGCCACCACCAACTACCAGGAAGGCTCCCACTCCCAGGGCTCAAACAGCAGCAGCAGCCCTGACACAGAGTCACCCGTCATGGTCAACATAGATGTAAGACCACCACACAGACCTATGGTCCTTTTTTAATTTTATTTTCAAACTACAACAATCTATAAAAAAGTTGATTATGTGTATTCCAATGTCTTTATTACGTTTCCAATTCTTTATCATTTATATGCTTTCATTCATGCAGGAGGTGGGATCAGGAAACACGAGCCAGAAGTCCGACGAGGAAGACTTTGTCAAAGTGGAGGACTTACCCATGCAGCTCAGTGTCATATGTGAGGTGAGACTAGCCAGACCATTTCCCCCGTTATCAATACGTCCACTTCCCTTCTTCCTCTTCTTACAAACTCTGATCATTGGTCTTGTGAAATCTAATAATCTGTGTGTGTGATGAACAGGAGGCACTCCAGAAGAGGATAGTCGAGGAACAGCAGAATAATAATCTGTCTGCTGAGATCCTCAATGGGAACACTGACACACTGGTTGGACTAGTGGGCAACGGACACACACTCAAAGAACCAGGTAGGTCTAGCACAGTTTTCATGAAACCGGTGGAGTGCAACTTCTTCACAGAATGTCCAGGTAAATAAATGTATGTTGCAGAACTGATATTATTCTGTCATGTAGAAAAGTAAATGTTGGCTATAATACTATTTTATCCATCTGCTGTGTTTGCGATATCTCTAGGAAGAATGATTCTTCTACTTTTTTTTCTCTCATCTTTTACAGAAACGATAGGTGCACAAAGTGCATGAAAAGACTCTTGTACAAAACGTTGTCGAATGACCACTACAGAATCATCCTAAAGATGTTCAGACTCCTATTTGTACTTAATGATTGATTTATTGGATGGTAGCAAGGGTTGGCGAGACAATGTCATGACGTGCTAGTGACCTGAGCTTTGCTCGAAACGGTTAGAACAACTACAACTGTAATGTAACCAACACTGTTTTTGTTTATTTCTACTCCTGAGGCTGTATCTATTAAGCACATCAGAGTAGAAGTGCTGAAGATCAGTTTGGTCTTTTAGCTCATAATACATATTGAGTGTATGGACAAGTTAGACCTGATCCTAGATCAGCACCCCTGCTCTGAGACTGTTGATACATACTGCCCCTGATTCCTGAATGTGTTCTATGATTTGTTGCTGATTTGGGGTTTTAGGGTGGGATTTCTCTCGCTCAATGCTGCTGTGTTACAAGCCTCGTTTGAATCCTCTAGTCTAGAAAACTTGTTAAATCGCCTTAGTTCTGTTTTTTACGGATATGGGATCAGTTTGGAATCGGTTTGTCATTTTAAATAGTTTTTTGTTCTGTCTTCTTGGCCTCTTCTCTCTCGCTAGCTCCCATGCTTTAAGCATCTAACCCTTTGAACTCAAGAAATACAACTCTAAAGTACGACTTCAAACTAGATTCAGGCTGCTGGTGAGGCGTTTCATCTTCGGCTGTAAAGACATTGGCACCTAACACATAATTTCATGGGGCTGTCGGTAATGTTTACCTTCCTTGTTGACATTTTGTTTTGCTTGTTTCTCATGTAATTAGATGTTAACTACTGTACGTAGTTAAGAATAAAATGATGGAACTTTTCAAAGCGGTGGCTTGTCTTTGTGTAGTCTGGAGACCCAAAATCAGTTTACTTGAATGCAAATAATGTGAACTGATTGATCAATGCTTTCATGAGCCCAGTTTATTCCTGGGCACTTTATCAATTGGGTGAAAATCA
Source organism: Salvelinus alpinus (assembly GCF_045679555.1). NCBI lineage: Eukaryota > Metazoa > Chordata > Actinopteri > Salmoniformes > Salmonidae > Salvelinus > Salvelinus alpinus. The sequence goes on from NC_092091.1 coordinate 58,705,532, forward strand.
TCCTCTTCTCCGTGATCTGTATATAATTGGTTAATGGAGACGTTTCCTTGTCATCCCTACCGCGGTAGAAAGGCATGTTAATTTGGAACAAAGCAGTTAGGTGCCATTTGGCCAGTAAAATTGAATCTAAAACAAACAAAGTAGACTATTCTTGGAAAATGTGGGGTGACAAGTGTTAGGCAATTCAGAGAAACAGTGCGTGTGCAGCAGTGAAAAACCAAGGGTGTGTGTCATCTTGTAACTGTACATCAAACATTGACACAGTGTATAGGCATTATTTGGAAATGTTAAGTGCGCATTCACTCACAGGTGTTTTGGGTTGCTTGTATGACAAAGCTATTATAATCATCTTTCAAAATATAGTCCTTAATTTACAGCATTTTCCTCAGTAAGACCAAAAGTTGCCCAACTTGTTGCACAGTGCAAGTTCAAAATGGCTGTCAGGTATAGCATGTTACTGTACATCCACTATGTTCCAATGTAGGTGCTTATTAGTGCCCACGGGTTAAGCAATTGAGGTTGAGGCAATATTTGGATCGGCGCAGTTAGTGCAAAGACTTGAAATATGTACAACATGATTATCCAGTTTCTGAATCAGTTAAGCCCATCACCACCGTTCTGTGCAATAGATCATTTAGAAACCGATCTGAGGTCTGTGTTGGAGGCTTCACCAGGGCATGCAGGGGTTGGGGCAGTCACGGATGTAGGATTCCAGTTTGCCCTCCTTCACGTCCATCAACGTGGTGTATGTGGTCAACTGCAATGACAAGAAGTCAATGTCACTCAGGTGGTCTTTTTGAAAAATACTGACAGGATTTACGCATTAGATTTATTTACTTTGGGAATGGTTCAAACTGATAACAGTAAATAAGGGCTCACCTTGTTCAAGACTGGTTTTGTCGACAGCACGTCGTACACTGTCTTCAGTGAGATGTTCTGAGGAGAAAGGATAGAGGGAAAATCTTAGCACAGACCTTGACTGAGTCAATAATGTAAGGAGCAGAGCTGATCCTTTTTGGTCAGCCAGGGAATGGTTATAGTACTCACTGCCTGCATGGTCTGGTTCATACACTTCATGGCTGGAGTCCTTCGGTTGTCCAAGAACAGAGGCTCCTTCCAGTGATCGTAGTTGGTTTCCAGAACGTACCAGCGGCCCAGCTTCAGCTCAATCCTTCACAACAGGAGTACAATGTTTAGGAATGTGATGCTTCCTGATTAAATCAAATATCTAGGCATCCCCGTGCTAGAGGCGTCACTACCTATCCGGGTTTGATCCCGGGCTGTGTTGCAGCTGACCAGGAAACCCATGAGGCGGCGCACAATTAGCCCAGCGTCATCAGGATTAAGGGAGGGTTTGACTGGCTAGGATGTCCTTGTCCCATTGTGCTCTAGCGACTCCATGTGGCGGCCGGGCGCATGCACACTGACTTTGGTCGCCAGCTGTATGGTATTTCGTCCGACACATTGGTGCGGCTGGCTTCCTTCCGGGTTAAGTGAGAAGTGTCAAGAAGCAGTGTGGCTTGGAGGGGTACCCGCGGCTCTTGACCTTCGCCTCTCCCGAGTCCGTATGGGAGTTGCAGCGATGGGAAAAAACGACCTACTTTACATGCATCCTTAGGTCAGTTTATTACATATCGGCTAGACATTTCAGATTTCCCTTTTGTAGTCTTGATCACATCCCTGAATGTTTTACAAACCCAGTATTTTAACAATGACTATTGTGATGCAAGGTGATCTTGGGCATCATTATCTACTTTCATTAGTTGAAATTTGGGCTCTAGAATTTCCAACAGCATAAATGTGGGATTTCGTTCCACCCAAGCACCTTCTCAAATCAGACATGCTGGGCTGTAACAGAAGCCTGCCCATCCAGTATTTCTCCATGACACAAGTTAGAGACCCCTGCTGCACTAGTAATGTGTTATTGATAGGGTAGTTGAAATTGGATACTAATATGTGTTTTTAGCCACTCACTCCCAGATGTCGAGGCTGAGGACTCTGGAGCGGGTGATGACACAGCCCTGGCCCGTCTGGTTCCCTCCCAGGATGAAGTAGGCCGGGGCCAGCAGCTTGGTCTGGGCCAGAAGTTTCTTTGCCTCCTCGTAGCTGGACACACACAGGGTTAAAGAGAGGGTGTGTTTTTGTGAGACCAAAGAAATGTCAGTTTCAAAATGCTGGTCTTGAATGTGCTCAGGTTTTCCTCCATTATACAGCCCTAATCTCCGATTCCACTTCGTTAAGTATTGCCATCATTAAAGCAAGAATATGTATTATTACCTTCAATAACAAAAAATGAACATTGTCATTTGATACTTCCATGAAAGTAGATCCATACCTGGTAGCATTCTCTAAGACGGAACGAGTGAGGAAACTCATCCACATCCCATCTCTATGCCCCAGGATCCACTCCACGATCCCTGAGAGAGGACAGACACACTTAACATTCCCCGCTGCTCATTCATCACAGGTCTATAATGTACTGATTGAAAGCCCGGGAGTCTTGGGTAGCTCACCGATGTATCCGCCATCAAGGCTGAAGCGCTCATTCATGGTCAGAGTGAAAGCATGCTTCAAAGAAAATGAGAAATTAAAACAATTCAGTCAAACGTTACTGTTGCACAACTACCATGATATTAAAACAAAATGTAATGTAAGAAAGCAATTTTGTCATCATTGGTTAAAAAGAGCACTTCAAGTTCAAAAGATAGAAATGTTGATTTCTTCCATTTGTGCCTGCTGAATGCAGCCCGGAGCTCACCGGCTTGATGCCAGTCAACATGCCCACGTAGCCAGCAAAGTTAGTGGACTTGAAGACCGTCTTGTTTCCTCTCTGGAAGTCGATGTTGACCACAAGAGGCTTGAGTTTCTCTGTTATTAACCAGGACCTGTTTTTCATGTCCCACCTGGTAGAGAAAGAAACGAGCATTACTTTCCAGGAAAGAATGTAGCAACTGGAAAATAGTTTACCAAAAAAACATGATTGGTTAAACAGGTATCGTTCACCCAAATTACAAATGCACACATGATCTAAAAATCAGTGACTGACTAGCGATTTGGGTTTGTAACAAAATGCGTGGTAGGACCCTTCGTATGCCTTCCTTTATCACTAAACCGTAGCGGTGACATTCTTACCCCATGAATAGTCCAAAGTCCATATTCCGCCCATGGATAAGGTTACCTATGACAATGCAAGGAGAAACCAAAATGCTGTGTGTACATGAGAACTTCAAGCATCACGTCCTACTATTATGACATGTACTTGCTGCATGACTAAAGTATTGATTGAAATGTGTCATAACAAACATGAGCTACTTACCATTTGAGTCCTCTGCCACTAGAGAAGTGCACACAGTAAAGACCTCATAGAAGATGTTGAAGAGGACAACCTCGCCTGGAGTGAAACATGTATAATAAAATCAGAATAGAGGCCGGTGACTAGAGACTGAATGATAGTGACATTGTGGTCATGGGTTGGAATAAGGCAATTGTGGGTTAATGTATATTACCAAGGGGAACACCAGAGGCAGTCGCGATTCCTTTTATTTCCTCGTTGAATGGATAGGGAAGAGTATTCACTATCAAAGGCTGCAGAACACACAAAACAATTAGTCATAGATCAGAAAGAGTTACATGATTAAATCAAACAATAATTGAAATGATTTGATGTGACGAGGTGTAATAGTTTTCCAGTGAAATGATCAAACGCTCTCACCAAGTCCTTGTCGACCAAATCTATCAGTTTCCCACTAGGAACGAAAGCATTTGCCAAATCCCTGATAGCCTGGATCAAGGTGACCAACTGAAGAAAACCAGACAAATAGTGAATAAGAAAACAGTAAAAGTATTGATCTTATTGCAAATCCATTTAAATTACGTAAATGTATACAAACAAGACATGTAATACTCTCACACCTCAGCTTTTTTGTCAGTGATGATTAGCTTCCATCTGTCGCTAGGGGGCAAATCCAGGTCTATTGTGTACCAGGTGACAGACCCTTTGAATCTGATCAAAATCGTGACATGATAAGTGTTAGATTGATGCATAATGACATTGAGGTCACTTTACTATCCCCTGAAAGTGGTATTGCACAATATTGTCATGTGAGATTCATTTTATGAGGCTACAGTAGTCACTACAGTAGTCACTACAGTAGTCAATGTTGCCCTATGGACAGAGGCAGGTAGCTAATGACAATAGGCACCTGTTATACACAATACAAACACTTCCTGTTAACCTTCCATAATGTGTGCCTCCTCATGCATGAACTTGTGCCAGGTGTTACACAATGTATGCAAGTTGTTTAGATGTTATGGAGATTTGACAGCACCTTGGACAACTAGCTAACATACTCTAACTAATGGCAAATACTTACGTTGGACCTTTGGGAGGGTACATGCCCGTCTGACATTCTTCGGTATACTGTTAGAGGGCGAAAGAAAGAAAAGCTTTGTTCATGTGCAGACGCATTTTCTAGCCAGCACTCAGGCTAACTAATATTTGTCTGACAGTTTATGATTACAGAATAGTCATTATTTGGATGCACTTACCGGTGGCACAAACTGTGTCGATACTCCGGATAACGACACCAAGAGAATCCAACAAAACCTATCCATATTGTGCCCCGTTGTTTGTGTGCGTGAAGCTTCTCCCGACTTTTAGTCCGCTTCAAAATACGGAAGTGCATGCTATCCTCGTGATTTGAGAGGAGCGTACCATTACACTATGGGCGGGCGGCTACAACAGATTTTATACATGCATTTTCTCTGATTCAGATACATTTTGTTTTGTTTATGTCGCGTATTAAAAATATAAAAGTGAAGTGTATAAATAGGCTCCTACTGACGTGAAATTATATAAGTATCTCCTCCCACCCCTGATTGTTATACTGAAGTTAGGTTTCCTACTGATGTGAAATTATATAAACATTTCCTCCCACCCTCCGATACATTCCTGATTGTTATACTGAAGTGAAACAAGTGCACGCACACATGGCATGACTGGCAGTTAAAGATCAATAGAATGGGATAATTGTAGTTAAAGTTGGGCACAGGTTACTCATAAAACAACTGAAAGCAACTTTATGGGGTTGTGACAAATGACTTTTTAAAGCTAATTCGCTTGTCAACAAAAGCTGTTTAAAATAGTTTGAAAAGTATATGAGGCAAAACTGAGGCGTTGTCATATTCACACCTTGAATTATTATGGATAAGTGGGGTAAATTGAGCTGCCTTTCTTTTTCGGAAACCAGAACACAAAATTAATAATTTGACCAAATATTTAGAAAGAGGTAATAATTTCATAAAGTATGTGAATTAAGAAACCACATGGAAATAGTAAGCAAGTTAGGTTCAAAAAACTGATTTTGAACTAGTCGAATTCATTTGTTTTAGAGGTTTCATGATGCTTGTATCAAAACCAAAGTAAATCATTTTAAGATTGTTCTATACATCAGTTGGTGTCTCTATTAGCTTCCATATGAGGTCATAAAACTAGCATTAAAGTGCATCCTTGTAGCTGTGTGGGCTAATATAGTCCAAATGTTTGTTTTGGGATAAGTTGAAGTGTGTTTTCCTCCCAGGCGTAATGCAAGCCATCACTGCTGGGATATGAGGCAACAACAGGGCTTGGCCTATGTTAAACGTACATAATGTGTATTAGGCAATACTGTAGGGAGAGTGGGGTAAGTTGAGCCATTTTTTTGCTTTCAGCATCACTACATCAAGGGAAATATAGTATTCTTTCTAACAAAGATATCTACATATATTTCAGGATGTTGTGTATCCCTGGAAATAAAAAAAAGAATAAAAAAAATACAGTTTTGAAAACATAGCTTAGTGGTCTCTTGGTAAAACTTACCCTGGGTATGTGGTAAATTGAGCCACAGGACAAGGTAAGTTAAGCCGACTGAAACATGTCTGTACGGAATGAAGTATCACCACTAACTTAAAAAAACAAAAACATATCTATCTTTATTTCCCAGACACAATTCAACACAATCACTTTTTTGTCTTAATCAACCTAACAAACAAACATCAATGGACTGTCCCAAATATCTAACAGATCTACTGATCTGCAGTTTTTTAGTGCAAAACAAAGATAGTGGTGGTAGGCATGTTAGCAATAATTTACAGGAAAATGGGTCACTGGGTAATCTCTCGAATACAATCCAGTTCACCATAACCACTACTGCTGTTTATTATCTGAGATATGACGCATAGGGAAACTCAGTGAAACTATTCAGTCTTCTGAGGAGCCAGCTAGGGAAGGGGTTTAGGGATTGAAATTACACAATAAATCGCACAGTTTTACTTTCTCTTAACCAAATCAAATGTATTCATCAATGCCAGTCAAACAATCAAACTAATAAAAAAAAGAGAACATTTTTGATTTTAACATAAGAAATTCAAAGACGAGTGGACAATCCATAAACTCTTGTATCTTCACTTGCAGTATCGGTCTGCTTTCATCTTGGCTCTCCTGTGGACAAACAAAAAAAGTCACGAGTGGTTATTTTTAGTCCTTACATCACCACTATCCACCCGACAATGTAATTAGCTATCATGTGACAAATCAGCTTGTTGAATCACATGTTGAATTGAAACAGGTTTGCGCAAAAAGGTTTCGAGTATGTTGTGTGACCGAATCCTGCTATTAAATGGCCATCAGTATGAGTCATGTCAACAGTAATTTGGACCAGTTCCAGAGCGATTTCTTGGAAAGGAAGTTTGTGTTGATCATTAAAACCAATTTGTGTGCGGTTGTTTCCTTTGGGGCAGCTACCGCCACTGAAATCAAAATTTCACTTAGTCATGCATTGATGTCAATGGGAGACTGAATGAAAATTAGACTTAAGTGGAAGTTTAGGATTTGCCTCTTTGTGAAGATGTTTTTCCCACCTGTCTAACAGCTCTTCGTGGAACTTCCCGTCTTTCCGGGCCATCTTCAGTGTGGTGCTGTCCTCCTCGTTCACCCTCAGCCGCCTGTCCTGGAAACTCTGGAACTTCTTTCTGTAATATCAGAAATCCGTGTTCAGTGAGACATTACACATGATAAGACACAGAAGGACCAGTCACACGCCACTATCAAACACAAAGAATAACATCACCGAACAAAAATCTAATCATAGGTGTAGTGAAATGCTTATGTTCCTAGCTCCGACAGTGCAGTAATACCTAACAGCACAAAACAAAAAAACATGCAAATCCCCAAAATAAAATAATTAAGAAATATTAGAAAGAGCAATGTCAGAGTTAGGAATATAAATAACAATGCACTCTCTGTGGCATAAACCTGACTACTATTATCAATGACAAATGTGTATACAAATGTGTATAGAGCAACTTACTCGCAAGTACCGTGCCATTTCCATTGAAGTAAACAGTCCTGATAGTAGATACATACAGAGTGCAATAGGCCCTCTAGCAGTGGTTAAAGTCTGTCAGTGGTTTATGATTCACGGGCAGCACTCTGTTCATGCAACACGCTCTGGGATGCTAAGCACTACATCACGATGACGGGCTCAAGGGCAGCCATTATCGGCCCGTCAACATGATGAGTCCATTTCCCCCGTGTTTTTTCCTCCTCTAAAATAAAAAACGATGGAGAGAGGGGGGAAGATAAAAAAAATGGAACACGAAGTTGAGGTGGGAAGAGAAACGGAACACAATGACAGCCCTGTTCACGCTTAGCCCTCAGAACTTAATGGGCCGCCGCGGGCCGTAAAAGCGGCGGTTCTGTTCTCGTTCCAATTCCATCCCCGTAGCGTTGGCCCATCAATCGGCCTTTTAAGGGAGCGGGATTGATGAGGTGGCGCCTCTACGCTCCCCCCACCAGCACCCTCCTCCTCGTGCATCCGGGCCTGTGAATTAGTTGTCAAAATCTCACAGAAGCAGAGTGGAAGGTTGTCGGATGAAAATGGGAGGGTATTCACTGTCTGTCTACGGAAGGTCACAGTGTTCAATCCCTCCACCTTCCTGGCTGTCTTTTCTACATAAAATGCACCCCCACTGTGAGAATTGGTAGGTGAAGTTTAAAGGAAAAATCCACCCCAAAACTATTAGTCCATTGTTGACATAGTCCCAATATGTTTTGCATGTCAACAATCAAGTTTAAGATATAGAACTTTCAAAATACAGATATGTAGCCAGTATGAACAATTTCGGTATAATTGCAGTACTCCACAGTCATTTAGGATAACAGTCCACTGTTGATCCTTGTTGGGCATATCTGACAAAAAGGGCTGTCTTAAAGTTTTTCATAAATGCATAAAACATTGTCGTGATATAGGGCAGGCCATGGCATTTCCGATACCTTTACTTATGTTCATTTGGACAAGATCAGCCGTACAACAGGGGTTTACAACCTCTAGACTAGAGAGCATGGAATCACAGCCTTGTATGATTGCCGCTGCAAATGTTGCTGCCACTGTGAGTGTGATTTAGGTAGACAGACAGTACATACACGTAGTTGAGCTCGCAGTTCTTCACGTTGCCCCTGTCCTCGTCGGCAATGTCGTCGTTTCGCTTGACCTCCCTCTCCGCGCATGACCGGATCTGTTCATCATCATCATCGAGAGAGAGAGAGGCAGAAGGAGAGAGGGGGAAAACACAAAACAGTTGCATGTTGAATAGCAATATCCTGGCCCCCCCCCCTAATGTTCAGAGACATTTTGTTTTTCCCTTCCGTCACCAACTTCACACTGCCCCATTGGGATGTAATTTCTATAGTATAAATGGGGGTGGGGTTATGGAGCGACCTTGTGAAATATATACATCACCTTAACCATCTCATCGTCCCCCGCCAACTTGCTCTTGGCCTCAATGTCCCCACTTTCACTGTAAGAGATGAAACAGCTATTTGCTGCCATGAGAGCCATTTTCCCCTGGAACGGGGGAAAGCGAAAGAAATTAGTCCCCAAAAAATGGAGGACAAACAGGAATGAAATTAAGAGATTATTTGACAGATGAGTTTCACCTCGCCAGGTAAAAGCTCAATTATATGCAGAGAGCATCAAGCTTTCACTCCGAACCGCATCAACAAAGCAACAAGCTGTGAGGAAAACGAGGCTTATCTATATTTAGGGTTACTATGCAACAAGTTCTATATGGCATGGCATTATATCACAGTCTTTGTATGCATCGACTTTGCCATTTTTTTTTGATTGACACTTGCTTCACTCACGTTCTGGAAAACAGGCTCCCACTGTTCTCGGGAGCCGATGGCGTCGGAACGCCCCACCACGACCCCCTCCGAGGTGATGCCTAGATACTTCCCATAGCCAGACTTCAGGGCTACCCTAGGGAGAAAAACACAGGAGAAACAAAATTCATTCCTGGATACTGGCAGGTTGATTTGAGTGTCTGAAAAATTTTCCAAAGACTATTCAAAGACAAAGACCATTTGAACGACAGAAGTTGATGCTCCTTTATAACGTTCTCATTTAAATGCAATTTTGTAGTTATAAAATTGTGAGACTGTAATTGTTCTCCCAAAGTCTATTATAACTCACCAGGGGACACTTTCTATTCAGATAAGTCAACATAGAATGTGCGTAGGTGATATTTACTCCTTTCATACATACCTAGAGTCTGACAACTTGATGGCAGTGAACTGCTCCGGGGGGTCTGGCCCTTCGTCGTCTGGAAAATATCAAAGAAAACATTTCCCTTTTAAGAGTCACGAAGCCCTGATTGATATTCTAAAATCAGAGCATTTTCACTTTTTTACTTTCCTTATTTTTATCCGAGAGGAGCATTCGTTTTGGTTTAATGAGGATTAAAAACAAGATGACTCTATTATCGCTTCAAACATTTGGGAGCTTGGCTCTGCCGACTTAACATTCAGTGTCGCGATGTCGGGCACGATTAGCATTTCTCACATTCTCTCGCCGGGGTTGTGATCTTGAGGAAGAAAAATAAATCTGTTTCAGTGGTGCCAATACAATGCATTTGATCTCAGATGTATTAACGTACAATAACGATGTGTCATTCTGGAAAAACATCCCATTTGCATAATTTCCTCTACCCTTGAGACGTACTGAGCATTCATGTTTTACTAATGCTTCATGGTCCTTAATAACACACAACCTCGGGCTACACGATGTTGCTGCTGTGTGCTATCGATCGCCTACACCCACCCTACTCTCTGAAACCTAGACCTCAAATCTTGCGTAATTGCATCAGATGCTCGATTAGGTTCTGGGGGGGGGGAGAGATGTATGAGAACAGATACTATAAGACTAGAGAAATCTCCACCCCCTTAAAAACAGAAACTCTCAGCTAAAGGCTCCACCCCTTCAGAAAATGTTCCACCTGAAATCATTGCCCCAATTTAAGTACCACCCTAAATGCGGAAACACCCTGTGGAGATCGGCCACGGGAGTGTTTCGGTTACTCTCAACTTATCGTTTGATTGGTCAATGGCGGTTGGTTTTGGGTTGAAAGGTTACACCTTCAGATGTTATAAATGGAATGAAATGCCTTTGTCCTCTCTTATCCTGTATCCAGTCCATGAAGGAAGGTTGGATGATCAATTCTCCTTTCCTAGACTTCTAGGTCTCTGGCTTAGTAAGCCTTTCTTTGTTCACGCGTTGTCCTGCAAGTTAAACTTAGGATCTATATGCTTGGAAAATATTGCCTAATGCTTGCTTGTATATATTCATTATCTTTATGGAGTCAGATAAACATTTTAATAGGCTAATTGCTGAGTCGCATGTGATGTATACTGTATATTCACATAATACATATTATCAATATATATTACTGCCCATTATAGCTTCATGCCCTGGTGTCCTTTCCTTTCTCAGTGATGGATAAAAGTTGTGGATGGATTTCTACCCTATTGCTTTGTCCTGCCAGATCAGGGGCCATTGATGAAAGGAAGCTAGTTAATCATAGAGAAACACACTCAGTAAGGATGTGACCATCACAGGTTCTCACAACGTTAGGGAAGGGGGGGGGGGGGGTGTCTGTCAATTTCAAGGACAGACTGATGCAAATTGGGAAACCACACCTCTGTGTGCAATCATTGGGCATTGGGATAGCGAATAAAATCCCTAGGCTCACATACCACCACGTTTCTCAGACGGACAGGTTAAATTCTAATTATATTCCATCCCCTAAAGCAGGCCTATATCTCCCCGTGACCCTTGACCTTACAGAGGGCATTCATAACGTCTCCTGCATCCAGTGACTAAGCATCTTGAGGGCTTTTCTCAGCTTGAGAGGGCTAAATTATTCTAGACGGGTTTCCTTCTTACTGAAAATCCCATAAAAGTACAGAAACATCATCTCTCTCTCTCTGTCCCTGTAACTCCATTTCTCTTTCATCTCATTTAAATGAGCCTGCCTCCCAAGTTCGAGCCTCACCAAGGGAATAGGAATAGTTCACGTTTTATTCTCCTGGCCGTTTTTCCCTCTTTCTCCCTCTTCAATGAAAAACCGTGAGCTGAATCTCAGGTCCGCGTTTCTGTCTTTGGGTGGATGGTGGAGGGTGGATGGGTTTTATTGAACATTTCTCAAAACATGTCTCGCCTTAGGGCAGAGAATATTTGCCTGGAAACTCCCATTTAGTCTAGCTTGGCTAGTTAGGTTAGGTGTTCCACCCCCAAGTCGAGGCCTTTTCCCTGAGGCTCAGGGGCTGGTGTAATGGGGCTCTGGCTTGCTAGTCAGTGGGGCTAACGGTGGGGAGACGAAGCATATCGTCTGTGAGCCTGGATTCAAAGATGTGATTCCAGCACACGTTGGCAATGTCCCTCTAACTTGTCATGCACGCCAACTTGGAATGGTAAACATACAATCGAAATTAAATGGTTGGTGCCGATCTTTCCCGTTCTTTTTAGATTGTGGACTACACTTTTCACCTTAAACTACCCAGTGGGTCCGGATACTCGCGCTCAGATGCTATCTATTGTGGACCCTAGACACAATACCACTTGGTGGTATGAAAACGTGACCAATTTAAACGTTGTGCTGAAAAACTATGCATTTAAGAGGCAAAGAATCACAATGACATTAGGTCAATGATACTCATTTGGATCTTGATATCCATAAACCATGAGACGAGAGAGCTCTTTGCCTGTTACCTCATTGCATTCTAACCCATCACAGAGCTGTGCAATACATTCCCTCCAAATATTTCATCGTCTTCCTGCCTCTGCAAATGGATGGGCACCATAAATCGTAGCTAGCACCGGATTCATATTGATGATATCCAATAACGTGCTTGAGAGGACAAAGAAATAGATTAATGCCTGGTGTGTGTGTGTGTGTGTGTGTGTGTGTGTGTGTGTGTGTGTGTGGAGGAGCAATTCCAGCTTCCTCCTAAACCGTTACCCGGCAAGCTGTGCAGAAATGAATGTCCTAATAGCTTCTGGAACAACATAGTAGTTCAGTTCTCCCTTTCATTTTCCGTGTCCACTCTCTCAGAGTGTGATTTCAAATTGATTTAGAACGAAACGCCACTAAATCCTATACCGTTTAGGACAAAATTGGTTTAGATTTCAAGACGCTTGGTACCGCACGCAGGCAGCCATCGAAAGCGGCGGTCATCGAAAAAGCAAGAAAATAAAGTTGGAAGAAACAATTAGTGAACACCCCCATTCTCCACAAATGAATGACACAAAAAATTCCCTGCCACTTTGCCAGGGTAATGGAACGTGACGTCCATTACGGCTCTTTGGTTTCCTCGCTTCGTATTGGAATAGAATGGAACATGAGAAAACTGGGCTTCATGGGGGAGATTTTCTTCCCTTCTCTTCTGGGATTCATTAATTTCAGACGATTACCAGCTCCATTTGCTCTGTCTATAATGCCGGATTACAGAATCCAACAGAGACCCAAAAAAGTGCATACAATTTTTGGGGTGATATCAAATTGGTAGTTACAGTCTTGTCCCATCACTGCAACTCCCATACGGACTCGAGAGAGAAGGCATCCTCTGAAACACGACCCCGCCAAGCCGCACTGCTTGCTTAACATGGAAGCAAGCCGCGCCAATGTGTAGGAGGAAACACTGTACAGCTGGCGACCAAAGTCAGCATGCATGCGCACGGCCACCAGAAGTCGCTAGAGCGCGATGGGACAAGGACATCCAAGGCAGCCAAACCCTCCCTTAACCCGGACGACGCTGGGCCATTTGTGCGCTGCCTCATGAGTCTCCCGGTCGCGGTCGGCTGCGACACGGGATCAACCCCGGATCTGTAGACCGCTGCGCCACTCGGGAGACCCCGACGCAGACAATTCAAGTAAATGCAAGTGACATGCTGGGCTGGCTTGCATTTCAAAAACGACTTTATAAGAGGGAGCAATCAACAGGACCACTTTAGATTTTTCTCTCTCTCCTTCATTTCAATCTTGTCAGTTTGAATTGCAAAGTGAAATCATTTAAGAATTTACAGCCATTTTAGAGTGACTCATTCTGACAACTTGAGTGAAGTTGCCATCTAAAACGGCTGCACAAGACACCACACCGCCTTGACTTAAGCAGATTGAGTTCACAAACAACGTGTGCATCAAGCTACCAGTTGCGCGACCACCAATATCCATAATTTATGATAATCATAATGTATGATGATTATAAGTAAATCAAGTTCCAATTGAAACTACGGTCCCATGAGTTTTTTTTTGAGACATGAAGATGCCTTTAGTTTAGTGGGCCAACCTGTTTTGAGTTGTGCAGAACACCCAAGTTGGTAACATTGGTGCAAGTCACTTGAATCACAGTTGATTTCAGCAGCTGAGCTGCTAGGGATGCTACAGAGATGAGGGGATTCAAGAAGTGTTTTGGCGATAGCTTGCCAAACTACCCTCTCAAAGCTCCTGCAACATCTGGCTGACATTTAACTGTGTCTGTGGTTACTAGCCTGGCTCCACATCTACACCAGCGGAAGAAGGCAGAGGGTGATGATGAATGGCACATTCAGCCCCTGGTCAGAGGCCACTTCTGGTGTGCCACAAGAGGGCGTCGTCTCACCATGTCCGTTTATCCTTCACATGTCCAGCCGAAATGTTCAGTGACACTGGGTATGCTGATGATGTAGGGCTGTCCCGAGCCATATACAACTAACCAGCATCCAGGAGGACACTTCCATGGGCTTGGAGGCAAAAGCAGCTGGATGATAGGGCCACATCCAACAACATGCTCCTGAATGGGAAAAAGTCTGGAAATTCGGATATGTTATTTTAGAGTCCATCCACAACCCGCACCACTAATCCTAGAAGGACAGGAAGTACCAGTGGTAACAACAACTAAGTATATTGGTTTTCATCTAGACTCTAACCTCAGTGGTGACAGACATACTACACTGGTCAGACCTTGTCTGGAATACGGTGGAGTGCTGTTAGTTGGATGCAGTAAAAAGCAGCAGGCCCAACTAGACAGGGTGCAGAGGGCCTTGAGGATCATCTCCAGAGTTGGAGCAGTCCAACCACAGCTCCCCTCACTGCAGAGCAGGTGAGAGCAGGCTGCAATGCATCTGGTGAAGGTACATGCACACTCTCGAACAACCACTGCATGACCCGCTCCTTCTCATAAGGGAGGTGACTGCATTACCAGGCTGCTGAGAAACAGACTGTCCTGTGTTACTGCCCGTATTATAAAACAACAAAAACACCACTCTACCCACGGCTGTCAGACTGTACAATAACTTTAGCTCTTACAGACCTAATCTTAATTCAGTTTTACCATCCTGAAAATAAATGTCATATATATTAATATATATACAAAATTATGTGGACATCCCTTCAAATTATTGGATCAAACTAAAGGCTACTCAGCACTACGGTTGCAAAGGGTAGGAAACTTTCCGGTAAATTTCTGGAAATCTTTAGAAAATGTTCCATGGGACGTTAAGCCCGGGAATTTGGGGAATTTTGCTTGATATCAAAAAAGGTTAGCTTATAACAGTGAACCTTTTTTATGGGATACACATAGGGCAATTCTAGGTCTTGTGGCATATTTTGGTTAAACTATCCCCAATTCAATGGAATTGCAACCCTCTGCATGCACAGTGCATTCTTCTATCACATGTACAGCTGATTCTCAAGATCTTGCACACTAATGAGATGCTATTGAGCCCACACTACTACACTGTCTGAGCCAAGGACTACATGCTTTCTGGTAAGTTTTGATTACAATACTGGGTGGGGTGAATATATTATATGACATACATGATTTTTTTGGAACTAGTAAATAGTAGCCTACAGCAAAGTGTTTAAATCATTTATAACTTGTTAACAATTTCTGCTAGTTAGTTTTTGCTACCATGTGGGTTTTAGCTTGCTTGAGCCTGCTAACCGAGGAGTGTTAATACACCTGTTTCCATACCTGTTTCATTTTAAAACATTTATCTTACAAAGGAGTTGTTTAATCTTACTGCTTAACTATTTATCTGTACATGGAATTGTATTTGTTTTGTTTTTTACATTTTTTTTTCTAATCTTTATAGGAAAATGCCACTGGCACTATCTGATGTGTTGAGACATTTCACTGCAGCTAATGTAGAAGGAAAAGCTGTGTACATTTGCAAATACTGTGCCAAATCATATGTGAAGAATGCAACAAAGATGCCGAATCATCTGGCCAAGTGCATAAAGTTCCCTCAGCGCTCACAACAAGCAACTCTGACAAAAGTTCCTCTACTTCTATTCGAGGTGAAAATGATGAATCAGACACCTTATCGATATTAACAGCTCATGGTCCTCCTGGAATCAGAAGTTTTTTTGAATCAATAGCGAACGTAGTCAGAGAAATGCTGATGAATGTCTTGCTCGAGCGGTGTATGCAACTGGTTCACCTCTGATGCTCACAGGCAATGTGTATTGAAGAGATTTTTGAATGTTCTTCGCCCAGCATACACCCCTCCAACCAGACATGCTTTATCTACTAATTTGCTAGATACAGAGTTCAAGTGAAGGTCAAGCAAATCATAGAGAAAGCAGACCGTATTGCAATCATCTCTGATGGGTGGTCGAATGTCCGTGGGCAAGGAATAATTAACTATATCATCTCCACCCCTCAACCAGTATTCTGCAAGAGCACAGACACAAGGGACAACAGACACACCGGCCTCTACATTGCAGAAGGCAGTCATCAATGACTTTGGACAACAGAAGATATTTGCACTGGTGACAGACAATGCTGTGAACATGAAGGCTGCTTGGTCTAAAGTGGAGGAGTCCTACCCTCACTTCACACCCATTGGCTGTGCTGCTCATGCATTGAAGCTGCTTCTCAAGGACATTATGGCACTGAAAACAACGAATACACTCTACAAGATAGCCAAGGAAATGGTTAGGTATGTGAAGGGTCATCAAGTTATAGCAGCAATCTACCTCACCAAGCAAAGTGAGAAGAATAAGAGCACCACATTGAATCTGCCCATCAACACCCACTGGGGTGGGGTTGTCATCATGTTTGGCAGTCTCCAGGAAGAGAAGGAGTCTCTCCAAGAAATTGCCATATCTCAGTCTGCCGATATGCACAGCTCCATCAAGAATATCCCCCCTGGATGATGTATTTTGGGAGAGAGTGGTAAGCAGCCTGAAACTCCTGAAACCTATGGCAGTAGCCATTGCACAGATTTAGGGAGACAATGCCACCCTGTCTGATGTTCAGACTCTGCTTGCAGATGTAAGAGAAGAAATCCATACTGCCATGCCCACTTCACTGTTGCTCCAAGCAGAGGAAACTGCAGTTCTGAAATACATCAACAAATGTGAACACTTCTGCCTGAAGCCCATACATGCCGCAGCGTACATGTTGGACCCCAAGAATGCTGGCAAGAGCATCCTGTCTGGTGCAGAGATCAACAAGCCATATGTTGTCATCACTACCGTGTCTCGCCACCTTGGGCTGGATGAGGGCAAGGTTCTTGGCAGTCTGGCGAAGTACACTTCCAAGCAAGGGCTTTGGGATGGAGATGCAATATGGCAGTTGTGCCAGCATATCTCATCAGCCACCTGGTGGAAGGGACTTTGTGGATCTGAGGGTCTTTCCCCTGTTGCCTCCATCATCCTCCAAATCAGAGCGCAACTGGTCCTTGTTTGGGAACACACACACCAAAGCACACAACAGGCTGACCAATACAAGGGTTGAAAAATCGGTGGCCATTCAAGCAAATTTGAGGCTTTTTGAGCCTGACAACGAGCCATCCTCAGCAAGGTTGGAAAAAGACAGTGAAGATGAGGCCTCAGAGTCTGATGTTCAAGAGGTGGACATTGAGGAGGTCCAGGGAGAAGACATGGAAGCCTGAGAGGAAGACAACCAAAGCTTTAGTTTCTAGACTATCATTTTACAGATGTATGTTGAAAACGTTTTTGGGAGATGCGATGGATCATTGGGGATCATTCAATATCCCCTTTTGTTGTTCAGTGAAATCATCCCATGTGAAGAGTCAAATCATTTAATTAAAGTTCAATTCGTAACTAAATCGTTTTTTAAAATTATTTCTATTGGAATGATTTAATAATTTGAAATTATGTCTACTTATGATAAGTTAAAAGGTTTATGTTTCTGTCTCCATATGATATGGTAAATATATCCAATGCAAAAAACATCTACATTTAAATGGTATTAATTTGCATATATATTTTCATGAATTCCCATATATTCCCATTCATTCCCGTTAATTCCCACCTCTGAATATTCCCCAAAATGTGCAACCCTACTCAGTACTCATGTCTTGTGATATGTAACCCTGCCCCAAAGATTTATGTTAGGGTAAATCCATTTAAACAAAACTTTCCATACATGTTTGCCCATGGAAACATGTCAGAAAGTGACTTTTTGGACCTGAATGCCAAAACATTCAGGAGATAAAGGTGCTCAAAGTTGACACATTTTGCACATCACACCATACCATGAGGCATCCATGTCTTCATCACTGGAAAAGATAAACGGTTGAGTTTGATATAATTTAAAAGCTGTCAAACTATTACAAAAAGTAACTTTCTGAGCACTTCTACAAAGGGCAAATATGTATGGAAGGTTTAGTTGAAATCAAAAGGGGTGCTGTCAAAAAGTGATTGAATTCAAAAGGATTTACCCTTCGGTCTTGAATTGTGCATAAGCCCCCTAGTTGTTACCTGTGGTTTGCAATCTCTTCCAGTGTTTGTCTCATAACAGTCTAAAACAGTAATCTGTATCTAAACAAATCAAAAGTTCCACTACCTTCAACCTCCCTCCCTGCCCCCTGGTAACAGGTGGAGCAGGAGAGTGAGAGCTGTAACAGGGACTCGACCCCTAGCTCATGCGGTGCAGAGGTGAAAGCCTAACGGACTGTACCACAAAAGCCTCTGGGTTGAGGCAGTACAACGCTCCCATACGCCACTTACTCAAGCATAACATTTTGATCATGCCCCACACACATCACCAACACTTCAAAATGAACCCTATCGACTCAATGATGTAACAAATGGCAAAATGTCTCTCGAAACACTTCCCCCTGTCCAATCAAGTAGCATAACAACCTAGTATGGCATACAGCAAATTGTGTGCATCATCATCATGCATTAATGACAAAACACATGACACCCTACTCCCTATATTATTGTGCACTACGTTTGACCAGAGCTCTACGTGACTTGGATGAGAAGTAGTGTACTACAAAGGAAATATTGAGTGAATTTAGCTAAAGATAGTCTCTCACTTTTCTTACCTTGATGTGGTGCACCAACTGTGAACAGACCAGTATCCAGGGCATGGATGTAGGAATCAGTCTGCATCTCTATTGCAACCGTTCCTGAAATCTCCCCAAAGCCACTGATACACCACCATCCACCTAGAAAGCAGAAAAAAAACATGATTGTTGGCTACTTTGTGGAGTATCATAGAACCCTTTTCAACTAGCTAGCTATGTAGCTAGCTAGCTGCCAAGAATGACCAGCAAACAACATACCAACAATATCCAGTTTATCTTGTGCATCGTCCCTTTTTCTTTTCTTATCCTTGTGCTTCTTCTTCTTTCTACAAGACAATTGTGGATTAACATTAGCAAGGTCAAATTAGAAATTGGGAAAAAGGAAAATAGCAAACAGTTAGCTAGCTAACATTAGCCAGTAGCTAACTGTTAATGCCTGGTCAGAGTCGATGAACGATAGCTAGCTAGATAGCATTATTAGCCAGCTTGATTCGCCATCTTCTACACAAACAAATATTGAATTCGATGTTGAGGAATAAACTCACCCCTTGTTAAGTCCTTTCAAAACAAGTTTTGTTATTTTCACTTTTGAATAGTCAGCCATATCTTCAGATTATGGGAAACTAGCTAGCCACCAAGCTAACATAAACAAACGAACGAAAACAACATGCGAGTACGGTGGCTGTTGAGGTAAAAACAAAATATCAGTTACCAAACGAGCGACATCTATTCTTTGGAGAATATATTTAACATTGTATGTGTTCATAAAATACATTGAATAATGCCTTGTTTGTTTTGCAGCATTTTTTCTGTTCAATGTAAAAGGTGATGTGTTATTAATTATGTGTTACTAAGTGTGACAGAGAGTCGTACACGCTCTATATAAGCTCACAGTAATTTAATGGGTAAACCACCAACGTTTCTTCTGGATTACTATGGTCATTGGTTGCACTAATTGCACTGTTTGTCTACATAACCTGGTTCAAGCATTCATGACATTACCCTGAAGAAGGCACAGTGATGCCAAAACATTTGTGGTTTACCCAATACATTACTGGGAGATTATATAGAGGGTTTGTGACTCTATTTTCTATAGCCTACAGTTTACTCACTGTTACAGTAGTCAGCACCTCTACTAACATTTTTGGGTGTGCAACAGCTCATGCTTTTCACTAGACTAAGTGTGCCAGAGAATCACACACACACACACACACATGCACTTAAACTTGCACACACTCACAATATCACCCCAACTCCACACACATCCATCCATGCCGTAGTCAACGAGCAGCTTAAGTGGCCATGTTTAGAGTCTCTGCACAGTCTCACATAGAGTGTATCTCTGTAAACTACCTGAGTCCAGGCCAAGGCTGGCAGTGAATGCGAGGGAAATTGACTGTCTGTCTCCTGGCTCAGAGGGGTACTGGAGTTTGGCTTTTCTCTCAATAGACTGTGTGTCTGCTGTCTCTGACCAGCAAATTACTGTAAATTACTACCCAGACGTTGGTTCTGTTTTTTCATTCACCAAGACTCCTGGAGGGGCTGAAAGGGAGCATGAACACAGACCAATGCACGCACACGCACGCACACATTCTCTCTCATTCACACACTGGCACTCACACACGCACGCACACACACACATTCTCTCTCATGCACACTCTCACACACTGGCACTCACACTCTCGCTTTCACACATGCATGCGCACACACAAAGTATCTCATGCACACTCACACACAAATTCATTCTACTTCAACGAACACACATATGTGTGCTGCTCAACATCATACAATGCGCCAGAAACGTTAAACACTAACTCCACCGACTGCTAACAGGTACATGGCGTTGTGTCAAATTCCTGCACCAATTCCTCCCAGAGTCTTCATTGAAACAACCAACATGTGAGCCATAGCGAGTATCGACCTAGGAGAGAGGGGTGCACTCAAATTAATGTTTATACTAATGACACCCCATTAAGGAAGAATAGGCCAATCAGGAAGCCTGTGACAGGAGGTAATAAATCATTGGATGACAGTGTCAGGAAGTAAAATTAATGAGACAGAAGCCTGCCCTTTGTGGTAAAGCAAAGCGCTACCAGGCAGCGGTGTCTCTCAGAGCTGAAAAGTCACACCGACAAAGTGGAGAGACTCAGATGATGTGGGATCACCGAAGTCAATGAAATGCTTTCAGTGATGATAAATGGTCATTTTAGAGAGTTGTATAACTTATGATCAATCAATCAAATGTATTTTATATAAAGCCCTTTTTACATCAGCAGTTGTCAAAGTACTTTAAAGATACCCAGCCTAAAATCCCAAAGAGCAAGCATTGCAGAGGCAGAAGCACAGTGTCTAGGAAAACTCCCTAGAAGGCAGGAAGCTACAAGAAATTTAGAAAGAAACCAGGCTCCAAGGGTTGGCCAATCTTCTTCTGTCTATACTTGGTAGAGATTTAAGACAAATCACATATTTTGTTTCACAAACTACTATACTCTATCATATTAGCTAGTATAGCCATCGTACTCCTAACCAGTTACTAGTGATCTGCAAGGACATGCCAGGGTGCAAGCAATATGGTGGAATTCCCTCACACCCTTCCACTTACCTATAGTTTGGAAGGAAATTAGAAAATTTGATTGGATCACAGCCCAGTAACATTTCTCAAATGGGAAGATTGTAGTGAATGTTCTCTGGATGTCAGACTTAAAAATAATTCAGATATATTGCAGTGATAACAAAATTTGATTATAAACATTGCTGCTTTTGAAAATGTTTGCAATGTGTTTGAGTCGGAGGAGCGAGTAATACCAAATACATTTGCAAACATGAAAGTTAGTCTTGTTTTCATAAATATTTTTTGACATTTAGAGTAAAATGCGAGTGTGAATCAAATGAGAATCAAGATTTAAGCCTCAATTAGCCAAACGCTCGGACAAAACCAAAGATGTCGCTGGATGGAAAGAGAAGTCACTGCAGCTTAGATTTGACTGTTTTTGACAAAGTTATTAAATCGGTTTCAAGCAAACACACATCTGAAGACGCTCTCTGTGGAGGTTTAGATTGGTTGTGTCCCAAATGGTACAGTGTTCCCTTTGTAGTGCACTTCTTTTGACCAGGGCCTATAGGGCTCAGACTCTGCCTCTTGGTAATTGAGCTCTCTGATGTTCCCTTTCTGTCCTTTGTCTCTTTTTCATGTCCTTAAAATGCATTTGATCTAATAAGTCCGCCTGCTCCATTAGCTGCCTTTCAGCTGTGAAGGAAAATTCATCGTCTTTTATGTGGCCAAGACCCAAAACAAGGATAACAAAAAATTGGTTTAGGAAATAGTATTTCAGAGAGAAGAGAGATGTTAGTGGTATTTGGTTGTGGCATTTTAGTTTGACTTCTAAGCGTGAAGGGATTGTGAAAGTAAACTATGACAAACCATTGAAAGTTAATATCAAAGTGCACGCACGGGCATGAGCACGCACAAATATACACACGCACGCACCACAGTAAACTATGAACCCTATGATGATGGCTATGCACACAGTAAGTAGTTAAACGCCCAGGAAAGCAATCCCATTTGTAAAATGATGAGATTGACCAGAGGTGTTCCTAAATAACAGCTATCCAGTAAAAAGCCTCTGGAGGACTGAGTGTTCCGTCAGATAACGGCAGACAGTTTCGAGACGTCTCAATTGATAGGAACTGACATGCAACACTCCTCTCTCTCTCTGTCTCTCTCTCTCATTCTCTCCCTCTACCTCTCTCTCTCCCTCCTTCTCTCCCTCCTTGTTCCACTCCTTCTCTCCCCCCGTTCCTTTCCCCCAAACCATTAGCACTACAGTCCCTCAACTCCTGTTCAGCCCGCCTTGCAAACATAAGTGCCATCTACTCTCCCTCGCAACCACCTCCCTCCCTCCTCTCTCCCCGCTGTCACTCAAACCCTTCCTGCGAGGACTCGGGTGAGTCAGGGTGAAGTGACTGACAGCGACCGAGCAGGTATCCCCGACTCCCTGTTAAGTGACGGCGTGCAGTTACGCTCCCCTATGGGCCCCTCTCACTTTGTCAATGTCACCGTGCCCCGCTGACGGCTGCTCTTCAGGGATTACCAACTCCTGTAGCGCTCTTTAATGTGGGTGACATTGGTGAGACGGAAGAGACGGAGAGAGCTTGAGTAACGGATTCTTAAGATGTGGTCCCTAGGGGCCCACTGAGTAAAAAAAATGACACAGTGATGTCATCTCCTGACCGGATGGTGGTGGTGGTGGGGGGGAGGGGGGGGGGTCTTTGTCATTTGAGAGGGGCGTAACCTCTGACCTGATTATTATAGTAGCTGTTGGGGACTTCCCAACCTATGGATACATGGCCCAGTCCAAAAACAACCCTTAGCCTCTAAATCAAAGGCACTTTCTGTAGACCTGAAAAAAGTGTGTGAGTATTCCCTGATAATGGGCCTCTGTACGCCTATGTAGATATCCCATTAAATATCAGCCGTTTCCAGCTACAATAGTCATTTACAACATTAACAATGTCTACACTGTATTTCTGATCAATTTGATGTTATTTTAATGGACAAAAAAATGTGCTTTTCTTTCAAAGACAAGGACATTTCTAAGTGACCCCAAACGTTTGAACGGTAGTGTACATTTAGTTCAAGCTTCACTAAGCTCAAACAAAGCTAGCACTTTGTGTGTGGCCCCATGATGTCTGTGGGCCCTGCATTTCCAATTCTGTTTCAAGATAGAAGAGAGAGTGCAAATAAAAAGCTAATTAACGTTAAACTGAAGATGTGCTGCGCTGTATACTCCCAAGTTGAAAAAACGATTAACTAAGGAAGAAAAAGGGGTTCAGACGATAAAAGAAGTAAGAAGCAGTCTAGGGGCTAGTGTTTTGGAGCGATTAGAGTACTTCTCTCATGGTGTGCTGGACTGTGGCATTGCCTGACTTCATGGGGCTGTACTTCTGGAAATTGACTACAGTCTCTAGTCATTTGTGGGGCTTATGGCAATTTGGCCGCAGGCTATGGAAGATGGGAGTTCAGAAAATGGATAAACAGCCGTGAAATGTCCTTTCAGGACCTTGTTGGAGGTAACAGACAACCCATTTCCGCTTTGTTTCTCTCCCCACCCTTCCTTATTTCCGTCTGTATTTTTCTTAACGCTCACTCGGAGCCTAGGGAGGACGAGAGACTTTGCACTCTCTGGGGACGAGTGTCGCTAGCGACGCCGCAGGGAGGAAAACAGAGGTAACCACTTTATGCGTTCCAGGTGAAGAGGTCGGATGTTGGTGATAGGAAAAAAACCGAGTAGTAATTCTCATAAGGCCAAGTGAGAGACAAGTCAACGGTGGTCTCACTTCGCTAGACATGCCATTTCACGGTGGCGCACCTGACAAAGCCATTTCAAACAATGGACTTGATGGAGAACTGACATATGAATGGCTGCCAAACAAAGGTCCGTGGAGAAAATTGTAATTATCAAAATGGCTCCATCCATGGTCATTTAAAACAGGGTCGCTCCTAATTTTAAGGGTTCCTACATAAGGACTTCATTACACATTCATAATTCCAACATTATACATTCATGACAGTAGCCTACTTCAGTATTTCATAACTACACTCGTTTCAGGTGACCAAATGAGGGTGGCTCATTTCATTAATGCTTTTGTCAACAAATGCATACTGATAATTGCAGTAGTAGTGACATTGATGTACAAAAATATTAGTTCCTCATATTAGGGGTTTGGAGAAAAACAGTGATTTGAGAATATCCCTTTACAACCGTCTTCTCCGATTCCATATAGTGCCACGGACCACAGTTAAATTTAGGCCTGTAGCTGGCTCTCTGTAATTACAAACTGTGCAGTGGACATTGAAGAAACCAGTCATTTTGGTGTCCAGTAAAAAACACGAAAAAAATCATAAAAATGTCTTCCCTTCTCTTTGTCAGAGTACAGTAATACTCCATTGGACACACTAGTGACACTCCGGTTTCTCGCAGGTTACCCTGCGGTAGATGTCCTACAGTACGCATTCATACAGACAGACACACACACTCCCTGTACACCTCAGCATGCCTTCTCCCTGGCAGGTGCTCACTGTGTGGGGACTCTGAATGCCGTTGGCACACACTCCCGTTCCTGCTACACAACCCCCTCACCCTCTGTCACTCTCTCCTTTCCTCCCTCCTTCCCACCCTTGTTCCACTCGTCTTATGCTGGTCCCTCGACCCTTTCATCCTTCCAGACCTAAAGGTTGTGCTTCATCAGTTGTGAATGTTAAAGTGATTAATTTAGCAGCCAAATGGGTCTTGTTGCTGCTGGGCCAATGAGATTAGGCTGTAGAGTCCAGTCAATGTGTGTGTGTGTGTGTGTGTGTGTGTGTGTGTGTGTGTGTGTGTGTGTGTGTGTGTGTGTGTGTGTGTGTGTGTGTGTGTGTGTGTGTGTGTGTGTGTGTGTGTGTGTGTGTGTGTGTGGGAGAGTGCATGTTTGCGTGTGTCTGTGTGTGTTTAAAATTCAGTTTCAATATTTTATCATAGTCTACCCTCACCCCTGTCTGTCACATGCCAACACTAGGGGGCAGTGCCACCTCATAGATACTGTACGTACTAACCACTAAGGTCAGTGCTATCTGAGATCCTTGGGATGTCCCTACCCTAAACCCTAACCTTAAGCCTTACCCTTACCCTAACCTTAACCATAACCATAACCCGGTCTTACCTAACCCTCACCTTAACCATTTTACAATTCTACTTCAATGGGGTAGGGATGTCTCAAGGATCCAGGATTGCAGAGACCTAACCACTACCAGCCCAAGCCAAGTGAAATTGCTCATGCACAGTGCTTCATGCTGCCAGCCTGCCACAGAGTGTGCCACTGAGAATTAGGTAGCATTCCAAAGTAAATCATACTGAAATGTATTTGGGCTATGCATATCTGAATGTGTAATTCAGAGGAACATCATTATATTTCAAGGAAATCTTATATGGCGTGTGATTGGAGTGTTGTGGAGCGTGTGTAGAGGGTGCAGGACCAGCCACCTGGAAAGAGAGGAACTGGTTTAAAAAGCACACATGATTTTCATTGAGGCCATTTTCAATGGCATAGGTACAGGTTGTAGGAGGTGAACAGATCCATGTTGTGATAGAGTTTGAGTTTGTCTACTGCTGATTGTTATGAAAGGGTTAGTTCCAGCCACACAATCTGATTGTTCAGTTGATGGTCCTGCTGTGATTATATATTGCAGTGTGGTAAGTTACTTAGACCTCATAAAAAAACAACTAACAGGTCTACATCAATTATTGTCGACATCCTATGGACATCCTTAAGGTTTTGAGAAAAATACTGTATAGGGTTGTGTTCAGTAGGGTATACTGCAGCAAAAGGTTTTGCAACGGAATTTATGATCTTCCAATCAAACAGTCCTCCACTGTAGGAGGCCCTGCAATCACAAGCTTTCATTGTGTGTGTGTGTGTGTGTGTGTGTGTGTGTGTGTGTGTGTGTGGGTTGAATATTTTCTCAGTATTTTACAAATATTCCAATAAATCACTTTTCTCCCCTTTCTCCTGGGAAACCCAGTATTTCCCGCCAAAACCGGAAGTGTCATTCAAAAGCATTATAAAGCATATGCATGTCTGGATCTGATTAAAGCTTTGATCAGAATGAACATTCAAGCCTGATGCTACCTGAGTTTGATGAGCCATACATTAAATACATTGTATGAGCCCTTCATTAACAACATTTAATGAGCCCAAGCCCCAAAAAGACCAAATTTTTATTTATTTTTATTTAACCTTTATTTAACCAGGTAGGCAAATTGAGAACACGTTCTCATTTACAATTGCGACCTGGCCAAGATAAAGCAAAGCAGTTCGACACATACAACAACACATAGTTACACATGGAGTAAAACAAACATATAGTCAATAATACAGTGAAAAAAAAATAAGTCTATATACAATGTGAGCAAGTGAGGTGAGATAAGGGAGGTGAAGGCAAACAAATATATGTATAAATAAATACAAATATAAAAAGGCCATGGTGGCGAAGTAAATACAACACAGCAAGTAAAATAAAACTTAAAACACTGGAATGGTTGGTTTGCAGTAGAAGAAAGCGCAAAGTAGAGACAGAAATAATGGGGTGCAAAGGAGCAAAATAAATAAATAAATACAGTAGGTAAAGAGGTAGTTGTTTGGGCTATATTATAGATGGGCTATGTACAGGTGCAGTAATCTATGAGCTGCTCTGACAGCTGGTGCTTAAAGCTAGTGAGGGAGATAAGTGTTTCCAGTTTCAGAGATTTTTGTAGTTCGTTCCAGTCATTGGCAGCAGAGAACTGGAAGGAGAGGCGGCCAAAGGAAGAATTGGTTTTGGGGGTGACCAGAGAGATAAACCTGCTGGAGCGCGTGCTACAGGTAGGTGTTGCTATGGTGACCAGCGAGCTGAGATAAGGGGGGACTTTACCTAGCAGGGTCTTGTAGATGACCTGGAACCAGTGGGTTTGGCGACGAGTATGAAGCGAGGGCCAGCCAACGAGAGTGTACAGGTCGCAGTGGTGGGTAGTATATGGGGCTTTGGTGACAAAACGGATGGCACTGTGATAGACTGCATCCAATTTATTGAGTAGGGTTTTGGAGGCTATTTTGTAAATGACATCACCGAAGTCGAGGATTGGTAGGATGGTCAGTTTTACAAGGGTATGTTTGGCAGCATGAGTGAAGGATGCTTTGTTGCGGAATAGGAAGCCAATTCTAGATTTAACTTTGGATTGGAGATGTTTGATGTGAGTCTGGAAGGAGAGTTTACAGTCTAACCAGACACCTAGGTATTTGTAGTTGTCCACATATTCTAGGTCAGAGCCGTCCAGAGTAGTGATGTTGGACAGGCGGGCAGGTGCAGGCAGCGAAATAATTGTGCCGTTATCCAATACATATATGATATAGGCTACTGCACATTATGCACGACAGAAAAACAGAAAAGCCCATAGATGTAGCTTGCTATACACTCTCTTTGGTAAATAAATGAAACTAGCTCCAGTAGGCTAATCTTTTTGAGCGTGGACTGTATTACTGTACTGTACTATACTGTATTATATGGGCTGGAATTACCCACATCGTTCAAACCATGATAAAAACAGAAGAGAACATGCAATTCTGGTGCAGCCTACAAAGTTACAAGTATAGGCTAGCGAATTTTATTTTAATTTTGATAATTAGTAGGCCGACGCATATATACCTTTCATAATATTTCCCCTAATGTTATTAGCCTATCTCCTCTTTCTCTCTCTATTGTTGCTTCGTTTCTTCCTCCCTTTCAACAGTTAGGCTAAATGAAATAAGTGAATCATTCGAATGACATCCTTGAATAATATAATGTGAGATAAGAATTAGATGCAGAAGGCTTTCACTTCTCTTCACGAAGATTGAATGGTTATGGGTCTGAATAAATAACTGCTGTAGCCTACCGCCATTGCGTTCGCTCTTCTTTCAAACTACCCGTGAGTTCTATTGGCTGTTGTAAAAATTGTCTATTGGTAGAAGAAACGCAACAAAAATAAATAAGGTCCAGCAAGCTATTCTAGTCTAGCTTTTCCTGCATGGGGCTCCAAGAGCTAAGGAGCATTTTTTAAGGAGAGGTCGGCGAAGCACAGGTGCTTGCGTATTGTGCAAGAGACAGTGGCTATAAGCTAGAAGCTTATTATGCATAACCCATCATTAATTAGCTAACTATAAGGCTAATACTGTATTGAATGTATTACCTGAAAAGGGTAGGCTAGGACATCTACAGTATATATAGTGCTATATATATCAATCTAGAACAGGATTATTTATTTTGAATGGAGTTGATGCGTCCACTGTTTTAAAGCAACGGTTTTCGAGTGATAGGCTATTTTAAAACTCTGCAGCGGCAATAAAAGAAACAATCTTTACAATTAAAAACAAGGTGACCTCCGAAAGCCAGATGAATATTGGTAAATAAGACTCGCATTCGGTCTTTATATTACTGTAGCATAGACCGTGCTGCAGCAAATGTAGGCCAACCGGTCAAACGAAAAAAAGTTACCATGAGAGGATAGGTCTACATATATTGTGAACTGTGCTCCATACTGAGATGGGTCTGTCCCCACCCTGAGCGTTGATTCAGAAGCCAGATTTAGACATCGCATATAATTTAACAGTTCCATTTCACGCTATGCTGCTCATATAAATAATTTATACAAATGTACCGGTTTCTCGCAGTTATTTATCCCTGAAAAAGGGAGTGGTTTTGGCCGGTAAATCCCGGTAAATCTCAGTAACCGGGTTCCCGCCATTCAACCCTAGTGTGTGTGTTGCATGCATATACAGTGAGGGAAAAAAGTATTTGATCCCCTGCTGATTTTGTACGTTTGCCCACTGACAAAGAAATTATCAGTCTATAATTTTAATGGTAGGTTTATTTGAACAGTGAGAGACAGAATAACAACAAAAATATCCAGAAAAACGCATGTCAAAAATGTTATAAATTGATTTGCATTTTAATGAGGGAAATAAGTATTTGACCCCTTCTCAATCAAAAAGATTTCTGGCTCCCAGGTGTCTTTCATACAGGTAAGGAACGGAGATTAGGAGCACACTCTTAAAGGGAGTGCTCCTAATCTCAGTTTCTTACCTGTATAAAAGATACCTGTCCACAGAAGCAATCAATCAATCAGATTCCAAACTCTCCACCATGGCCAAGACCAAAGAGCTCTCCAAGGATGTCAGGGACAAGATTGTAGACCTACACAAGGCTGGAATGGGCTACAAGACCATCGCCAAGCAGCTTGGTGAGAAGGTGACAACAGTTTCTGTGATTATTCGCAAATGGAAGAAACACAAAAGAACTGTCAATCTCCCTCAGCCTGGGGCTCCAT
This sequence comes from Salvelinus alpinus, assembly GCF_045679555.1. Taxonomy (NCBI): domain Eukaryota; kingdom Metazoa; phylum Chordata; class Actinopteri; order Salmoniformes; family Salmonidae; genus Salvelinus; species Salvelinus alpinus. Next base: position 58,735,047 of record NC_092091.1, read on the forward strand.
GCAAGATCTCACCTCGTGGAGTGGCAATGATCATGAGAACGGTGAGGAATCAGCCCAGAACTACACAGGAGGATCTTGTCAATGATCTCAAGGCAGCTGGGACCATAGTCATCAAGAAAACAATTGGTAACAGACTATGCCGTGAAGGACTGAAATCCTGCAGTGCCCGCAAGGTCCCCCTGCTCAAGAAAGCACATATACATGCCCGTCTGAAGTTTGCCAATGAACATCTGAATGATTCAGAGGACAACTGGGTGAACGTGTTGTGGTCAGATGAGACCAAAATTGAGTTCTTTGGCATCAACCCAACTTGCCGTGTTTGGAGGAGGAGGAATGCTGCCTATGACCCCAAGAAACCATCCCCACCGTCAAACATGGAGGTGGAAACATTATGCTTTGGGGGTGTTTTCCTGCTAAAGGGACAGGACAACTTCACCGCATCAAAGGGACGATGGACGGGGCCATGTACCGTCAAATCTTGGGTGAAAACCTCCTTCCCTCAGCCAGGGTATTGAAAATGGGTCGTGGATGGGTATTCCAGCATGACAATGACCCAAAACACACGGCCAAGGCAACAAAGGAGTGGCTCAAGAAGAAGCACATTAAGGTCCTGGAGTGGCCTAGCCAGTCTCCAGACCTTAATCCCATAGAAAATCTGTGGAGGGAGCTGAAGGTTCGAGTTGCCAAACGTCAGCCTCAAAACCTTAATGACTTGAAGAAGATCTGCAAAGAGGAGTGGGACAAAATCCCTCCTGAGATGTGTGCAAACCTGGTGGCCAACTACAAGAAACGTCTGACCTCTGTGATTGCCAACAAGGGTTTTGCCACCAAGTACTAAGTCATGTTTTCCAGAGGGGTCAAATACTTATTTCCCTCATTAAAATGCAAATCAATTCATAACATTTTTGACATGCGTTTTTCTGGATTTTTTTGTTGATATTCTGTCTCTCACTGTTCAAATAAACCTACCATTAAAATTATAGACTGATCATTTCTTTGTCAGTGGGCAAACGTACAAAATCAGCAGGGGATCAAATACTTTTTTCCCTCACTGTACATGTGTGTGTGTGTGTGTGCAAACCTGGCGTGAAGTGAAGATACACTGAATGATTAACAGTATGTCAGTCTCATAGCAGCTGGAACATGATTCACAGCTCTCTGCATTATAGATGTATGGTTGGAGGTTTAAAAATACACAGGTTGGTGAATAATTCAGCCCCTCCCTCTCACTCTGAGTGATTTTATCCTGAAATGTTTGCTTGTGTCCCAAATTCCCTATGTAATTAAAAATATATATTTTTTTTTTACCACTTTTTTCTCCCTAATTTTGTGGTATTTAATTGGTAGTTACAGTCTTGTCTCATCACTGCAACTCCCATACGGACTCGGGAGAGGCGAAGGCCGAGAGCCGTGCGTCCTCCAAAACACAACCCAGCCCAGCCAAGCCGCACTGCTTCTTGACACAATGCTCACTTAACCCGGAAGCCAGCCGCAACAATGTGTCGGAGGAAACACCGTGTCAGCGTGCACTGCGCCCAGCCCGCCACAGGAGTTGCTAGTGTGCGATTGGACAAGAACATCCCTGCCGGCCAAACCCTCCCCTAACTGGGTCTCCCGGTCGCGGCCGGCTGCGACAGAGCCTGGAGTCAAGCACTGCGATGCAATGCCTTAGACCACTGCGCCACTCGGGAGGCCCTAGTGCACTACTTTTGACCAGGGTCAAAAGTAGAGCACAATGTAAGGCTTAGGGTGTATGGGAGTTGCAAAATTTGGAATAAGCAAAGGCTTTGAATTCTTGTGAAACATATGAACAAGGGCATGTCAAATTGGGTGTCAAATGAAGCCGAGTCTGTATTTGTAAGAAATTAATAAGGCATATATACATGTTAACCAATTTCCATCCTAAAAATGAGGAATAAGCAAAGACTTTGATTTCTTGTCAACCAGAAAACATCCACCGGAAAAGTCTAAAAAGGTTTTAGAAACACATCAAAAGACAATAAAGTTTATGTAAAGAACCCTGTGTAACGGGAGGATTCGACCAAAATGCAGCGAGGTGTGATGACATATTGAAATTTATTTAAAGACGAAGACGAACACGAAAAACACTTGGAAAATTACAAAATAACAAAACGACGTAGACAGACCTGAACATGGAACTTACATAACTACACGAAGAACTCATGAACAGGAACAGACTACATCAAACGAACGAACAACCGAAACAGTCCCGTGTGGTGCGCAGACACAGACACGGAAGACAATCACCCACAAACAAACAGTGTGAACAGCCAACCTATATATGGTTCTCAATCAGAGGAAAACGTCAAACACCTGTCTCTGATTGAGAACCATATAAGGCTAATTACAAGTGACCTAAACATAGAAACACAAAACATAGAATGCCCACCCCAACTCACGCCCTGACCAACTAAACACATACAAAAATAACATAAAACAGGTCAGGAACGTGACAGAACCCCCCCCCCTCAAGGTGCGAACTCCGGACGCACCACCAAAAGTCTAGGGGAGGGTCTGGGTGGGCATCTGTCCACGGTGGTGGCTCAGGCTCTGGGCGTGGTTCCCATCCCACCATAATACATCCCCGCTTCTTTATCCCCCTCACAATGCCCACCCTCCAAATAACCCCACCTAAATTAAGGGGCATCACCAGGATAAGGAGCAGCACCGGAATGAGGGGCAACACCGGAATGAGGGGCAACACCGGAATGAGGGGCAACACCAGAATGAGGGGCAACACCGGAATGAGGGGCAACACCGGAATGAGGGGCAACACCAGAATGAGGGGCAACACCAGAATGACTGGCTCTGGCGGATCCTGGCTGGCTGGCTCTGGCGGATCCTGGCTGGATGACGGCTCTGGCGGATCCTGGCTGGATGACGGCTCTGGCGGATCCTGGCTGGATGACGGCTCTGGCGGATCCTGGCTGGATGACGGCTCTGGCGGATCCTGGCTGGATGACGGCTCTGGACGCTCGTGGCTGGCTGATGGCTCTGGACGCTCGTGGCTGGCTGACGGCTCTGGACGCTCGTGGCTGGCTGACGGCTCTGGACGCTCGTGGCTGGCTGACGGCTCTGGACGCTCGTGGCTGGCTGACGGCTCTGGACGCTCGTGGCTGGCTGACGGCTCTGGACGCTCGTGGCTGGCTGACGGCTCTGGACGCTCGTGGCTGGCTGACGGCTCTGGACGCTCGTGGCTGGCTGACGGCTCAAGCTGCTCATGGCTCTCTGGCGGCTCTGGCAGATCCTGTCTGGTTGGCGGCTCTGGCAGATCCTGTCTGGTTGGCGGCTCTGGCAGATCCTGTCTGGTTGGCGGCTCTGGCAGATCCTGACTGACGAATGGCTCTAGCGGCTCCTTACTGACGAACGGCTCTGACGGCTCGGGACAGACGGGCGGCTCTAATGGCTCGGGACAGACGGATGGCTCAGACGGCACTGGGCAGACGGATGGCTCAGACGGCGCTGGGGAGACGGATGGCTCAGATGGCGCTGGGGAGACGGATGGCTCAGATGGCGCTGGGGAGACGGATGGCTCAGATGGCGCTGGGGAGACGGATGGCTCAGATGGCGCTGGGGAGATGGATGGCTCAGATGGCGCTGGGGAGACGGATGGCTCAGATGGCGCTGGGGAGACGGATGGCTCAGGCCGGATGAGGCGCACTGTAGACCTGGTGCGTGGTGCCGGAACTGGAGGCACCGGGCTAAAGACACGCACCTTCAGGCTAGTGCGGGGAACAACAACAGGGCACACTGGACTCTCAACACGTACTATAGGCCTGGTGCGTGGTACCGGAACTGGTGGTACCGGGCTGAGGGCACGCACATCAGGGCGAATACGGGGAGAAGGAACAGTGTGTACAGGGCTCTGGAGACGCACAGGTGGCTTAGTGCGTGGTGCCGGAACTGGAGGCACTGGGCTGGAGACACGCACCACAGGGAGAGTGCGTGGAGGAGGAACAGGGCTCTGAAAACGCACTGGAAGCCTGGTGCGTGGTGTAGGCACTGGTGGTATTGGGCTGGGGCGGGGAGGTGGCGCCGGAAATACCGGACCGTGCAGGCGTACTGGCTCCCTTGAGCACTGAGCCTGCCCAACCTTACCTGGTTGAATGCTCCCCGTCGCCCTACCAGTGCGGGGAGGTGGAATAACCCGCACCGGGCTATGTAGGCGAACCGGGGACACCATGCGTAAGGCTGGTGCCATGTAAGCCGGCCCGAGGAGACGCACTGGTGGCCAGATATGTAGGGCCGGCTTCATGACATCCGGCTCAATACTCAATCTAGCCCTGCCAGTGCGGGGAGGTGGAATAACCCGCACCGGGCTATGCACACGTACAGGAGACACCGTGCGCTCTACTGCGTAACACGGTGTCTGCCCGTACTCTCGCTCTCCACGGTAAGTACAGGGAGTGGGCGCCGGTCTCCTACCTGACTTCGCCACTCTCCCTTCTAGCCCCCCCCCCCAATAAATTTTTGGGGTTTACTCACAGGCTTCCTACCGCGTCGTCGTGCTGCCTCCATTCGCCGGTATCCCTCCTCGCACTGCGCCAGAGAATCCCAGGCGGGCTCCGGCACTCGCCCTGGGTCGATCGACCACCTGTCAATCTCCTCCCACGTAGTGTAGCCCAGATCTTTTTCCTGCTTCCGCGCTAGCTCCTCATATCGCCGCCTCTCTGCTTTCGCTGCCTCCAGCTCAGTTTTGGGGCGGCGATATTCTCCTGGTTGAGCCCAGGGTCCTTTACCGTCCAATATTTCCTCCCATGTCCATGAGTCCTGGTTTCGTTGTTGCGCTCTCCCACGCCGCTTGGTCTTTGGTTGGTGGGTGATTCTGTAACGGTTCTCCTCCTCCTCCGAAGAGGAGGAGCAAGGATTCGACCAAAATGCAGCGAGGTGTGATGACATATTGAAATTTATTTAAAGACGAAGACGAACACGAAAAACACTTGGAAAATTACAAAATAACAAAACGACGTAGACAGACCTGAACATGGAACTTACATAACTACACGAAGAACTCACGAACAGGAACAGACTACATCAAACGAACGAACAACCGAAACAGTCCCGTGTGGTGCGCAGACACAGACACGGAAGACAATCACCCACAAACAAACAGTGTGAACAGCCAACCTATATATGGTTCTCAATCAGAGGAAAACGTCAAACACCTGTCTCTGATTGAGAACCATATAAGGCTAATTACAAGTGACCTATACATAGAAACACAAAACATAGAATGCCCACCCCAACTCACGCCCTGACCAACTAAACACATACAAAAATAACATAAAACAGGTCAGGAACGTGACACCCTGGCATCTAATATTAACACTAACACTTTCTATCTGCCTAAGTTTAAGAAACATTGCCTTGTGCCTTGAAATTCCGTTACCAAAAATCCACACATCTTTAAGATACAGTATATATATGAGGGAGGAAAATGGAAGTTCACAGGAGTAACAAGTAAAGGTAGACCTACCAATTAGTTAGTGTTTTTACTGATATACATTTTGTTTATGAATTATTAAATGATTAAAACTCAAAATTCCATTAACAAATTGACAACAGAATTTCCCCCCCCAAAAATTGGTAACGGAATTTCTGCAATTTAATTGGCTACAGTGGGATATCATAAAAGTTACAAACCATAGTTGGGTTCACAAGTTGGAACAGCACAGTACACTACAGTAAAGCACAGTACTACACAGTAGAGTACAGTAAAGTGGAGTATAGTTTAGTAGCACAGAACAGTACAGTAAAGAAAACTAGAGTATAGTTCAGTATAGTACAGTACAGCACAATAGAGTTGAGTACTCTATAATGTACTGTATTGTACTGTACTGTATATAGAAGTGTACTCTACTTTACTGTACTGCACTCTAGTCTAATGTTCAGTACTGTACACTGTACTCTACTCTACTGAGCTCTACTGTGCTGTACTTTGATGTCCAAACGTGTGAAATACAGACGTCTATGATCTTTTTTCAGATTTTCTTTGATCTGGACCAACCAAATTGGGTCTTGTTTGGTAGTGGAGCTCATTCAAATAATAACCATTGTGTAGAATAATACCCGAGTATGCAAGGGAGGATATTGCATATTTCTACCTTTGTGTACCTATTTCATGAAGACAATAACGTTCATATCCATAATCATGCATTTCCAGTCGAAGTTTACATACACTTAGGTTGGAGTCATTAAAACTTATTTTTCAACAACTCCACAAATTTCTTGTTAAACTATAGTTTTGGCAAGTCGGTCAGGACATCTACCTTGTGCATGACACAAGTCATTTTTCCAACAATTGTTTACAGACAGATTATTTCACTGATAATTCACTGCATCACAAATCCAGTGAGTCAGAAATTTACATACACTAAGTTGACTGTGCCTTTAAACAGCTTGGAAAATTCCAGAAAATTATGCCATGGCTTTAGAAGCTTCTGATAGGCTAATTGACATAATTTGAGTAAATTGGAGGTGCATCTGGGGATGTATTACAGAGGCCTACCTTCAAACTCAGTTCCTCTTTGCTTGACATCATGGCAAAATCAAAAGAAATCAGCCAAGACCTCAGAAAAAAAAAGAAAAAAAAGTCTGGTTCATCCTTGGGAGCATTTTCCAAACGCCTGAAGGTACCATGTTCATCTGTACAAACAATAGTAAGCAAGTATAAACACCATGGGACCATGCAGTCGTCATACAGCTCTGGAAGGAGACGCGTTCTGTCTCCTAGAGATGTACGTACTTTGGTGCAAAAAGTGCAAATCAATCCCAGAACAACAGCAAAGGACCTTGTGAAGATGCTGGAGGAAACGGGTAAAAAAGTATCTATATCCACAGTAAAACGAGTCCTATATCGACATAACCTGAAAGGCCGCTCAGCAAGGAAGAAGCCACTGCATATGGGGGTAAAGATCATACTTTTTGGAGAAATGTCCTCTGGTCTGATGAAACATAAATAGAACTGTTTGGCCATAATGACCATTGTTATGTTTGGAGGAAAAAGGGGGAGCTTGCAAGCCGAAGAACATCATCCCAACCGTGAAGCACGTGGGTGGCAGCATCATGTTGTGGGGGTGCTCTGCTGCAGGACGGACTGGTGTACTTCACAAAATAAATGGCATCATGAGGCAGGAAAAATTATGTGGATATTTTGAAGCAACATCTCAAGACATCAGTCAGGAAGTTAAAGCTAGGTCACAAATGGGTCTTCCAAATGGACAATGACCCCAAGCATACTTCCAAAGTTGTGGCAAAATGGCTTAACGACAACAAAGTCAAGGTATTGGAGTGGCCATCAAAGTCCTGACCTCAATCCTAACGAAAATTTGTGGACAGAACTGAAAAAGCGTGCGAGCAAGGAGGCATACAAACCTGACTCAGTTACACCAGCTCTGTCAGGAGGAATGGGCCAAAATTCTCCCAACTTATTGTGGGAAGCTTGTGGAAGGCTACCCAAAACATTTGACCCAAGTTAAACAATTTAGAGGCAATGCAACCAAATACTAATTGAGTGTATGTAAACTTCTGACCCACTGGGAATGTGATGAAATAAATGAAAGCTGAAATAAATAATTCTCTCTACTATTATTCTGATATTTCACATTCTTAAAATAAATTGGTGATCCTAACTGACCGAAGACAGGGACTTTTTACTAGGATTAAATGTCAGGAATTGTGAGAAACTGAGTTTAAATGTATTTGGCTAAGGTGTATGTAAACTTCTGACTTCAACTGTATGTGTAGTACAGATCAGGGACCCACAATGTAAAGCCCTTACCATAATTCTGTTACCAGGTGTAAATACACATATCCTGAGGCTGCATTTATTGTAGCTGGGGATTTTAACAAGGCTAATCTGAAAACAAGGCTCCCTAAATTTGACCAGCATATCGAATGCGTGACCCGGGCCGGCAAAATCCTGGATCATTGTTACTCTAACTTCCCGAGACGCATACAAAGCCCTCTCTCGCCCTCCTTTCGGCAAATCTGACCACGACTCCATTTTGTTGCTCCCAGCCTATAGACCAGGGGTGTCAAACATACGGCCCGCGGGCCGGAACCGGCCCCCAAGGAGGTTCGATCAGGCCCGCAGGATAATTTGAAAGTGGAAAAAATGCATAAAAGACATGGAATTAATATTTTTAATTCGCTGCAATTCATGGATTATCCGCTAAGGGGCGCACTCTTTCCATCAGAGTAGAAGACAAGCCGCATCACTGAGACAGACTGAAAACAGCAGACGGTATCAATGCGCCATCTGCTGCTTGTTACGACGTTGTTAATACCTTGGTCTCTACCTCTCCGCTACACCCTCATTAGCCAAAATGTCATTATCCAAACGGAGAAAAGTAGATAAGGAGTGTAGAATTTTCAAAGAAAAATGGACCACGTCCTATTTATTTACAGAGATGCACGGAAAACCTTCGTGCTTGGTGTGTTTGCAACAAGTTTCGGTATTTCGGTACCTTTAAAATGCTGCCTTAGATACTGTTTGCATTGAAAGAATACAGCTCTGTGAAGATGAATCCTTACTGTGGTGATTTAAAAAATGTGCACTTTAATGTTAGTCAGCAGCTTCAAAACAAAAGTTGTGTGATGGAATTCTACTGTTCATACAACTCCATAAATTTTCAGTATGTATTGTATGTGTATGTATGTTTCATGTATGAAGTTTACAGATTTACAGGACAGGCGAACACTTTCTTCATTACACATTTAAAATCACTCTCCTTAGTTTGTAAGGTGTACGCAGGGATTACATTTAGATTTTATATGCGTATGTGTAAGTGGTTTAAAAATTCCTTTCTTTAAAAGTCTCATTTAATCTTAAAGTGCATTACTATATTTTTCAGTACCAATTAAAGTTTTGTGCCTTTGTACAATCAGTGGGATCAGTTGCAATGCATATTTGTGAATGATAAAAGTAAATTGCACATTTGTCTAAGGAAATATGAGGTGTTTCATGAAATGTTTTGTAAAAGGATAGTTCATTAAATTTCAATATTTTCCTAATGTTCTTGTGCTTCTTTACACCAAAACAAAGGAAAGACATGATATTTTGGTTATTTATAGCAGAGTATGGTATAATTTTAATGGTCCGGCCCACTTGACATCTCCCTAGGCCGTATGTGGCCCACGATGCGAAATGAGTTTGACACCCCTGCTATAGACAGAAACTAAAACAGGAAACGCCCGTGCTCAGGTCTGTTCAACGCTGGTCCGACCAATCTGATTCCACGCTTCAAGATTGCTTCGATCACGTGGACTGGGATATGTTCCGGATAGTGTTAAACAACAACATTGATGTATACGCTGATTCGGTGAGCGAGTTTATTAGCAAGTGCATCGGTGATGGTGATGTTGTACCCACAGCGAGTATTAAAATCTTCCCCAACCAGAATCCGTGGATTGATGGCAGCATTCGGGCAAAACTGAAAGTGCGAACCACTGCTTTTAATCTGGGCAAGGCGACCAGAAACATGACCGAATAAAAACAGTGTAGCTATTCCCTCCTGCGGGCTCTCCTTCATCACAGCCAACGTGAGTAAAACATTTAAACGTGTTAACCCTCGCAAGGCTGCCGGCCCAGACGGCATCCCTAGCCGTGTCCTCAGAGCATGCGCAGACCAGCTGGCTGGTGTGTTTACGGACATATTCAATCAATCCCTATCCCAGTCTGCTGTTCCCACATGCTTCAAGAGGGCCACCATTGTTCCTGTTCCCAAGAAAGCTAAGGTAACTGAGCTAAATGACTATCACTTCCGTCATCATGAAGTGCTTTGAGAGACTAGTCAAGGACCATATCACCGCCACCCTACCTCACACCCTAGACCCACTCCAATAGGTCCACAAACGACGCAATCGCAATCACACTGCCCTAACCCATCTGGACAAGAGGAATACCTATGTAAGAATGCTGTTCATCGACTACAGCTCAGCATTTAACACCATAGAACCCTCCAAACTCGTCATTAAGCTCGAGACCCTGGGTCTCGATCCCGCCCTGTGCAACTGGGTCCTGGACTTTCTGACGGGATGCCCCCAGGTGGTTAGGGTAGGAAACAACATCTCCACCCCGCTGATCCTCAACACTGGGGCCCCACAAGGGTGCGTTCTCAGCCCACTCCTGTACTCCCTGTTCACCATGACTGCGTGGCCATGCATGCCTCCAACTCAATCATCAAGTTTGCAGACGACACTACAGTGGTAGGCTTGATTACCAACAAGGACGAGACGGCCTACAGGGAGGAGGTGAGGGCCCACGGAGTGTGGTGTCAGGAAAATAACCTCACACTCAACGTCAACAAAACAAAGGAGATGATCGTGGACTTCAGGAAACAGCAGAGGGAGCACCCTCCTATCCACATCGACGGGACAGTAGTGGAGAAGGTGGAAAGTTTTAAGTTCCTCAGCGTACACATCACAAACAAACTGAAATGGTCCACCCACACAGACAGTGTGGTGAAGAAGGCGCAACAGCGCCTCTTCAACCTCAGGAGGCTGAAGAAATTTGGCTGGTCACCAAAAACACTCACAAACTTTTACCGATGCACAATTGAGAGCATCCTGTCGGGCTGTATCACCGCCTGGTATGGCAACTGCTAGGCTCACAACCGTAAGGCTCTCCAGAGGGTAGTGAGGTCTGCACAACACATCACCGGGGGCAAACTACCTGCCCTCCAGGACACCTACACCACCCGATGTCACAGGAAGGCCAAAAAGATCATCAAGGACAACAACCACCCGAGCCACTGCCTGTTTACCCCGCTATCATCCAGAACGCGAGGTCAGTACAGGTTCATCAAAGCTGGGACCGAGAGACTGAAAAACAGCTTCTATCGCAAGGCCATCAGACTGTTAAACAGCCATCAATAACATTGAGTGGCTGCTGCCAAACATATTGACTCAAATCTTTAGCCACTTAATAATAAAAAATTGGATGTAATAAATGTATCACTAGCCACTTTAAACAATGCCACTTCATATAATGTTTACATACCCTACGTTACTCATCTCATATGTATATACGATAATAATAATATGTAAGATAATATAACACAATAGCGCTGGTTAATTGATAATGCAAAGAAAAAAAAAACGTTATTTTGTACCACCATCTTTGAAATGCAAGATAAATTAACCATTGCAAATCTGTTAATTTTTTTGTATCAAGACTTCCCAAATGTGCCCAATTTGTTCATTAATAACTTTTCATGTTCAAAATTGTGCTCTCTCCTCAAACAAAAGCATGGTATTATTTCACTGTAATAGCTACTGTAAATTGGACAGTGCAGTTAGATTAACAAGAATTTAAGCTTTCTGCCAATATCAGATATGTCTATGTCCTGGGAAATGTTCTTGTTTCTTACAACCTCATGCTATTCGCATTAGCCTACGTTAGCTCAACCGTCCCGTGGACGGGACACCGATCCCGAAAAAGTTTTAACAGATTATTTGGAAAATGTGGACACAAAAAAACGGAGGGAGATTTTACCGAAATTCTGTTACCAAACTTTGCATCTGCACAACTCTTCCAGTAAATGGGTTTTTGTAAAATGTTCGGTGTAAATTATTGATGGTAGTCCTGGTGCAGTGGTGGACTGGCCGTCGGGAGCACTGGGACTGTGGCCTGAGGGTCGTTTTGGCCTGCCGTGAGTAGTGTGAACGCTGCGTGTAACACATCCGGTATCAGGATAAATAAAAAGCAAGGTCTGCTAACTTTCTTTAATTACGTTTAATTACCGCAAACAATGAATGGCAAATGCAATTTTCGTATATACGGGTTCGCTGCATCACCACGCAGGGTAAACAGGGAACTGCAGGAAGTACGTAAACAGCTGTTCTTATACCGTGATGACGTAGTTCCAACGCGTCTGTTGGCCTATCACAGTAGATAGGTTTGCTGGCCCTCGGATTTGTCCAAGCCCCTTGGCGCGTTCCTTTTGTCCACATCTGGTTGCTGGGTAGATTAGATCCGTCTTGTGTCTGTCGATTCTACACTGAAACAGTTCCTAATATGTTATTGTCCAGTATTCTAACCACCTGGTTGGCCTAGAGAGATGCACCCCTCCCCTCTCCAGACTGTCCACAGCTTTTATGGCCTGTGTTGGTCAGTCCTTACACCTACACACACACACCCCCCTCTATTGTTTGTGTGTGTGTAACAAAACAATATTCATCTTCAAACAGGCTATAGTGCATAAACATAAATCCTAACAGTAGTCAACTTGACCAGCGATAATATAGCAAGCAGGAATGAGTTGACGGAGAATCCACGCATCAGGCGCGACTCTCACTCTCTCGCTGCAGTGTCCCTGCGCCAAAAAGGACATGAGGTCTCTCCGTGACGCACATGGCAACCGTCTCCTTGCTTCTCTACCGATAACATTTTAGACAAGTCGCACGGCGAATTGGACGGTCAGAAAAGGTAAGGTGGAGCAGAGAGGGAGAGAATAAAAAAGAGAAATGCCCTTGCCACAGACACAGCTAAATGCTGCAAAATAAGCGACATGTTCACCAGTAAGGGACCAGGTCAGTCAAAAACACTAGCTAAAACACACACTGACACACACACACGACACCCAACATGGCTAGCTAAGTAGCCTAGCTAATAATAGTGACACAACGTCCGGTAGGCTAAACCGTTTGCACGTCTTATGTTTCCGTTTAGGAATTATATCATAGCAATGAGTGCAACATAGCGATCATAATATGACATTGAAGGCAATATGTTTCAACTTGTCACGCCCTGACCATAGATTGCTTTGTATGTTTCTATATTTTGTTTGGTCAGGGTGTGATGTGGGTGGGCATTCTATGTTGTATGTCTAGGTTGTCTTTTTCTATGTGTTTGGCCTAGTATGGTTCTCAATCAGAGGCAGGTGTCAGTCGTTGTCTCTGATTGGGAGCCATATTTAGGTAGCCTGTTTTCCTTTGGGTTTTGTGGTTTTGTTAGTGTTTTCACCATACGGGACTGTTTCGGGTTGTTTGTTTTGTACTTTTGTTATTTCGTTCAGTGTTCGTTTTGATTTATTAAATATATCATTATGGACACTTACCACGCTGCAAATTGGTCCGATCCTTGCTACTCCTCCTCAGACGAAGAGGATGAAACCCGTTACACAACTAGTAAAAATAGTAAACCTAGACTATGGACTTGCCAGCATTCGGTCATGACTCATGCCACATAAGCTAGGGAAAGTGAACTACAGAAATCTCTGAAACTGGAAACACTTATCTCCCTCACTAGCTTTAAGCACCAGCTGTCAGAGCAGCTCACAGATTACTGCACCTGTACATAGCCCATCTATAATTTATCCCAAACAACTACCTCTCCCCCTACTGTATTTATTTATTTATTTAGCTCCTTTGCACCACATTATTTCTATCTCTACTTTGCACATTCTTCCACTGCAAATCTACCATGCCAGTGTTTTACTTGCTATATTGTATTTACTTCGCCACCATGGCCTTTTTTTGCCTTTACCTCCCTTATCTCACCTCATTTGCTCACATTGTATATAGACTTATTTTTCTACTGTATGTTTGTTTTACTCCATGTGTAACTCTGTGTTGTATGTGTCGAACTGCTTTGCTTTATCTTGGCCAGGTCGCAATTGTAAATGAGAACTTGTTCTCAACTTGCCTACCTGGTTAAATAAAGGTGAAATATATATATTTTTTAAAACATACACTGTACAGCGAAACAGGCTCCAGTATTGTAACCATAATACATCCATGAACGTAACACAGTAGCCTGTGTGACACAGCACAGGCAATGACAAAGCTCATTAGCTCCATTAGTACCAGCATAACAAGTTACTACAATAATATACGGCTCTGGGAAAAATTAAGAGTGGTCTCTTCATTTTTCCCAGAGCTGTATATTATTGTAGTAACTTGTTTTGCTGGTACTAATGACGCTAATGAGCTTTGTCATTGCCTGTGCTGTGTCACACAGGCTACTGTGTTATGTTCCTGGATGACAATAGATTATTTTGTTTGCAAAGGAGGAAGGAAGGAAACAGCAGCAGCACTAGAGCTTCAGGTGCTCCTGCAGAACTGGAGATGGTGGTAGTTCAGAGTCAGACTCAGAGCAGGAACCTTCAGGTACAACTTAAGAGCACAAACCTAAACATGTAGGCTATGATTTTAGATGAATATGTGCTTTATTCATGAGATTATCACTAGGACTGTAATCGGGGGACATACAATCGATGACTGGACAAGTAATACAAGTTTAGGTTATTTTCAATGTTAATCTCATTCTCTAGAGCAACCAGATTAGGGGGGGGGGGGGGGGGGAGAGAGAGAGAGCGAGCGCCCAGTACAGGGAAAATAGAAAGGGACAGCGAATGCACTGAAAATCCATTTCATTATTTTGCCCGTCCTCAGTCCAAGAATTTTTACTTATTTATTAAGTACCACCCAAAACAAACCCCTCAAAGAGTAATTTCCAATGTATTCCACTCCAAAGATGGCACAGACAGAAAATGGCTGACATACAATGAAGTAACTCACTCCATGTTCTGCTCAGTATGTCTCGTGTTCGCAAAACCTTCAGCCAGTGATAGTGCATTTGTCAAAGGAGGCCTGGAAACATGCCCATCAGAGAGTACAGGAACATGACAGAAGCAAGACCCATAGAGAAAGTGCAGAAGCCCTTTTCCTCAGAGCCAGAAAAGCAGACATATGTACCCTTCTGAGTGATAAGCTAATGTCAGTTCAACGAGACCGGGTCACAAAGAGGCAGGTCATGGAACGTGTGATTGATGTAGTTAAAGTTATTGGTAAATGTGGGCTTAGCTACAGAGGACACAGACACGAAGCTGCATATAACTTGGAAAACATGGCCGTCGATCATGGCACGTTCCTTGACCTTATATTGTTGCTAAGCAAATATGATGTCTGCCTGCAAGAGCATGTTAGTGATTGCATTGAGAAGAGCAAGAAGCAGATGGGAAGTAAAGGTAGAGGGTCCTTGGTAACTATGACATCCAAAACAACAGCAAGACAATTGCTGTTGAAGTGAGAGAGGCAGGGATGTTCTCAATACAAATGGACACAACACAGGAATTAACATCCAAAGACCAGTGTGCAGTAGTTCTGTGACATGTCACTGATGTTGTCCACCAGAGACTCATTGCGGTCATTGGACTATGAGTCATCGACTGGACAGTACTTTGTGGACCTTGTGAAACAGACCCTTGAGAAGATGGACATAGATATCAAACAGTGTGTTGGTAATGCAACAGACGGAGCAGCTAACATGCAGGGACAATACAGGAGCTTCTCTGCATCGCTCACAGGAGAGTCTCCTAACCAACCTATGGTGTTACTTACATGTCCTCAACCTTGTGCTAACTGACACCACTGGGGTTGTTGTGGCAAGTGAATCCCTTTTCTCACTACTGAGTGACACTGCAGTGTTCATTCGAGATTCCTACAACCGCATGAAGCTATGGGAGGAAACCAGTGAGGACCAGGAGACACAGACGGCTTGATGTAATTGGTGAAACACGCTGGTGGGCCAAAGAAGAGGCCTTGACGAAAGTATTTGGAAGCTTTGCAAAGCCTGACCGTGCACTTTACACGGATGTGGTCATCCCTATGGAAATAATTGAAAAGGATGTGACCATAAAACCTGTCATCCGAAGCAAGGCCCAAGGGTACAAGGATGCTCTCCTAAAGTATGAAACCGTACTTACAGCTGAGGTTTTTCTCAGGATATTTTAGCAGATGTTCCCTCTCTTTAAATACTTGCAAACAAGTGGCATGGATATCGTAACAGCACAGCACTTGGTGACGGGAACAGAGGATAACCTGAGAAAGTGTACCCGAGACTTTGAGGGTGTGAAGACAGCAGCAGACAACTTTGTTGAGTGGGCCAATGACATTCTGGGGGAGCAGCAGGACTGTGATGCCGAAGCTCAGACTGCTCTCCCAGAGAAGGTGCATTGCTAATGCAGACATGAATTACAAAATCAAGATCCACAATGTGATACTGTTGTTGAAAGCATTCACCGCTGTTACGCAGCAAATGCAGTGCTGTGTGCAGATGTCTCCTGCATGAATCCGAAGCATTTTCCTGAGATCAGAGAAAAGGGCCTTCCAAAGACAGCCATGAAGGAGCTCAGCAATGCTAACTGGAATTTGATGAACATGCCACTGTTGAGGCATTGCAGGCTGAATTGATCAGCCTTGCACAACAGTGGGAAAGGCTGTAACAGTCAGCATTGGTGGAGTACAACACCAGGGCCGCCTCCGCCAGTGATGAATCAGGGGAAGGCTTTGAGGATCCTGATGAAAGTGTGGAGTTGGTCAGTAGAAGTTGTTTCACATGTAAAAAAAAAACTACCGATATGCTGCTATCTTCTCCTCTTTCAGTACAATCTGCTCACGGATGCGTATCACATCATTGGTTTGGGCTACAAGTTCCTCCTAACCCTATCCATCACTCAGGTGGCTTGTGAGAGGACCTTCTCCACCCTGAAATTTGTGAATAACCGCCTAAGAACCTCCCTCACTTAAGAGAACCTTGAAGCGTTCCCTTTGATGGCAACAGGGAAGGAGATTCTTATGAGACAAAGATGACATCGTTGACAAAATGGCAGAGAGCAGTGAGTTACTGCGCCGCCTACTGGTTTACTAGTGGTAATTACTTCCTGGTTACTCTGAAGTAGCTACGCTATGACTCTTAACAGGCTGACAAGGGTGAAAGAAAATTTGCTGTGAGTTTTTTCTACAGAGGCAAGATTTTGTACAGAGGCATATTTTTTGGACTTTCGTATTATACTTGCAGTTATGTAGCCATTGTTCAATTTCATTGACTCAGTGTATAGATGTGTTTATTGTTGTGCTGTTTGCTTTATGGACACCAGTGAGTGAACATTGTAATCTACATTTTTTTGTAGATGAGTGCTTTTTTGACTTTAGTGTTATACTTACATTGTTGTAGCTTATGTTCAAGTTCAGTGAATGTGTGTGTGTGAACTTTTTTGATACTTTTGATATGCTTGATGCTTGAATATAAAGATAATCATTTGAACATTTGAGCTAACTCCGTATATCTCATTCTCTTTTTAAAAAAGTGTAGGCTAATTGTTTTGTGTGTCTAGCCTTGTATATTTGTATGTGCTATGATTGGTGTATTCCTAGTGAGTTTTTGAGGGTGCACCCATAGCCACAGCCTTGAAAACTCAGTGTTCAGATAGGCTACTTGTTGGTCAGTCCCAAATGTTTGTATTTTGTAATGTGGCTAACTTTCTTCCCAGATGAACATATTGGCCAAATGTATAGTACTAGTTTGGTACCCGTTACATCAACAAATAGGGTTAGCCTACAAAATGAGCGGTCTGGTGGTTTGCGTGATCAGGGTGGCCTGGGATGGAGTCAAATTCCCAGCCTGAATTATTGTTTCAATACGCCCCTGTCCTGGTGCATAGAGTTTTATGGTTTATTAAACTTTGAAATCAATGGTTTTTGTTTGGAATACATTTTAAGTGAACAATCTGAGTCTCAGCACAATTCTGTTACTGTGGAATTACAGATAACTGGAAAATGTGGTGAAATGGAAAGAAAAACATATTTAAACAAATAGTCCTACATGTTCTCCGTTTGGTTTAACCTCAATAGTCTAAAGCGGCTCCCTTTCCTTGCCTCCTCTCCTTGCCTCCTCTCCTGCGCCTGATTCTGCACTGATCTCAAAACACAGGATGGGTGAAAGCAACATGTAGGATGCCTACCAGGAATGATATCTCACCTATCCATTTCTTTATGTCAGTGCAGATGGTGAGGAGGCCACGGATACCTTTTGATGCTCATTCAGGTACTAGAATGTCCTCCTGCCCTCTCAGCCTGAAAGACAGCTCTTCAGTCGCTAATAAGGCAGGCTACATCTCTTACCCATGACCTTTTCCTGACAATACTGCACTGTCCAATCAATAACCTCCATTCAGTTGAACATCGTCCAATAAATGGGCTTTGGTCCTTGTGCATGGAGTATTGTGATGCTATGGACTCAATATTGAAAATAACAGTTTGTATATTATGGCATGATGATGAATATCCTTTGTATTCTCCCAAGGTTGATTTTGTTTGACAATTGAAATGTTGAAGTAAGGTTCTGGATGACAGCTTCAATTATTTTCATTTTACATTCCTGTGACTGAGCACCTCTTTAGCAGTCCAGAAAATATCTGAAATCCTGGTTAGTGTCAGTACACTACAACTATAAAGATTGATTAGACAATTGTTAAGCTCCACTGTTCTCAGAACAGAGCATTGTCTTATCAAATCCTCATGTCAGAAGCATTTTCTGCAATTAATCGAGGAAATAGTAGTGTAGAGCATCACATCCACTATTCAAAACAAATTACAGAGAGCTACTGCATTGCAAATGCATTATTCATCCCATTCTGAATCAGACACACAGCTAGGCAGCAGGTAGGCTCATTTGTATTTCTCTCTGCTGCATTTGAGATGATGCAAACATCCACTCTCACTCTAAATGTCAACATTCTAGAAACAAAAAAGCATATCTGAGACAACTGAAGTGTTTTAATACTCGGGTTAAGAAACTCTTTCGATCTGATCTTAGATCACCTTTGATTCTGAAGTTGTATTCTGAGAGGAGAGATGCCGAGAATGGGTTGGAAAGAGAGATAGACAGAAGGAAAGAGGGAAGGAGAGACAGAGAGAAAGCCAAGAGAGGAAATGGTGGGGAGTGAGGAGGCAAGAAGAAAGACTGGGAAAAGGGAGATGGAGCGAGCGTGGGGGGAGGGGGTATTGAGAGAGGGAGTGAGATAGGGAATGAGAGGAGAAAGCGGAGAGGAAGAGAGTATAAGCCTTCTGCAAAATAAATAGTCTACTTCAAACAAAGCCAACAGAGAGGATGTGCTGTGAAAGGTAATGGTGTGAAGGAGATCCAATCTGACATTAATTTGGTGTCAATGGAATTCAGCGAGTCTAATGTTTGGCTGTGTGAACCCTTTGCTTTGCACAAATAGTAGTGTTATATGGACAGTACATGATGAAAACACAGACTTAGAGCAAGAGAATTCCAGTAAAATAGGTTATCAGATTTTCTCATGTTTGATTTAAAATGTTTAATGTATTCCAGCATCTCCGCTCAATATTAGGAAGATGTTCCTAATGTTTGGGATTCTCAGTGTATATGAAAAGCTAACCTGTGCTAAGATAGGCTATACTCTGAATCGCTATTCACAATTTCCCCACTGGTGGGGGAAAACATGGGTGAGTTCTCATAAACCACCAGCAAAAAAAGCCACAATTTACATGTTGCTTATGAGTGCATTTCACACTACTTTTGGATCATAATTGGATTGTAAGGCAGTTGTCATGCTTAATATAATGTTTGTGTCATCGTCGTAAATCAACTACATTATACTTAAAAAACACTTCAACTTTAATCAGTAAAATGGTTGTAGCTTTTAGCCTATCCTATGTCAATGAGCGTTAGCGTTCTAGCTAACAACTGCCTCATCCAAAATAGGTATTTTGCTATCCCAGACAAACACAATCTTATCAACTCTTCAAGCAATAATCTAAACAACATTGTAAGCCTGTGAGAACCCCAAAACGTTGTCTTGTTTAGAAGTAATAACTACTTAAATCTAGGCTATGTTGAATGGGCGTAAATGGCGAAGGGCAGTTGTTCTCCTCCAGGGTGGCCGTTGTAGGCCTTGTTTATGAGGTGAATAGCAACTTGGAGTATATCAAGGTTCTATGGTTACCATGGTGAGGAAGCCCTGGCAGAGAGCTTCTTAAATATTGAACATGTATGTTATTTCTAATTGTTTGTTTTGTTTTTTGATAACTTTTTGAGGGTTGAGCTAAAATATCTGGTGGCGGGATTTATTTGAGATACTCTTTAAAGAAGTAGAGTTTCAGATGTTTTCAGAAGATGGGAAGGGACTCTGCTGTCCTGACATCAGGGGTCAGCTTGTTCCACCATTGGGGTATCAGGACAGAGGAGAGCTTTGACAGGGCTGAGTGGGAGATGCCCTCCCTTACCGGGCGCCAGGATAAAGTGACTAAGGGGGCAGTTGAAATCGGCGAGGGGACTAAATGTTTGGAGTTCTTGAATTAGAATTAAATTGAATCTTGCTTATATACTGTAATCACGCTATAACACAAGAAACATCAAGTTTAAATGCAGAGACTCTGTGATCATCGAGTCCTTTTGAAATTCTCTGCTGCGCTGTACTAGCACAATGGACAGCACCCTACAGCTAGGCCATTTTGGTAATGAATATAGGCTACAAGACAGATAGACCAATTCGCCTATTACAAACAGCCTATTTGAATGCAGCCGTACACAGCTGTTTTTCCAAAATAATGCAAACTTAATCCTGAAAGTAGTAGCCTAGTTATTCATGCATGCAAACAAAAATACCGAATACCAGTTTGGCTTAGAATACCGACACAACTGCAAATGCTAATTAATTTAACTAAACAAAACACAGCTACCAAGTAGTAGGCCTAGTAAACAAAATATCAGATCGATAAAGGCATGACACAATCTATATTTAGGCTAGATTTACAGAAAACAAACGCAGTAAACAAAAGGCGAATGGAGATCCAAATAACCAAAACATGGCCTACAGCCTACTACAGTGAGATGCAGCCATGCACAGCTGTCTTAACAAATAAATAGGCCTAGGCCTAAATAAGCCTTCAAACATGGAAAATCATGCTGCTCGGTCATGAGTTCAGCAACACATTGTGATATGGCACAATACACTTCTGTGAATCAAATTTTACCCAAGTAATGAATTTGGGAAGGTTGAATACCAGGCGTGCTGCTGCGTTCTGGATAAGTTGCAGGGGTTTGATGGCACAAGCAGGGAGCCTAGCCAACAGAGATGCAGTAGTCTAGATGGAAGATGACAAGTGCCTGGATTAGTACAGTTTTTACATTAACATTTTAGTCATTTGGCAGACGCTCTTATCCAAAGCGACTTACAGTTAGCGACTTACATTCATCTTAAGATAGCTATGTTGGACATCCACATATCACAGGCATTAAAAAGTACATTCTTCCTCAATAACGTAGCTATCAGCAGAGTCAGAAGGGGGGTGTCTTTTTTAAATGGGGGGGGTTGAGGTGAGGAGAAGGATTATTTAAGATACTGTTTGAAGAGGTAGGGTTTCAGATGTTTTCGGAAGATGGGCAGGGACTCTGCTGTCCTAGCTTCAGGTGGAAGCTGGTTCCACCACTGGGGTGCTGTCACAGCTGTCGTAAGAACGGGACCAAGGCGCAGCGGATGTTGAGTTCCACATATTTAATTCAAAGAGAAACTTAAACAAAACAAAACATATAAATAAACAAACAACTAAACGTGACTACGTGGTGCACATGCACAAACACAAAACAATATCCCACAAACACAGGTGGGAAAAATAGCTACTTAAATGTGATCCCCAATTAGAGACAATGATACCAGCTGCCTCTAATTGGGAATCATACAAAACACCAACATAGAAAATATAAACTAGAACACAACATAGAAATTATAAACTAGAATACCCCCTAGTCACGACCTGACCTACTACACCATAGAGAAACAAGGGCTCTCTATGGTCAGGACATGATAGTACCTCCCCCCCCCCCCCCCCCCCCCCCAAAGGTGCGGACTCCGGCCGCAAAACCTGAAACCAAATGGGGGGGTTAGGGGGGGTAACTAGTGTCGGTGGCGGCTCTGGTGCGGGTCGTATCCCCCCCCCCAGACCCCGGATCCGACCATGTGCCTTGCTGAACGCCGTGCCTGGACTGGGCACCGGCACAGAGGAAGGCTCCCGCCTTGGAGCTGGGCTGGTGGTCGTGCCTGGACTGGACACCGGCGCTGAGGAAGGCTCCGGCCATGGAGCTGGACTGGACACCGTACCCGGACTGGGCACCGGCGCAGAGGAAGGCTCCTGAGCTGGACTGGACACCGTGCCTGGACTGGGCACCGGCGCAGACGAAGGCTCTTGCCATGGAGCGGGACTGGATGCCGTGCCTGGACTGGGCACCGGCGCAGAGGAAGGCTCTGGCCTTGGAGCTGGACTGGACACCGTGCCTGGACTGGGCACCGGCGCAGAGGAAGGCTCTGGCCTTGGAGCTGGACTGGACACCGTGCCTGGACTGGCCACCGGTGCAGAGGAAGGCTCCTGCCCTGGAGCTGGACTGGACGCTTTTCCTGGAAGCTCCGGACCGCTGACCCTCGCTGGAGGTTCCGGACCGTTGACCGTCGCTGGAGGTTCCGGACCGTTGACCGTCGCCGGAGGTTCCGGACCGTGGACCGTCGCCGGAGGTTCCGGACCGTGGACCGTCGCCGGAAGCTCCGGACCGGGGACCGTCGCCGGAAGCTCCGGACCGGGGACCGTCGCCGGAAGCTCCGGACCGGGGACCGTCGCCGGAAGCTCCGGACCGGGGACCGTCGCCGGAAGCTCCGGACTTGGGATCGTCGCCGGAAGCTCTGGACTGTGAATGCGCACTGGAGGCCTAGTGCGTGGAGCCGGTACAGGTGGCACCGGACTGGTGACACGCACTTCTGGGAGAGTGCTGGGAGAAGGCACAGAACGTACTGGACTGGGAAGGTGCACTGGAGTCCAGATGTGTGGAGCCGGTACAGGTTTCACCAGACTGCTAACCGGATCCTCTGGTCGAATGTTGAGCAGAGCACACTTGCACAACATCTCTCTCCTCTCTCTCTCTCCCAACTTCTCCATCGCCTCCCTGACGGTCTCTGGCTCTTCAGGGAGAGTGCGGGGAGCTGGCACAGGATGTACCGGACTGGGGACACGCACATCAGGACGAGTGTGCTGCAGTATTCTCATCACTAACACCTCTCTCCGGAATCTTTCATCGAATTCCTCCTCCGACTCCCACACAGGCTCTGGCACTCTCCGCTGCTCGACCGCCAGCTCCATGTGCCCCCCCCCAAAAGAATCTTGGTGTTTCTTTGGCAGCGGACTGACGACACGCTCCTCATGGCAAGTGCGAGGAACCGGCACAGGACATACCGGGCTGAGGAGGCGCATTGGAGATCTGGTGCGTGGAGCCGTCACATATGGCACCGGACTGATGACCTGCTCTTCAGCACGCTTGCGCTGACGCATACTCCTAGCCAACTCCATTCTCCGGTATCCTTTCTCACACTGTTCCATCGACTCCCATGCGGGCTCTGGCACTCTCGTTGGGTCGACTGACCACTTCTCTATTGCCTGCTCCATGTGCTCTGGCTCTTCCCGCGGCTCAGCCGGCCACCCCTTGTGCCCCCCAAATTGTTTTGGGGGGGTTGTCCTTGTGCTTTCTGTGGACGCGAACCCTGGCGTCGTCGCTGTCCTCCATTATTACCTTCCGCCTGCCGCCAAGGAAGGGTCTCACATCCACCCATCACTTCTTCCCATGTCCAAAACTCCTTTACCTCGTGGATATGCTGCTTGGTTCTCTTTTGGTGGGATATTCTGTCACGGCTGTCGTAAGAACGGGACCAAGGCGCAGCGGATGTTGAGTTCCACATATTTAATTCAAAGAGAAACTTAAACAAAACAAAATATATAAATAAACAAACAACTAAACGTGACTACGTGGTGCACATGCACAAACACAAAACACTATCCCACAAACACAGGTGGGAAAAATAGCTACTTAAATATGATCCCCAATTAGAGACAATGATACCAGCTGCCTCTAATTGGGAATCATACAAAACACCAACATAGAAAATATAAACTAGAACACAACATAGAAATGATAAACTAGAATACCCCCTAGTAACACCCTGACCTACTACACCATAGAGAAACAAGGGCTCTCTATGGTCAGTGCGTGACAGGTGCCAGGACAGAGAAGAGCTTAGACTGGGCTGAGTGGGAGCTGCCCTCCTGTAGGGGTGGGAGAGCCAGGAGACCAGAGGTGGCAGAACGGAGTCCTCGGGTTGGGGTGTAGGGTTTGAGCATAGCCTGAAGGTAGGGAGGGGCAGTTTCTCTTGCTGTTCTGTAGGCAAGCACCATGGTCTTGTAGTGGATGCAAGCTTCGACTGGAAGCCAGTGGAGTGTGAGCAGGAACGAGGTGACATGAGAGAAATTGGGAAGGTTGAAAACCAGGCGGGCGGCAGCGTTCTGGATACATTTGCTGGGGTTTGATGGCACAAGCGGAGAGCCCAGCCAACAGCGAGTTGCAATAGTCCAGACGGGAGAGGACAAGTGCCTGGATTAGGACCTGCGACGATTGATCTTCCGGCGCCGAAAAGAGATGGCCGCCTCGCTTCGCGTTCCTTGGAAAATATGCAGTATTTTGTTTTTTTATGTGTTATTTCTTACATCGGTACCCCAGGTAATCTTAGGTTTCATTACATACAGTCGGGAGGAACTACTGAATATACGATTAACGTCAACTCATCATCGTTCCTACCAGGAATATGACTTTCCCGAAACGGATCCAGTGTTTTGCCTTCCACCCAATACAATGGATCTGATCCCAGCCGGCGACCCTGTGCGACGCCGTAAAAGGGGCAAACGAGGCGGTCTCGTGGTCAGGCTTCGGAGACGGGCACATCGCGCTCCACTCCCTAGCATACTACTCGCCAATGTCCAGTCTCTTGACAATAAGGTTGATGAAATCCGAGCACGGGTAGCATTCCAGAGAGACATCAGGGATTGCAACGTGCTCTGCTTCACGGAAACATGGCTAACTCAAGAGACGCTAACGGAGTCGGTGCAGCCAGCTGGTTTCTTCATGCATCGCGCCGACAGAAACAAACATCTTTCCGGTAAGAAGAGGGGCGGGGGGGTATGCCTTATGATTAACGAGACGTGGTGTGATCATCATAACAACACACAGGAACTCAAGTCATTCTGTTCACCTGATCTAGAACTCCTCACAATCAAATGTCGACCGCATTATCTACCAAGGGAATTCTCTTCAATCATAATCACAGCCGTATATATTCCCCCCCAAGCAGACACATCGATGGCCCTGAACGAACTTTATCTGACTCTTTGTAAACTGGAAACCACACACCCTGAGGCTGCATTCATCGTAGCTGGGGATTTTAACAAGGCTAATCTAAAAACAAAACTCCCTAAATTCTATCAGCATATCGATTGTGCTACCAGGGCTGGAAAAACCCTAGATCATTGTTATACTAATTTCCGCGACGCATATAAGGCCCTCCCCCGCCCCCCTTTCGGAAAAGCTGACCACGACTCCATTTTGTTGATTCCAGCCTACAAACAGAAACTAAAACAACAAGCTCCCGCGCTCAGGTCTGTTCAACGCTGGTCCGACCAATCTGAATCCACGCTTCAAGACTGCTTCGATCACGCGGATTGGAATATGTTCCGCATTGCGTCCAACAACAATATTGACGAATATGCTGATTCGGTGAGCGAGTTCATTAGGAAGTGCATTGACGATGTCGTACCCACAGCAACGATTAAAACATTCCCAAACCAGAAACCGTGGATTGACGGCAGCATTCGCGTGAAACTGAAAGCGCGAACCACTGCTTTTAACCAGGGCAAGGTGACCGGAAGCATGACCGAATACAAACAGTGTAGCTATTCTCTCCGCAAGGCAATCAAACAGGCTAAGTCCCAGTACAGAGACAAAATCGAGTCGCAATTCAACAGCTCAGACACAAGAGGTATGTGGCAGGGTCTACAGTCAATCACGGATTACAAGAAGAAAACCAGCCCCGTCGCGGACCAGGATGTCTTGCTCCCAGACAGGCTAAACAACTTTTTTGCCCGCTTTGAGGACAATACAGTGCCACTGACACGGCCCCCTACCAAAACCTGCGGGCTCTCCTTCACTGCAGCCGAGGTGAGTAAAACATTTAAACGTGTTAACCCTCGCAAGGCTGCAGGCCCAGACGGCATTCCCAGCCGCGTCCTCAGAGCATGCGCAGACCAGCTGGCTGGTGTGTTTACGGACATATTCAATCAATCCTTATCCCAGTCTGCTGTTCCCACATGCTTCAAGAGGGCCACCATTGTTCCTGTTCCCAAGAAAGCTAAGGTAACTGAGCTAAACGACTACCGCCCCGTAGCACTCACTTCCGTCATCATGAAGTGCTTTGAGAGACTAGTCAAGGACCATATCACCTCCACCCTACCGGACACCCTAGACCCACTCCAATTTGCTTACCGACCCAATAGGTCCACAGACGACGCAATCGCAACCACACTGCACACTGCCCTAACCCATCTGGACAAGAGGAATACCCATGTGAGAATGCTGTTCATCGATTACAGCTCAGCATTTAACACCATAGTACCCTCCAAACTCGTCATCAAGCTCGAGACCCTGGGTCTCGACCCCGCCCTGTGCAACTGGGTCCTGGACTTCCTGACGGGCCGCCCCCAGGTGGTGAGGGTAGGTAACAACATCTCCACCCCGCTGATCCTCAACACTGGGGCCCCACAAGGGTGCGTTCTGAGCCCTCTCCTGTACTCCCTGTTCACCCACGACTGCGTGGCCATGCACGCCTCCAACTCAATCATCAAGTTTGCGGATGACACTACAGTGGTAGGCTTGATTACCAACAACGACGAGACGGCCTACAGGGAGGAGGTGAGGGCCCTCGGAGTGTGGTGTCAGGAAAATAACCTCACACTCAACGTCAACAAAACAAAGGAGATGATTGTGGACTTCAGGAAACAGCAGAGGGAGCACCCCCCTATCCACATCGACGGGTCAGTAGTGGAGAAGGTGGAAAGTTTTAAGTTCCTCGGTGTACACATCACGGACAAACTGAATTGGTCCACCCACACAGACAGCGTTGTGAAGAAGGCGCAGCAGCGCCTCTTCAACCTCAGGAGGCTGAAGAAATTCGGCTTGTCACCAAAAGCACTCACAAACTTCTACAGATGCACAATCGAGAGCATCCTGTCGGGCTGTATCACCGCCTGGTACGGCAACTGCTCCGCCCACAACCGTAAGGCTCTCCAGAGGGTAGTGAGGTCTGCAGAACGCATCACCGGGGGCAAACTACCTGCCCTCCAGGACACCTACACCACCCGATGTCACAGGAAGGCCATAAAGATCATCAAGGACAACAACCACCCAAGCCACTGCCTGTTCACCCCGCTATCATCCAGAAGGCGAGGTCAGTACAGGTGCATCAAAGCAGGGACCGAGAGACTGAAAAACAGCTTCTATCTCAAGGCCATCAGACTGTTAAACAGCCACCACTAACATTTAGCGGCCGCTGCCAACATACTGACTCAACTCCAGCCACTTTAAAAATGGGAATTGATGGAAATTATGTAAAAATGTACCACTAGCCACTTTAAACAATGCCACTTAATATAATGTTTACATACCCTACATTACCCATCTCATATGTATATACTGTACTCTACATCATCTACTGCATCTTGCCATCTTTATGTAATACATGTACCACTAGCCACTTTAAACTATGCCACTTTATGTTTACATACCCTACAGTACTCATCTCATATGTATATACCGTACTCTATACCATCTACTGCATCTTGCCATGCCGTTCTGTACCACCACTCATTCATATATCTTTATGTACATATTCTTTATCCCTTTACACTTGTGTGTGTGTATAAGGTAGTAGTTGTGGAATTGTTAGGTTAGATTACTTGTTGGTTATTACTGCATTGTCGGAACTAGAAGCACAAGCATTTCGCTACACTCGCATTAACATCTGCTAACCATGTGTATGTGACTAATAAAATTTGATTTGATTTGATTTGATGTGTGAGGAAAGGTCATACTCTAAGGATGTTGTAGAGCTTGAACCTGCAAGAGCGAGTCACTGCTTTCATGTTTGCAGAGAATGACAGGGTGTTGTCCAGGGTCACGCCAAGGCTCTTTGCATTCTGGAAGGGGGACACCGTGGAGTTGTCAACCATAATGGAGAGGTCTTGGAGCGGGCAGGCCTTCCCCGTGAGGAAGAGCAGTTCCATCTTGTCGAGGATGATTTTGAGGTATGGGCCAACATCCAATCTGAGATGTCTGCCAGGAATGCAGGGATGCGCATCGCCCCCTGGGTGTCAGAAGGGGGGGAAGGAGAAAATTAGTTGAGCGCTGTACGCATTGCAGATGGAAGAGCATCTCCCATCACTGCAAGGTTCCTTTAAAAAAAATGTTAAGTGACTTTGAGATTCTGTATGAAAAGCACTATATAAAATAATACATTATTGTTGTTATTGTTATATTTATTTTTATTATTATATCATCCAAAAGGGGACTCCTGAAAAGAAAGCTTGTACACTGTAAATGCTGTAAATGCAATGTTGAAGTTTTTACAGTAATCGTGCACCCCCTTGAATGTTGTGCACACTTTCTTTCTTCTTAGTCTGTTTTCGACTCTGAACCGGTGTGAATATTTGGGATGTGCACATGTACAGGTAATGCACAGAAGGGCTTCAATATACAGTTGAAGTCGGAAGTTTACATACACCTTAGCCAAATACACTTAAACTCAGTTTCTCACAATTCCTGACATTAAAAAAATCTGTGTCTTAGGTCAGTTAGGATCACCAATTTATTTTAAGAATGTGCAATGTCAGAATAATAGTAGAGTGATTTATTTCAGCTTTTATTTTTTCATCACATTCCCAGTGGGTCAGAAGTTTACATAAACTCAATTAGTATTTGGTAGAATTGCCTTTAAATTGTTTAACTTGGGTCAAACGTTTCGGGTAGCCTTCCACAAGCTTCCCACAATAAGTTGGGTGAATTTTGGCCCATTCCTCCTGACAGAGCTGGTGTAACTGAGTCAGGTTTGTAGGCCTCCTTGCTCGAACGCTTTTTCAGTTCTGTCCACAAATTTTCGTTAGGATGGAGGTCAGGAATTTGTGATGGCCACTCCAATACCTTGACTTTGTTGTCGTTAAGCCATTTTGCCACAACTTTGGAAGTATGCTTGGGGTCATTGTCCATTTGGAAGACCCATTTGTGACCAAGCTTTAACTTCCTGACTGATGTCTTGAGATATTGCTTCAATATATCCACATAATTTTTCCTGCCTCATGATGCCATATATTTTGTGAAGTGCACCAGTCCCTCCTGCAGCAAAGCACCCCCACAACATGATGCTGCCACCCCCGTGCTTCACGGTTGGGATGGTGTTCTTCGGCTTGCAAGCCTCCCCCTTTTTCCTCCAAACATAACGATGGTCATTATGGCCAATAGTTCTATTTTTGTTTCATCAGACCAGAGGACATTTCTCCAAAAGTATGATCTTTGTCCCCATATTCAGTTGCAAACCGTAGTCTGGCTTTCTATGGCGGTTTTGGAGCAGTGGCTTCTTCCTTGCTGAGTGGCCTTTCAGGTTATGTCGATATAGGACTCGTTTTACTGTGGATATAGATACTTTTGTACCTCTTTCCTCCAGCATCTTCAAAAGGTACTTTGCTGTTGTTCTGGGATTGATTTGCACTTTTCTCACCAAAGTACGTTCAACTCTAGGAGACAGAACGCGTCTCCTTTCTGAACGGTATGACGACTGCGTGGTCCCATGGTTTTATACTAGCGTAATATTGTTTGTACAGATGAACGTGGCAACTTCAGGCGTTGGAAATTGCTCCCAAGGATGAACCAGAATTGTGGAGATCTACAATTATTTTTCTGAGTTCTTGGCCTTATTTCTTTTGATTTTCCCATGATGTCAAGCAAAGAGGCACTGAGTTTGAAGGTAGGCCTCGAAATACATCCACAGCTACACCTCCAATTGACTCAAATTATGTCAATTAGCCTATCCGAAGCTTCTAAAGCCATGACATCATTTTCTGGAATTTTCCAAGCTTTTTAAAAGGCACAGTCAACTTAGTGTATGTAAACTTCTGACTCACTGGAATTGTGATACAGTGAATTATAAGTGAAATAATTTGTATGTAAACAATTGTTGGAAAAATTACTTGTGTCATGCACAAAGTAGATGTCCTAACCGACTTGCCAAAACTATAGTTTGTTAACAAGAAATTTGTGGAGTGGTTGAAAAACGAGTTTTAATGACTCCAACCTAAGTGTATGTAAACTTCCGACTTCAACTGTAACTATATGACCTGAAGTCAATCATGAACACGTTTTCAACCTATTTTGACAAATGTTTTTTCCTCTGTTACACACATCACAGATTACACACACACTCTTCAAAAGGTATCTCCACCTTCTACAGTCATTGGTCTCCACCCAGAGCATACAATACCTCCACTGTAGCAAACACACAGGTCACAGTGAGGTAACTCAGGTGTGTATACAGCCATTGCTTAGAGACAGAGGGGAGAAGTTGCAGTGTGGTCTTTATAACTGAACTTCAGTTACATCAAATTCCATGTAGTTATTTCACGTGGCTATAGCCTTTACAAAGGGAACATACACTACATGACCAAAAGTATGTGGACACGTGCTTGCCGAACATCTCATTCCAAAATCATGGCCATTACGGTAATATGGAGTTGGTCCCCGCTTTGCTGCTATAACAGGCTTTCCACTAGATGTTGGAACATTGCTGCTGGGACTTGCTTCCATTCAGCCACAAGAGCATTAGTGAGGTCAGGTACTGATGTTGGGCGATTAGGCCTGGCTCGCAGTCGGCGTTCCAATTCATCCCAAAGGTGTTTGATGGGGTTGAGGTCAAGGCTCTGTACAGGCCAGTCAAGTTCTTCCACACCGATCTCGACAAACCATTTCTGTATGGACCTCGCTTTGGGCACAGGGGCATTGTCATGCTGAAACAGGAAAGGGCCTTCCCCAAACTGTTGTCACAAAGTTGGAAGCACAGAATCGTCTAGAATGTCATTGCATGCTGTAGCATTAAGATTTCCCTTCACTGGAACTAAAGGGCCTAGCCCGAACCATGAAAAACAGCCCCAGACCATTATTCATCCTCTACTAAACTTTACAGTTGGCACTATGTATTCCTGGCATCCGCCAAACCCAGAATCGTCCGTCAGACTGCCAGATGGTGAAGCTTGATTCATCACTCCAGAGAACGTGTTTCCACTGCTCCAGAGTCCAATGGCGACGAGCTTTAAACCACTCCAGCCGACACTTGGCATTGCGCATGGTGATCTTAGGCTTGTTTGCAGCTGTTCGTCCATGGAAACCCATTTCATGAAGCTCCCGACAAACAGTTATTGTGCTGACGTTGCTTTCAGAGGCAGTTTGGAACTCGATAGAGAGTGTTGCAATCGAGGAGAGATGATTTTTACACGCTATGCACTGAATCCCTCGCCGGTCCTGTTCTGTGAACCTCTGTGGCCGTACAACTTCTTGGCTGAGCCATTGTTGCTCCTAGACGTTACCACTTCACAATAACAGCACTAGCAGGGCAAAAACTGACTTGTTGGAAAGGTGGCATCCTATGATGGTGCAACGTTGAAAGTCACTGCCCTCTTCATTAAGGCCATTCTATTGCCAATGTTTGTCAACAATTTTCATGCTCAATTTCATACACCTGTCAGCAACGGGTGTGGCTGAAATAGCAGAATCAACTAATTTGAAGGGGTGTCCACATACTTTTGTATATGTCGTGTAGTTCAACATACACTACCTCACTGCAGCAAACACACAGGCTAGAGGCAGATAAGGTGCAATAGCCATCGATTAGAGGGAGGGAGCAGTTGAGTTTTTGTCTTTATCCCGAATTTTATGTGGTTTAACAAGTTGACTCTACCCAGACCATACTATGTCTTTGTAGAGGTGGAGATGTGTCCCGAGGCAATCAGAAAATGTTAACTAATCACATTCTATCTGATTTATTGCTCTTGGGAAATAAGTAGGCCTGTGGATTTAGTACCTGGTTAATTCATAATCTGACACACCAAGACATCAACACACAGAATTATATACAGTGCAAAATAATTTCTATACTGTATGTCTCATTCAATTCTACATAAGCGGCTTTAGCGCACACTTTGAAGAGATAAATATAGGCCTATATGAAATTGAACATTGCATACGTTGTCCATATTAGGACAGCCTCAGTGTCCGCAGGTTGTCCTAATATGAACACCGTACATTACAGACTGGGTCATGTTGGCCACATCCCACTGGGCACACAGTGGTTGAATCAATGTTGTTTCCACGTCATTTCAATGAAATGACGTTGAACCAACGTGGAATAGAAGTCTGTGCCCAGTGGGATTGTTCTATAAATACTCTACCAGCTATTTTCTCCCCTCAATCCTAATTCCATGGGAACTGTGTTGGGATTATACACAAAAGGCGCATCTTTGACATGGATTTGCATGTTTGGATTTGTAAAGCCTTGTAGTAGAAGCTTTCAGAAAGCCATCATCTTGTTCTGACATACATTAACGTGATGCTTGGTTCCCTTTTTATACATTTTTTACAAACAGACGCTACTCATCTGAGCCGAGTGTGAGGGCCAGGATAATTTCTCTTCTGAAAAAGAGAACATCATTTAAATATATTTTCTTGCTTCTATCTATGTGAGGCAGATAAAGCTCTTCACCTTCGACTATCTACCGTAAAAAACAGACAACCAGTTCAAATGGTCCAATTTGCATCTCGGACTCGGACTCGGATGAGCGAGACTGGGTGAGATACCGTGGATTGAGGATTCTTTGAGCTCGAGTGCTGTCGAACTGTTTCTCTGTTTTGCACAACATGTGTTTTCCTTACACATATTCTGTACACATTTCCAGTCGATTCTTACTCTGCCTACAGCATATCCTTTCACAAATCACGGGGAACAAAACAACAAGTTGTGAATAGCGGGTGCCCTTTAGTAGGCCTGTGTTTATTCAAGCTACACCATGATATTCTCTTCTCCTTATTCCCCCTTCCTTTCTTTGACAAAAACAAGCCAAATGTACAGTAGTCCTCTGGGCGATCATGTATTATGCATCTCCACACACATTTGCTTATCTAATAGGAGCGTATCGTCTCTGTTATTTAGGAAGCTTAGGGAAGAGAATGCCCCTGGGCCTCGCCTGGTTCTAATCTTCAGATCTGGCTCATGATGTCACATCGGTCCGGGGAACGAGAAGCTACTCAGCGGCTCAAGGCGACGACTCTGGTTTCGTAGCGTAAAGTGAAGAGGCTTTATGTTGCTTAAAGTTACAGTCTGCAATTTGAAAACAACAAAACAGGGTGTCCTAGATGCAAGGACTGACAGTCCATGACACCCAAGACATTGTTTGTTTACGTTCCTGTTTTTTTGTTGTAAAAGAAATAGATCATATAACCTTTTAAATTATTAAACTCATGAGGCATTTATGAGTTATATTCTTCAAGAATCAATAAGTAAATCTCAAGAATTTAAATGACCGTTAAACAGCTTCGCAAATCCCAAATTTCCCCTTTTAAACTCAGAGAGAGAAAAGACTCTGAAAGGCCTTAGCAGAGACAGTCCACATGATTGGGGTTTTGGTCCTCATAGTGCCTGTAGGGCGAGATAATACTCCCTGTATCATCACATCTATCTCTAGACTAAAGACACGCACCATATTGGCATTACAAAGGATTTTTCTTCCAAATCACTGGTTGGCATAGATCAAGGGCTGACGTCTGTGAAACGTAATAATTAGCTCCCATGTGAAACCTTTAAAAGGACAGTCATTTGTAGGTTAATAAACACGGGTTTATGAGAATATTGACGTACATAATGTCTTTGTTTCAAATATTAAAAAGCTGCTAATTTGATTAGCCTTCCATTGAATTGTTCAATTGGTATGTCTTCCGTAAGACATGCTGTGTTGGCTTATATCTTGTATGCACTTGAATAAGCCATTCCAAAGATCAAGAACAGTCAAGTCACCCACAAACGGATCTGATATGACATTGGCTCAATGACATCTGTGTCTATGTCTATTCAACTCAACCAGATTTCGTTTGAATGGGTACAGCGTCCATATTAGTACATCTGAATGAGACAGAATTAATAATTGTTCAGGGGGTTAGTAATTAAGCTAACATTGAAAACTCATAGACCATCCCCTTTAGCTGAGTTGCGAGTCAATTCCTTGAACATCCTCCCAGGCCAACATGATACTGCCTTCAGCGTTTCCCAGTAACCAGTCTTAAGGAGCACACCTCTGGGCAATACAAAGGGTTAGCTGTTCTCCCGGACAGTATTTCTCAAACTCTTTGGTAGACCGAACAATGCACTGTTTTGTTCTACCTCACCAACAACAGCTTAACAGGTCATTGTGAAAGATAATTTGTTTTCGTTGAGTCACCTGGCAAAAGTACGATTTAAACACCTGATTTAACAAGTCAACTAATCACCTGATTCAACTAATCAATGCATCATCAAGCCCTTGGTTCAACCAGGTGTGTTAGAGCTGGGCTAGAGTAAAAATGGCCAACCCAATGGATCCTGTTTAAGATTGAGAATGTGTACTCATGTTACATCAAGTGTATTCATCCATTCCACCTGGGAGGACAGGTGCAGTCGTCAGGACTATAGGCTGTTCAGCACATATAGGCTGTTTATTTGCGTGCAGTGGGGGGGAAAAGTCCCAGCATATGACCCAGCGCTGGAAATCACAGCCGGGGACAGAGAGACAAATCAGTGGAGCAGCATGGAGACGGTGGCATTCATCAATGATAGATGGGCCTCACTCCCAGCCAGCAGCCAGCAGCCAGCAGCCAGCACACTGTGGAGACCACAGTACAGTAGAGCATGCTGAGAAGCACACAGAGATGCATTCACACACAAAGGCATAATTACCTATTCTTCTTGTTTAAAGGAGATCCTACTTTGGGGCCGTATCAGAAAATATCTGATGTACGGTGTCCATATTAGGACAGTCTCAGTCTCAGCAGAAGGCTGCCATAATAGAGACACTGTGTATTTGTGCCACGAAAAACCAGTCATTATTATAAAAGGGTCATCAGGTTTGAGCTGAGACCGGTTAAGCCTCAAGTTCTCCAGTGTTTCATTGTCACTGACTTTAACAAGGTAACCATGTCATCACGTAAAAGAACCTAGAACAACATCCCGATGTGACAAATTGGCTTATCAACTCCTGTCAGAATGCAAGGCCTTCAGACTCGGGAGAAAACGCTCAGCTCTATTTTTCCTTAAAGGAACATTCCACCCAAAAAGTATTTTTTGGTATTTGTTTCATTATATATATATATATATATATATATATATATATATATATTTAATTAATGGCTGTTAACCACTTTTCTGACTCCTCTTCAGCCTCTGGGCACCATGGTGTCCATATTAGGACAGCTTTGACTGCTGAGACCGAGGGAGTTCTAATATGGACACCATGATGGTAGAAGATGGTCTTCCTCTCTGAAGCAACTGCAATTCTAAAAGGAAGAAAATAAAGACAATAATGTGAGCAAGACAAGGAGAGGTCAACACCGCAAGGCACAAAAGGCAAACTCTGAATAATCTCAAATGACCCTGCAATTGCTTGCCACACTCCAGTCAAATATTCCATGCTGCTGAACAGACTTCCTACTCATTACCTAAGGCCCTGATAAAACTTTCTCTACTGATGCAAACTTAACTTAAGCAAATTAGCCGTGTTCTACTTCGAACACAATCTGTCATGCTGCACATGTATTTGCTGGAGCTTAAAAATGGATGAATGACTTGTACCCACAAGATCTGACACCACAAATGAAGTTCCCTCGGGGAAAAGAAAGTCCATCTAAAGTATTCATGTAACTTCAAGTAACTTCCTTCATCTAACTGTATTATTGTGAAGAAATGTACACAACGTTTCAGGTTTATCTATACTTAGAATCATGTGGAATATACACTGCTGCCGGGAAAGGAATCTCCGGTACTTAGTAAATGTTTATCGCAGCTTGACAGGTACTTGCAGTGTGTCGTCAGGTTAATATGGGGATACAAAGCATCAGTCTCAGTAAGGTTGTCAGATTCTGCTCTGGGTGCATGTTAATGCCTCTACAAATGCTGCGGCCATAGGATGCGTCCCAAATCACACCCTATTCCTACATAGTGCACCACCTTTGACCAGAGCCCGGTGGGCTGTGTCCCAAATGGTACCCTATTCCCTAAATAGTGCACGAAAGGTTGCTGGTTTGAAACCCTGAGCTGAATTGGGGAAAAATCTGCCGATGTGCCTTTAAGCAAGGCACTTTCTGCTCCTGTGAGTCGCTCTGGATAAGAGCGTCTGCTAAATGACAATTTTTTAAAAATGTAATAGGAAATAGGATGCCTTTTGGGACGCACATATGGAATTCCCCTGAGAGTGTGTTATATCTTACAGATTTATGTTAAACCTATGATATATGATATAATGTTAAACCTATGATATGGGTTCATATGGAAGTTAGGACACTTCTAGAGTTAAAGGGGGGTTTAAATTGTGTGGGGAGTTTTGTTTTCATGCAAGCTAAGAATCTCGATGTCAGGACGTTGTCCATGATAACAATAGAGACCCACAGTGGAGGTGTCATAATACCCATAAAACCTAGCAGTTAAACAGGGAAATGGTTCCAATCCATTTTTCCCATAGGGGATTTTAGTAACACTTAAAATGTGTACTTTGATGCTAATTAGCGTTTTCGAATCTGAGAGTAAATAGAACCGAATATATTGCTAAAAGTCACCTTGTCCTAGAGAGATTTTACACGGTTATCAAAACGTCATGCCAGCGTAAGACTACACGAAACACAGCCCTTATGTTATTGTGGAAAAAACGATTGGAAACATTTCCCTGTTTGACATCCACATTTTATGGGTATTATGACTCATACTGTGGTAATCTATTCATGTTAGGACCTGACGTGGGTACATTTGTCCATAATATCGGTTTATGTTAAGATCTTGTAGTCGGTATCGATATCAAATCACTGACCGCACGCAACTCTAGTACATTATTGGTGGGAACTTAGGCATGTGACTTCTCGCTGGGTCCAACATTGAACGAGAACTTCCATCAGAGCAGCCCACACTCAGGCTCTTTATACCTGGTTTGAGGTTCTAATTCCAGTACTCTGATTGGTGTTTCCACACAATCACACCTAATGCTTCTCTACACTAAGTAGGCCCCTCTCTTGAGCAGGGGGAGGTACCCCTAAGCAAAAACACAAAACTTGTAAGGGCACAACCCACTGGGCACACACTGTTTGAATCAACGGTGAATGAAATGACATTGAACCAACGTGGAATAGAAGTCTGTGCCCAGTGGAAAG
Source organism: Salvelinus alpinus (assembly GCF_045679555.1). Lineage (NCBI taxonomy): Eukaryota > Metazoa > Chordata > Actinopteri > Salmoniformes > Salmonidae > Salvelinus > Salvelinus alpinus. The sequence goes on from NC_092091.1 coordinate 58,772,221, forward strand.
ACAACATAACGGAGGGAATTGGAGGTACGGATAAACACAAACCCATAAAGACACTCGCACATGCAAACACAGACACAGTGACACTCGCACACGCGCACGCACGCACGCACGCACGCACACACACACACACACACACACACACACACACACACACACACACACACACACACACACACACACACACACACACACACACACACACACACACACACACACACACAGAGACACACACACAGAGAGACACACACTTTTGACACCAACATCATGCAATTCTAATCCACAAGAGCCTATGCTACCTTATTTTTTTGATTGTCACAACCTTTTCAGATGTGGTGTACCTCCTCAAGTCACCACCTCTCAAAAAGAAGAGTCAACAAACAGTGACTGGCTTCACATCTTCAAACTAATTGGTAATTAAGCCTACAGATGTCTGTCCACTTTCTACCTGCCTTCTTTTCCCCTCCCTCCATCATTTCCACCTGCCCGACTTTGCCTCCAACAATCTGTGTTTCCCTGCGTCCCCTGTGTCTCTCGCATTTGTAACCTTTCAGGATGCTAATTGTGGCGGGGAGAGTGGCAGGAAGACAGCTGCGAGATCAGAGAGAGGGAAATAAAGAGAGAGAGAAAGAGTGTGAGTGTAGAGAAGGGGTGGAGAGAGAGGGAGAGAGAAGGAATGAAGAGAGAGGGAGAAAGAGAGGGGGAGAAAGAGAGAGACAACAAGTAAAGATGGGGGAAAGAGATGGAAAGAAAAAGGGAGGAGAAACGGGTGGGAGAGAAAGAGAGAGAGCATGGACGAGAGAGAGAGAGCGAAGAGAAGAGAAGACGACAGCAAAAAAGTGAGAGCACATGGAAAGGTTATGATCCGACCCTGATCCCCACACCTGTCTCTTCCAACTGCTCCTTCCACTACATAAATCTGCAATTCAGCAGGCATTAAGAATGACCCTCATTAGCGTTAATGACTCGTGCTTTACTCAGATCCTAACAGTATACAGTGTAGCGACGCTATCATCATACAATCACATCACAATCACATACAATTATTCAAACACTATTGAACACATTCATGTGCTTACTTTAAAAAAGTGAGTCTTGAACCAGGGGTGGCCAACCCTCCACCTGGAGATCTACTAGGTGACTCGTGTTGCCAGTTTTACAGTGTAGCCAGGGGTGGACAACCCTCCTGAATTCTACTGGGTCTGCACTCTTTTTCTCCAGCCCTTCCTGTTACACCTGATTCAGCTCATCTTATGGGATGATAATTAGTAGAATCAGATGTGATACTGTAGGGCTGGATCAAAAGCCTGCACATCCAATAGTTCTCCTGGAGGAGGATTGGCCACTCCTTGCCTTAAAGGTCAAGTCTGTGACCTTCTCCAACTGAGAGGATCGATGCGATGCTTGGCATGGTGTTGAAATAGACTGCTGTTTACTTTAGGATGGTCTTTCTCTCACTCAGTGAGAAAGGTCAGGAGACATTGTTACTACAGTCCATTCAGACCCCTTCACTTGTTCCACATTTTGTTACGTTACAGCCTTATTCTAAAATGTATTAAATTGAGGGGAAAAAATATACATCTACACCCAATACCCCATAATGACAAAGCAAAGACAGGTTTAGAAATGTTAGCAAATTTGTTAAAAATTAAAAAATGAAATCACATTTACATAAGTATTCAGACACTTCAATCAGTACTTTGTTGAAGCACCTTTGGCAGCGATTACAGCCTCGAGTCTTCTTGGGTACGATTCTACAAGCTTGGTACACCTGTATTTGGGGAGTTTCTCCCATTCTTCTCTGCAGATCCTCTCAAGCTCTGTCAGGTTGGATGGGGAGCGTGCGTCGATGCGCAGCTATTTTCAGGTCTCTCTAGAGATGTTAGATCGGGTTCAAGTCCGGGCTCTGGCTGGGCCACTCAAGGACATTCAGAGACTTGTCCCGAAGTCACTCCTGTGTTGTCTTGGCTGTATGCTTAAGGTTGTTGTCCTGTTGGAAGGTGTACCGTCACCCTAGTCTGAGGTCCTGAGCGCTCTGGAGCAGGTTTTCATCAAGGATCTCCTTGTACTTTGCTCCGTTTATCTTTACCTCGATCCTGACTAGTCTCTCAGTCCCTCCCGCTGAAAAACATCCCCACAGCATGATGCGGTCACCACTATGGATCACCGTAGGGATGGTGCCAGGTTTCCTCCAGACATGATGCTTGGCATTCAGGCCAAAGAGTTCAGTCTTGGTTTTATCAGACCAGAGAATCTTGTTTCTCATGGTCTGAGAGTCCTTTAGGAGCCTTTTGGCAAACTCCAAGTGGGCTGTCATGTGCCTTTTACGGAGGAGTGGTTTCCGTCTGGCCACTCTACCATAAAGGCCTGATTGGTGGAGAGCTACAGAGATGGTTTTCCTTCTGGAAGGTTCTCCCATCTCCACAGAGGAACTCTGGAGTTCTTTCAGAGTGACCATCAGTTTCTTGGTCACCTCCCTGAGCAATGGCCTTCTCCGCTGATTGCTCAGTTTGGCTGGGGGCTAGCTCTAGGAAGTGTCTTGGTGGTTCCAAACTTCTTCAAATTAAGAATGATGGAGGCCACTGTGTTCTTGGGGACCTTCAATGTTGTAGACATTTTTTGGTCTGTGCCTCGACAGTCCTGTCTCAGAACTCTATGGACAATTCCTTCGACCCCATGGCATGGTTTTTGCTCTGATATGCATTGTCAACTGTGGGACCTTATATAGACAGGTGTGTGCTTTTCCAAATCATATCCAATCAATTGAATTTACCACAGGTGGACTCCAATCAAGTTGTAGAAACATCTCAAGGATGATCAATGGAAGCAGGATGCACCTGAGCTCAATTTCGAGTCTCATAGCAAAGGGTCTGAATACTTATGTAAATAATGCATTTCTGTTTTAATACATTTGCAACATTTTCTAAAAACTTGTTTTAGCTTTGTGATTACGGGGTAAGGTGTGTAGATTGATGAGGGGAAAAAATCCTTTAATCTATTTTAGAACAAGGCTGTAACGTAACAAAATGTGGAAAAAGTTAAGGGGTCTGAATACTTTCCGAATGCGCTGTATGTTGCTGAGACACAAAAGGGTAGACAGTGAGGTGGGAAGCCATACAAATCCATCTCTAGAATGGGCAAGGTCCCATCTCAGAACACTGAATTGAATGAGAATTTTGGTTCTAGTCATTCGAATTCTACAGAGCAGCGCTGGTGCAGTGAGGACACAGGTACTTCAGGGCCACGTTCATTAGGTATGAAATGGAAGAAAACTGAGTGAAACGGGGAGGTACTACCTGAAGTTGTCCAATATGAACAGCTTGCTTTCGTTTTCAGTTGCAAATTGTTTTAAAATGTTTTGCTACTGTGTGCATTGATGAACATGCCCCAGGTCTTTAACCTACAACCCTTCAAAAATAAATTAAACAAAGTCGCCTTGTTATCATCCCTGCCTACTGTAATATCCTTCCTCAAAGTGACAAGTCCAAACACAGCTTTATCAGCGAACGGAGCGGCTCCTCTTTGAAGGCCTAGAAAACGTGCAGGTGCAAAGCAAACTGTTCCCAGTTCTCTCAGGGTTTGTGGGCAAAACACCACAGCCGAGTCACTGTGGGAAAAGTGGCAACAGCGGCAGCCATTGAACTGTGAGGAGAATGAAGGCTGAGGATTAGGCTCTTTAAACATGACAGCTCTGTGTATGACTGGGAACACGCTGTACTAATATAACCTGATCAATTATTTGACTGTTATATTAGACATCCTTTTCTTATTTCTTTTAAATCTTCTTTTATTCATTTATTTTATTGCTTTGTTTTTATTTTTGATCTCAGTTATTTGACTTTTGTAATGTAAAGTGTTTGGCAATTTGAAATGCACTGCAAATAAAGTTAGATTAAATGTGATACATTTTAACCTTCAGGCAACTGTAGTCTCAGAAACCCTATCCAGGTCCCCTTTCACACAATAATCTTTGCTATCTGAATGTAATGGGTGTGTGTCGGTGGCAGGGAAGTCAGGCGCAGGAAAACGAACTTGGTATAAACGGAGTCGTTTAAAAAGTGCTCATGAAACTCCAAAAACCAAAATATACAAAAAATAATATAAGTGGGTACAAACTCCGTCGCACACCGACACATGACTTGCACATAAAATACAATAAAACAATCTCCGACAAGGACATGTGGGGAAACAGAGGGTTAAATACACAACATGTAATTGATGGGATTGGAACCAGGTGTGAAGGAAGACAAGACAAAACCAATGGAAAATGAACAATGGATCAGTGACGGCTAGAAGGTCGGTGACGTCGACCGCCGAACACCGCACGAACAAGGAGAGGGCCCGACTTCGGCGGAAGTCGCGACACTAAAACTTGAATCACAGGTTGCTGGTAATCTGTATAGAATCTCTGTTCCTCTGTGCTCTCTTGTAATCTCAGCTCAGACTATAAATATGTATTTACTGTGTTTTGTGTCAGGGAGGCAGCTCTCCTCCATCTCCACTGAGTGGAGCAGCTCTAACAGGTCTTATCTGGCCTGGCTGCTGTCTGGATGTCTGGGTCCTCAGCTGCCACAGCGGGAGATAGATTCATCTGGAAGGAAACTTTACATGTTCAGGGGAGGGAGGAGAGGATGGAGGGATAGGGGGAGACAGGATGGGGGTGGAGAGGGTGAGAGAGAACAAGGTGAGAGCACGACACAGTGAGGATGGGGAGAAGAGCTAGGCATAAGGTGAAAGGGAGAGAGATAGAGACAAACAGAGGAAATGGGATAAAGCTTCAACTTGGAGCAGTGTAGCGAGAGGCTGTGCTGTATATACGGAACCAACGGATCTTTTCCATTTTGTTTTGTATTTGTGCAATCTTTGCTTAGTTTCATCATGTCTAGGGTTGCACAATTCCAAGGGTCCTCCTTTATCAATCATGGATAGGCACAAATCTGTGCATAAACCATGCCTGCGATCATTTCCACGCAAAGTGTGAGATTTAGCAATATGAGCGTTTGCTTGAGTGTGCGCGTAGATTTAGACACAGCCATGGCCATGCGTACACACAGTGCCATGTGGTGTAATAAGGGAACTGCTTGTCAAGCGTAGAATACGGAAAATATATGTTGAAAATTTGTGAAATTGTGAGAGTAATAATTGAATACCTTTTCAAATGAATTGTACTGTATTTCCATTGTGAATTTATGCAACATATCTTGACAGTCTATATATAATTGGTCCACATCAGTACAGTAATTTGTTCAATTAGAAGCACGTGTGAAAGTGAAACCATTGTTGAAATACTATAAAAGGGGGAAATGGAATGAGACATGGCTGATCTTACTCTGTTGGAAGATTTGGCACATGCTGCATTTCGCAGAGAGTGTGTTTATCGAGCCAGGTGGGACTTTGCAGAAAGTATAGATTGGCTCATCAGATATTGATTCCCAAAACCAATCGTATAGGATATTTGTGAGGATATAAGACCTACTTTAAAAAGGCAAACACATGCCATTCCGATGCACATCCAAGTGCTATCCACCCTCATGTTTTTGGCAAAGGGCACTTTTCCAACGGGAGCTTGCCGGATCGACATTTCACAGCCCTCCATGAGCCAATGTTTTGGATGAAATCCTCAGCAAAACGTTCAGTAACACATACAATTTCCATACACCGTCGCACAACAGGTTGAAATCAAGAGGGGTTTCTTTGCCATGATGCCATCAATGGGTTCCCAAATACGAACGGAGCAATAGACGGCACCCACATCGCCATTCCAAGATGATTTCAACTTTGCGAACAGAAAATAAACATAATCCTGTCATAGCATGTCTCAAATGTATTCATAAATAAACACACTCTCCCACAGGACTGCTTGTGTTCAGTTAAAGGCTTTTAGAGACAACACTCTGAACTAAACAAGCTCTTCACTCTGAACGGCCCCACGAGAGTAAATACGCTCTCCATGTTTTGTCTCTGTGTAGCAACGCTTCATAATTGTTGAGGTGCTGCACTTTCAGGGCTGCCTGCTCTGCATGGTGCTCTGTACTAATGTGTGTGTGTGTGTGTGTGTGTGTGTGCGTGCGTGCGTGCGTGCGTGCGTATGCCTATGTGTGAGCTGCCTGCTCTGCATGGTGCTCTGTGCTAATGTGTGTGTGCGTGTGTGAGCTGCCTGCTCTGCATGGTGCTCTGTGCTAATGTGTGTGTGCGTGTGTGAGCTGCCTGCTCTGCGCTAGTGCTGCCTGCATCAAGGTGTTGTGACAGTCAACTCCCTGCTGTGGAAGCCACTCTGTATTTATGTCAATTTAACAAAACAACGCTTAGTTTTCTCCCTCCCAGGCTGCCGCAGACAACAACGACAATATTTCCAATGGAAAATGTCAATAACATCATATTGGATTGTAGTGAAGACCAGGACAGAATTTGTTTAGCGATGTGTTATTGGCGTTAGAGAAGAGGAGAGTTCCTGGAGGAGGGAAATCCAATAGAGATGTGAATATCCCAGGAGCATCAGGGTCAAATCATCTCTGGACTGTTGGTCTGTTTGTCTGCTACAAATGAAAAGACGCCAGTGGTATGTATTCATGGATGCGAAGGGAAGCCAGGCTTCCCCCCCCCAAAATTGAGAAAGATAAAAAAAAAAAATGTTGTGTCTCTGTTTTATCAATTTCCTTCAATTCGCAAGAGGCTGAATGTATCTCACCAGAGAAAGCATCCGAGCGAACAAAACAGCTCCCCTCTGTCTCAGTATGTGTAGGCCATCTATCTGATGCTGTCTGGTCAAAAAGAGTATGACATTGTTGCCGCCCATAGCATTGAATGCAAGGGAAGCCAGCGAGCATTTGGCCAATCGGCTTTGAGCTAAAATGAGTGAGTGCAGCTGTGAAAAAAAAGTGTCAAAGGAAGCCATTTGGGATTTGGCCTCAGACCAATCACATCACATCAGAAGCCAAACTTCATTGACAGAAAAAAAAAGTGAATTTTTGCATCTCGTTGTGTTGTTGTCCTCCGGTGGCTAGCTAAAATCGTCTCTTTTCTAAATGAACCATGGATGGAGATAGGGATTTGGACTTGTGGTTTTACTTAATTCTCCGTACTGGCCAATGACTATAACGGCGATTCTGATCCAACCATAAATTCATACATTATAAATTCATACCCATGGCCTGAGGGGATGGAAGTTCAACATGTAGCTAGATGTAGTAGGCCTGGCCCATCGCTGTCCATGAAAGGAAGTTAGGCTAGCTAGCAAGCATTTTAGCCAGGTAGCCTAGGACAACAAAAACTACAAGTGTGTACTGTATGACAGAGTCGTAGACCGTTTAGGCAACATGAAAGAGGATGGCATTGGTGAGTCAACATGTGTTTTTTCTACTTACACACAGAGAAATCAGTACCATGGACAGCCACATCATATTTAGCTTACGTATGATTGGACAAAATTATTTTTGGCATCTTTTAGTTGTCACTGAATTGGACTAAGCATAGGTGATTTGAGGATGTTGAAACGTCGAAGTTGAAATGGTGCTGGAATAGTGGAGGCAGCTCCTGTTCTTTTCTTTGCGACTTGCGGCCACTCTCCGTGGTTCTAAATCAATAGTTGTTTAGTAGTCTGAAAATGTCCGAAACATTACCTTACGTGACCATGCTGTAGGTCAAACAGTTACATGCAATATGTTTTGTAGACTTCATCGGACAGATGTTGCTCTCTGGTTTTGTGATGAAACAAAAAGGTGTGGTTTAATTGATTCTGCCACTGTCTTCTTATTATCTCAGCCTTAGGTCCATATATCACGGTGTCACGGCATATGAACTAACAGGTTACAGAGCAAACTACGCAATTCTCACAGCACATGTAATATGTAAGCTTTCTGTAATATGACAGTTTTCTTCTGGCTTAGCTTCCCCGGGGATTTTACCCACGCACTGCTACTGAAAGACGCGGAAGGAGATTGGACCAGAACCTGAGGAGATATCATCTGTGGGTTTACAGTAGTGTAGTATTGTAGCATACCTTAGGGGATTCAATAATGTGTTGAGGAGATGCAGTCATCCCCCATATGAATTTTACATTTGGCTCTATACTCCTGCATTTGAGAATGAATGTATTAGGCAACAGTACAGAATGTCACCTTTTATTTGAGGGTATCTTGATGCGTATCTGTTTCACTGTTTAGAAACAAATGCACTTTATGTATCTAGCCCGCTCATTTGAAAGTGTAAAAAGTATTTGTGATAAAGCAAATAATTGAGGAATCATCGTATAGCTAATGAGGCGACTGACTGTTTACGTGAGTGTGTTTATGCTCAAACTGAGCTCACAAGACCTCTGAGAAGCTAAATAATTTTGACTAACGTCTCCTCATTACCATGACTGGGGTTGAGCGTACCATAGCTGCAGTGTAAATCTACTGTGGGAAGAAGAAATCAGATACAGCGTTTACACAACAGCAAAATCATCACAAACTGCCGAGCTAATAAACTGGACACCAGGATATGCGCTAGTAGGTTCAGCTGTACCAAACAGGCACTCACTGTGGGGTTGCAGAGAAGACTGATATGTAGGCTGGGAATAATAGGGCTTGTCATGAATGTCTCCCTCCACTTTTCAGCTATAGATGTATTTCTATAGGATCTGTGTCTCTCTCCACTCTCCAGGTGTTCATGTATTTCTATAGAATCTATCTCTCCTCTCTGGTAGAGATGTATATCTATAGGATCTGTGTCTCTCTCCACTCTCCAGGTGTTCATGTATTTCTATAGAATCTATCTCTCCTCTCTGGTAGAGATGTATATCTATAGGATCTGTGTCTCTCTCCACTCTGCAGGTGTTCATGTATTTCTATAGAATCTGTGTCTCCTCTCTGGTACAGATGTATTTCTATAGGATCTGTGTCTCTCTCCACTCTGCAGGTGTTCATGTATTTCTATAGAATCTGTGTCTCCTCTCTGGTAGAGATGTATATCTATAGGATCTGTGTCTCTCTCCACTCTGCAGGTGTTCATGTATTTCTATAGAATCTGTGTCTCCTCTCTGGTACAGATGTATTTCTATAGGATCTGTGCCCATTGGAACAACCCAGTCTTCAGAATCAGGGGGATAAGCTATTTCCTTGCGGTTCTACGCCCAGGGAGACAGATCTGCAGCTAATAACATCTGAGCAGCTTCCCAGAGCAGCACTGCTGTTCCTCCTCCTGCCAAAGACCTGTCAGCAACACACTGGAGCTGGCAGGACAGACAGATAGACAGACAGAAGCTAGGAAGAGGGAGACACACACACAGTATTGTTTTACTAGCCTTGTGGGGACACACAATTGACACACACACACACACAATCAGAATGACAAGTGTGCATTTCATGTGACCTTTGCTCTACAAGTCACATCCTCAAATGGTTTCAGAATGGACATGAACTCAATTTCTTTCCCACTTGCACCATCACTCATAACCTTCAGCTGGTCCAGTGTGTTTATTTGGCTTTTGCAGAAGCAGCAGGGGTCCTTCCTGGGGTCCAGAAAAAACATTAAACATGACAAGTAACACAACACAGATACACTAATAGACAAGGACAGTCACACAAATGTAAAATACAAATGACTTGTTTCATGAAATGCACACAGCTGTGATGAATACCAATAGTGAACTCTTTCTAAATGGCTTCCGATATGATGATTCCTGTGGCCTGTAAATGGGCGGAGTCAGTCTTGCTGACCGACCTGCCACAACAATTGGATCAAACAGGCTCTAGTCAGTCTAGTAAAGCAATTAGTATGTCGGTCCCCTCAGCGGTCAGAAAGGGCCTGAGTGTGTGTGTATGTGTGTGTGTGTGTGTCATTTCTTTCTGGCGCATAACAATAAGCACTTAGCCATCTCCTGGGAGGGGTGTGAGTCAGTGTGTGTGTTTATGTCGTGTCGTGCTCCTCCGCTGCCTCAGAGTTGCGTAATAACGAGGTTAGAGTGTAAACTCAAAGGCAAGGGGAAGAGCGAGAAGAGTATATAGAGAGAGTGGTGTATGGGTTTCTCTCAAGTCTCACCTTTAAACGTAATTTGTTATTTTTACAGGAAACAAAGTGCTGTTAGCACTGCTGTAGAGCTACTCCTGTCTGGAAAGGACGAAGCTGTTACTCACAAAGTCAATATTTTTCAAATATTGGAAATTCTTCATGTTATTTTAGTAGGCCTTCAGGGAAATCACAGGCCTATTTGTCAGCCATACTTTTCCCATTGGAGACTGTATAAACATAGACACGTCTCTCGTGTAAAATAGATTTTTAATCTCAATTGATTCACCTGAATAAATAAAGGCAAAAATAATGACAAATATTTGAAATAAGCTATTTAAAAAGGTTTTGTAGGAGGTGAGAAGCTTTCACTCCGTCATTGCGTATGTTTGACAGTGCTGTTTGTCTCTGTCTATTTTGAGTGGCTCTCAACTTCTCACAGCAGACCACTCTGACTCCACATATTCATATCTGACTAATAAACCTTAAACTGTAATAACTGACTCCAACTTAGGCATGACTTATGGGCCCGCCTCCACCTCTCATCTGCCGTCAATTGGCACATCTGTCAATCAATCATCCCGCTGCTCTCTGTAACACTCGTCCAGTTATCATTTGGTTCCAGCTATTCTTCAGCAGCTGTCTATCATTCATCAGGATGGATGAACTGATTAACGCTGACGCTATCCCTCCTCACGGCATACTGCCCACTATACGTCTACTAGCACTGCATGTTGTCTTACTCTCTCTCTCTCTCTCTCTCTCTCGCGTCTCAACGAGGAGCTTGGTGTTACAGCAGGCTTTCTTAATCCTAGCGTTGGGGTGCACATTTTTGTTCTTACCCAGCACTAATTAACACCTGGTTCAGCTAATTAAGAGCTTGAGGATACGTTGAATCAGGTGCATGTGCTACCACTGGCTGCCATTGCATATACTGCAGTACGGTGTGTTATTTTAGCCCCACTAGCCCAACTGTATTGTATATAATTGCCCATAGCCTGAGGCTCGTTAGCTTTCTAGCCTAGTGTGCTAGCTCATTACTACTGTATGCTCGCTGGCCCTGTTTGTATTGTGTGCTATGTTAGCTTCCGTTGTACATAGTGTGCTATTGTTTATTGCTACTTAGCGTACTGGCTGTTGTGAGCTATGTTTAGCCTGCTACAGGTATAGCCATTACCTATTACTGCTTATGCACACGTACCAATACCGTTAGCACAGCACTGATAGCAAGCACTGTTATTATATTGTAATTGTATAGCACTGCTACTGCTATTACCACAGTCTAATATATATGATCTTGTCTTCTCTTGTAGATGCCTTGTGTGTCCGTTTTGCCTTGTGTGTCTGTTTGGTCTGTGGTAATAAAGTGTGAATTATAACATCCGTGTTCTCTGCTGGTCATTTCCATCCTCTTATACCTAAACTGACACCTCTTTTCGGAGACCACCACAAGGTGGAGCTCTTTTTCACAACTGATGGATCAGTTCAGTGCGAGGCCGGCCACATTTGTTTTGCACACTGATTAGAGGACCAGTACATATCACATGTTTCTATCACAGTGCAGCATATCAGCTGTGTTACAATGCATTGGTTTTTGACTGTATCCCCCGTTGTTCCAACATCAAGACGAACCGTTCGATCCTTCTCCGCCGTTCATCTAAACCACTCATTTCAACTCTAATTGGTCTCTCTCATAATGGACCTGCGGGGACTCAGGCGGCAGGTAGCAGGTAAATGTATCTCCTGTCTCTCTTTCTCTCTCTTCCTGTCTTTAAGCAAGTGAGATGGAATCCCAGGTCTACAGTGAGCTCTCCCCCACGATCCTATAAGGCCCAGACCGAGTAGGAAAAATGGGAAAGGGGGATACCTAGTCAGTTGTACAATTGAATGCATTCAACTGAAATGTGTCTTCCGCGACCCCTCTAAATTGGAGGGCTGCCTTAATTGCCCGGGAAACAGTGGGTTAATTGCTTTGCTCAGGGGCAGAACGACAGATTTTTACCTTGTCACCTCGGGGATTCGATCCTGCAACCTTTTTTACTAGCCCAATGGGTTTGCTTGAAGAACCCCTCTCCCCTCCCCCTCTCCCCTTATATAGGTAATGAATGATGGGGTGATGTGGAAAATCATGAGAGCCAGACCTGTTGAGCTGCCTAATAGGGCGATGTGGTAAAACATGAGAGCCAGACCTGTTGAGCTGCCTAATAGGGCGATGTGGTAAAACATGAGAGCCAGATCTGTTGAGCTGCCTAATAGGGCGATGTGGTAAAACATGAGAGCCAGACCTGTTGAGCTGCCTAATAGGGCAATGTGGTAAAACATGAGAGCCAGACCTGTTGAGTTGCCTAATGGGGTGATGTGGTAACAAAGGAGAAATCGACCCCTACTGGGCCGTCTCTGGCACTAACGCAGTGGCCAAGCGTTTCTCCCCCTCCAGCCGCCATCCCTCAGGCAGCGCATACAGGGGATGAGGGGGTGGAGAGAGGCTTCGGTTATGTGACCTATCACTACCACCAGAACAGAGATGTGTGTGTGTGTGTGTGTGAGTGCTCGTCTTACTGGGGAAGCTGCAACATTTATAATTGAAAACATCCAACAGCACTCAAAACAACAAGTGCCGATTCCTGGAACCCTTTGAATGGAGGCCCTCGTATCCGAGGTAAAAGTGAAACTACACCTAGTTACTACAAGGAAAAAGGCTTCGTTTTCCCCAGGAATCCATAAGGAGGATAAGTGAGAATCTCAGGTGAAAATGCATATGATTTCTGACTTAATTACAGTCTTTTGGCACCTTTTTGCTGGTAGTACATGGCGCTACTCCTTCAAGATAGACTTTGCTCTATCTTGCTCAGACGGTGTCACAAACTATGTTCTGAGTGAGGCAAGTTGAGATAAGGAACTTGAACTAACAATGACTTACATTTCAACTAATTGAAGTACAGTTTACCGGGATCTCGATCTGAAATTAAAAAAAAATGAAAAAAAAACAAGGCCAAGATGCAAGAATTTACTTAATTTAATCCATGCTCGAAGAATACAAAAGGTGTAAGTGCAAAATGCGAAAAAGAGCTCAGCAGAAAAATTAAGCGGAGATACATTTCTCCCACGGACTACTAGCTACTGTTCATTTTAGCCTGAGTGCTGACCCTCATACTGGCTTTCCAAACTAATTGATTAAAGACATTTTTTGCTTCTATCTTGAGCTTTTGTTGAATTTGAGTATAATTAAAAAAAAATAGTTTACTTAAAAGCTAAATAACGTTATCCCCTGAATAGGTGCGACATTGCATTGAATTAGACATGGATTTCAATCTATCTGTGAAACTAAAGGCACTGAACAGAACGGAGAAATCCTATACAAGGCCAATAATCCCAGTGAATTCCTTGAAACACATTCAACATCACACAGAAATCACAAAAATAGAAATAACTTTATATTGACAAATGCCTTAAATGCTTCTCAGCTGTATATATTTACTGTATATAAACATGTCTCAGGAGATAGAAACATTGTATAAGTATATCACAATTTAAATAAGCAAATAGAACATAGATTTTTTGTCATTACTGTAGCCCAAATGGTCCCTTTTAGCAGGTCATTGGTGTTCAACCTTATCAGTCCCCTGGTTGGTTTCCAGGGGTGACCTTCAGACACTACCTCCCCCCACTCTACACTCATCAAAAGGAGCAGCCAGATAAGAGCTGACTGGGGAGGTAGAAGCCTGTGAGTGTCCAGCCTGCCCATAGAGATGGATAAAGGGCACATTTGTCACAAGAGCCTGTTTTAGCAGTGAAACGGCGATAGCCCTCAATGCTGTCACAGACGTGATCAATGGCAAAGACGGGATTGGCCTCTTTCCATCTCTATGGGCCTGCCTCATACAGTCAAACTTCCCATGGCCACACTGGCCTTCTCTATCTCTATCATAGAGGGCTTCACCGCCCACAGATTTAATGCTCTCTTCTGCCATCAAGGGAATATCCTCACATGGGGTACCATTTATGTAGGATTGCCCAATTTGTATTGTTCAACACATGACATTAAACAACACGTCGCTAGGTGACATACAACTAATATGTAAGCAAAAGTTACTACAATGGTTAAATATCAATATTTTAACATATCCTAATGAGACCACGTTGCAGAGACAAAGTTGATCCACAAGGCCTTTGTTCACAGCGCCAGAACAAACATTGAACGTGACCTTGGGTTCAGATAACAGTCGGTTGAACTCAGATAAGCTCAGCATGTTGGCTAATTAATTTCATTCAAGCTCATGAACACTTTGGGACTTCGACACCCAAACTTTCTCTTGCAGGAAATCAATCAGTTTATTATGTAAAACTTTGTTTTGCCACATAATACTTTATTTGAAACCAAAATGGAATGACAAACGCAGCCAAGTTTCTGAGATAAAATGATCCACCTTTGTCAAAATCTATGAATAGTCAATTCCACCCAGGAGATAAACTAATCTATTTGAATTAAAACATGGAGGTGAATGACATTATCTGGGATGAGGCAAAACTGAATGCTTTTTGTGAAAGTCAATGCAATTAAGATAAAATGAGAAAATTATGTGTTTGTGCTGATCGTCAGTGTGGGACACCTGGAGATACTTTTGGTAGGCAGCCATTTTGTGGATAAAGATGGCTTCTTCTCTCTGTGTTAATGAACCTGGAGACAACTGATCAAAAGGAAATGTTTTGACCAAAGTTGGCGAGGGTTTAGTCAAGTTCACTGACATTTCTCCAACTGGGTTAGACATTCTTTAACTCTCATGTGGCTAACTAGGTTCTGTGGCAAAGGTAGAGACATACTGATTGTCACCCCTGGATTCTCCTCCAAATGTGATCTTCTCTGTGAAGGCAATCACCTTAATATAGGAGTCTATTCAGATAATGAAATAACTAGTTGCTATTATAGCTGTTTAACTGTATCAGTGAGCCGTTCACTTATCGTCTCGTATTACGTCAATATTTATACTGCTTTATTGTCTCCTATTCAGCTCATAAACGAATAAACGAATAAATAAATGACTAACGATGGCGCCTCTATGTCTAGAGGTAAGATGACAGTGGCATTAGACAACAGCTATTTCAACCATGAGATGAGGACAAATGAATCAAAATACAAATGGAAGCAAAACCAGATACATACTCAGTAAGATTAATAGTAATGATCGGAGGAGAGGGGCGGGGGGGATCACCCACACAGCAGTATTTCTTGCAATTAAAAGATGGAGCCATGGAAAGGGCATGGTCATTTTGTTTAATATTAAAAGGATGAGGTTCAATTAATGACTTGTTGGTTGCGAGGAGCCCGAAGCGGCGCTCCAGTGGTCCTGATTTATGGTCAACGGCTGCTAGCACGTTGACAGATGATCTGTCATGTGACTTTCTCCTCCATTAGTATGCTATCCTGTTAACTCTGACTGTGATTTTCCAGAGTAAGGATTCCAATTCGACTACTTGTATTAAGAATGCCAGTGTTGGCATAAGTATTGAAAAAGGCACAACTTATGTCCAAACTGGAAACTTAGAACATTGCCTCTTCTTGTCACCATACTACCATTTCTGGTAAAAATGTGCCACCTGTTTATAAAACATTATGAATGTACTAAAAGCTACAGTCTGTGATTCAAAAAACAAATAAAAGGCCACCCATCATTTGTTTTCAAATTGGAAGACTGTTGCTTTAAAGTGCCTAACAGTGCATTTTATGACTTCCTACAAGCATTTAGCTCAGAGGCTCCTTTTTAGCGGGCTTTGTGAATGCATAAAGGCAATATTTTTTTTTATTTCAATTAATTTTATTAGAAACCCCATTAGCCAACTCCAATGGTGACAGCTAGCCTTACATTCATTAAGTATTACACACACAAGGGATAATATGTATAATAAAAAAGCTCATTGCTACTCATGAGAAATGCATAAGTTAAAATATCTATAATGTATATAAAACGGGTGACACATAGAAAGCGTCTGAGTGTCATTGGCTGTCGTACACAGTGTAGCCTAATATGGTCAGCAGTGTATTTTTACTGAAAATTCTTCAATATCCAAACCAAATTCTAAATGTAAGCGACAATTCAGTGGGTACACCCGAAATAGGTCACAGAAGCACCTTGCGCTTTTCCTTCACCAATTACCTAAATCACCGTGGAAAGGCATCAAAGGTATCATGGATTAGGCCGTCATTGTAAATAAGAATTGGTTCTTAACTGACTTGCCTAGTTAAATAAAAGGTTCAACAAAATGTATCACTCTGTTGAAGTCTCATCGTTAGCTTTCTCCGTATTACAGGAGCTGTGTTTGGGCCAAAGGTTTTTCACTTTCTTTCCTTCCTCCATTTTCTCCTCTTTTATGATGAGTGGATTATGGGGGAGGCTGAGTGTGGTCCGGGGCTGAGGAAGAGGTCTGCTGATTTACGCCCAAGAGTGTTGTTTGTTACAGGGATATTCACCCATTGGAGAGCTGCTGGGGAGATTGCTACTGCACTTCACTGGGCTGACTCATAGCCACTGCTGACTGTAGTCATCGTGGACATTCACAGCACTCTTCAGTGGGATATACTGGAGTACATTCTGGGTCACAATTATAGGGCTTTCGATTTTAAAGGATTCTGTTTACCAGGTTATGTAAAGTATGACCCAGAAGTGATAGTACATTTCAGTATATATTTAGAGATTTTGACAGGTTTTACAAATGAAAATGTGTTATGTTGTATTGCTGGTCGCTATTACAGAATACGATTGCTTACCGTTTGTTTGATTACAGGTCACAGTGTGTTAAAACGTACAGATTCCTATAGTAAAAAAAAATATTTATTTTTTATTTTTTCAGCTTTAATATTGCGGATAGATTGTTGCGTCCGTCAATGTAATTGTCTGCATCATTTCCAATCCCCCATATCTTTTTTGGGGTAAATATATCTGTCTATCTATACACACACACACTTTTCTTTTAGAATATACCTTTATTATTCCCTGCAAACCCTACCACCCCCTCCCCCAATTGGAGTAAACTAAGAGACAATAACACTAAGGCTTCTACCTTCAGTTTATACATACTATACACATTTTACAGACAATCTATTTTACAATAGTTCTATTTTGTTTGTTTTTAGCCCTGGCCTTCCTCTGTTTCTGATGTCCATCCACTTTGATTTCTATTTGTGCTATTTGGCAACATTTCTGAACCTATACACATTTTGCAGACCCCGTATGTTTTAAATGGCTTATCTTGTTGTTATTAGTCCCACCCTTCAACTCCGTTCAACCCCTCCCATCCATCTCTTAACCCCATTCATTTTGGATTTCCACTTGCCATATATTTTTCAACTGTGCTGTCATGCTTCACAAAAGTACTGAACCTTTCTATTCTCATAGCTTCTACAGATTGTAAATTAAAGATAAACATTTTTGCTAAAATAATTATTATATTATTGATCGATTGACTATGACTTTTCAAATCACCCAGTTTTGCTATCTGCAGCATTAGTTCTAGGTAAATGTTGCAATTCTTCAGCCACTCCCGGACCTGTGACCAAAAACGAGCTACATATGAACAATACCAAAATAAATGATCTAATGACTCTGCCTCCTCGCATCAAAATCTGCAGAGCTGGGAAGATTGTATCTCCCATATTAGAATTTTGTATAATAATTTAAATCGAAAAATTCGAAGATTTGAATCCGGCATTGTTTTGCGTGTCAATTCATAAACCATGTGCCATGGAATCGGTACATCAAAAATCTCTTCCCAACTATTTTGCATCTTATATGGCACAGCTATCAATTTTTTGGTCCTTAAATGAAATTGGTATATATTTTTATTTATCACAATTTTCTTCAACCATTTTTGGTCTGTAATGCAGGGCCGACAGACAAGTTCCTTACTTTTCCCCCTTCCACTTGCCTCTTCCATTTTGTGGAAATGCTGCAATTAGTTGGTTGTAATTTTGGGTAGAGCAGACATTTCCATATGTCTGTGTTAGCTGCATGTGGGATATTTTTATTTATTTTATTTTATTTCACCTTTATTTAACCAGGTAGGCAAGTTGAGAACAAGTTCTCATTTACAATTGCGACCTGGCCAAGATAAAGCAAAGCAGTTCCACACATACAACAACACAGAGTTACACATGGAGTAAAACAAACATACAGTCAATAATACAGTAGAAAAATAAGTCTATATACAATGTGAGCAAATGAGGTGAGATAAGGGAGGTAAAGGCAAAAAAAGGCCATGGTGGCAAAGTAAATACAATATAGCAAGTAAAACACTGGAATGGTAGATTTGCAGTGGAAGAATGTGCAAAGTAGAAATATAAATAATGGGGTGCAAAGGAGCAAAATAAATAAATACAATAGGGGAAGAGGTAGTTGTTTGGGCTAAATTATATAGATGGGCTATGTACAGGTGTAGTAATATGTGAGCTGCTCTGACAGCTGGTGCTTAAAGCTAGTGAGGGAGATAAGTGTTTCTAGTTTCAGAGATTTTTGTAGTTCGTTCCAGTCATTGGCAGCAGAGAACTGGAAGGAAAGACGACCAAAGGAGAAATTGGTTTTGGGGGTGACCAGAGAGATATACCTGCTGGAGCGCATGCTATAGGTGGGTGCTGCTATGGTGACCAGTGAGCTGAGATAAGGCGGGGCTTTACCTAGCAGAGACTTGTAGATAACCTGTAGCCAGTGGGTTTGGCGACGAGTATGAAGCGAGGGCCAACCAATGAAAGCGTACAGGTCGCAATGGTGGGTAGTGTATGGGGCTTTGGTGACAAAACGGATGGCACTGTGATAGACTGCATCCAGTTTGTTGAGTCGAGTGTTGGAGGCTATTTTGTAAATGACATCGCCGAAGTCGAGGATCGGTAGGATGGTCAGTTTTACGAGGGTATGTTTGGCAGCATGAGTGAAGGAGGCTTTGTTGCGAAATAGGAAGCCAATTCTAGATTTAATGTTGGATTGGAGATGCTTAATGTGAGTCTGGAAGGAGAGTTTACAGTCTATCCAGACACCTAGGTATTTGTCAATTCGCTTTAAATGTATAATACACTGCTCAAAAAAATAAAGGGAACACTTAAACAACACAATGTAACTCCAAGTCAATCACACTTCTGTGAAATCAAACTGTCCACTTAGGAAGCAACACTGATTGACAATAAATTTCACATGCTGTTGTGCAAATGGAATAGACAAAAGGTGGAAATTATAGGCAATTAGCAAGACACCCCCAATAAAGGAATGGTTCTGCAGGTAGTGACCTGCTGGAGGTCATTTTGCAGGGCTCTGGCAGTGCTCCTCCTTGCACAAAGGCGGAGGTAGCGGTCCTGCTGCTGGGTTGTTGCCCTCCTACGGCCTCCTCCACGTCTCCTGATGTACTGGCCTGTCTCCTGGTAGCGCCTCCATGCTCTGGACACTACGCTGACAGACACAGCAAACCTTTTTGCCACAGCTCGCATTGATGTGCCATCCTGTGGCACATCAATGCGTGACCAAAACATCAGCCAGGAAGCATAGGAACTGAGAAGTGGTCTGTGGTCACCACCTGCAGAACCATTCCTTTATTGGGGGTGTCTTGCTAATTGCCTATAATTTCCACCTTTTGTCTATTCCATTTGCACAACAGCATGTGAAATTTATTGACAATCAGTGTTGCTTCCTAAGTGGACAGTTTGATTTCACAGAAGTGTGATTGACTTGGAGTTACATTGTGTTGTTTAAGTGTTCCCTTTATTTTTTTGAGCAGTGTATATTACACTGGATCTTTCTTGAATAAGTTCCTTGATTTATTTTTCCTATAACTTATTCTGTGCCTCTATGGTACAGTTTTTATTGCTATCTAACTACTGTTAGTCCTTCAATTTCCTTTGTTAATATGGACTCTTTTGATCTAAATTGATTTTGTTTTATAGATGAGTACTGAATTGCATGGCCTCTAAAGGCACAATTAAAATTATACCATACAATAGGGGAGCTGCTGTACCTATGTTTTGTCAGGAAAAGTCAGTTTTAAATTATTCTGTCCTAGTTTAAAACAAGTTATCATCCAGTAGGCTTTGATTAAATTTCCAATATCCTCGCCCACGTGGAAATTCTGCAAGAGTAATATATATGCCAATTATGTGATGATCCGACCGCATTCTGTCCCCTATCAACACTTTTAAAACTTTTGGTGCCAGAGAGAATGACATAAGAAAGCAATCAAGGCTTGATTAAGCCTCCATCATGTATATCTCACTAGGTCAGGGTATTTAAGCCTCCATATATCCACTAATTCCAATATATCCATGACATTCATGATTTACTTAAGTGTCTGAGGGTGATAGTTTGTAGTGTGATTTCCTTTACGGTCCGTAGAGGCATTTAAAACCGTATTAAAATCTCCCACCATAATAATAGAGTCTTGTGTTGCTTGTAGAGTTGATACATTCTTATATATATTTTCAAAGAAGCTTGGATCATCATTATTTGGACCATATAGGTTAATAGGTCATATCTGTTTATTGTCCAATAACATATTAAAAATAATCCATCCACCTTGATGATCTGTTTGGACAATTTGCACATTTGGATCAAAATTACTGTTAATTAATATCATCACCCCTTATGAATTTCTTTGCCCATTGGGTGAAATATATTTCACCCTCCTAGTCCTTTTTCCACAAAACTTAATCTAAAACTGTTGAATGGGTTTCCTGTAAACAATAGATATTATATTCCTTCTCTTTTAGCCAGGTAAATACTGATCGTCGTTTCTTATTATCTGCTAAGCCATTACAATTAGAACTTTCCTATTGTTTTTGGTGTCGGAGAAAAGGTCAGTGCTCTCCTAATCGTCAAACTACTGTATTTGTGTCTATCACGACTCAGGATAAGACCCAGATGCAGACACAGGTGGCGGATAGTTTGAATCTCCGAATGTTTTTTTTAACACAGGGTGCAGGCAAAGGGAAAGTCAAGGGCAGGCAGAGGTTCGAAAATCCAGGAGAGTCAGTCAGGTACAGGATGACAGGCAGGCTCAGGACAGGCAGAAGGGTCAGAACTGGGAATACTAAAAACTAAAATGTGAGACAAGGAAAACGGGGGGGAAAAAACACTGGTACGACCTGACAAGACAAACTGGCAACAAACAAACAAAAAAAAACGCAGGTATAAATACACAAGGGATAACGAGATAAAATGGGAGGCACCTGGTGGAGACAAGCACATGACAGGTGAAACAGATCAGGGTGTGACAGTGTCAGTCTTCCCTTAGACAGACTAATCTTCCATTAATATGTGGGACGGCTTTTTCAGAATATTCCTCATTTCGCTTTTAAACTAGACACCTAAGAGACAGCCTGGTAAGAGCAGATGAATATGTACCTCCTCAGCATTTTCCATCTACCCTCCTCTCAGGTAATTTTCCATGTCATAATTGTGCAAACTGTAATGCAATTATTAAGGGAGATTTTTCTTCGCCTCCATACAGCTAAGAACATGTACATCGGGGGTAGAATATCTTGTAAAACAAAATGAGAGGTCTATTTATTGAAGTGTGGCTATTATGTTGGGAAGCCTAAGAGAGAACTGAAAGTCTGTATTACAGAGCACAAAAGCAACATCAGAACTGGTGACATGAATTCTTCTGTAGCCAGACACTTTAATGCAGCGGGACATAATGTGTCCCATCAGATTCTAGGGCTTAGAAAATTATACAGGTAGCAAAGAGGGGAGCTGATAAACACTGGTTACAAAGAGAGGCAGCCCAGTGATGAATCGGCCCAGAAGTGGCCCTCTCCCGGGGGGCCGGAACTGATTGAATCGGGCCAGGATCGGGTGTCGGACTCGGCCCGGAAACAAAATAATTGACTGCCCAGTACAGCGGGCCGTTTCCGTCTACCGGAATTCAGCTGATTTTAACGGCATCTTACCAGAATCCCCCCAAAAGCAGCCCGATGCAAATTTAAATAAATGTATACAAAATTACCCGATTTAGTAATTTTAAATGTTACTATTATACATTTTATACATACAAATTATACCCATCCACCTCAAAATAAATTATGTCGGAGGAAACACCTTACACCTGGTGACAGTGTCAGCGTGCATGCGCCTGCCCCGCCACAGGAGTCGCTACAGCACGATGGGACAAGGACATCCCGGCCGGCCAAACACTCCCCTAACTCGGACGACGCTGGGCCAATTGTGCGTCGCCTCATGGGTCTCCCGGTCGCGGCCGGCACGGGTATTGAACTAGCCAATCGGGAGGCTCCATCCAAGTTTTTAATGCTTCAACTGCCTTGCACAAAGTATCAAAATACTCAAATGCAATTTAAACAGGACTTTTAAAGAATTGTATTTAAATGTTAATTGTATTTTTTGATCACAGAAACAATGAGAAAATATGGAAAAATAAATATATAATGACATGTTAAATATATCTAGCAGCCCGTGTAATCATCTACCAGAGAGGAGCCCCCAAGAAGCAGTACCACCATGTGACGTCATCTATAAATATTGGTGAATGCCTTCTGTTATCCAAACGCTGATGAAGCCTGTCGCCGAAACACGTCCGTTTGCTCTGACCTCAGCTTCTTTATTTAATTTAATTTATTTAACTAGGCAAGTCAGTTAAGAACAAATTCTTATTTACAATGACGGCCTCCTGCGGGAACGGGGGCCAGGATTAAAAATAAATAAATAAATAAAATATAAATATAGGACAAAACACACATCACGACAAGAGACACCACAGCACTACATAAAAGAGAGACCTAAGACAATAACACAGCAAGGCAGCAACACATGAAAACACAGGATGGTAGCAACACAACATGGCAGCAGCACAACGTGGTAGCAGCACAAAACATGGCATGAACATTATTGGGCACAGACTACAGCACAAAGTGGAAGAAGGTAGAGACAACAATACATCACGCGAAGCAGCCACAACTGTCAGAAAGAGTGTCCATGATTGAGTCTTTGAATGAATAGATGGAGACAAAACGGTCCAGTTTGAGTGTTTGTCGTTCCATTCACTAGCTGCAGCAAACTGTGAAGAGGAGCGACCCAGGGATGTGTGTGCTTTGGGGACCTTTAACAGAATGTGCCTGGCAGAAAGGGTGTTGTATGTGGAGGATGAGGGCTACAGTAGGTATCTCAGATAGGGGGGAGTGAGGCCTAAGATGGTTTTTATAAATAAACATCAACCAGTGGGTCTTGCGACGGGTATACAGAGATGACCAGTTTACAGAGTAGTATAGAGTGCGATGATGTGCACTGTAAGGAGCATTGGTGGCAAATCTGATGGCCGAATGTTAAAGAACATCTAGCCACTCGAGAGCACCCTTACCTGCCGATCTATAAATTACGTCTCCGTAGTCTAGCATGGGTAGGATGGTCATCTGAATCAGGGTTACTTTGACAGCTGTGGTGAAAGAGGAGTGATTACGATAGAGGCAGCCAAGTCTTGATTTAACCTTAGCCTGCAGCTTTGATATGTGCTGAGAGAAGGCCAGTGTACCATCTATCCATACTCCCAAGTACTTGTATGAGGTTACTACCTCAAGCTCTAAACCCTCAGAGGTAGTAATCACACCGGTGAGGAGAGGGGCATTCTTCTTACCAAACCACATGACCTTTGTTTTGGAGGTGTTCAGAACAAGGTTAAGGGCAGAGAAAGCTTGTTGGACACTAAGAAAGCTTTTTTGTGGAGCGTTTAACACAACATCCAGGGAGGGGCCAGTTGAGTATAAGACTGTGTCATCTGCATATAAATAGTGAGAGAGCTTCCTACTGCTTGAGCAATGTTGTTGATGTAAAGACGTTAAGAATATCCCAGTGAATGTGGGCTTTTCCTTTTCTCAGTTCAATGTTACACAATGGAAGAAAACAGTAGGTAGAGGATAATGAGGTGATAGGTAAGATAGAAGTTAATATGAGAGAGTAGGGTCAATCAGGGTCAGAATTGATATTGTGAAATGTGCAACATCTCTTTTCAAAGCAAAGATAAAGTCATGACAAAATATGGACCTGAAAATCTATTAAGATACCATATCTCTGAAGAGTCGACCATCGACTATGTTTCTTGCTAGGTGAATTCTCTTTGTCACAGGTGATCTTTTATCTACATAAATAGCATCAACAAGAGTATTCAAGGTATCATATGATTGCCAGCAGAGGGCTTGTTAATCGACCTATACGCTTACGAAACAGTGATATAAAAGTGTCCATACACCACCAGTTGCGAAACAAGACGACGTGTGTTCATTCTGAACTATTTTTCCGAACACCCCACGTCACACCACATGTCACCTCATACACCATCTCAGTACAGTTGACACTAGACTTCCAGGGGGTAAATTCAGGTGCAATCTGACTGAGAGCTACATCACTGCCAATATCACCCTCTCCATAAATGAGAGTTATCGGCCCGTAACTTTATTAAAATGGTAATTATAAGATATAATCAAATATAAGATTAAAGCTAGCCGCACTGTGGATCGTAAATAGTATGTGTCCACGAGGTAATTCTCACCGAACGTGCAAATAAACCAGTACCCAACAGCCATCTCCTGCGTCATACAAACAAACATGCATTTCTGATACAAACACTTAATTTCCAAGGTGCAGGTTCATGTGCAAATGTGTTTCTGTTTACTGATGATTGATGGAGTTGCAGAAATGCAACATGAGGCAACATGCTCACGGTTCGGTTCCCTGTCTCCCCAGAGTGTGGATGTGGCTGGTGCAGCGCTGCAGCCCCAGATGGTTTATCAGGGCGAACTGTTTGGGTCACCACGCTCCAGTAAGGTCACGCTTCACAGCCCACCTCAGGCAGATCGTCATCCCAGAATCACTGCAGCGGGAAATGGCACCTTTTATCTGATGCGTCTCATTTTAGCTCTCGAACAGATTGACGTTTTCATTTTGTTCTCAGATTAAATGAACAGAGTGAAATAGGGTTTTGATCTGCTCTTGTAGGCTGTATCCTTGGCTCATGTTTCAGTGTGGAAATGCTTCAGTTTTGTGCTGACATGGTTCATATTGAAGCTGGTGTAGTTGCCATTGCTATAATGGCATTTTTAAATATAGACTGGAAGAAATGTATCAGACATGATAAGTAATTACAAATTAATTAATAATTCATATAAAGAAACAATAAATCAGAGGTACTGAACAGAGTGGTATAATTACACTAAATAGTGAGTCCATATTGTATATCTGTACAGTATAGTTCTTCGGGATACTGAATGGCCAATTAAGCAGTCAGATATTCCAAATGCTAAATAAGTCATCTCACCTAGGGATGTGGCGGTCGTGAAATTTTGTCAGCCAGTGATTGTCAAGCAAATACCTGCTAGTCTCACGGTAATTGACCTTTAGTTATCATAAACACATTTAGCATCTCCTGGCTTCCACGCATAGGCTACAAGCCACTGATGCAGACTTTTGGAACTACATTTAAAAAAGTCTACTTAATCCATTTAATATAGCCTTCACCATCACAATAAATCCATATTTTTTTTTTTTAGACAGGTCTAAAGAAACATGATAGGAAGAAAATGTAGTCTATTTCAGAAGAACAGAATAGCATATTCTGAGTTGTCCTTATGTTCAACCCTGATCTGGCTATGCCATATGGCTGTGGGCTACACTAATTCATTTAGCAGACAAGAGTTGCTTAGAATTCCATGGCATTATTTTATAGTATGAAGAATACAATTGAACAAAGCTGAATAAAACAGAAAGGATATTTTCTCCAAACGGTTTGAGGGAGTGGGCACATGCGGCTATTCTGTGTTGAGCGGTTAACAAAGAAACAGGTACTCCTATATGCTTAATTAAGAGTTATTTATGCAACTTTAGTTGTAATACAAATCTTGGGCTACATGTTTTGATTTGTAATACATTCTAAGGCTGCATGGTGCGACTAATGATAATTTGAAAAAAGTTGCATGAAAGGCATGAGCTCTGCTTTGCTTCTTGCACAGGCTGCGCACTTCATTAGTCTCTCATTCACAATCCGACATGCACTTGATAATGCCTCGAATTTCCCTGCGGCATCCCCCTAGTGTGGCCGTAATGTCCCCTAAAAAAAATTATGCCTTTTGCGTCCAGTGTCTGTTGTGCCCTTGGGCTGAATATAACAATTATAATTCCTCACATGGTTCTCTTAGATATCTCAATTCTTATTAGCCAATGCCGGTCATGTGATCTGGTTCGTCTCACAGGCATCTATCTGAGCTCCTATTCTATTGGTCAACTTGTCCTTCTGTGAGAAGGAGTTAGTTTGGGGCAGTTGTGGGATGCGATAGAGCCCACTACAACCACTTACATCAAAAAACCTTTTAAAAGCAATGAGGCTAATGCAACAGATCAGAACGTTTAGCTTACATTTTTTATAAACTATTAGACTATTTCTTCACATTATAAGCTCAGCAATGATCACACGGTAGTAGGCTATAAGTGTGAATGTTCCAAAATGCAGTCAATTAGCGGGAAAAGACCACTCTTTAAGTGGCAACAAATGCATGTAATGCGTTATGGTGAAAATGATCTTCCCCGAACTTGAAACTCGCGTGCCGCCTATGTATGCCAGTTAGGCTCTACACTGGTTGTAAAGCGGATTAATGTGCCTAATTTTAAGAAGCTATTTGGCCACTTTAGTTGTGATACAAACCTAATCAAAACATAGTGGCTTGCAAAGTATTCACCCCCCTTGGCATTTTCCCTATTTTTGTTGCCTTACAACCTGGAATTAAAATAGATTTTTGGGGGGTTTGTATCATTTGATTTACACAACATGCCTACCACTTTGAAGATGTAACATATTTTTTTGTGAAACAAACAAGAAATAAGAACACTTGAGCGTGCATAACTATTCACCCCCCAAAGTCAATACTTTGTAGAGCCACCTTTTGCAGCAATTACAACTGCAAGTCTCTTTGGATATGTCTCCATAAGCTTGGCACATCTAGCCACTGGGAATTTTTGCCCATTCTTCAAGGCAAAACTGCTCCAGCTCCTTCAAGTTGGATGGGTTCCGCTGGTGTGCAGCAATCTTTAAGTCATAACACAGATTGTCAATTGAAATGAGGTCTTGGATTTGACTAGGCCCTTCCAAGACATTTAAATGTTTCCCCTTAAACCACTCAAGTGTTACTTTAGCAGTATGCTTAGGGTCATTGTCCTGCTGGAAGGTGAACCTCTGTCCCAGTCATATTTCTGGAAGACTGAAACAGGTTTCCCTCAAGAATTTCCCTGTATTTAGCGCCATCCAGCATTCCTTCAATTCTGACCAGTTTCAAAGTCCCTGCTGATGGAAAAACATCCCCACAGCATGATGCTGCCACCACCATGCTTCACTGTGGGGATGGTGTTCTCGGGTTGATGAGAGTTGTTGGGTTTGCACCAGACATAGCGTTTTCCTTGATGGACAAAAAGCTACATTTTAGTCTCATCTGACCAGAGTACCTTCTTCCATATGTTTGGGGAGTCTCCCACACGCCTTTTGGTGTTCACCAAATGTGTTTGCTTATTTTTTTCATCAAGCAATGGCTTTTTCTGGCCACTCTTCCATAAAGCCCAGCTCTGTGGAGTGTGCGGCTTAAAGTGGCCCTATGGACAGATACTACAATCTCCCTTGTGGAGCTTTGCAGCTCCTTCAAGGTTATCTTTTGTCTCTTTGTTGCCTCTCTGAATAATGCCCTCCTTACCTGGTCCGTGAGTTTTGGTGGGCAGCCCTCTCTTGGCAGGTTTATTGTGGTGCCATATTCTTTCCATTTTTTTTATAATGGATTTAATGGTGCTCCGTGGGATATTTTTCATAACCCAACCCTGATCTGTACTTCTCCACAACTTTGTCCCTGACCTGTTTGGAGAGCTCCTTGGTCTTCATGGTGCCGATTGCTTGGTGGTGCCCCTTGCTTAGTGGTGTTACAGTCTCTGGGGCCTTTCAGAACAGGTGTATGTATACTGAGATCATGTGACAGATCATGTGACACTTAAATAAAGTACACCTGTGTACAATCTAATTATGTGACTTCTGAAGGTGTCACGCCCTGACCTGAGATATCTCTGTTTTCTTTATATTTTGGTCAGGTTGTGACTAGGGTGGGTACGTTAGTTTTTGTATTGTCTAGGGTTTTTTGTATGTCTAGGTTTTTTTTAGGTCTAGGTGATTTGTATGTCTATGGTGGCCTGATATGGTTCCCAATCAGAGGCAGCTGTTTATCGTTGTCTCTGATTGGGGATCATATTTAGGTAGCCATTTTCCCTTTGGTGTTCGTGGGTTCTTGTCTTGTGTAGTTGCCTGTCAGCACTCGTTTGTATAGCTTCACGTGTCGTTTTGTTATTTTGGTTCGTTTGTTCAGTGTTCATTCTTATTATAATAAAGAATGTACGCATACCACGCTGTGCCTTGGTCAGATTCATACGACGAACGTGACAGAAGGTAATTGGTTGCACCAGATCTTATTTAGGGGCTTCATAGCAAAGGGGGGTGAATACATATGCACGCACCACTTTTACGTTTACATTTTTTTAGCATTTTTTCAAACAAGTAATTTTTTTCACTTCACCAATTTGGGCTATTTTGTGTATGTCCATTACATGAAATCCAAATACAAATGCATTTAAATTACAGGTTGTAATGCAACAAATTAGGAAAACACCAAGGAGGATGAATACTTTTGCAAGGCATTGTATAGGCCCAAGGTGTGGGACTATGATTTGATAAAGTTGGCATGCGCTGTTTCTTGCCCAGCTTGTGTGCAGTGATAATGTATAATTTACAAGTGATAGGCTAATATTATCACCCATCAGACTATTCTTGATTTAATCTTGTCTTTACATATACATGTGAAATTAGTTTCTGATTTAGAATAGACCATTATCATGCCCCTGTCACGGAACAGGGGCAGGGTCAAAAATACATGTAATCTATGCACTTAAACAGCGAATGGAGGATGCTTTTCCCATGGTTAATTTTCACGCCAGCCAGGTAGGCTTTACACATGTTGTAAATTGAAGCAATGTGCTTAATATTAGGAAAGTTGAGAAATAAATAGTAGGCCTAGCCTATAGAAAGCTGATGGGATCCTCTTTTTAAGAGGCCATCAAAACTCTCGTTTCTCACGCAATTGCATTGCCTATAGAAATGTTGTGCAACATGAGCTCAAGGTTTCTCATGAAGCATTTGATTTTCAATTAGATTTTCATTGATGTCAGAGTGATTAGAGGGACAATAGAGTTCTTAGCAACAGGCAGTTAGCAAGTTTGGTACGCTACTAGTGACCATCAGTAGCATCAGAGCTTGGAAAAGCCTAATTACTGTGGCTAAAATGTCATGACTTGTGACTGCCAGTGTGGAGGTAATACGGTCACAGTAACAGCCTTAATCTCACCTTGAGTCTCTTATCTGACCCTCTTATAAAGTTTGAATTCATTTCTGCATCCTGTTTTGAAGAACCTTTTTCCATATGCCTCAACAAAGTACATGTACTGTATGTTAAAGAACCACATGGTCAGTGTAGTACTTGTATTCGAGAGAAAAAAATGTCCGCCACGTTTCTCACCCACTCCTTATTTACAGTCCCACTTGTCCAATTTAAATTGTAATGATTAGACTGCATGCATGCAAAGCAGTATCTTTAAAATTGGTTTAATAGCCTTAAATATATTCATGAGATTCCCAGGAGAGTCTTGCAGCAGACCTGTCATTGTGGGAAACCTGCCAAAAGAAATTACTGCAAATACCCCGGTCTTCATGCACTGTGCACAAACAAGGAAGCAAACTGCCAATGAAGGTGAAAATGTGCTATCTGTAGTGTACAATGATGCTTCTTTCAGGCTTTTTAGGCTCTGGGCATATTTTTTATTCCATTAAAATAACCTCCCTAAAAGTGACTTAGACTGCAGATGCACAGTAATGCCTTGATCACACCGACATTGTATTAATGTTGCATAGCAATTTTCGCAGCTATTTAACTATACTGATTACAGGTATCTACACACGTGTTGCGTGTGTATGTGAGAGAGAAAGTCATACAAATTATGCTAGTTACTACCCCTGATAATTTGGCCAAATAACTGTGTGTACAGTAGGTGACATGTCCATGTTAGCGATCTAATAACTATAGTTATGTTAGGTGGTGTTTTGGCTTATCATGTTCATGTCTATGTAGAATAAGACTGTAGCAGGAAGTGGAGAGGACTCAGGGACAGGTGACAGAGGGAGATAAGGGCAGAGAAGGAGAAGAAGAGGTCTGGGTCAGCAGCTTCAGGCCAGCGGCCTTGGCGCTTCTGCCACATTATTTATTTTCTGGATCCATTTATTGTGCCTAGGGCAACGAGTGGCAATTCTACAGCCAGACCCTCTACAACATCTACGTCATCCACAAGTGTGACCACGTGGATACAAAATGTACCATTGAACTCAACACAAGTAGTGTCATAAGTATTGCTACTGTGAAGTAAAGTGGGTAATTTTTTGCAGTACACTCATGTAGGCTAATTGGTATTTCAGATCAAAAGATGAATATGAGGCAAATGTATAGCTGTTGTTTCTTAGTAAGAAAATACCCCAAAACAGTTTGCTGTCTAAATATTTGCCTGTCATATTAATATTTTGATTTAGCCTGTGTTTGACCAATTAGAATTCCTTGCAATTTTACTGGGCCAATGGCCAAATAATAAGTATCCTGTTTCAGGCGCAATGCCTAGACAAGTTTCTCCCATGTCTCTCTGACCCATTCACCATTAATTCCCTATTACTTAAAAAACACGTTAATTCCCTCTTGACCTTTAGTCCTCTACTGACCTCTCGTTCTCTGCGTTCTGACAAGGGTCTGAACACTTATGTAAATGAGATATTTCCGTTTTTTATTTTTAATAAATTAGCAAACATGTCTGAACCTGTTTTTTCTTTGTCATTATGAGGTATTATGTGTCGATTGACGAGGGAAAATAAGTGTAATCCATTTTAAAATAAGGCTGTAACCAAACAAAATGTGGAAAAAGTCAAGGGGTCTGAATAGTTTCCCGAATGCACTGTAGTTAACATAAATCTCACCTTCTATGGTGCTATGTGTTGTTTTTCTCTCCGCTAGCAGAGATGGAGTCAAACTATCTGAATGGACAGGAAGAGGAAATAAGTTGTCTGGTTGTTGTTTTGACCTCCCTCCCTTTCCTTTCACAGACATGTCAATTCCATTTAAATTCAGTCAATTGTTACTCAATTCTTAGGATAACATTCATTATTAGTGTGTTTACATAGATCTCTGAATTGAAACACACACAGGAGAATTCAGATTCTCTTGTTGGTCAAGACTAACCTTGAATAGATTTATTTCATATAAAACCACTTGAAAACCAGGGTGTTGGAACTTTGAACTTTTGTTCCATGGAATGGTCCATGACATCCAGGGGCCATTTGTTTGTTGGCCACACACACACACCTCTTCTCCTCAAGGAACCTCACATTTCCAGTGCCCTGACTTATCTCTCTCTGCCTGAGGTGGCTGTTGAGATGAATGGTGGTGGCTAACCATATGGATGGAGCAGAGGCAGATAGAGGGGAGAAGGCAGGCAGACTGGTGAGGGGGTGGGTTGACTCGTTGTATTACTCTTTCTCCATGGGAGAATGTTTCCTTGACTCCTCACCTCCTTCTCAAAGCCCATTGGAGAAGGTCAGAGAGAGGGAAGGTCAGGTTCCTTCACTCTGACCTTCTACAATGGGTTTTGAGTCGGAGGTGAGGAGAGAGGACGCGAGGAACCAAGGAAATGCAATTGAGATGTTTCAACTGTCCTTATTCCGCTTACTATGTCCTTGTTAGTAAGCTTTTTGAGTATAACATTCATGAAGTAAATAGTTACTCAATACTTAAAAGCATTAATTATTAGTTGTACATACAGTACCACATAACCAGCATGGCTACCACAGCATTCTGCATCAATACACCATGCCATCTGGTTTGCGCTTAGTGCGACTATAATTTGTTTTTCAACAGGACAATGACCAAACACACCTCCAGGCTGTGGAAGAGCTATTTGACCAAGGAGAGAGATGGAGTGCTACATCAGATGACCTGGCCTCCACAATCACCCAACCTCAACCCAATTGAGATGGTTTGAGATGAGTTGGACCGCAGAGTGAAGGAAAAGCAGCCAACAAGTGCTCAGCATATGTGGGAACTCCTTCAAGACTGTTGGAAAAGCATTCCAGGTGAAGCTGGTTGAGAGAATACCAAGCGTGTGCAAAGCAGTCAAGGCAAAGGGTGGCTACTTTGAAGAATCTCAAATATAACATACATTTTGATTTGTTTAACACTTTGATTACTACATGACTCCATATGTGTTATTTCATAGTGTTGATGTCTTCACTATTATTCTACAATGTAGAAAATAGTAAAAATAAAGAAAAACCCTTGAATGAGTCGGTGTGTCCAAACTTTTCACTGGTACTGTAGATTTCATTAAAATTTACTGAACTAAAACTCACACCAGATAATTCAGATGCTCTTGTTGTTATTTTACAAGACCAAAGGTGACATTTGTGTTTACTTGTATTGTTGCTACACGTTCACTGAGTTTTCTGACAAACACACACCTCTCCTCCACTCCTCTCTGCACCTCAGATCTCCAGTGCCCTGCCCTCTCGCTCTCTCTTTGTTTCCATGTCTGAAGTCCCCCTACTACGGGTCTATGAGCAGTCCCTGTAGCTGTCTGCAGTTGTGCCCAAACAAATATGCTCTTGTTGTTCTCTTACAGATTACAGGTGATGGGTGTGTTTAGCTACACATTCAATGTTTCATTTTTACAAACACGCAAACACAAACACCTCTTTCAATACTTTATTTTTTTGTAGCATGTTTATAACACACATACCCGTCATGTTCTTCCACGTAATTCACATTTTTTCGTAGTCAGTTGTGTCATGACGTTGCCTGCGTGGGTATAGCAAACCCCATCCCCCTCTCCCTGCCTCCCCCTTTCCTCCTTCAACCCATGCTGTGATCACAGAGAGATGTCGTAAATTCCTGAGAATCTCCCCACCACAAACAGTATTAAGACAGAGGGTAAACTTTCAGGACAAAGGAATTCTCTTCCACCTCACAGAACTTGAGGTACGAACATATTTCATATTCCTGCACAAGTAGGAAAGATCGGTGGACAGTCCAGCTATTAACATGTCCATTGGTCACCACGTGGGAAACTCACGTGAGACTGTGGGACCACATTACCATACCGCTGTTTATATAATAACCTCAGATATGAGGTTTACATCTGTGTGTTGTATAAAATGAATGAGTGAGTATGATACTGTTTGTATAATTGTGTAATATGATTTTGGACTGTTTAATTAAGAAAAGTACAAATACCTTCTTGATTTGAACTAAATCCAAGGACCGCCCTGAGCCCAGTATGGGTCAGAGACCATGGGACCACCCCTCTCTGCTTTCTGAATAAAAGCCAACTTTTAGGAAATTACCATTAGACCATGTTATCCTCCGAGGAGAACGAAGGTTGAGTAGAATTACTTTCTATACCACGTGGTTAAAACTCTTATACCAATAATATACAGGTTTTGATATTGATTACTAGTCTGCAGCTAGGAATTCTGTATCATTGAACGCGAAGAAAGACAACCGCCGAAACAATCATTCTTTAACGAATGTCCATCTGAACAATACACAACCGAGACAGAACTTCACTCCAACCAAAACGAACTTCTCTCCAACGACCAAGGACACACACACTGGACGTAACTATATATATATTGATTGCAATTGTTCCCGAATGAGTGAGCGTTCATGTGTAAGGATTAGCATGTCAATTGTTATAATTATGGACTCTGTAGTGAATTCTTAGTCGAACGCAACTTTCCCTTTGTCTAACAGCCGCCATGCCGGTTTAGCCCACTAGGGCATATTCCTTCCACCATTTCATGTAACTATTTTAAGTTTGTTTGTTTATGCATTTCTGTGAATTAATTAGTTAGTAATAAATAAATGATTTAAGACAATTGATGTATGGATGACTCATAGTGAAGACTGGGTTCGTGCAGATCAGCGATTTACGACGTTTGGAATGAGACTGACGAAAGGTAGAATAAATACAAATTGAATTAGAAGACCATTGATCAGATAGTAAAATATCGGAAATGTTATATTGGGAAATAATAACCTTGTAATCTAATAACTTTCCCTGGTGCCCTCGAATTCATAGTTAATTAGTTACGCTATTACCCAAGTGGTCGCGTAATCCCTAATTATAGGAATCTATGATAAAAACTAGTAAGTCTTCAATTTAACGATAGCAAAGACACGACATATATGACGCCCCCTGTGAAGGATCTAAGATAGAATTAGTTTCTGCTGTGTAATTCCAAATATCAATTGTGCAAACAGAAATCGTACAAAACAGACTACTTTCTATACACATGTGTTGCGCATTACATTGCGCCTCCGGTAGCGGTCTTTTAGCGTCAGAGCAGTGAGTGGTAAATTCCAGATTTAGTACGTTAGGCCAAACGGTACTATTTCTGTCGGTCAATATTAACTTCTAGAGCCAATAAGGTTAGAAATTAGAAGATATTCGTTCGGTGACCGAGCCGAAGTATTTGTCTGCCTACCACACTGTGGAATGACTACAGGCATAGCTATATTTATGTACCGTGTCGCTCCGGTCAACATAACGCTAGCAAAGTAGGCCGAATGGTTTAACGTGAGACGTCACAAGTAAACCTACTCTCTCCATTTTGAGAGGGAAACCTAAACCTATTTTGTGCTTAAAGCGCGATATTTCTGAACAACATAGGGTAAGCACGAGGTGGGAAATCCACGAGGTGCAAGCTAACATAGAGGGAATTTTTTTTTCCTCACGTTCTGTGCTGTTTAAAATCCTCCGCCTCGCGCGACGGAAGTCCCGCCCTTTGTACTTCCGTTTGATTTCAGCATTTCGCATCCTGGTGGTAAAGAACCGCAAGTACATCCCTTAAAAGAGGTGGCGAAACCCAAACGTGGATCACGTTAAATAATCCAGCAATCTCAATTGTTTGGGTCTCATTCAATTTATTTATTTAAATTGTCGGACATACCTTTCTAGGTTCTTCCAATTAAATGAGACATCTTAAACTTCTCATATTAACCTAGATTAAGCACTTCTCAGGTTAATTAAAGTTTAATACCCAGATAGCCTACACGGGTAGGATTAATCATTGGCATTGATTAATTAATTCAATTTGCTTTTGCAAATTCATTCACGTCCAACTTCCACAGTACTGTCCAGTACTGATAGCTCATTAACGTCTATAAATAGAT
This sequence comes from Salvelinus alpinus, assembly GCF_045679555.1. Classification (NCBI taxonomy): domain Eukaryota; kingdom Metazoa; phylum Chordata; class Actinopteri; order Salmoniformes; family Salmonidae; genus Salvelinus; species Salvelinus alpinus. The sequence continues at coordinate 58,807,517 of NC_092091.1, forward strand.
TAAACTTGTCTTTGCAGCTTCCAATATATTCCAAAACCAAATTTAGGAAAATTAGGAAAAACATTTTTCCTTTCAAAATGTTCTAATAATGTGCAAGCCATCAGAGGGGGTAATCCCCACCCGCCCGCTAATTAGTGAACCTCCACCCGCAAATGTATTGATCTCTGACCTCAGCAGCGATACCAACACTAATTATGCCCTTAGTGGAAAAGCAGACAACACTTTCCAAAATCAACCATCAGGCGCAAGCCTCGTAAATGTTCTCTCCAGTCTAGCCCTGATGTCTTGCCACCCGAGATTGGCATCTGTCCAATACCGCAGTGCACAGCTGAAGCACGAGCAGGTGATGGTAGACATGGAGGGACAGGTGGAGAGAACCGGGAAACTAATGACAAATGCAGAAAATGGAAAAATTCTGCTAGCTATGGAGCTGCGCTTGAAAACTGAACAATTAAATAAAATTGCAAAAACGTATGACGATGAACAAGCACAAGCTCTTCAACAAAACCGTTTTCTACAGGAACAAAATCAAATGCTACTGGAACAACTCGATTTATACAAAACTAAACACGATGATGTCCACGCCAAACTAGATAAATCTGAAGAATTATCTACAAACAGGAGCGCTCAACTTGATAACATGCATGCAGTTATGTTGAACATTACTCAAAATAACACGGTTCTACTCAAAACGCTGCAGACCAAAGACGATCAGTTAATGAACATAATGTCAAAGTTGGATGACAAGTCAGCAGAACTCATTGAAGTCACTGACCAAATGAATGATGAGAGAACTCAGGTGATGAAGATGGAAATATTAATTTCTAAGCAAGCAGCGGAAATCTCATCACTGAATCTCTCGCTCCGTTCTCGAGACCTCTATTTGCAAACCATGACAGATAAGTTTGAGACCGAAAGGAGCAAGTGTGACACTCACGTGTCCAAAATCAGTACTCTAAGCGCTCAAGTGGACTCTGCAATGCAGCAGAATACCACCCTTAGGTACCATCTGGATGAAGTCCAGAATGGTCACGCTCTACAGCGCGACTACCAATCCAAGCAACCGGAGCTCTGTACTCACAGGAGTAAAGACGATAAGTTTCAGACCTTGCCTCCCTCATGTGTCCCTCAGTCTTCTCCTCTTGGCCATTCGGCACTGAGTAATATTGCACCTCTTGGCCAACAACAACAAGGCTTGGCTTCTTCTCTTGGCCTTTCGGCCCCAATCTCTCCACAGGATGAAGCCAACCCTCTCCGCCCGCTTGGCGCGGAATACCTTGACAAACTCGTCAAGTATTTCCCCACCTTTGACCCCGTTCCAGGTCAGCCAAACGATACTGAGACGTTCCTAACTGACATAGAGGACGCGTTGGATGGCTACCCGAACGCTAAAGCTTCTGACAGGGTTTACCTGTTGAAGCGAACGTCAAATAGACACGTGACAAGGTTCATTCGTCTACAACAGCAACACGTGCTAAATGACTACGCTAAACTTGCCACAGCTTTGAAAGTAGAATTCAGTGGTTCTGCGACTCGCAAACACAATAGCTCACTGGCTAACACCGTTAAACAAGCTCGGAACGAACACCCACAAGCTTACTATCATAGGCTTCGTTCAGCTTACTTTGGCCTATTCACTGAAACAGGCATGGAAGACCTGTTACCTTTTAAACAAATGTTCCTGTCGAACATGTATCCTACCTTCATTACCTACTTGGGCCCTGCCGCCCACGTTGGCTTGCCTATCTTACAACTCAGAGAGCTTGCACGCACAGCTTTTGAGGCATCAAAAGTTCACAACGCTAAGAGCCCTGACCACTCGGTTTTGAAGTGTGACCAGGAGCACTCACTCCAGCTAGAGGGTGCATTATCAGGTATTGGAGCGTTGAGAGATGACGCACAACAACAGTTTCTACCACGAAACCATGATTCCAATAACCTCCGCGGTCGAAATAACTGTAAAGTACGTCGCAATCAACATGACTACCGCTACAATCGACCTGTTCGCTACGTTCCTGCACCCAACCCACACAAAGTGTCAGAGCACAAGGGTAACAAAGGGTTGAAGGACAATCAAAACGTAGACCAATGTTCTCCAGAAGTTCCACTACGGGAAGAACTAAAGCGAGAACAATTTGAGAAAAGGGTAAAAGATAAGTCACAAGGACTAGACGGGGAATTACCGGACACCAGGTCCGCAGAAATTAACACCCTTAGCAAGGACGTTAAAGTTCAAATTTCTCCCGCTCTCATTCAAGACCCTATCCAGGGCCCGCTTGATCAAGAAACAAGCCCCCGGGCTTTGTCTATAGACTCTGATACACAGGTTGCGAAGAAAAAGGTCAAACGCTTCGTTAAAGCCAAGCCCACTCAAAATCGTAAAAGTCAATCTGCTTCCACCTTGAACAGAAATGGCACATCACGTCGTTGCGAACAATCACTCCACTTTGTGGGGAATATGTCCACTAACCACAAATCTAAACGCCCGTACCTGGAAACAGTCCTGGAGGACTGCTTAACTTGTCATGCGCTAATTGATTCGGGTGCGACAATATCACTCATCTCTCAAACATTGTTTGATGATCTCAAAAAGGCTTTGAAGCCAACTAAACGTTGGTTAAAAGTGGAACGATGCGACACTACACTTCGAGGAGTCACTCAGACTACCTCGGCTCTCACATTGAGAGTCATGCTGAAACTACACTTCAAGGACGTATCGCTCGTTCACCCTGTGTACGTTACCAGCCTCGAAACTGTACCCCTGCTACTTGGAGCAGACTTGATGGATCGGTTACTCCCATTGATGGATTGGAAAACCAACCAGGTATGGTCACAGGCCACCCTGCCTTCTCCACTGACCACACTGTCTTCCCCTAACGCTAGCTGCAACGCAGTCAGTCACGAGGGATATCTGTCAAAAGCACCCCTTGGGAAAAAGACGTTTAAAAACCTCTTGGGGCAGAATCCGATCCAAGGAGATATTACGATACCTCGACACATTCCATCAGCCAACCTGATTGACCATTCTTTTCATGATTTCGAGCCAGCTGTCTCTGTTAATAAGCAACTTCCCTCCTCCGTGCAGTCGTGCAATACGGTAGTTGAGATGAACTCCTCTTGCCCTTCAGACATTTCCGCAAGCACTGCGGCCGTCTCAGCAAGAAAAACATTGATGCACAGAGTATACTCTGCTTCCGATGATACACCTTCCGCTTTGTTGGGGACTGTCACCCCTTACAATGACACTAATGGCGTCAGTCCAGCAACTGACCCGATGATTCCCACTGGTGAAACACTTGGCGATATCACAGACCGATATCCTTGTCTCAGTTCGCAGGTACTGAAGAGATTACCACACGCGGAAGTGGTGGTGACTGACATGCCTCGACAGCCACTGAGCGTTTTGAAGCACAAACACCAGGAGATTTGGTTGAAAGGTTACAGCCATTCTCATAACAACGCGGCCGCTGACAACTCGTACATCGGGTCCGATCTTTTCATTTGCGCCTCGGACACCAACACCACCCGCTGGTGGGGGGGTCCCGAGACACAAAGGGGGGGAATAGTAGCCCAGACCCATGATGAGCCTCATCGAGGCCGGTGGGGGGGTCAAGACTATGGACAACACCGTACGATGCCGCCAGAGCATAAATCAAATCTAGTTGTAAACTCCTCTATGAGAACATTGAGGAGCAGACAGGCCCCTAGACGGGGATTATCTTAGAGCACATCTAAAATAGTACTGAGGTGTACCGCACTGGTCGTAAAGGAAGTCCAGTGGACTTGTCCACCTCCAAAACAAATGGCAATAATAATCATTCCTTGCCATGCGTAGGTTCAACTACAATACAACTAGTAAAATGCTCCAATCATGTGTTCCGGTAGTATAATATTTCAAAATAAATCGGTAGGATAACTGGTCCCTTTGAGCACCAGTACCAATACCAGCAACAGTCAGTCTAGCTACAATCAGTAAGGAGGTTAGAGACCTAACCAATCAAATTACCCTTGACAATAGCGACATAGGAGTCACTCAGAGTGCAACACAGGGAAGGGAATCTCCAGTGCACTCTTCCAGTGGTTAACACACATGCCACTAATAAATAGAATCCTTCATTCAGGAGGAAAATTATTAGAATCAACAACCATGATCACACCACGTACGACGGGTCCAATACTTATAGTACTTCCGTCGTGAGGTCAGCTCCTCCGTGGATAACATAGCTATGAAATAGACTTCATACCTATCACCACTACAATAGTGGAAGACACAGTGACTTAGTAAAAACTACTACAGACTCCCTCGACACCAATTCTGACTGACCTCCAGGCATCGACCTGAAAATTACCTGACTACGTCAGACTCATTCTGAACAAGTTGTAATCTGCCAGGATACTTGGTTTTCTTCCCTTGACATGTGCGCTTGTTTAAGCATAAACGCACATGCACAACGGAACATCCAATTAGGATTTATGCTAGGATCACTTAAGGGTCCAAGCAAAATACCAGCCTTAGTAAAGTTGAACATTTACTTCTAGGCCTTTGTCTCTACAGCACTCACCAGTTTCCATCCCAGAAGTCCATAGGTCATCCCTGTAGACTGCCCAAAACTAGTGCCTTACAGCTGTAAAGTTATCATATAGTTATCAACTTAGGATAGTGCCTAAGCAACACACCAAGTAGGAAAACCCTAGATATGGCGTTAGAGACAATGCCATGATAGTCATTTTGCCAGAACATTGGACGTATATAGAATACAGTCCAATTAGATGATTTTTGTGTGAGAACTATATTTTGTATCTTTTTTTTGTTTATGCTTTCATTCCTTTTCGGTTCAGTTCCTTTGACATTTAGGAAGTGATAGAGCCATAAACAACTTCCCCATACAACATTCACTTAGTGCCACAACGCCGCTCATTGGGGAATGAATGTAATTATATATACAGTGGGGAGAACAAGTATTTGATACACTGCCGATTTTGCAGGTTTTCCTACTTACAAAGCATGTAGAGGTCTGTCATTTTTATCATAGGTACACTTCAACTGTGAGAGACGGAATCTAAAACAAAAATCCAGAAAATCACATTGTATGATTTTTAAGTAATTAATTTGCATTTTATTGCATGACATAAGTATTTGATCACCTACCAACCAGTAAGAATTCCGGCTCTCACAGACCTGTTAGTTTTTCTTTAAGAAGCCCTCCTGTTCTCCACTCATTACCTGTATTAACTGCACCTGTTTGAACTCGTTACCTGTATAAAAGACACCTGTCCACACACTCAATCAAACAGACTCCAACCTCTCCACAATGGCCAAGACCAGAGAGCTGTGTAAGGACATCAGGGATACATTGTAGACCTGTACAAGGCTGGGATGGGCTACAGGACAATAGCCAAGCAGCTTGGTGAGAAGGCAACAACTGTTGGCACAATTATTCGAAAATGGAAGAAGTTCAAGATGACGGTCAATCACCCTCGGTCTGGGGCTCCATGCAAGATCTCACCTCGTGGGGCATCAATGATCATGAGGAATGTGAGGGATCAGCCCAGAACTACACGGCAGGACCTGGTCAATGACCTGAAGAGAGCTGGGACCACAGTCTCAAAGAAAACCATTAGTAACACACTACGCCGTCATGGATTAAAATCCTGCAGCGCACGCAAGGTCCCCCTGCTCAAGCCAGCGCATGTCCAGGCCCGTCTGAAGTTTGCCAATGACCATCTGGATGATCCAGAGGAGGAATGGGAGAAGGTCATGTGGTCTGATGAGACAAAAATAGAGCTTTTTGCTCTAAACTCCACTCGCCGTGTTTGGAGGAATAGAAGGATGAGTACAACCCCAAGAACACCATCCCAACCGTGAAGCATGGAGGTGGAAACATCATTCTTTGGGGATGCTTTTCTGCAAAGGGGACAGGACGACTGCACCGTATTGAGGGGAGGATGGATGGGGCCATGTATCGCGAGATCTTGACCAACAACCTCCTTCCCTCAGTAAGAGCATTGAAGATGGGTCGTGGCTGGGTCTTCCAGCATGACAACGACCCGAAACACACAGCCAGGGCAACTAAGGAGTGGCTCCGTAAGAAGCATCTCAAGGTCCTGGAGTGGCCTAGCCAGTCTCCAGACCTGAACCCAATAGAAAATCTTTGGAGGGAGCCGAAAGTCCGTATTGCCCAGCGACAGCCCCGAAACCTGAAGGATCTGGAGAAGGTCTGTATGGAGGAGTGGGCCAAAATCCCTGCTGCAGTGTGTGCAAACCTGGTCAAGAACTACAGGAAACGTATGATCTCTGTAATTGCAAACTAAGGTTTCTGTACCAAATATTCAGTTCTGCTTTTCTGATGTATCAAATACTTATGTCATGCAATAAAATGCAAATTAATTACTTAAAAATCATACAATGTGATTTTCTGGATTTTTGTTTTAGATTCCTTCTCTCACAGTTGAAGTGTACCTATGATAAAAATTACAGACCTCTACATGCTTTGTAAGTAGGAAAACCTGCAAAATTGTCAGTGTATCAAATACTTGTTCTCCCCACTGTATATATTTCATGAGTGTGTGTGCGTTGTTAACATCTGCCTAAGTTACTGCTCAGATCTTCCAGTCTGGACGACAACCAGACGACGGGTCCGGAACGGCGACCCCAAATCCGGACACCCACGGCCCATCCTTGTGGCGGCATGCCCGCTGTCAGAGAGCCTACCAAGGTAAACCACCAAGGGGGGGACCGCAACGGCGATCACCAACCAGGACATCCCCTGGCCCTCCCTGGGGTACTTTGCAGCTTCCAGGGAACCTACCAAGGTACATCACTAGAAGGGACCGCAACGGCGATCACCAACCGGACATCAACTGCCATCCTTGTGATGGACTGCTCCGCTTTCAGAGAATCCTACCAAGTTCAACCACCAGAGGGGACTGCAACGATGATCTACAAGCAGGACACCACGTGTTCATGATTTTATGTTGATTTGTAACTTGCAGGACAAACAAGATCCAAACCACCAGGGGGGGTATGTCATGATGTTGCCTGCGTGGGTATAGCAAACCCCATCCCCCTCTCCCTGCCTCCCCCTTTCCTCCTTCAACCCATGCTGTGATCACAGAGAGATGTCGTAAATTCCTGAGAATCTCCCCACCACAAACAGTATTAAGACAGAGGGTAAACTTTCAGGACAAAGGAATTCTCTTCCACCTCACAGAACTTGAGGTACGAACATATTTCATATTCCTGCACAAGTAGGAAAGATCGGTGGACAGTCCAGCTATTAACATGTCCATTGGTCACCACGTGGGAAACTCACGTGAGACTGTGGGACCACATTACCATACCGCTGTTTATATAATAACCTCAGATATGAGGTTTACATCTGTGTGTTGTATAAAATGAATGAGTGAGTATGATACTGTTTGTATAATTGTGTAATATGATTTTGGACTGTTTAATTAAGAAAAGTACAAATACCTTCTTGATTTGAACTAAATCCAAGGACCGCCCTGAGCCCAGTATGGGTCAGAGACCATGGGACCACCCCTCTCTGCTTTCTGAATAAAAGCCAACTTTTAGGAAATTACCATTAGACCATGTTATCCTCCAAGGAGGAGAACGAAGGTTGAGTAGAATTACTTTCTATACCACGTGGTTAAAACTCTTATACCAATAATAACAGGTTTTGATATTGATTACTAGTCTGCAGCTAGGAATTCTGTATCATTGAACGCGAAGAAAGACAACCGCCGAAACAATCATTCTTTAACGAATGTCCATCTGAACAATACACAACCGAGACAGAACTTCACTCCAACCAAAACGAACTTCTCTCCAACGACCAAGGACACACACACTGGACGTAACTATATATATATTGATTGCAATTGTTCCCGAATGAGTGAGCGTTCATGTGTAAGGATTAGCATGTCAATTGTTATAATTATGGACTCTGTAGTGAATTCTTAGTCGAACGCAACTTTCCCTTTGTCTAACAGCCGCCATGCCGGTTTAGCCCACTAGGGCATATTCCTTCCACCATTTCATGTAACTATTTTAAGTTTGTTTGTTTATGCATTTCTGTGAATTAATTAGTTAGTAATAAATAAATGATTTAAGACAATTGATGTATGGATGACTCATAGTGAAGACTGGGTTCGTGCAGATCAGCGATTTACGACGTTTGGAATGAGACTGACGAAAGGTAGAATAAATACAAATTGAATTAGAAGACCATTGATCAGATAGTAAAATATCGGAAAGGTTATATTGGGAAATAATAACCTTGTAATCTAATAACTTTCCCTGGTGCCCTCGAATTCATAGTTAATTAGTTACGCTATTACCCAAGTGGTCGCGTAATCCCTAATTATAGGAATCTATGATAAAAACTAGTAAGTCTTCAATTTAACGATAGCAAAGACACGACAGTTGCTTCATTTGTTTATTAGTATCTAATTTAAACGTAATCACCTCAAGCCTTCCCCATTTCTCCTTCTCCCAAATCCAGTCAGCTGATGTTCTGAAAGAGCTACAAAATCTGGACCCCCACAAATCAGCCCGGCTAGACAATCTGGACCCTTTCTTTCTAAAATGATCTGCCGAAATTGTTGCAACCCCTATTACTAGCCTGTTCAACCTCTCTTTCGTGTCGTCTGAGATTCCCAAAGATTGGAAAGCAGCTGCGGTCATCTCCCTCTTCAAAGGAGGACACACTCTTGACCCAAACTGCTACAGACCTATATCTATCCTACCCTGCCTTTCTAAGGTCTTCGAAAGCCAAGTTAACAAACAGATCACCGACCATTTCGAATCCCACCGTACCTTCTCCGCTATGCAATCTGGTTTCAGAGCTGGTCAGAGCTGCACCTCAGCAACGCTCAAGGTTCTAAACGATATCTTAACCGCCATCGATAACAAACAATACTGTGCAGCCATATTCATTGACCTGGCCAAGGCTTTCGACTCTGTCAAACACTACATCCTCATCGGCAGACTCAACAGCCTTGGTTTCTCAAATGATTGCCTCGCCTGGTTCACCAACTACTTCTCCGACAGAGTTTAGTGTGTCAAATCGGAGGGCATGTTGTCCGGGCCTCTGGAAGTCTCTATGGGGGTGCCACAGGGTTCAATTCTTAGGCCGACTCTCTTCTCTGTATATATCAATGATGTCGCTCTTGCTGCTGGTGAGTCTCTGATCCACCTCTACACAGACGACACCATTCTGTATACTTCTGGCACTTCTTTGGACACTGTTAACAACCCTCCAGACGAGCTTCAATGCCATACAACTCTCCTTCCGTGGCCTCCAACTGCTCTTAAATACAAGTAAAACTAAATGCATGCTCTTCAACCGATCACTGCCTGCACCTGCCCGCCCGTCCAGCATCACTACTCTGGACGGTTCTGACTTAGAATATGTGGACAACTACAAATACCTAGGTGTCTGGTTAGACTGTAAACTCTCCTTCCAGACTCACATCAAACATCTCCAATCCAAAGTTAAATCTAGAATTGGCTTCCTATTTCGCAACAAAGCATCCTTCACTCATGCTGCCAAACATACCCTCGTAAAACTGACCATCTTACCGATCCTCGACTTTGGCGATGTCATTTACAAAATAGCCTCGAACACCCTACTCAACAAACTGGATGCAGTCTATCACAGTGCCATGCGTTTTGTCACCAAAGCCCCATATACCACCCACCACTGCGACCTGTACGCTCTCGTTGGCTGGCCTCGCTTCATACTCGTCGCCAAACCCACTTGCTCCAGGTCATCTACAAGACCCTGCTAGGTAAAGTCCCACCTTATCTCTGCTCGCTGGTCACCATAGCTGCACCCACCCGTAGCATGCGTTCCAGCAGGTATATCTCACTAGCCACCCCCAAAGCCAATTCCTCCTTTGGTCGCCTCTCCTTCCAGTTCTCCGCTGCCAATGACTGGAACGAACTACAAACATCTCTGAAACTGGAAACACTTATCTCCCTCACTAGCTTTAAGCACCAGCTGTCAGAGCAGCTCACAGATCACTGCACCTGTACATAGCCCAATTATAAATAGCCCAAACAACTACCTCTTCCCCTATTGTATTTATTTATTTATTTATTTTTCTCCTTTGCACCCCAGTATTTCTACTTTGCACACTCATCTGTCAAATCTACCATTCCAGTGTTTTAATTGCTATATTGTATTTACTTTGCCACCATGGCCTATTTATTGCCTTTACCTCCCTTATCTCACCTCATTTGCTCACATTGTATATAGACTTATTTTTCTACTGTATCATTGACTGTATGTTTGTTTTACTCCATGTGTAACTCTGTGTTGTTATATGTGTCGAACGGCTTTGCTTTATCTTGGCCAGGTCGCAGTTATAAATGAGAACTTGTTCTCAACTTGCCTACCTGGTTGCATAAAGGTGACATAAGAAATATTTCCTCCCTACACCTTTGCAGATCTAAGACAAGATGAAAGTAAAAAAAAGTATCTTACTAATTCATTTTTTTACCACCTGCATTTTGTTGTCAGACCAGTGAAGATGGTGGAAAATGTTACTATTTGTATGGACCCTAGATTACACTTTCCCATTGTTATCATACTAACTGTATGCAGTATAACCTTAGAGCTCCTGCTCACCTGATGTACATGATACTGATGTTAATGGGAGAGGGAAGGGCTTAAGGTGTGGTCTTTACTCCCACATTTCACTTAATATAACTCCATATATCTGTCAAATATCCTATTGAACGTAGCCATATTAGAAATGAATAGTTTATTCTGTTAAATAGTTAATCTATTCCCATATCCATGAAATTCGTTTTTACAGCAATACAGGCATTGAGACCAAGCAGAGACCAAGCACTCTCCAATACATCCTCCACCGGGCTGCCAGAATCCCAAAGGCACAATCAACAACTAACCTTGCCCTGGACAGTCATTTGTTGAAGATCCTTACAGGCCTTGGCAATGGCAGATGGCGTCCAGCGTAGGGCCTCATGAGGTTGTGACTCAAAGTGAAGGTCTCGTCACTGACGAAGACGTGAGGAATGGGTCCCAGGTCTTCAGCCCCAGGGGGTGATGCAGGTGGTGGAATCTCCAGGGTGCCATCCTGAGGCGCTGGCTGAAGGCAGAGTCCCGGAGCGTCCCGCCATCACTTCCCTTGCCATTAGCACCCTGTATTTAGCGCCATCCATCATTCCTTCAATTCTGACCAGTTTCTCAGTCCCTGGCGATGAAAAACATGGTGCTCTCGGGGTGATGAGGTGTTGGGTTTGCGCCAGACATAGCATTTTCCTTGATGGACAAAAAGCTCAATTTTAGTCTCATCTGACCAGAGTACCTTCTTCCATATGTTTGGGGAGTCTCCCACATGGATTTTGGCATACACCAATTGTGTTTGCTTACTTTTTTCTTTAAGCAATGGCTTTTTTCTGGCCACTCTTCCGTAAAGCCCAGCTCCTGTGGAGGGTACGGCTTAAAGTGGTACTTTGGACAGATATTCCAATCTCCGCTGTGGAGCTTTGCAGCTCCTTCAGGGTTATCTTTTGTCTCTTTGTTGCCTCTCTGATTAATGCCCTCCTTGCCTGGTCCGTGAGTTTTGGTGGGAAGCCCTCTCTTGGCAGGTTTATTGTGGTGCCATATTCTTTCAATTTTTTAATAATGGATTTAATGGTGCTCCATGGGATGTTCAAAGTTTCAGATCTTTTTTTATAACCCAACCCTGATCTGTACTTCTCCACTGTCACACTGGTATAAAGGATTTTGGAGACAGGCGCAGGAATACACAATAGGGTTTTTTAATACACCCAAAACAAACACGTATACAAAAACACTGGGCTGAACCCAAACAAAAGAGCGAGGTAAACTTCGTTGAACGCCACGGGATGATACCCGTAATACACAATATATATAGCACGCAGCATAACAACTGCACCATTGGTACTCACTGCACGCATTGGTACTCACACCACCAACGGACATGGGAACAATAAATCGACAAGACCATGGAAACCAAAGGGCACATACGTATATATATACAAGTACTAATCAGTGGGAATAGGGGACAGGTCTTCGTGCTGAACGTTCCGGAGGGATCCGTGACATCCACAACTTTGTCACTGACCTGTTTGGCGAGCTCCTTGGTCTTCATAGTGCCACTTGCTTGGTGGTGCCACTTGCTTAGTGGGGTTGCCGACTCTGGGGCCTTTCAGAACAGGTGTATGTATACTGAGATCATGTGACAGATCATGTGACACTTAGATTGTACACAGGTGGACTTTTTTTAACAAATTATGTGATTTCTGAAGGTAATTGGTTGCACCAGCTTTTATTTAGGGGCTTCATAGTAAAAGGGGTGAATACATATGCATGCACCGCATTTGCATTTCACTTCACCAATTTCACTTCACCAATTTGGACTATTTTGTGTATGTCCATTACATGAAATCCAAATAAAAATCTATTTAAATAGCAGGTTGTAATGCAACAAAATAGGAAAAACGCAAAGGGGGGTGAATACTTTTGCAAGGATCTGTAAGCGTTTGATAAATCAAAAGTTTGCACCAAACAGAAGGCACTGCACTACTTCTGCGGCACCAAAACACAATGATGCTGTCGGTGTGATCGAGACGTATTTCAGGCCGTCAGTGATGTGCATGTCGAGGAACGTGAAGCTTTTTACCCTGTCCGCTGTGGCCCTGTCAATGTGGTGGTGGGGGGGGGGGTTGCTCTCTCTGCTGTCTCCTGTAATCCACGATCAGCTCCATTGTTTCGTTGAGGGAGAGGTTATTTTCCTGGCATCACTCTGCCAGGGCTCTCACCTTCTCCCTGTAGGCTGTCTCGTCATTGTTGGTTATCAGGTCTACTACTGTTGTGTCGTCAGCAAACTTGATGATTGAGTTGGAGGCGTGTGGTCACGCAGTCATGGGTGAACAGGGAGTTGTTCTCCATCATGTGTGTGTGTGTGTGTGTGTGTGTGTTAAATTCCATATGTTTTTATCAGAGGATAGCGGTTTTCGCCTGCTGAGATTGTTTTCTCATTTGCTCATATATATCTAACTCTTGACAGTTATGAGGCTTCGTGTTGGCAGATCGATTTGTGGATTTGCATACAGGGGCTCGTTTGTCATGAGAAAGACATCTGTGTAGTGGAATTCTCATTGGAGGATTGTCCTTACATGTTGGTCAGTGCTATAACCCTGAATACAAAAAGGTTTTATAAAGGCAGCCTACATTAATTTGTTCTTCCGTGGACTGAGGTGGTATATGAATGGTGAAAAGAGACTGAGACCTGTGTCTGTGAATAATGCAGTCACTACATGACTATGCCACCATTAGAAACTGTTATGTGCAGGGACACCACGAGATACTATTGTCAAAAGATGTGTTATCTCGAAAAGTAACTACATTCAGTGCATAATAGATTGTCACACTTCGTAAAGGGTAGCAGAGCAGACTAAATAGAACCCAATATAACTCTAAACTATAGCAGGCCCCTGAGTGGCAGCACAAGAAAATCCCTGTGTTGGAACACCTCTGGGGCTGTGCCCTAAATGGCACCCTACTCCCTTTATTGTGCACTACTTTCGACCAGGGTCCATAGAGCTCTGGTCAAAGATAGTGCCCTATAAAGGGAATAGGGTGCCATTTGGCACAGAGCCTATGTCTCTGCTAAGATGTGTGTGTCAGACGTCAGGAGCCAGAGAGCTGAATAGCCCAGCGCCAGCCATGGAACAGACCCAGAACCCACCACTGTGGGAGGCTAGAATGAACAACAATGATGCCTTTCTCTCCCTGAACCACCGGAGACTGTGTCCATTTGGCACAGTCTCCCATCCTGCCATCTATCCATCAGTTACAAAGTGCATTACAGCCAACCTGAATCAGTTCAAGTAGGCCTACTCCAAAAATAACTCTGCACTCTATATCCCACAGTCCCACTTGGCACCACTGGGGATATTATGGACGCTTGACAATTTGCAACTCCAGGCTGAAGCTCCGGGTTTGCCAGGTGCTACATAGTAGAGGTTCTGGTACAAATGTAATCTTTGTGTGGGAACGTGCCAAGTTAGTTGACCAGGGTGGGGTAGTTCACCCCACATCTGTTGCAGAGTATAAGTACCTTTCAGTGTCATTCAACTGACAGTGCATACAAACTCTTTTGGTAGGCCCGATGCCAACTGAAATGTCACGGGGATCCTCAAAAACTGCTCTCTGAGATATTGTTTTCAAGCTATTTGCAGACGTTCACTTAAGGAAGAAAAGGATAATTAGAAGACATGCTGGTTTGACATGTTTTCTCTGGAAGTCGACCGTTTTGCCAAATTCCATGACTGAATCTCCACTCTCTTGACTATTTATTATTGCAATTCCCTGAAAAACTACGCATTTTGGAGGGACATTATATGATAGGCTGTCACAATAAATGTGTAGATGTCATTGAATATATAATATTTATGCTACTCGGCAAATGAATGAATAAATAATTCAATGAATGTCACGCCCTGACCATAGAGAGCCCTTGGGGTTCTCTATGGTGCAATAGGTCAGTGCGTGACTAGGGGGTGTTCTAGTCTTGTATTTCTATGTTGGTGTGAGTATGGTTCCCAATTGGAGGCAGCTGATGATCGTTGCCTCTAATTGTTGATCAAACTTAAGGGGGTCCTTTTCCCACCTGCATTTGTGTGATATTGTTTTGGTTTAGTGCTGTGTGCGCTACGAACTTCACGTTCGTTTATTCTTTGTTGTTTTTTTTAAGGTTCACTTTAATAAATATGTGGATCTCTACTCACGCTGCGCCTTGCTCCGGTCATTATGTATAGGACGAACGTGACAATGAAATTCTGCAGTCAAACATTTTTTTTTTTACCCCCTTTTCTCCCCAATTTTCGTGGTATCCAATTGCTAGTCATTACTATCTTGTCTCAAGGCTACAACTCCCGTACGGGCTCGGGAGAGACGAAGGTCGAAAGCCATGCATCCTCCGAAACACAACCCAACCAAGCCGCACTGCTTCTTAACACAGCGCGCTTCCAACCCAAAAGCCAGCCGCACCAATGTGCCGGAGGAAACATAGCGCACCTGGCTCCCTTGGTTAGCGCGCACTGCGCCCGGCCCCGCCACAGGAGTCGCTGGTGTGCGATGAGACAAGGATATCCCTACCGGCCAAACCCTCCCTAACCCGGACGACGCTAGGCCAATTGTGCGTCGCCCCACGGACCTCCCGGTCACGGCCGGCTACGACAGAGCCTGGGCGCAAACCCAGAGTCTCTGGTGGCCCAGCTAGTGCTGCGATGCAGTGCCCTGGACCACTGCACCACCCGGGAGGCCCCAGTCTAACTTCTTTAATGATGTAATCCCATTATTGTGAGGACAGACGCTGGGAGATGAGAAGCAAGTACAGGGAGTGAATATTTAATAAATAAATAACAAGAAACAAAACATGGACAGTGTCTGGACAGGGAAAACATTAATGCAGACACGGGGATTAAACTGAGGAATAGAGAGATAAAGAGGAGGCAATCAATAAAGTGAGGGAGTCCAGTTGAGTCCAATGAAGCGCTGATGAGCGTAATGATGGTGACAGGTGTGCGTAATGACGGGCAGCCTGGCGCCATCGAGCGACAGAGAGGGGGAGCGGGAGCAGGCGTGACAATACATTTTATTACTGGATATGTGTGCAACAAAAGATCAACATTCACATTTTGATACTTTCTGTGAAGTCTACGCATACAATTTGATGCATATGTTCGATAAATCCAACGTATGCACCAAACAGAATGCACTGCAACTGCCTCTGCAATGCAATTCTGCAAGGTGAATGCAGCGTTCCATAGGAAATCAATGTAGAGCACCAGTAAAGGTTTGGACACACCTACTCATTCAAGGGTTTTTCTTAATTTTTACTATTTTCTACATTTAATAATAGAATAATAATGAAGACATCAAATCTACGAAATAACACATATTGAATAATGTAGGAAACAAAAAAGTGTTAAACAAATCAAAATATATTTTAGATTTTAGATTCGTCAAAGTAGCCACCCTTTGCTTTGACAGCTTTGCACACTCTTGGCATTCTCTCAACCAGCTTCAACAGGAATGCTTTTCCAACAGTCTTGAAGGAGTTCCCACATATGCTGAGCACTTGTTGGCTGCTTTTCCGTCACTCTGCGGTCCAACTCATCCCAAACCATCTCAATTGGGTCGAGTTATTGTGGCGGCCAGGTCATCTGATGCAGCACTCCATCACTCTCCTTATTGGCCAAATAGCCCTTACACAGCCTGGCAGTGTTTAGGGTCATCGTCCTGTTGAAAAACAAATGATAGTCCCACTAACCGCAAACCAGATGGGATGGCGTATCGCTGCAGAATGCTGTGTTAGCCATGCTGGTTAAGTGTGCCTTCAATTCTAAATAAATCACAGACAGTGTCAGCAGCAAAGCACCCCCACATCATCACACCTCTTCTTCCATGCTTCACGGTGGGAACCACACATGCGGAGATCATCGTTTTACCTACTCTACGTCTCACAAAGACACAGCGGATGGAACCAAAAATCTCATAATTTGGACTCATCAAACCAAAGGACAGATTTCCACTGGTCTAATGTCCATTGCTCATGTTTCTTGGCCATAGCAAGTCTCTTCTCATTATTAGTGTCCTTTAGTAGTTATTTCCATTTTGGATATTTTGGGGTATTTTGGTAGGCCCGATGCCACCTGAAATGTCATGGTGATCCTCAAAACTGCTCTCTGAGATATTGTTTTTAAGCTAATTGCAGACTTTCGCTTAAGGAAGAAAAGGATAATTAGAAGACATGCTGGTTTGACATGTTTTCTCTGGACCATTTTTCAAAATTGTATGACTGAACGTACTCTTTTGGTAAATTACATACATTTGAATTTGGCACAGCACACCTAAGGCCCTTGAGTGTAAAATCCAGTCCCACCTGTTTTCACGTGAAACTGAAACAAACAGAGAGGATACCACATAAATACTAAAGGATTTTAAAATGTAAAATTACAAAAATCACAGAGAAAAGGCCAGAGATTTAGCAGTTTGTTTATGAGAACTGCTATTTAAATAGTTTCTGTTTTATCTCAGCCTCTCTTGATGTTCTCTTGGATGATGATCAGCCCTTAATCTGACAGACAAACAACTCCTTTTAGAAGAGTTAATCTTTTGTGCATCTGGAACGTATTGATTTGTAAGCCCTCCCCGTGCTAAGTACATCCGGGAGCAGTCATTTGACATTCACCGCGCGAGTCCTTATCAGTGTTTTAAAGAGAAGAGGAGAACAGGGCTGAAAATAGCAGTGGTTGATAATGTCATCATCTTTCAGCCACGCTGAGGTAAAACAGCCTCCATTATGGGTACCATAAAGCTTTCAGACCTGGGGGGGGGGGGGGAGAGACAGAGGATGCTCCTAGACTTCAAGGTCAAACAGAAGAGGGCACAGACAGCATCCCTGATTTATACCTAGCTACATCATTTTTATTTTAAGAGTACATCATGATTCTGTACCTTGGTGAGGTACAGCTTCAGGATTTAGCTAACGGTGGATGGAGGCTGTTGACTTGCGGTTTGTTCTAAATGAATTACTTGTGTTCCCAGTGCCCGGAGTAAGTCCCTGGGTAGGTTTTTGCCTGTGTCCCAAATAGCACCCTACACAGTACGCTAGCTCTATGGACCCTGCTCAAAAGTAGTGCTCTATATAGGGAATAGGGTGCCATTTGGGATGCAGACATAATAGGATTAACGCAGCAGTATCCCAGCGGTGCCTCCAAATTTGTTACCGTTTTAGTATAGGCCTGCCTTAGAATCCTTCCGATAGGTGTATATGTTATGAGCTTATTTCTCAGATATCTTATACCCAAATACCTATGTCATTCCTTTCCAAAGTATGCCTAAACTTAATTATAAACTGAGTGGTTCCAGCCCTGAATGCCGATTGGTTGACAGCCATGGTTTATCAGACTGTATGCCACAGATATTTTAAAACATTTATTTTTACTGCTCTAATTACGTTGGTAACCCATTTATAATAGCAATAAGGCACCTCGGGGGTTTGTGGTATGTGGCCGCGATGCGTCGTGCCTAAGAACAGCACTTAGCCGTGGAATTTTGGCCATATACCACACCCCCTCATGCCTTATTGCTTAAATACGCAATCCCATGTCTGTGTTCCGTTTCACTCCTCATTTACTCAGAACAAATTAGTAAATTGCTTGTCACTTGTCACTAAATTGCTTGTCACATCCTGGAATAGAAATGAACTGAACATATTACTTACATTCCATGTGAGCAGTGATGACTCATCACTCTTGAACGTTTAAACATCAACTAATTCCCTGAACAGGCCTTGAAACCTACTGCCAATGCATACAGTGTATAGTTCATAAAAGCATTTTTTACCACTCATAACAGGCCTGGGAGAAGTGTAAGTTCAAGTGGTAGTTCTTTAAATAATTAAACAGAGCTTAATTGGATTTCATTTTCATGTAGAATCAGCATGCGATGAAAAGAAAATAGGGAAAAAGCACCACTGTTCTACGGGGAGTTTCATTTAACAGAAGCCTAAACATGCCATATTTCCACATTAAGTCAGGGCCGGAATTTCAATTACCTTTGAAAACTGTGTGCGTCCTAAACGGCACCCTATTCCCTATATAGTGCCCTGATCGAAAGTAGTGCATTCCAGAGGGAATATTGTGCTGTTTTTTTTGGACGCAAAGAGCTTGTTTAGATTTTTTTTATTTTTTTTCAAGAATTTCATTCTGGTTTTACTGCCCTCGCTGCTATTAGTTTGATCCTCTTCTCCTACTCGGGAGCTACTTGAAAATGGGAGAGAAACGTGGGTGGAAGAGGACAATTTGAAAATGTTAAGATAGCTCTAGTCTTGAATGAAACATTAGTTAGCTACCATGCTTCAAGTGTAATCTTCAGTGCATTCCTGTGGATACATTTAAAGAGACAACTAGTACATCATTGATTCCCTGGTGATTTATCCTGTGGCCAGAGTGTTGTTGTTATCATGGATTTTTAAAAAACGGTTTTATTGTGAATGCTAAGTCACCTGCACAAAGTATATGCACATCTTATCATTTTGGCCTTTGACGATGTAACATGAGCTTATACCCAGCCTTGTTGTTCTGATTTGATGTTTTGGTGGTCTGACCAAAGCAAAGGTCCAAGCTGGCGATGTTTTCTATTCCCTCTGGACTTTGAAGGGTGGCTGATTGCAGCGTTCTTGACTGTCTGATCCTTGTTTGACATTTGACACAAAATGTTAAGGTAAAGACGGACTCAGACAGTCAGACAGAGTAGATGGGTCAAAAATGGTCAAAATGGCTTTTGGTAATGTGTTTAACTGGACTCGAGTTCATGACTTGTAAATTGAGGAATTCACACATTTAATACAAATATATGTTGTTGTTTTTTTTTCACCTTTATTTAACCAGGTAGGCAAGTTGAGAACAAGTTCTCATTTACAATTGCGACCTGGCCAAGATAAAGCAAAGCAGTTCGACACATACAACAACACAGAGTTACACATGGAGTAAAACAAACATACAGTCAATAATACAGTAGAAAAATAAGTCTATATACAATGTGAGCAAGTGAGGTGAGATAAGGGAGGTGAAGGCAAAAAAAAGGCCATGGTGGCGAAGTAAATACAATACAGCAAGTACAACACTGGAATGGTTGATTTGCAGTGGAAGAATGTGCAAAGTATAGATATAAATAATGGGGTGCAAAGGAGCAAAATAAATAAATAAATACAGTAGGGAAAGAGGTAGTTGTTTGGGCTAAATTATAGATGGGCTATGTACAGGCACAGGTTTGGAGAGTGTACTGTGCCCTTCTCCCTCTCCCTGGGGTTATACTGTATAGCTCAGTGTTTTGGGTTCTGTTGAAAGAGACCAGGTTTCTCTGTAGAATGGTGTGCCAGAGGCCAGTGACATTTCCTCTGAACGAAGTTCACTGGTTGAGAGCCTCTCAATGGTGGCAGTTCATGACTTTCCTACCAAACCTCTGAAGACTTTTCCAACCATGCAGTATTTCTCAGTTTCAAACCTCTGAGAGTGAATTTGTAAAACTGTGTTTCTCATCCTTGATTTATTAATCCCAGAGTTCTGAAACTGTGTCTGGAAGCCACAAGAGAACTGTCTGGAACATCAGTCTGACCTCATGACCATAAACACAAACATCGTTTTTCTATACCTATGTTCCACCTTACCTCAGCTCTATATCGTTGCTCTAAACCTTTGACTTATATTTTTGACAACTCTACGATGATGAATTCATCTGTTTTCACCCATGCTATACTCTCTACGTCTGTTGAAACATAAGCACTGGTTTAAGGTCTCTCTGGTCTCAAGTTCACAAATCTCCCTGAATCGTTTCTTCTGTCTACAAGATTGGCAGCCATGTTGTTTAACTTATTTGCCTGGAAAAAGGTAAATAAATAGAGTGGCCCAAAGATTGGATTCCTCTTATCCCTCTGATATCAGACACATCAGGAATGCAGCGATGCAGTCTCTGAGTCCAGTAGACACATACCAGAGCCTCTGTAGCATGAGATCTGGAGAGGTAAAGTGAGTCATAGTGTGTGGACTAGCAGGGTCTGTGTGTTCACCTGTAGAACATGGCTGGGGGGTGCTCAAAGTAGCTCTCCATCCAAACCCCTGAAACTCAAGGGCCTCAAGCCCTCATCCAAATTCCAGACATAAAATCTTCAACTTATTTCAAACGTATCTCAAACACATCGACTTTAGTGTCAGACTGCCAGACTTCACGGGTAGCTTGGTTGCGCAATGCTTTTATTATACAATTCACCATCGTCATAGAAACAATCACATCCTCAATCTCCAATCAGCGCGAAAGCTGTGGGAAAGGTTACATTTCACCACTGCTGAAGCAGTAAATTAACAGATTTTCAATTCATATTTTTTTTTACGTTGCCATTTAGTATTTTAGAACATTTCGCCCCTTACATCGGCACAAGCGGTAGATTATTGCAGGTGCTAGACCTTTAAGGCGAGAAAACTTGTTAAGAAGTAAAGTCCTTACCATCCTTGACATTTTCAAATATAGATCTGCTGCTGCTGACTTAGTACACAAAGATGACAACCAATGGGTTTCTCTTTAGACGGTTCCTGTTGAATTGAAAAACATGCAAAGTCATCCTATGTACCGCAATGACATTGCCGCAACATGCTGCGCTAAATGTATGCCTACATTGTGAGACACATGAGTACTGTGTGAATGCTGTGTGTTTGAAACGTGTGCACGCTTGTGTGTGTTTGTCTATATGTGTGTTGTGCCTGTAGGATTTAAAGGAGACAAAGGATTAAAGAACTGGGAAAAGAGGAAATATATGTGATAACACGTTAATCCATAGATTAAACCCTCCAGGTCTAAACCCTCTCTTCTTGAGCATGTACTATCCCGAGTAAAGAAATTATTTCTGCTATCTGCAAGCTGCATACTTTACTGGGACTTTGAACTTCCAATCCGCCTCTTTTTCTTTTTACCCCATCACATAAAATCATAATTTCTCTACCTGTTCCGACTCTCAGTACGAGTTTGTCACTTTAGTAGGAAGCTTGCTGAGAACCAAATGACTGAACAGGATGAAGAGAGCTTTTTCTCGACACTGTCCTTTTACAGCTTGCTGCTGTAGGATTTTGGAAGTTTTTCGGCTAATACCCTGTCAACACGTTTCCTCACTTCTTGAGATTTTAATACGTTTCCTCACATAACGCTCACTGAAATCCACCACATTAGTCCATTAGATTCTCAGAAGGGGCACTTTTTGAAAGCCTTTCATCCAGCCTTTTTGAAGTTTACCGTCTCCCAACGGCTACGGTGTCAGTGAAGCTTTTTGAGTAACAAAGGGTCAATGTGACCCTTCCCTCCTGCCGTATCCATATCCTGTCCATCTCAACCAATAGCTAAGTTTCAATACCCTGATTAACATACCACTGTATGTCCAATGCATTGCTTCAAATATGTAGTATATGTAAGTGTGCATTAGACTGTTCTACTGTCTCTATGCAAGGCCCAGGCTTTTGTGGTACAGGTGGTAAAGCACTGGTAAGATTGAGTCCCCCTTAAGCTGCTCTCACTCTCTCAAACTACATTGGTGACAACGGTGGGATACTTCCAATGGTTTCTGGCCTGTTGGAAGTGTGGATTTTGAAACAGAGCTACTGGCAGCAAATTCTAGGTCTTAGTTCTTAATTTTAGTTTTGAATTCAGAGATAATTCAGATAGTCTCAATTCCAATGTTAGGTGAATTACCCAAATGCTATTCCTAATTCAATATTATCCCCAACAATTCCACAAATTCGAATTTAATTCCCTCAGGCTTTCAGGCTGATCATGTCACGGTTCAGATAACCTAGCTATACCGGAAATATAGAAATACAAGTTTAAATGATTTTAAACATATCCCGCAGTCCATTTTTATAATAAGTGAATTAATTCCATTATTTGGGAGATATACAAATATTGAACTCCAATTAAATTCCAAATATGTAATTATTTTACAATTCCAAATCCATCAGTCCAAACAGTCTAATTCCAATTCAATGCCAATTCCATAACTTGAAGAGTGTTGAAATTCTAATAAAAATGAACATAAATTCTCCACTTAATGAGTAAATTCAAGAATTTAATTGAAAATTCAAACAAAAATGGAATTGACCCCCCTACTCTAACTGGGCTCCCGAGTGGCGCAGCGGTCTAAGGCACTCCCAGTACTAGAGGTATTACTACAGATCCTGGTTCAGTCCGGGGCTGTATCACAACCGGCCATGATCGGCAGTCCCATAGGGCGGCGCACAATTGGCCCAGCATCATCCGGGTTAGGGGAGGGTTTTGCCGGGGTAGGCCGTCATTGTAAAATAAGAATTTGTTCTTAACTGACTTGCCTAGTTAAATAAAAAATACTATTGACTTCCTCTATGAGCAGGGTGCTAGGATTCTGAGCAATTCCTGGAAATGCCTTGAGAACCAAGTAACCTTATCTACCCTCCCCTGTGTACCCGAGTAGAGGGTCACTTGGTGCTCTGTTTTGATCCATTCCATGTGGTGAGGACACACTTTGACCTCAGAGGTCAGATCAAAGGTCAGTGTTCAAACTGAAGTCTTGTTTTTAGATCCATCCTACAGATGGAGGGAGAGAGGGATAGAGAGAGATATACTGTATGATGGAAATATCAAACTAGGGAGAAGAAATACATCATAAAATACATAATTTTTACAAGGGAGAATGTTGTTTGCTCAATTTCTCTCAGTAATCACACTTTTGTTGGGGTGTCTGTTGGGACAGAGGGAGGAGAGAGGAACACAAAATATATGGGAACTGCTGATATCTTTTTCCTATAAAGAGCTTGATCAATTTCACCATCAAAGCATCGCATTGGTGAAATAAATTGTTACAAATAGCGAGAAGCATATTCTTGTCTTGCTTTGCTGGTGCATGACACAGCATGTTATCTGTATACCCTTCATCACTCTTCAATTATTCAGTAGCTATAATTGACTTGAGATAATCCACTATTTCTCGCTGTCGCAATCCTTAATAATTTACTAAATTCAGTGGAATAAATCATAGAATAAATAATACAAAATATTGCAGGCACATGGGACTGATCCTTTATTTTGGGAGCTATGAAATTCAATTAGTCTATTATATTTGATTAAATGTTACCAAATGTGCACATTGTACAATTGAAATGCATTTATTTAATTGCCCGGGGGCATTTGGAATATGCTTACGTGTACAAAATTAGTTTCATATGCAATCAAAGTGGTAAAGAACGGCCAATATTCTGGATATTATTTACCAAAGACGTAGACATCCAATCAAATCGCATACTTCAGAAAATGTTTACATCCCTTGAAAGTATCAAAATAGTCTCCCATTCTAATTTAGAATAATGACAAACAGAAATAGTCCAGTGTCCATGTAAGGGGTGAGGACAATTAATATAGTTTTAGCACTCACAAAACTATTGCACATAGGTATTAGTTACCGCAGAGGCCTAAATCAGGGTCTCTGTTTCTTGGTAGTCTTAAACAAATCTACATTGGAACAAAAGTCTACACTTCACACACTTAACAAAAAGATGACACATATACCATGTCAGGTATAGAGTTGAAATGTAATACATTTTGAGTTTGCATCCCAATATTACACTTTATATACATCACAGAAGACTGAAATATAACAAAACCATTTCACATAGAAGTACCGGATTTTCTGATTAAAATAAATAAATAATGCTTATTAATTATGATAAAAGAAAAGAAAATAATGCTTATTAATTGTTTAATTTTTTTTTATCCACTCATGAGGCCACTAGAGGGTGATTTGGTCATTTGACTGCAGGAAAGGGCTACAGAAAGTAAGAATCAAGATGCATATCTCATTATGCCTTCTACCTTTCCATTTGTCTCAATACCAGTGCTCTCCTGTATTTATATTGCTATTTAGGAAAGCACTGGACGGAAACTGTCTTGAATTATACACACAGTGCTTTTTTTTTTTAATGTAGGGAGCACACATAGGCAGGCACTACTACCACCCACTTACTCTATGAGTCATCCCCGATATGGCCTTCACTGTTTAGAAAGACAACAAGTTTTAGTGATATTTTTCACACTACAGCCCTCATTGCCTAGAGGGCATTTCTGAATCTATTTTGGTGTCTTCAGAGTGGAGTGCTCTTAGCCAGACTAGCATTGCTGGTTGGACGAAAGTCAAAAAATAAATAAAAATAAAAGTGGTCGTAGGTAAATACAGTACATGTAATGAGCGGGTTTTAGGAACTTCCGTTTCACGTCTAATTCTAGTCAGGCCCGGAGGGGACGAAGAGAAAGGATCTGTATTTATGTTAATGATCCCGGAGAAATTGAAGGGACTTTGAAACCTGTAAAGCACAACAGAGGTGGTGTTTACTGTTGTTAGCCAGACCTGGGCCTATAGTGCCAGATGGACAGGGGTTGCACTTTTGGGACTATTACGTTGGTTCCATTGCAATCACTCCTCAAAGGCACAATTAAATAATTCAGTTAGTAAGAACATCTGCTATTTACATCCCAATACATTCTCACAATCGGTGAAAAGCCATTTCAACACAATCTCACAAAGGTGCCTTCACAGAGAAGGGAAAAAAGTGAAGTTTTTTTTCCAACGTGTAGTCTTTGGTGCCTTTCCAAAGTGATTGAATGAAGACATTACCCGTTGACTATGGTTGTGGATTGATACACACTTTGTGTTACGAGTCTTGTTGCCAGGGTGTTATTTTCCTCAGAGGGCTGGCGGGAGGTGAGCAGGCTGCCTGTGAAGTAGGTCTATTTTCCCCCGCACCGTGTTACCCTGACGGATGGCTGTAGAGTCGATGAATATATTGTTGCGATCATTCATCTCACAAAATATGACATGCCGCTAGAATAGGGTGTATAACTCACCAGGTGCGACAGAGGTCCATTGACAGAAGGGACTGACACCATTTCAATGGCAGAGGATCCAAAAGGTTGGGAAGTAAAGATTATGTAGCTCGGTCCTAGCAATTCATAATAGCTCCCTTCTTTAGTGATACAGTCTCTAACAACAGCTAGAAGTTCAAATTCTACATAAAACTATCCTTGCATAAAAACGACCTCATTTAAATAGATACCCAGTAGACAGAACTGCCATGATGACGTCTGGGAAAGTCATCATATTTCAGTTGTTATGTGTTCAGATCACAAGTTAAAGATGATCAAATATTTCAAAAATCAGTATACAACCTGGAAAAAAGACGCCACAAAAGATGTCAAAAATGGCGTCATTGCAACCAATTTTGCCCTCTGGGTCGACGCCTTAATCTACTTAACCAGGTCCCCTGGGTCCAAATGGAAATGTTTGCGTTAGCGCTGACTTAGGTATCATGTGACTCGGGATAAAACACTGATATCCTCTTTTATCACAGCGAGTCAAAGCACCTTTGATCAGGGAGAGGAGCAAACCACTTCAAAGACACCTTGACTTCCCAAAACGAAGAAGACAGAGCTAGTTAACATTGTAAGACACACTATATATATATATATATACAAAAGTATGTGGACGCCCGTTTCAAATGAGATGTTCGACGAGCAGGTGTCCACATACTTTTGGTCAAGTAGCTTTAGTCGTTAGTTTGTCAGTTTACGTCACGAGGATTGAATTGGTATTTTGTTGTAAAAAGTCTAAATCAGGAGAATGTGGAATCATTGGGCGTGAACATTGCTATTTTTTTGTGCCATCAATTTCATAGATACAGATTTGTGCCTGTCCCAAACATGTAAACAGAATATTCTACAGGGTCTTCATCGAGACTAACTTTCACAGTGGTGAAATTGGTGTAATTGACTCCTTTCAGACGCTCATCTCAGCTGAGGTGTGTGTTTTTCTCTGTGGCTCTGATAACGGTCGACTGCTGGGAGTAAATCTTTATGGTGGTGCACCGTCTCGCTCCCTCTGTGTCCGCTGCACACCTGCAGAGCTCAGATTAAAACGGAATTATCTGTGTAGAGAGAGAGAGAGCATCTGCCGCTGCCTCCTCCTCAATCTCAGGTTTCATCTGGCGCTTGTTGTTGACGTTTTCCCAGGAAGGATGGAGGACTGCGGTCCAGCTTATCCCTCTCCCTCTCTCTCCGGACACCTGGCTGTAAACGGCATGTCACTCAACTGTCCGTCTGCTGAGAAAAGACTGCCTTTACAGCTACTAAATAAATGGGATAGGCATGTGTATTCTTTCTAGGTCCAACATTGAATGAGAGCTTCCATCAGAGCAGCTCACACTCAGGCTCTTTATACATGGTGGGAGGTGCTAATTCCAGTACTCTGATTGATAAGAGTAAAAGGAAGCTTTGGACAAGCAAGCCTGGTCAGAGCCAGAACGGCCCATATGGGCAGGAGCCTATCTCCTGTTTCCGTAGCGTGGCGCAGTACACCACCTGGACAGGGCGCTAGTCAGTCGCAGGTCCTTACCCACAATGAATCTCCTTAATGCTGAGTGCCAAGCGGAGAGGCATCAGGTCCCAGTCTTTGGAATGACTCGGCCAGGGATCAAACACCCAACCTTCCAATCTTAGGGTGGACACACTTACCACAAGGCTACTGAATTGGTTCTAACTCTGATTGGCGTTTGCACACAATCACACTTGATGCTTCTCTACACTGAGTAGGCCACCACCTGATGCCGTTTCCCTTGAGTAGGGGGGAGGTACCACCAAGCAGAACATCTAAACTCCAACAACGTGCAGGGGCTACATGACATGTAACAGTTCAATTACATAGGCCTTCACCAAGTAACTACCATTTATAGTATCTTTTCTACCTACCTTATTATCCCGATTTTGAAGGAAGTGTTAAGAAGTACATTTTTGGATTATTTAGTTAGTTTATCTAGGCTTTCTGTCTTTGTTACGGTTTTGGTACGTAACTGGGCGTAGGGAAACTGTAATCGCTCTGTCATTTTGACAACACGCATGATTTACTCTTCACACTTATTGTGGCAAAAGCCACTCGTGTTGATTTATATTAGTGCTATTTGTAAAAGACATGTCTATTTTCACTTTCCCGACTCCCACATTCAAAATGGGCATTTGGTTATCTTAGATGATTGATCAATCAACACTTGACATAACAAGTGAGTATAGAGAATGAGTGTCTTCCACTGCCCGCTTTGACATAATCTATAAAGACGTTCATCTGCCAACAACGCAACACAACAACATATTAGTATTATAAACACCAACTGCATTCTCTCCGGTTTCCTTTCGATCCCTCACAAAATGTGTTGTCTGCTATTCATAGGCCTCATCCCAAATTGCATCATATTCCCTATATAGTGCACTACTTTTGACCAGAACACTATAATAGGGAAGAGGGTGCCATTTGGGATGTATCCATAGACCAACAGCATTCATCCGCAGACCGTTAGTATCATTAATGCATCACCCTTTCACTGAACTTGATGGGTATATTATCGTCCCCTCGGCGGGAGCAGTGCTGTCTTCTGTGTCTTTAATTGACGAGCTAGCCGCACCGCTAACCCGTCTTCATTTGATTGAGTGCCATCGGATTTCTGTCAGCGCACCTCTCTTCATATCTTTGTCTCAATGTTCTCTCGTCACCGGCTGTTGCTTGTTTTTTAAAGCAAACGTTTATTTTCCCCAGTCGCAACTAAAGGGTGTCCTTAGAATGAATCCTTTGGAGGGACTCTAACCCACCCCTAACTCGAACCCGTATCTTACTGAGCCATGCCCACCACCGCTCTGATTGGTTCTTTAGTCTGCATGATCCTTCCCAAGGATCCATTCTAACAGGTACTACTACTATAGTGTCAGTGAGATATGTCAAATAACTGAGGTGTTAAAATGGAGGATTCTTCACCACAGCAGATATGAAAGAGCTCATTTAGAACCCTCAGAATCATCAACTGCAGGTGCACTGACCTTGTTTGACCCTCATCTATCCCCCTCCTCTCCTCTTCCTTCTCCTCCTCCTCCTCCTCCTCCTCCTCCTCTTCTCTCTTAACCAGCTACACAGCTGGCTCGAAGTGGCTCAGTGCTTGACGTGAGAGAGGGGAGAGAGGGAAGGCAAGAAATCAATGGGAGAGAGCTAAACTGTTTAATGCACAGTTATCTCAGGTTATATGTCAAAAGGAATGGGACATTTCCATAACATATTTAAAGCTTGGTGGTTTCCACACAACTAACCAGTGAATGAACCCTTTAGTGGACATGGTTACAGATTTCTGAACAACAGACGTGACACGTCTTTGCCCTGCAGTTATTCCTAGAGCCATTGATGGAAACCATCCTACGCTTTCATTATGCCATTACAGAAGCATTGCCAATCCGATACACCCATCATTTCCATACGTAGTGGCTTTGCATGCAAACCGAATGACATGTGGGTCTCAATATGTTTTTAATCTCTAGTGACTCCTAGCTTCTATCTGGAGGGAAACCAGGTGGAAAGTGCCAGCGTGTCTGAAATGTAATGAGTTCAGCCGTATCCACAGTGCATCATGGTAGAAGTCCCTTAACCAATAGAAGTGGGGATGTGCTTCGTGTATTCAGTGTTCATGTGACCTGAACCTCAGCTAGCTGGTGATGCTGTCAGTAGTTGTTTGGGAATACGACACACACACACACACACACACACACACACACACACACACACACACACACACACACACACACACACACACACACACACACACACACACACACACACACACACACACACACACACACACACACACATACACCCCCGAGGGAAAGATGATGCCAGGAGCTATAGACAGACACTGATTGGCTGGGCTGGTTTGTCCACACTCCAGGTGTGACTGGAGGTTAACTAGAATGGGGAACATTCCCACTTTGGGGAGGCTGCTGTTTATCATGAGGCTGGAGCTGCCTGAGCTGCCTGAGGAAGAATACGAGACGACCAACCACAGAATTCAATTCAACATTATATTATATATCTCTATGTGACCGACTGCTGTGGCCAAAAGTAACTGAATAAAATATAGGGACTGTTGATGGAGACTGTATGTGTGTGTGACTCCATGCTCGTGTGTGTGTGTGTGTGTGTGTTTGTGTGAGTTAACCAGGGACTAACGATACCGAAGGCCTCACCTCTTCATCATTTCCTTTCTCAAACATATGTTCTATTACCCAGAATGCATTTACTATTACCCAGTCAATTTCGTAGACGTTTTTTGTTGTTGCTACGAACTGACTCCCTCTTGCGCAACTTAAAGTATGACAATGTATTCCAAAACTGGAATATTTGACCATTTATTGACAGATGCTGAATCTGGAGATGGATGGGCAGCTCCACTGAAGACATTGTCCATGTTTCCTGTGCGTGCGTTTGTGAGCGTGCAAGCATGTACACGTGCACGTGCCCTCTCTATCTGTTATGCCTTGATTGTGGCATGCCTTCTTCATTTGCTTTCATTTGATCCTTATAAAAGCCAGCAGTTTGTATTTTGTGTACCTCACTCGTTCTTTTCCTGTAATATGGAACCAGGTTAAGTTACAGTTGAAGAACAGAGATATTAATTCCACAGATCTACTGTACGACAATCCATACCACATACAGGGGCAACAAAAAGAAGCATAGAACACTATATGACTCTTATTAGTGACTTTCCTATTGGATAAACTATATGCACCAAAGAATCAGCATTTTATACATTCTCACTGATATGAGAATTTTTTAAATTCTAACTAGTTCATTTTCGGGAGAATAGATTAGCTTGAATTAGTAGGGCGGCAGGTAGCCTCGAGGTTAGAATGTTGGGCCAGTAACTGAAAGGTCACTAGTTTGAATACCAGAGCTGACAAGGTGAAAAATCTGTGCCCTTGAGCAAGGCACTTAACCCTAATTGCCCCAGGGGCGCTTTACCAAGGTGACCCTGACCGTGACCCCACTCCCTGCGGGGGTGTCTCAAGGGGAATTGGGGATATGCAAAAAATGAATTTCCATTACACACTTAACAGAACAAATATAAGCACCCCCCCAAATTATTCTATAGTGTGAAGTCAGTGAAATCTAATCTAATTAGCATAGTAATACAAAATCCCCATCAAAATCTGTCAGTTTAAAGAGATCTGTTTTTTTGCATGGGCTGCGTCTCAATCCACTGCATCCGCTGATGTCGCCCTTCCGCATCTGTGGTAAAAGGTGGCAGAGCTAGAGCTGTGTTTGTCAGATCACAAAAACGTCCGAACTCTTTTGCCTACAAACTATTATGACCCCTCTATGGAAAGATGAGACACAGGCCTCACAAGACTCGTCTGAACCAGTTCAAAATATTTATGGAAGTATATATAGAGATAGTTATGCGTAAAAAAACCCCGGGTTAAATACATAAAATAAAATGTTTCCTGATCTTTCCAATATCTCTCAGATATAGGACAGAGACTTCAGAACACACTTTTTATATTTTTTTACTGTCTGTTTATTTATGTATGAAGCTGTTGTTGAGCTGTTATTGCGTTTCTATGGGCAAATAGCAACAAGGCCAAATTCAATGTTTCATCAGATATTTTTTTTAATATATATTGTTTTATGTTTTATATATATATTGTTTTAAAACTCAAAACCAAATCACTAAATGATCTTTGGTAGGGCCATATTAGACACAAATCATTCCCAAGCATACAAAAGTTAGAAGCATCATATCTCTATTTTGCTCTAGTGTATGGACTTAACAGCATTTTGAAGTAACCTGCCCCTATTCAAAAGGCGCACGATCCCGATTTAGGAATTTATGCCTTTCTAACGCACACCTTTCCTACGCACTTCTCAGTATTTGGTATTCAGACTTACCTTATTCAGTCATGTGCTCTCTGAATAAATGTCATTCAACCGCTGAAAACCCTTCCACTTGCTGTCCAACAGATTTTCTGGTGAAGTTTTCATTCAATGGGGGTTTCAGTGGATTTATCTTAAGCCATGCCTTTAATAAATATGGCGTACCTTTCATTAGAACTTTGTCGACAGACTAAATAGAATACATCGAGAGAACGTTGTCAGAATATTTGGATCAATGAAAGAATGTTGCTATGCATATTCGTCTCTGTTTCAGTACCAACTGGTAGATAAAAAAACAACAACAATTATTTAGGCACATTTTGGGGTTAGGAAAGTGCAGTACCAGTCAGTTTGGACACACCTACTCATTCAAGGGTTTTTCTTTATTTTTACTATTTTCTACATTGTAAAATAATAGTGAAGACATCAAAACTATGAAATAACACAAATAACACAATGGAATTATGTAGTAACCAAAAAAGTATTAAACAAATCCAAAATATTTTAGATTGTTCAAAGTAGCCACACCTTGCCTTGATGACAGCTTTTCACACTCTTGGCGTACTCTCAACCAGCTTCACCTGGAATGCTTTTCCAACAGTCTTGAAGGAGTTCCCACATATGCTGAGCACTTGTTGGCTGCTTTTCCTTCACTATGTGGTCCAACTCATTCAAAACCCATCTCAATTGTGTTGAGGTCGGTTGATTGTGGAGGCCAGGTCATCTGTTGGAGCACTCCATCACTCTCCTTGGTCAAATATCCCTTACACAGCCTGGAGGTGTGTTTTGGATCATTGGCATGGGGTATCGCTGCAGATTACTGTGGTAGCCATGCTGATTAAGTGTGCCTTGAATTCTAAATAAATCACTGACAGTGTCACCAGCAAAGATCCCCACACAATCACACCTACTCCTCCATGCTTCACGGTGGGAACCACACATGCGGAGATCATCCGTTCACCTACTCTGCATCTCACAAAGACACGGCGGTTTCAACCAAAAATCTCAAATTTGGACTAATCAGACCAAAGGACAGATTTCCAACAGTCTAATGTCCATTGCTCGTGTTTCTTGGTCCAAGCATGTCTCTTCTTATTATTGGTGTTCTTTAGTAGTGGTTTCTTTGCAGCAATTCGACCATGAAAGCCTGATTCACACAGTGTCCTCTGAACAGTTGATGTTGAGATGTGTCTGTTACTTGAACTCGGTGAAGCAGTTATTTGGGCTGCAATTTCTGAGGCTTGCAACTCTAATGAACGTATCCTCTGCAGCAGAGGTAACTCTGGGTCTTCCTTTCCTGTGGCGGTCCTCATGAGAGCCAGTTTCATCATAGCGTTTGATGGTTTTTGCGACTGCACTTGAAGGAACTTTCAAAGTTCTTGAAATTTTCCGTATTGACTGACCTTCTTGTCTTAAAGTAATGATGGACTGTCATTTCTCTTTGCTTATTTGAGCTGTTCTTGTCATAATATGGACTTGGTCTTTTACCAAATAGTGCAATCTTCTGTATACCACCCATACCTTGTCACAACACAACTGATTGGCTCAAATGCATTAAGAAGGAAAGAAATTCCACAAATTAACTTTTAACAAGGCACACCTGTTAATTGAAATGCATTCCAGGGGAATTTTTCATAAAGCTGCTTGAAATAATGCCAAAAGTGTGCAAAGCTGTCATCAAGGCAAAGGGTGGCAACTTTGAAGAATCTCAAATTTAAAATATATTTTGATTAGTTTAATACTATCGCCAAATTGATAACTCATTTACCTAGCAATAGTGCTTATCAATTTATAAATTACAGTACATGGAGATTGCCGTTATTTCTATTGTCAAAAAATGAAGTACTGTAGATGCTTTTTTCCACTTGGAACCGTCAGGTTCGCGTGACCTTATTCATGGTTTCCTCGCGCGTAAAGGTGGTAGAATTACGAGGGAATTAAGTCGAGGTCAGAATGCAGCATATCTGTGGACACCTGCGCCACACCTTCATTTATTCGAGCTTCACCTCAAACGAATAGTGGGTGAATAGCATGCTATTCTCATGCTTAAAGGAAAACCCCACCCAAAAATTATGTGTTTTACATACAGGGATGATTTCTGTATCTTAAAAGTTACATATCTTGAAAACTTGATTGCGGACAAGCAAAACATTTTGGGACTGTGTCAACAATGAACTAATGAAACAAATACCAAAAGATAGTTTTTGGGTGGAGTTTTCCTTTAAGTTCAAAGTCATTATAGGTATGGAGTGAAAACTTGTGTCAGAATCAGGGCCAAAGTGAATGTGGCCCTATCATAAATACACACTATATAATATAGAGCACAATACAGGGCCAATGTGATGTTTTTCACACAATAGCAGCTCTCTATTGAATGTGTACACTTGTGGGTGTATTAACACTATCGACAAGGTGTTGTTTGTACCCGGAAACCTAATGACCTACTACAGACCACAGGAGATTGGTGGCACCTTAATTGGGGAGAACGGGCTCGTTTTAATGACTGGAGCGGATAGGTGGAACGGTATCAAATACATAAAACACATGGTTTCCAAGTGTTCGATGCCATTCCATTTGCTCCGTTCCGGCCATTATTATGAGCCGTCCTCCCCTCAGCAGCCTCCTGTGCTACAGACCCATTAGTGCATGTGTGTATGTGTGTGTGTGTGAGTGTGTGTGCGTGCAAGATGTGAGATGTGTATGTGTGTGTTTTCAAGCGGTGGACATATTGCATGGATTGCTTAGAACAGCCATACATCAAGCTCTAAAAGCCTTCCCAGGCCCAGCGGGGGGGTTAAAGGCACTAATGTGGGGTTGTGAGCAGTCAGCTGTTGAGGTGTCTGACAGACAGAGGGGTCAGGAGGAGCCACAGGGGGCCAGTATCAGGGGCCATGCTGTTCCCCTAACACACTGGGGACTGCTGCACCAATCACCACTAAGAAAAACAACCTGGATAAATACTATATCTTGTTGTGTATTTTAGATAGGTGCTAAATGTGGTTTAAAGCCAGTGTCTGTAAGATTTCATAATTTCAATCAATGAAATATTCCCTTTGATTTTGAAGACTAGTTTTTTCAAATACCTCAAATAACTAAATGAGATGAATGGATAACTATTGTTTATTGTATTTCAGAAAGGACTTAACGGGATACTTCAGGATTTTGGCATTGAGGCCCTTTATCTACTTCCCCAGAGTCAGATGAACTCGTTGATACCGTTTGTATGCGTCTATGTGCAGCTTGAAGAAAGCTGCTAACTAGTTTTAGCACAATGACTGGAAGTCTATGGGTCATCTGACTCTGGGGAAGTAGATAACGGGCTTGATTGCCAAAATCCTGAAGGATCCGTTGAAGCATTAGCAGTCCACTTCCCTCCGTTCCCAGAGGGAAGTGGACTGTGGTGGGAAGAGATGCAGAGGCTTGCCTCCTAGGGGTCTCTTCCGGACTACTGCCCAGGTGTGGTGGTCTTACTGGCGCTTTTCCAGCCGCTGAAGCATCACCCAGGTGGGTGCTACACTTCTGCTAGTGGACGATTCAGCCTACTGCGAACACCGAAGATGCCAAGGCGCCCAATATAAAGTGAATTTGAGATTTTACTTGTAATGAGAAGCACTATATACAATTAATCTATTATTAGTATTGTGATTAATCTTGTCCTGGAGGCAGAGCGGAGTGATTTCCACTAGATGGGCCAGCTGGAAAGTAAAGATTGGCTATATTGTAAAAAAAAAAAAATGTGTTTTGGGGGGGGGGGGGGGGGGGTCTTAGAGTTAGGCATACGGTTAGCAGTGTGGTTCAGGTTCAGGTTAAGGTTAGGATAAGGTTTAAATGTTACGACTTTGTGGATGTGCCGGCTACAGAGCTGCCTGCAGTACATGAGTCTTCCCAATAAATGCCAACCTGCTGATCAAACCTGCCCATTTTCATCATCCAAAGACTTCAAAGATGACACATTGAAGATAAAAGATGAAGCAATACATAAAAAAAAAAAAGGATGTATCATTGAGACATTTCTTTTGAAGTCACTGATATATAGACATTCCAATATATTTCAAATGGATTTATGTATCTAATCTGGAATAAATTGATTTATATAACTGCGATAAAGCCACGTGAGATGACAACTGCCATCCAGAATCACCATATTGTCACCATGATGTGGTCCAATATTTTAATTTGGACAAAAGACATGAATTATTCAATACAAGCAAGCAATGCTTTTAATAGAGACGTTGGATTGTCCATTGACTGACAGAGACACCTAGACAGATCCATTACAGATCCTTAAACACAGATGGCGCAATCTTGAGTTATTTCCCCATATCTCTGGCCTATTATTAATGATATATTCATACATGCATAGAGGGAAGAAATAGATACTTCCCTGAGAATTGAGGTAGTATTGATCTTAAATAAATTAAATGAGATATGTGCCGGACAAGAATTGACTTTGTGGAGAGCTGGACATCTCACGAATTCTAATGTTTGTGCTCCTAATATTTGCATGAATATGTCATATCAGTGAGGTAATCACTGCCTATTACTTTGTTTGTGTTCCAAATGGCACGCTATCCCCTATATAGTGCATTGATTTTCACCATGGCCGATTGGGCTCTGGTCAAAAGCAGTGCACTATGTAAGGAATAGGGTGCCATTTGTGGCACAAAATCTCCATGAGGTGGAATGAATGGCCAGAACTCATTATCAGTTCTACTCAAGCTAAGCAGGGTTGCTCTGGGTCAGTCCCTGGATGGGAGACCAGATACTGCTACAGTAGAAGTACTGTTGCAGGGCCAGAAGGAGGCACTTGTTCCAAATGGCAGTGATTGAGGACTTTGCCCTGTGTAGGGTGCTGTCTTTTGGATGGGATGTTAAACGGGTTTCCTGACTCTCTGTGGTCACTAAAGATCCCATGACACTTATTGTAAAAGTAGCTGTGTTAACTCCAGTGTGCTGGCTAAATTTACAATCTGGCCCTCATACCATCATGGCCACCTAATCATCTCCAACTTCTAATTGGCTAATTTATCCCCCTCCTCTCCCCTGTCACTATTCCCCAGGTTGTTGCTGTGAATGAGAATGTGTTCTCAGTCAGCTTACCTGGCAAAATAAGGGTTAAATAAATCAGTTCTACCCATTATCAGTTCCTTGTTTCAGGAACACCTATGGCACACAATGTGACAACAAGCTCTAAAGAATGTTCCTGAGGGAAGGATGCTCTCCCTGTTGCCTTTTGTTTGGTCTTTTCTCTCCTAATTAGGAGTCTTTGACTCCTAATTAGAAGGCTACTGTATGAGCCGATGATGACAAAGGAAATACATCTCACTTGGTGTGTAATTGGACTGTGATCTGGCTGTAACTTGCCACTCATTTTAATGGTAGACTCAGCGGAGTCTCTGGTAGACATCATCATACACAGTAGAGTGAGACATAAACAACTACAACATTTAAATCTGCTATGTCTGCCCTGTTGGTTCTACCCAATTAGTACTCTCCTTTGATGAATGTCCGGAATGTTCTAAGAGGATAACTTGTCAGTTTTGAATTTGGCTAAATATGAAGAATACGTACAGTAGGTATTTGCACACTATCATTAGCTTAAGCTGATGTAATTGTTACCTCAGGATTACGTGAATACACAATCAGTAAAACAGTACCTTTCACATTTCAGTTGACCTTGTAAGCTCAAAGAGTGAGTAACAAAATTGGAGGTACCGGTAGGCTCCATCAAACTGAAACAAACCCAGCAAGGGAACGTTAGCGCCATCGGCCGTCTTCAGATTCAGTTTCTCTGTTTTGCCCATTATTTCCAATTCACTGTATCCTTTTCGAAATCCATTTTCAATCTGATGTTCAAGGCTGCTGAAGCTGAGTTCACCCAATGAATTTTGACGTTTTTGACTGGGTTGACCTTATAAGCTTAAAAGAGTTGATATCACAGTGTTTAATGTTAGGTTTTAAAGCATAAGGATGGGTCTAAACAGATTAATGTACCCCACCATAAACCACTGTACTACTTCTATTTACAGTACATTCACACAGAAGTGTATTACTATCGAATTATGTTGCTTGCATGGCCTGACTTGCCTTTGAACTCCACGACGCAGCAGTAAATATATCACCTTCAGAATCAAGACAGGGAACAGTGCATCTACTGTACTGCTTAAACCTTGTTAATGCTTTGATGCCAGTCTAATTGAACATGACAAACAGCATTCAGCTGTAAACTGCTCTCATTAATCACATGATCCAAATGGTACGAGGAAGTGAGTTACAGAGAACGGAAGAGAGAACTGAAAGCCAGGTAGAAACAGACAGGCCTAGGAAGTTAATTTAGAAATAAAATTAGATTTTAAAGAGGGAGGTGCTTTGCTCCTGGTTTACTGCTTCCTCAGCAGTGGGATGAGATGCAACTTCAGCAAAAAGCTTCTTTATCGTGTGGGATACACAGCCAGTGCTCTTAAAAGTCATTGATTCAAGAGATTGACACAAAGCCTTTTTCAGAGGCTAAAGTATATTTCCTCCTTAGCTCAAGATAATTAAATTGGGTAACAGCGCTTTGCCCAATTCCCAGCATGATCATATCATCAACAGTTGTTGGGTCAGTTTATTTGGGTAATCCGGGGTCTTCTGCTATGTTCTGCAAGCAATGCCAACAGCAACCATACACTCTTCGAAAAAAGGGGCTAAGTAGAACCATACAGCGTTTCATTAAATCCAAATTCTAGTTATGTCCAAGTTATGATGACATAATCCAAGTTATGTATCTTTGTGTGGCATAAAATGTATCATAACAATCAATGTACAGTTGAAGTTGGAAGTTTACATACACCTTAGCCAAATACATTTAAACTCAGTTTTTCACAATTCCTGACAATTAATCAGAGAAAAAATTCCCTGTCTTAGCTCAGTTGGGATCACCACTTTATTTTAAGAATGTGAAATGTCAGAATAGTAGAGAGTAGTAGAGAATAGTA
Organism: Salvelinus alpinus; assembly: GCF_045679555.1. Lineage (NCBI taxonomy): Eukaryota > Metazoa > Chordata > Actinopteri > Salmoniformes > Salmonidae > Salvelinus > Salvelinus alpinus. The sequence continues at coordinate 58,845,868 of NC_092091.1, forward strand.
GAGAGAATGATTTATTTCAGCTTTTATTTATATCACATTCCCAGTGGGTCAGAAGTTTACATACACTCAATTAGTATTTGGTAGCACTGTCTTTAAATTGTTTAGCTTGGGTCAAACGTTTCAGGTAGCCTTCCACAAGCTTCCCACAATAAGTTGGGAGAATTTTGGCCCATTCCTCCTGACAGAGCTGGTGTAACTGAGTCAGGTTTGTAGGCCTCCTTGCTCGCACACACTTTTTCAGTCCTGCCCACAAATTCTCTATAGGATTGAGGTCAGGGCTTTATGATGTTCACTCCAATACCTTGACTTTGTTGTCCTTAAGCCATTTTGCCACAACTTTGGAAGTATGCTTGGGGTCATTGTCCATTTGGAAGACCCATTTGCGACCAAGCTTTAACTTCCTGACTAATGTCTTGAGATGTTTCTTCAATATATCCACATAATTGTCTTTCCTCATGATGCCATCTATTTTGTGAAGTGCACCAGTCCCTCCTGCAGCAAAGCACCCCCACAACATGATGCTGCCACCCCTGTGCGTCACGGTTGGGATGGTGTTCTTCGGCTTGCAAGCCTTTTTCATCAGACCAGAGGACATTTTTCCAAAAAGTACGATCTTTGTCCCCATGTGCAGCTGCAAACAGTAGTCTGGCTTTTTTTAATGGCGCTTTTGTATTAGTATCTTCTTCCTTGCTGAGCAGCCTTTCAGGTTATGTCGATATAGGACTTGTTTTTACTGTGGATATAGATACTTTTGTACCTGTTTCCTCCAGCATCTTCACAAGGTCCTTTGCTGTTGTTCTGGGATTGATTTGCACTTTTTGCACCAAAGTACGTTCATCTCTATGAGACAGAATGCGTCTCCTTCCTGAGCAGTATGACGGCTGCGTGGTCCCATGGTGTTTATACTTGCATACTATTGTTTGTATAGATGAACGTGGTACCTTCAGGCATTTGGAAATTGCTCCCAAGGATGAACCAGACTTGTAGAGGTCTTGTAGAGGACTTGGCTGATTTTCCCATGATGTCAAGCAAAGAGGCACTGAGTTTGAAGGTAGGCCTTGAAATACATTCACAGGTATACCTCCAATTGACTCAAATGATGTCAATTAGCCTATCAGAAGCTTCTAAAGCCATGACATCATTTTATGGAATTTTCCAAGCTGTTTAAAGTCCACAGTCAACTTAGTTTATGTACATTTCTGACCCACCGGAATTGTGATACAGTGAGTTATAAGTGAAATAATCTGTCTGTAAACAGTTTTTGGAAAATTACTAGTAGATGTCCTAATCGACTTGCCAAAACTATAGTTTGTTGATGAGAAATTTGTTGATTTGTTGAAAAACGAGTTTTAATGACTCCAACCTAAGTGTATGTAAACTTCCGACTTCAACTGTACATGCAAAAACACAGATTTTACAGTAAAACAAACAATTCTGAAAATTCTCCCTGAAATAGAGCATGCTGGGAAATATTACTTATGGTTCTATGTAGAACCCTTCTTGCCGTTCAAAGAATCCTTCTTCCCTTCCAAAGAATCATCAAATAACCCTGTCTTCCAAAAATGGTTCTTAGGATATTAAAGGTTCAGGTGAACTCTTTCTGAACCCTTTTTTCTAAGAGTGTATGGAACCCCAGTAAGACTAGCTGTCGCCATTTGCGTTGGTTAATGGGGATCGTAACACATCAAATCAAAACCACATCATGGTTCCTGTAGTATGGAGATTTAGCTAAAAGACCTTGTCTGCACTTCCCGTGGAAACGATTAGCCTGAATCAAAGCGTAAACCCTAATCAGTAAGAATCCTCTTTGGGTCACCCAATCTCTGCATGTACACATGACATGGGCGGCTGAGACGTGCAACGCTAAGGCTTACGGTGAGGTAATCAGGGCTCATCCCAGCATGGAGTTACCCAATCCACTTGTTTAACAGGGATTGTACCTGGTATTTTATGGTGTCTGACAGACTGGTCGTGACCTATGTGATCTCATGATGCAGTGTCCCGATGGATTTCCATCAAGCTTTGTTTTCACTCCATTAAAGCTCGGTGAGCCTGGGCTTGTTTTTCCAATCCTTTATGAAGTCTTTCTAGATTGTGTCTCAAAGTAAATCACATTCGAGGGTTTTAAATTGGCATCCGATTTGTGAAGAACCCTCACAATACACATTTAGAAATTGAGACACATTGACATGTGGATCTAACATTCTGTCTGTTTTCATTCAACTAACTGTATGAGTGTTATGCTCCCTGTTGAGTCCAAGGAATTATAATGATTGATGACACCAAACCGCGCACTCGCCTTTATAATAAACACCGTTTGGCATGACCTGCCGGTGTCCTTCTGAAATCCCCCCGTAAGGGAAGACTACAAAGTCAGACGTAAGCCCAGAGATCTATACCGAGGTCTTTAACAACTGCCAGCAAACGATTCTGCCCTTGTTAGAATGTGAATGAAGGATGAAGCCGGATGAAGCGTCGGTGAAGAGAGTGAACTATTCTTCTGACGAAGGGCGCGGGGGGGGGGGGGGGGGGGGGGTTTGGCGGAGATTAATGAGATAGTCCTCCCAGAATGAAAGGAATGGCCTTACCTGCCTGTTAATTGCCTCTCTCAGGATAAAGAGAAACAGAAAATTAGTGATTGGTCTGGGTGATGTAATGCCTATTGTGCTTTCTCATGTCCAAGTTTCAGTTCATTGCCTTTGACAGGACTGTGTTGATGCCTCCCACTAGACTTCATAAAGCTAGCTCGACATGGTGTACAATAAAGTCGTATTTTTTTCTAATTTTAGTAATGACGTGGTGGTGTTTGTCCAGTAGGGGTCACTGTTAGCAGTAACTAAATATACAGTGGTAAATGGTGCTGTAGGAGGTAACACTCTGTAGAAGTCCTACTTAGATCAGAGGTGGTGACTTACTGGCTCAGTCCCAAATGTCACCCTTTTCCCTATATAGTGCATTATTTTTGACCAGGGCCCATAGGGCTAAAAGTAGTGCACCATAGGGAATAGGGGGCCATTTGTGACGCATCCACTGACTCAGCTCAGACACATATCCCAGCATTATATTAGAAAAATATGTCAAGTGGACCGATAGACGGTCAAAAGTGTCAAAACATTTTTTTTATCATCCTTTCTAATCTCTGTCATCTTACATTTTTAACAAGAAAACACATGTGCAACAGCAAAAAGTCTATCACAGTGGTCACCAACTTTTTCTGAGTCAAGATCACTTTCCAAGTCAAAACGCAAGCCGAGATCTACCGTTCAGATATTTTATTTTTTTAAACATGACCTAAAAAAACGTAAGCCCATGCAACATTAACCAATTTAAAAACATTCTGTAGCAATTAGGTTTGTGCAGGAGGCTGTAGGCCCACTACATTATCACTGCATATTGGCTATGCTTGAATTGCCCTGCCAATGTTGTTCTTCTCAGACCATTTTGAAATATTTAAAATGTTTCGCTATATGATCACACTGGTAATAGATCATTTGTTGTATTACTTGTGAGGCACAGCTAAGTGAGCATAATAATTCGCTTAAAAAAATAAATAAAATCCGGACTGCATCTTATGATCACCGACTCACCGTCACCTCCTCTCTCCCTCCCTCCGCTGAGAAAAGGGGATGGTGAAACTTAAGTCGCACTTCATTACTTCTGCCTCGTGCACCAATTCATGTTGTTACTCCTATATATATATTTTTTTAAAGACCCAAGCCGCTAATAATGACAACCCATGCTTATCGGAACACTTTGCTGTAGTCATTCATTGTAGCTGCAGTGCTGGTTGAAGCATTTTATGGCTTCCAAAAGTATTGAACAAATGTTCATAGTGCTGCTCTTTGCTGTATCCGTTGAGTCTCTCTCTAGGCGTGCTTTTAAAAGTGTGGAAATCTCACCGTATCAACTTTGCTGTGCTTTCGAGGCATCTTTTTACAGTCTATGGCTCAAGGAAACTGTGCAGACATGGCGATCTGAGCTACCTGATGGGCCAGCGGTAGGTCTATAGGCGCACTTGATTTGCTCTCTACCTTCAGACACATGAAATGGTTCAAAACGGGAACACTTTGCCTTCCCGGCGCTAAGGCTGCTGAATCAAGTTTTTTTTTAAAAGCACAAGGCTTTATCGTTGATTATTTTACAGAAATGTTTGGTGATCGATTAGGAATACCTTGGAGATCAACCAGTCGATTGACCGGTTGGCGACCACTGGTTTATCAGATGCAAAGCATGTGACCGTGCCGACCAAAAGAACATTATCTATATATCTAGCCTGAAAACAGGCTTGTAAGCATTCATGTCTTTAGTGTGTGATATTGATGCTTTGTGTATGACATTACAGGGGAATCCCTCCTTTTGTTCTTTCCAGAAACACATCCAAGTCATGAACCTTAATCCTTTGTCTAACCCCTGTGATGTAATGGAATCATCAACCACATCACACAGCGCACGCATACACACACACACACACCATCTGGAGTACACCAGGGATCAGACTGCTGATTGTAATCTGTATCGCTCGAGAATGTTTTTTTTGGGGCCAAGTTGCTGTGGTAATTGTTTGGATTAAGTTGGCTTTTTAGCACGCTGTGGGAGACAAACTGGTAGGCTTGAATAGCCAGACAGTAGGATGGAAACGACAACAAATCCCACCACTCTCAGGGATAATCTAGAGACAGGGTTTCATCTGATCCAAATTGAGATCAAAGGGTGAAACGGCGGCCATGTTTTATTGAGTAGATAATCTCACTGCAAAGCTGCTCGTCTCACAGCCTGTCGGTTTGGATTATGTTAGCTAGCTAGATGACAGCAGGTGACTCATAAATCACTCTACCTGGAGGTCACCCTGCTGGAGGTCTTCTACACCTATACCCTACACAATGCACTGCTTTTGACAAAGGCTCATAGGGCTCTAGTCAAAAGTAGTGGTCTATATAGGGAATAGGGTTTCATTTAGGACAGACATTTAAACAGCAACTTTAGAGTCTGGAGCAGTGATGGGCAACTTTGATGGGGGTAGGGTTCACAAAAAAATCTGAACTCATCATGAGGGGCCGCAGTTGCACGTGGGTCTGCATACCCACATGCAGGAGCCCCTCAAAAAGCTACTGCAGTAACATGAATGGTTTTTACACCAATTACTAACTGCACTATAACCTGCAGAGTGAACAACACACCCCACTGAAGTCAATGAAGTGCTTTGCAGACAGTTTGAATTGTTTGTACAGACATACACTTTACTCCAAGGGAAAATCCTTGAAGGCTTATTAACCACACAGAACTGCAGTTCTTTATAAGTCGATACTTTGAAATCTAAATGGAGGCTTTTCGTAAGAATATGTCTGTGGTTTCTAAAACGCCACCGGTCTTGAAATTGACGTTTTTAATTTAACAGGACAACTACAGTGACGTATTTAATCCAACCTTCTTAACATAATTCAACTGATAAAAATGAATCTCGATAACAAAGGTACACACTGTATAGGGGAAAGGGTAGACCGGGATACATTAGAGGGGGATAATAAAGGATGAATCCACATATTGTGAGCATTGGGGGTTGGGGAGTTTTGTGAATTGCATTTGTGAATGCACATTACCTCACAGGTAAATGTGTAAGAACTTGTGTCTGTCATAGTGTGAGTGCTGGGGTTGTCCAAAGGAATTATATGATGGACTTCTGCAGACAGTGTATTAGCGTTGATAAGTTTGCCAATTAAAGAACTCATTACACACACACACACACACACACACACACACACACACACACACACACACACACACACACACACACACACACACACACACACACACACACACACACACACACACACACACACACACACACACACACACACACACACACACACACACACACACACACACACACATGGAGGCACGCACACACACATACACAAAAACACCTTCTGTCCAACATAGTATTGTATGTATTTCTCTGAGACCAGGTTGCTTGTTGCACCTTAACGACAAAGGAGAATTGCGGGCAGAATTTACGTTGGCGGTTAGGGGAACTAATGACAAAGGTCAGAATCATTTATGTAAAAGGTGAACGGGCTAATTATAGAATAATGGTTAGCTAAAATGCTACAGTTATCACCGACGTGACTCAAACACGAAAACTTTGGATTGCTAGACGGTCGTAAAACACCCACCATCATCCCCTGACTAAAGTAACTAGACCATTAGTAGGTGCCATACATCTTGGAGTTGCTCAGAAATACATAAACTACATTTCGTATGGCTCTGAGGCCAGGCTGCTCTCTCTCACTCTCTCACTCTGTCACTCTGTCACTCACTCACTCACTCACTCAGTCACTCAGTCACGCGCGCACTCGCGCACACGCACTCGCGCACACGCACTCACACACACACGCACACGCACACGCACACGCACACACACACACACACACTCTGAAAGTAAAACTACATCAATCTTAGCCAAAGCAATTTTCTGACTTGGTGAAAGCACTCCATCAGTTTTTTCCCTCTTCATTGAGAAAAAAAACCCTGTTAATGACTAGAAAATTCCATTGATCTTTGTACCATTCTGAAAGAAAAAAAGGTTAATTGAGGGCCATACATCGTTACCGATGATGTACAAGGGACCTCTGGCGGTTGTGGTCTTCCTGGAACCAGGTGGAATACGTTATGAAGGACTGGGTGAGAGTTTTCCCAGACTTCAATAAACACCCCTGTGGAAAAACAGGTCTGATGAAAGATGATGAAACCTCTGTACACGGCTCTGAACTCTTCCGCTATGAGAAGCAATATCTCCTCGAGGTGTATTTGATGAAAACCCTGGAATGTACAGAAACCCTGCAACCTACCTTCGGAAGACCCTCAGTACAATTTAAGAGAAGGTCATGTTGTTTGAATGAGCTTGGTCTGACTTTGGTCTCACTTTTTGGCATGCTGTGTAGTGCTAATGTCACCCGCTGGGTTCAAACACGGGTCTCCTACTTGCCACAAGTTTGTGTTAGCCAGCTGAGCTAAAGCCTGGGGGTTTCGAGTTGCTAACGCAAGACACCAAACCACATGGAGTGATGGATCTTGCTAAACTGGCAGCATTACCAAATGAACAAGACACAGGCTGTCTCTTGGCTGTCAAAGCCCTGCCCTGTGCCCACTACTCTCCTGGTCCCCTCTCTCCGTATGTTGTCCCAGGGTACTGAGACAACATGCCTATTAAACAGGACGCCCTGGAAGTGTTTCGGTCAAGGGATTAGCAGACTTTAACTCTTAATAAGCCTCTGGAGGAAAGGACGCTGTTGCTGCATGATGATGGTGATGATGATGATGATGAAGGTGATGGGGGATGATGTTGATGATGATGATGTTGGTGATGGGGATGATGGGGATGATGAGGATGGTGATGCTGATGGGGATGATGATGATGATGATGTTGGTGATGGTGATGATGGTGATGATGAGGATGGTGATGATGATGATGGTGACCCTCGGAACTGTTGGCCGCCTATTTCAACCATCTGTCAGCGGATCAACTGGAACACCAGAAAGAGAAAACAAATGACCCGGTGATACCAAAAAGGCACTAGTCCGTCCGGCCCAGCCAAGATTAGCAGCATAATCACAGGCTAATAAAATCATAATCTGCATCATTAGCATCCAATCTCTTTGGACCGTGGAAATCACACCACCAGCTAAGCGCCGATCATTTTACAGCAAATGTCTTGAAAGAAATAGCCAGAGGCAGACTTAGTGGCGGGATTTTCCAGGATGCCACGAGTTAGGCTTACTAATCAAATCAAATCAAATGTATTTATATAGCCCTTCTTACATCAGCTGATGCCACAAACTGCTGTACAGAAACCCAGCCTAAAATCCCAAACAGCAAGCAATGCAGGTGTAGAAGCACGGTGGCTAGGAAAAACTTCCTAGAGAGGCCAAAAACCTAGGAAAAAACCTAGAGAGGAACCAGGCTATGAGGGCTGGCCAATCCTCTTCTGGCTGTGCCGGGTGGAGATTATAACAGAACATGGCCAGAAACCCAGCCTAAAATCGACAACTACTGTGATTATTATTATTTGACCATGTTGGTCATTTATGAACATTTGAACATCTGTTTATTTGATGAAGACAGACGTTCAGATCTATCTATTTGAGGAAGACAGACGTTCAGGGCTATCTATTTAAGGAAGACAGACGTTCAGAGCTATCTATTTGAGGAAGACAGACGTTCAGAGCTATCTATTTGAGGAAGACAGACGTTCAGAGCTATCTACTTGATGAAGACAGACGTTCAGCGCTAACTACTTGAGGAAGACAGACGTTCAGAGCTGTCTAGTTGATGAAGACAGACGTTCAGCGCTATCTACTTGAGGAAAACTGACGTTCAGAACTATTTACTTGATGAAGACAGACGTTCAGAGCTATCTACTTGATGAAGACAGACGTTCAGAGCTATCTACTTGATGAAGACAGACATTCATAGCTGTCTACTTGATGAAGACAGACGTTCAGAGCTATCTACTTGATGAAGACAGACGTTCAGCGCTATCTACTTGATGAAGACAGACGTTCAGAGCTATCTACTTGATGAAGACAGACGTTCAGAGCTATCTACTTGATGAAGACAGACGTTCAGAGCTATCTACTTGATGAAGACAGACGTTCAGAGTTTTCTACTTGAAGACAGATTTTCAGAGCTATCTACTTGATGAAGACAGACGTTCAGAGCTATCTACTTGATGAAGACAGACATTCATAGCTGTCTACTTGATGAAGACAGACGTTCAGAGCTATCTACTTGATGAAGACAGACGTTCAGCGCTATCTACTTGATGAAGACAGACGTTCAGAGCTATCTACTTGATGAAGACAGACGTTCAGAGCTATCTACTTGATGAAGACAGACGTTCAGAGCTATCTACTTGATGAAGACAGACGTTCAGAGCTGTCTACTTGATGAAGACAGATTTTCAGAGCTATCTACTTGATGAAGACAGACGTTCAGAGCTGTCTACTTGATGAAGACAGACGTTCAGCGCTATCTACTTGATGAAGACAGACGTTCAGAGCTATCTACTTGATGAAGACAGACGTTCAGAGCTATCTACTTGATGAAGACAGACGTTCAGAGCTGTCTACTTGATGACGACAGACGTTCAGAGCTATCTATTTGAGGAAGACAGACGTTCAGAGCTATCTATTTGAGGAAGACAGACGTTCAGAGCTATCTACTTGATGAAGACAGACGTTCAGAGCTGTCTACTTGATGAAGACAGACGTTCAGAGCTATCTACTTGATGAAGACAGACGTTCAGAGCTGTCTACTTGATGAAGACAGACGTTCAGAGCTATCTACTTGATGAAGACAGACGTTCAGAGCTATCTACTTGATGAAGACAGACGTTCAGAGCTATCTACTTGATGAAGACAGACGTTCAGAGCTATCTACTTGATGAAGACAGACGTTCAGAGCTATCTACTTGATGAAGACAGACGTTCAGAGCTGTCTACTTGATGAAGACAGACGTTCAGAGCTATCTACTTGATGAAGACAGACGTTGACACCTTTCTTTCCTCTTCTCTGAAATGATCTCCTGAAGAAAACACTCCCCCTATTTGTACAAGACCTGTAAATTGTATATTTGCAAAACTTGAAATGGGCAAGAGGATAAGGTAGAGAAAGAAACTGAAACAGACATTATTTGCCAACAGCATGTCAACAAATGTGACTTGTTTCAGTTAACTAGGCATATGTCGCGTGTCACTACTTCACAGGAGAGGCATTTGAACGTAAACATAATTTTTCAAATCAAAACACTTTTTTTTTTTTTTTTCAGAAATGCCTTCTGGAACATGTAAACTTTCATCTGCCTTAATAACAAATCTGTTTGCCATCTGTAAATACGAATACAACTGTTAAATTGTGAGCCTAAAAGATAATGGATGGCCTGGACATCCGAGACAGCCGAGAGTTCGGATAGGTCTGCCATGTAATCCTTTCTAACTGGGCTTTTTTGAACGATATCAGAACTGCATAAGTGTTGCTAATGCTCTCCACTTTCTGGAGGACCGAGTTTTGAAATCAGTCGAATGCCTGGTGGAAGCCGAGTATGATAGCTAAGGAGATGGAGAAAATTCTGGCGTTCAATTTCAAATAATGCGGAGGGAGTCGAAAAGAGAACACACAGAAGAAGGCTGTTGTATAAAACACCTCTCTCCGGATTACATCTTCAAAATAAGGGCAACCATGGCATCTGTGACAGAGAGGGAGAAGCCTTCATACATGTATACGGGCAAGCGAGTCTAGATAGCTACATTTTCAGATATTATACATTTCAAATTTTGTCAAAAAGTCATTTTCATTGCAAGTCAAACTATATTGTTAGCTATCTAGCTAATGTAGTAATATTATTCATTTCTCAGATCCATTTTCATCGCTAGTTATAGCCTAATGGTTGCTAGCTAGCTAACATTGATCCTACCTAGTTGGTTAGCTTTAGCTACCAGCAGATTCATGCAGCATAGTAACATTATGAGTTGGGATTATGGTTCGTTGTTTTGCTAGCTAGCTATATGTCTCAACAAAAGACTCAACTATACAAGTAACCATTTCACTTTACCGTTGACCCCTTCAGTATCCTGTGCATGTGACAAATAAACATTTATTTTATTTGATATAGTGTGTGTTTAACGGCGACGGTAAATAACAACATGAAGAAGAACATGTGAAGAACAACATGACCTGTACCAAAGTCAATTTAGGATATAACGTTAAAGCTATTTTCTGTAATTAGCTTGCCATTAATTTCTAAATAATGATCTTGTAGTGAGTTTATTTTCATGTAATAATGAATACAAATTATCTAAAGTTAAGACGTTGCCGGGTACTGTATATGATATGGTCATTATTTGAGCTGGCTAGCCAGCTAACTTAACGTTAGCTAGATAGCTTACAAGCTGGAAAAAAATCTAAACATTGTTTAGGAAGTTGCTTTTAAGCGGGTGTGATCAATGCTAAACTGGTGTAGACAAAGAGGAGCTTTCCAGTATGTGTACCAAAACATTCAAGACCCATTTCTTAAAAGGGGCATTTCTTTCCCATTGTTCCTCAAATGTAGTGGATGATATACCATTTTATAGCTCTGAGTCTCTACTTTTATCCAATGTAAAAAAACACAGTTTCAAATTTTATTACATAGTACTGAATGGAGCCGGTCGCAAATATTCGGAACAAACAGACAAACAAAACGTTTGAATAATGTGTTGGTTATGCAAGATTTGCAAGTACACCGCTAAATTGGGCTTGTAATATGATCGGCACATCCCAGAATGAACGTAGTAATGTATCTGTATCTCTACTCAGCACACCCCATGACACAAATAGACATGAAATACATCCGCTCTGATCAGAGATGCAGCTTCACTTTAAAATGACTGAATAGTTCTAGTTTAAATGTGACACTAATGTTGGACATCTGGACCTTAAATCACCTTAATTTCCTTTCAGCACCTGTTTACTCAACATTAGCAAGGATACTCATTGATCGATCAGATTAATCTACCATATGTAGATATCATATACCACATCTCAATCTGTGTATATGAATCTTCCTTCCGTCAATTAAATAATACATTAGTCCACTAGATAAGCACACACACACACACACACACACACACACACACACACACACACACACACACACACACACACACACACACACACACACACACACACACACAGGGGGGCATAATAGTGTCTCTGACATTGGGGGACACACATTTTGCTACAGGCTTCTGGGCATGAAAAAAATTATGTTTTACGGGATTAAATTTTTTTTTTTTTAAGGATACAGACAAACCTTAACTTACAAATGGAAAATTACAAGGCTAAGGGGCACTTAGGGCTCTATTCAATCAGATCCACTTTAGCCGACTTCCGCATAGCGGTTGTTTTGACAGTGTTGGAGGTAGAACTGTGTTAGAGCTGTCAAATCCACATGTGGCTCCCTGCGTCATACCTAAAGCGGACATTGCCATTGGCCGCACGGAGTCGCATTAACAGAAATCCCATGCATTCTTGTTTACAAGTTCGAACACTGGAATCTGAGATGCAATCTACACCTCGATTAGGATGATTTTGTTTCATGATTTTTCAATTTGAGCATAATTTATTCTATATAGCATATACCGTAAACTCGATATACTGTAGCCTATACTTTCTCGTTGTTGAACTTCTGACGCGAGTGGGACGGGTGTGGTTTCCTGACAATGATTGCAAGAGCAGCTGCTCACCAATTTGACGGCCCCAATGAAGTTCCACCTTCGACACCGCCAGAACATCCGCTATGCTGGTATCTGCAATCGCCGTTTTAACGTTTAATATGATTGAATCTAGGCCTTACTCTGGTCCTGTCCAATCAGTCTTAGGTCCATGACCATTCTTACAGTACTGAATACCAGTGTGACTGTTAATGTGGATATATTTTATTAAACAACCATTTTGTACTCTTTCTCTGCTACAGTGTGATTCATGTCCTAGTATTTTTCTCACTTCTTTGTCAGGTTGTTACTACTTTAGCTCTACATACTGTATGGTTGGAAACGTAATGTAATATTTTGAACTTGTTATCTAGTCATTATACTGTAATAATAAGCAGCAACATGCACAGTTAAAAACTGTTTTAATTCAAAAAAGGTAGGCATGAAAGGTCAAACTGAAATGAATCGATCTCCACTCTACACAATTATAAAAAATATATATATATAATCCTGGCTGCACATGCAATGATACACCTTCTCGACATGAACTGCTATCATTTAGTCCGAGATCACATATGATCCTTCAGATTGATTCACACTATGACAGGTCATCAGTCGATAAACTCTATGAGCTTGGCGAGGCACTTCTCACTGTTATACCTGTTGGTTTGTGGCCTCTCTCTCTCCCTCTCTGCCTGTGTGTCTGTTCGTGGCTGTCACTCTCCTGTCATGATCATGACAGCACCAAACAAAGCCTTAACAAATGCAACACACCTTCATGACTCACAATCACTGTGTTGAAGTTAAAGACATCTTAAGCTGAAAACACTCAAATTTGCCAGCTAGTTTGCTACGGGTGGCACGGGCAGTTGCCAAGAATCTAACTTACAGTCCTTTGCACTCCTTCGAAAAAAACATGCATATTTGTTTTTCTCTTCTTGGATTGTGGCACATACAGTGGGGAGAACAAGTATTTGATACACTGCCGATTTTGCAGGTTTTCCTACTTACAAAGCATGTAGAGGTCTGTACTTTTTTATCATAGGTACACTTCAACTGTGAGAGGCGGAATCTAAAACAAAAATCCAGAAAATCACATTGTATGATTTTTAAGTAATTAATTTGCATTTTATTGCATGACATAAGTATTTGATCACCTACCAACCAGTAAGAATTCCGTCTCTCACAGACCTGTTAGTTTTTCTTTATGAAGCCCTCCTGTTCTCCACTCATTACCTGTATTAACTGCACCTGTTTGAACTCGTTACCTGTATAAAAGACACCTGTCCACACACTCAATCAAACAGACTCCAACCTCTCCACAATGGCCAAGACCAGAGAACTGTGTAAGGACATCAGGGATAAAATTGTAGACCTGCACAAGGCTAGGATGGGCTACAGGACAATAGGCAAGCAGCTTGGTGAGAAGGCAACAACTGTTGGCGCAATTATTAGAAAATGGAAGAAGTTCAAGATGACGGTCAATCACCCTCGGTCTGGGGCTCCATGCAAGATCTCACCTCGTGGGGCATCAATGATCATGAGGAAGGTGAGGGATCAGCCCAGAACTACACGGCAGGACCTGGTCAATGACCTGAAGAGAGCTGGGACCACAGTCTCAAAGAAAACCATTAGTAACACACTATGCCGCCATGGATTAAAATCCTGCAGCGCACGCAAGGTCCCCCTGCTCAAGCCAGCGCATGTCCAGGCCCGTCTGAAGTTTGCCAATGACCATCTGGATGATCCAGAGGAGGAATGGGAGAAGGTTATGTGGTCTGATGAGACAAAAATAGAGCTTTTTGGTCTAAACTCCACTCGCTGTGTTTGGAGGAAGAAGAAGAATGAGTACAACCCATAGAACACCATCCCAACTGTGAAGCATGGAGGTGGAAACGTCATTCTTTGGGGATGCTTTTCTGCAAAGGGGACAGGACGACTGCACCGTATTGAGGGGAGGATGAATGGGGCCATGTATCGCGAGATCTTGGCCAACAACCTCCTTCCCTCAGTAAGAGCATTGAAGATGGGTCGTGGCTGGGTCTTCCAGCATGACAACGACCCGAAACACACAGCCAGGGCAACTAAGGAGTGGCTCCGTAAGAAACATCTCAAGGTCCTGAAGTGGGCTAGCCATTCTCCAGACCTGAACCCAATAGAAAATCTTTGGAGGGAGCTGAAAGTCTGTATTGCCCAGCGACAGCCCCAAAACCTGAAGGATCTGAAGAAGGTCTGTATGGAGGAGTGGGCCAAAATCCCTGCTGCAGTGTGTGCAAACCTGGTCAAGAACTACAGGAAACGTATGATCTCTGTAATTGCAAACAAAGGTTTCCCCTTTTTTTTAAACTTAAACTTACTTTGTTGTTGCCAACAACAATTACTTTAGCCGGCGCGGTTAGCCGGTGCTATTAACAACTGAGAGTGAGAATGAAGCAGTCAAGGGGGGAAGTGACTCCCAATCCAACTAACTTGGCCTTCCGGATAGCCTAAATGCACTTATTTCTCATTTCCCTGAACGACAGACAGTCAGCCTGGGTATTTGTGTGCTGAGCCTTTCGCCAAATGGGGTTTATGAGGTGGAGTAACTCTGCCAGATCCCGGTCGAACCAGGGGCTGAACCTGTTTCTAATTATAATTTCCTTTATGGGGCTTGCTTGTTAACAATACCACTATGAAGATGAAAAAAGAAGGTCTTCGACAGAGAAGATTAGCTTAGCTAGCTGATTCTATACCAATTTACAGTGGCCAGGTCATGAAGAAAGGCTTGCTCATTATAGTTTTTCAGCAACCGTCTATGACAAATCAGGACAGGTCGTTTAACTGAGCAGCCATTAAGAACACAGGCTGTGAAACAGTGATCACTATGGTCATTACAGAAAACACCAGACTGATACCTATCAGGATTATTTGTGAGGATAACATCAAGGAGAGTAGCCTTTTCTGGGTGTTTGGAATCATACCTTGTGGGATTGGTAATAATCTGAGAGAGGTTTAAGGGAGTCCCATTGTTTGAGACTTGGTCAGGTGGTTTAAGCATTTCGCAGTTTAGGTTGCCTAGCAGGACAAATTCAGATTTAGTGTAATGGGCCACGAGAGAGTTTAGGGCAGGTAGGGTACAGGCCGGTGTTGATGGTGGACGATAACACTCAGCAACAGTAAACAAAGACCTATCGGAAAGATGAATGCTTAAAACCAGCAAATCAAATTGTTTGTGGACAGATGGTGACAACCGAACATTGTTCCTTGGTAAAGATTGCCACTCCACCACCTTTGGAAGATCTGTCTTGCCAAAAAAAGTTATAACCAGAAAGGTTCGCATCAGTGTTCAGAACACTCTTTCATAACCACATCTCAGTAATGATGTTGCTCAATTGCTCAATGTTTGGTATTAAGCTTCTAGTGTTAAAGTGCAGAAAACCCAGGCTTTTATGAGAGAAAAAATGAGTGAAGCAGAAATCAGAGCACAAGTCAGAATTGGGGATAGCAACAGTAGACAGGCCAGGGTGTAAATACATATTTCCATATATTATCAGAAGTAAGACAATCAGGGCACGGCAGAAAACACGGAGAGCATGACATTTGAATGTGCATCAGATGGCAACAAGATCATATTGTACAGCAATTTCATTTGGTTACATGAATATAAAGCCGGCAAGAGGTGGTTAGAATAGGATGGGAGGCCAAGAGACTGTGTAACCAATAGAGAGGCAGAGTCCCCAGTGTGGGAACAAAAAGTATATGTTCCACGGTCGGGTAAACGAGCCAGTTCATAGTAAAAAAAGCACGCAAGAGTCATAGAGCAAATAGCATATAGCACAAGAAAAACTAAACTTGAAAGAGTCACTCGCCCCAACAAAATAGGCTATAAAATTCTAAGATAAAGAAATAAATTGTAGACTATGCTATTTAATTATAGTGTTTCTGAGTAATAATAAGCTTCACAAGTTAATTAGCCTACATAAAATTCAGATCAGTCCAAAGTCCGTTGTGTGTGTGTGTATGTGCGTGTGTGCTGGAAGCAAGTGAAAGCTCAGGAGAGAGGAGGGTGTGTAGTGGGGGTACCTGTACCAGACAGGGGCAGATAGGCCAGGGCAGGAGGGGAGCAGATCTCCCGGTGGGATCCAAGCAGCAGTGCAGCAGGCAACGGGAGTAGGTGTCACACCCGCTTGGGAGAAGCTTTAGTCGGGAGGCTGTAGGAGAGGAGGTGTTCAACCTTACCAGATAGGTGCGTCTTGGAGCAGATAAAAGCATCCGAAGCGAAAAGTTTAACGATAAACGTTGGGCGAAGATAAAACCAAGCCACTGGTAAAAACACAAAGTTCCAAAGCCTTCAAACATTGTCCGCTCATTCACCCTTGCACATACACACAACACACATACCCACACACACACCAAAATCTGCTGTGTCCTTTATTTTGGCCACAAAGTGCTGCGTATGTACTCTCTAGGTCAGGGATCATCAGCGAAAGTAGATTCAACCGCAGGCCAATGTTTTTCTTAAGCGGATGGTCGGGGGGACTGCAAATTGACCACACAAAGCCCAAACAGATGTATCATTCATTTGACTAAAACCTTGCTTACATTTGTATACGATCACATACTGTATATCTCTCAATTATGCGTGGGAATACTTCCAACAGACTTCCAAAATCCAAATCACTTGGAGCTGATCTGCTGGTGTTTATACAGTCTTTTATGTCCAACAATAAAAAAAATTACCTTGGGGAGCCAAATAAAATCTTGGCCCGCCAGTTGGGGAACCCTGCTCTAAGGCGTTGTAATCTGGCCAAACTAAATTCATCTCCTGTCCAAAGACCTCTTGCTTTAGAGGTGTTCTTAGACTCCAAGCTGCAAGACATCATTCCCCAGACAGACAACTAGACAGTCAGACAAACAGAGACAGACAGACAGCTAGACGGGTAGACAAACACAGACAGACAGACAGACAGACAGACAGACAGACAGACAGACAGACAGACAGACAGACAGACAGACAGACAGACAGACAGGCGGGCGGGCGGACGGACGGACGGACGGACGGACGGACGGACGGACGGACGGACGGACGGACGGACGGACAGACAGACAGCTAGAGGGCAGACAAACAGAGACAGAAAGACAGCTAGAGGGCAGACAAACAGAGACAGAAAGACAGCTAAAGGGCAGACAAACAGAGACAGAAAGACAGACAGACAGCTAGATGGACAGACAAACAGAGACAGAAAGACAGACAGCTAGATGGACAGACAAACACAAACAGACAGACAGACAGCTAGAGGGCAGACAAACAGAGACAGACAGACAGACAGACAGCTAGAGGGCAGACAAACAGAGACAGAAAGACAGCTAGAGGGCAGACAAACAGAGACAGAAAGACAGACAGACAGATGGACAGACAAACAGAGACAGAAAGACAGACAGACAGCTAGATGGACAGACAAACACAAACAGACAGACAGACAGCTAGAGGGCAGACAAACAGAGACAGACAGACAGACAGACAGGCAGCTAGATGGACAGACAGACAGACAGACAGACAGCTAGATGACAGACAGACAGACAGACAGACAGACAGACAGACAGACAGACAGACAGACAGACAGACAGACAGCTAGAGGGCAGACAAACAGAGACAGAAAGACAGACAGACAGCTAGATGGACAGACAAACACAAACAGACAGACAGACAGCTAGAGGGCAGACAAACAGAGACAGACAGACAGACAGACAGGCAGTTAGATGGACAGACGGACAGACAGCTAGAGGGCAGACAAACAGAGACAGACATACAGACAGGCAGCTAGATGGACAGACAAACACAAACAGACAGACAGCTAGAGGGCAGACAAACAGAGACAGACAGACAGACAGACAGACAGACAGACAGACAGACAGCTAGACGGACAGACAAACAGAGACAGACAGACAGACAGACAGACAGACAGACAGACAGACAGCTAGATGGACAGACAAACAGAGACAGACAGACAGCTAGACAGCTAGACAGCTAGACAGCTAGACAGCTAGACAGACAGACAGACAGACAGACAGACAGACAGACAGACAGCAAGAGGGCAGACAGACAGACAGGTGAGCCATCAGGGAAAGAGGCAGGCAGACTGGTAGGTAGGATGGCAGACAGGCAAGCAGGCAGACGATAGATACCTTGTGGTCAGATAGTTATAAAACATTAAAGAAGGAGCAGCTCTAATCCACCCATCTGGTCTGTTCTACCTGCAGTGGGACTCCACAGTGACTCATACATCACTCGTCCTCCAAGGCCATGTCACGTTAAAGAGACCACAGTGTCTCTCCTGGACAGCAGGTATTGTGGACACCGGAGCTCCATTGCAGACTAAAGCTAACGACAAAGAGCTTAACCAGAGAGGTAGATAAGCAACTCTGGATAACATATCTTTGATATTTTTATTAATTTCTTATATTACATAGAGACTCACTTCTATCTCATGTTGGGGTTTGAGGAGAGACCGTGAAATAGAGATGTCATCTCTTCTGAAAGACAGCTCTGCGCTGGTGTCTTCTGGTGAGGTAGGGTAGCGTTGCTCTAATGTTTGATTAATGTGTGTGATTCCTGGTGATGACACGGTGTGTGTGTGTGTGTGTGTGTGTGTGTTGTGGGCTTGTTGTTCCAGTTCCAGCAGTAACACATGGAACACAGGCAGAACCCAGGTGCAGAAAGGCTGAGACACAACGGGGAGAAGAACCTGTCTGATACATCTGACTCATCACAATGGGAGTGGCGCTCTAGCCAACTAGCCAACCTGCTATGCCCTCAGGACATCTGATTGGGTCGAGGCGTGCCATCTCTCTTCTCCAATCAACATTACCTATTCTAATTCATGGATTTATGGGCAGTAAGGTGCAGAGAGGACCTTATTATATGGACATAAGGACATGGAACATCAAACAGATGTATTTACTGTCTAAGTATTGTTAATAGCCTGTCTGTCCCCGCTTTATGCCACGGTGAAGAAACAGCCCAAAAGATGCATTAGCTCTGAATTGACAGTGAGACAATTAGACCGATAAATATTAGTTATGTTCCTGAATAACACAGATGAAAGGAAAGCGTGTAAATTCATGCAGTACTTCTCCATCTTAAATTTGGGGCCACTGCAGCCTTTCATTAGGAAGTAAATAGCACACTGATCCCAGACAAAGTCTTTGAACAACAGAATGGTAATGAACGAGGGGATTGAGGAAAAGGAAACGCTGTGATTGGGGAGGAGAAAAGAAATTGGGAGATTAATGGAGCTGTACTTGTCCAGACTGTCAGATCACTGATGGCTCTGTGTGACTGGTTTTGGGGCTTTCTGGTGACTGTGACCTAAGTATATCTGCAATATCGCCATTACCCGTAAGCATTTCAGCACAGAGAGAAGAGGGACAGGACTGTACATAAGACTGGTGGGTTACAGTGGGTTAGGAACTATGTACTGAAGGTTCAGTCAGTCATGTACTAGAGTTGCAGTAGGTTAGAACCCTGCATAGTATTGGCTTTAATGTGACTTGACTGTGCATTGTACTGGTTTCCTTAAGTTAGGACCCTATATCATAGTAGTGATTGTGGGAAATGACCCTGCAAAAGGGTTCAAGTAACAGACACGTCTCAACATCAACTGTTCAGGGGATTGCAGCAAAGAAACCACTACTAAAGGACACCAACGAGAAGAAGAGACTTGCTTGGGCCAAGAAACACCAGCAATGGACATTAGACCAGTGGAAATATTTCATTTGGTCTGATGAGTCCATGAGTCCAAATGTGAGATTTTTGGTTCCAACCGCCGTGTCTTTGTGAGATGCAGAGTAGGTAAACGGATGATCTCCGCATGTGTGGTTCCCACCGTGAAGCATGGAGGAGGAGATGTAATGGTGCGGGGGTGCTTTGCTGGTGACACTCTGTTATTTATTTAGAATTCAAGGCACACTTAACCAGCATGTCTACCACAGCATTGTGCAGCGATACGCCATCCCATCTGGTTTGGGTAAAATAGCCCTTACCCAACACTCCTCCAGGCTGTGTAAGGGCTATTTTACCAAGAAGGAGAGTGATGGAGTGCTGCATCAGATGACCTGGCATCCATAATCACCCGACCTCAAACCAATTGAGATGGTTTGGGATGAGTTGGACCGCAGAGTGAATGAAAAGCAGCCAACAAGTGCTCAGCATATGTGGGAACTCCTTCAAGACTGTTGGAAAAGCATTCCAGGTGAAGCTGGTTGAGACAATGCCAAGAGTGTGCAAAGCTGTCATCACGGGAAAGGGTGGCTACTTTGAAGATTCTAAAATCTAAAATATATTTTGATTTGTTTAACACTTTTTTGTTTACTACATGATTCCATATGTGTTATTTCATAGTTTTGATGTTTTCACCATTATTCAACAATGTAGAAAATAGTAAAAAATAAAGAAAAACCATTGAATGAGTAGGTGTGACCAAACTTTTGACTGGTACTCTCTCTCTATATATATATATAAACATTTTATAACCGGTACCGGTTACTTTCAGACAAGTCATGAGATGTCCGATTTTCAGGATGTCTCATGCTCTGACAAACATCGCTCTAGCTCTGTCACCTTTCACCGCAGATGTGGAAGTGTGACAAAGGTGGATGCGGTTGAGGCAAAAAAACAGATATCGCTAGCTCTTTAGGGGGTCCAGGGGGTCCAGTTTCTTCTCTAGGGGGTCCATTACCGTGGTGTGATGGTGTTGGCAGCGATTTAAATGGACCAAAAATATTTACAAAATAAACACACCAGCCTTCTGTAGCACTGTTCACAAAGACCAGCGCTCCATTAATTGTGTTCGTTATGTTAGACCATAACGAACACAATTGAATTAATTTTGCCCCGGGGGCTGCGTTTGGTTGATTTTGGAATTTTAAATACTCCCTGAGTTTCTAGTGATTATTAGCGAGCTGAACAGTCATAAAAGCTGCATGGACTGTATGGGCCTCTTTGGTTGTCTTCCTTAAATTGATTCCTGTAGAGACTCTGGACTGGTTTCATAAAGTTCTTGTTTAGAGAGAAGATGAGAAAGAGGAGAGGAAACAGAGGAGAGTAAAAGGAACAAAGAGAGGCTTGTTAGAGACCGCACATGACTCTCTACTGACAGGGCCTCTTTGGAAAAGCATCCATTACTTGATTGACCATCAGGGCAAAAGTCATCAGTGTAAAGTCATGTGAAGCTATGGTCATGGATTGGGGTCGGATTCACCTCTAATTAGTCAATTCAGAGGATGAATTGGAAATTGACTGAATTAATTCAAAATGTGCCCATTAGTTTCTATGAGGAATTTTCAACTAGTGATATTAATTTCAACTTACCTCCTAAATTGAGTGAATTGAGATGGAATTGACACAAAACACTGGCAGATAACCTCAAATGACTTAGAAAGAAAACAAAATCCTGGCTGTATGAACTCATACATTATTCAAGTCTTCTCAGCATAATGGGTAATGAAGTCAATTTGTGGTTCAATGTGAATCTCCCCAATGTCTCCCCATGCTCTACAGTAAACTACAGTACAAACGTAATGGACTCACATGGCCTTTCCGTTTATCCTTGGAACTATGAGATATTCAGTTCCCTGTAGACAGAGGTCAGGGCTTGCCTAGAGTAGACCACAGACGCCCAGTAGTAAACTCCTCATTGTCATGGCGATATCATATCATAACCTAATGGGACCACCTCATCTCTGTCTTACAGCTGGTCTGTACCACACACATGTAAACACAAACTCTCTCTCTCTCTCTCTCTCTCTCTCTCTCTCTCTCTCTCTCTCTCTCTCTCTCTCTCTCTCTCTCTCTCTCTCTCTCTCTCTCTCTCTCTCTCTCTCTCTCTCTCTCTCTCTCTCTCTCTCTCTCTCTCTCTCTCTCTCTCTCTCTCTCTCTCTCTCTCTCTCTCTCTCTCTCTCTCTCTCTCGCTCTCTCTCTCTCTCTCTCAAAAAATTCAAAAATTCAAAATTCAAGCTGCTTTATTGGCATGAAAAACATTGTGTCAATATTGCCAAAGCAACAATGTATACAATATACATTGTAATACAATTAAAACAATGACAAATAATAATATAGAATGGCAGTAAATAATAATACAAAATTAAATATAAAAATAGTAACAATAAAATGGTAACAGTCAATAGTCGAATGTTATGTATGGTGTAATGCACCACTACCACCACCACCATCTTTAAACTGCTATCATTACCATTACCACCCATACCATTACTATTTGGAATGATAGACAACAATAATAATACTAATAACAATAACAGTAAAAACAATAACAGTCATAATAAGTAAGTTACTGCTTACTATGCAGATGTTATTATTCAGTGTCCCTCAGGCTATGGCAAGCAAATACATATTTGGCTGCAAGAGGAGCCATTGCTCCTTCGCCCATGAGTATTTTTAGTTTTTCCTCTGGGTTTAATAAGTTAAAATTTGGAATAAATGTAGTCATTTCTGTGAATAATGAATCTCTT
Organism: Salvelinus alpinus; assembly: GCF_045679555.1. Lineage (NCBI taxonomy): Eukaryota > Metazoa > Chordata > Actinopteri > Salmoniformes > Salmonidae > Salvelinus > Salvelinus alpinus. The sequence goes on from NC_092091.1 coordinate 58,868,620, forward strand.
GGTGAGGAATATTTATCACAGTAAAGGAGAAAGTGCATCTCTGTTTCTACCTCCCCTGTCGTGCAGTGACCACATACACGCTCCTCTTTGGGTAGCCATGTCTTTTTATGTCTGCCGGTTTCTATTGCCAATCGGTGGTCACTCAGCCTGTACTTGGTAAGGATCTGTCTCTGCTTCGAATCTCTGACAGAGTAGAGATATTCAGCCAATTCATATTCTCTGTTTAGGGTCAGATAGCAATTTAGTCGGCTTTGGGATTTTGTTTCGTTTTTCCAATGTTGTAAATATGAGTCCTTTGATTGGTTCATGATTTTGTTTATTGGAATTCTTTGTTTTGAAGCAGTGCTGGTGTCAGCTTGGTTGGTTAGGTCCAACACCAGCTGACTGAGAGGGCTCGTTTCTGGGCTCAGCTCTTGGGTTTGAAGTGCTTTAAATTGCAGACTCGAATTTGGACTTGAATTTAGATGTAGCCAAAATTTTAATGATCTTTTCTGTATTTTCATTATTACTGGAAAGCGGCCCAATTCTGCCCTACATGCATTAGTTGGTGTATTTCTCTGGACTTGTAGGATTTTCCGACAGAATTCTGCATGTAGGGTTTCAATTGGATGTTTGTCCCACATTTTAAAGTCCAGTTTATTGAGTGGCCCCCAAACCTCACTTCCGTAAAGAGCTATTGGTAGGATTACACTGTCAAATATTTTGGTCCAAATTCTAATTGGGATGTTGATTTTGAATAATTTCATTTTTATTGCATACAATGCTCTGCGGGCTTTTTCTTTGAGTGCATTCACTGCCATATTAAAGTTTCCCGATGCAGATATGGTCAGACCAAGGTAGGTGTAATTTTTTGTGTGTTCAATTATGGTGTTGTTCAGGGTGAATTTATATTTGTGTTTCTGACATCTGTTTTGTTTTTGGAAAATCATGATTTTAGTTTTTGGGAAATTTACTGCCAGGGCCCAATTATGGCAATATTGCTCTACAATATTAATGTTCTGTTGAAGACCTTCTTTGGTTGGTGATAGAAGTACCAAGTCATCAGCATATAGCAGGTATTTCACCTCTGTGTCAAATAGTGTGAGTCCTGGGGCTGGAGAATGGTCCAACATGTCTGCTAATTCATTGATATAAATGTTGAAAAGATTTGGACTCAAACTACAGCCTTGTCTCACACCTCGACATTGTGAAAAGAATTCTGTTCTTTGGTTTTTGATTTTTATTGCACACTTGTTTTCTGTGTACATACATTTTATTAAGTCATACACCTTACCACCAAGCCCACTTTGTAGAATTTTGTAGAATAGCCCTTCGTGCCAAATAGAATCAAATGCTTTTTTAAAGTCAATAAAGCAAGCAAAGATTTTGCCCTCTTTTTTTTGGTGGACGTGTTTATTAATTAGTGTGTGTAAGGTGTATATATGGTCAGTAGTGCGATGGTTAGGGAGAAAGCCAATTTGACATTTAGTTATTACATTTTTTTCTTGAAGAAAGGTTTGGATTCTTGAATTCAAAATGCTACAGAAAACCTTTCCCAAGTTACTGTTTACACAAATTCCCCTGTAATTATTGGGGTCTGATTTGTCTCCACTTTTGTGGATAGGGGAGATGAGCCCCTGGTTCCAGACATCAGGGAAGCAGCCAGAAGTTAAAACCATGTTGAACAATTTAAGCACAGCATTTTGCAACTCAGGTGTGCTGTTTTTCAGCATTTCATTTCTGATGTTGTCTAGACCACAAGCCTTCTTTGATTTAATAGATTTGAGCTTTTCATTTAGTTCTTGTTGGGTTATTGGGTAATCTAATGGATTTTGGTTATTTTTAATGACTGATTCAAGGATGTTCAATTTTTCTTTAATTTCTAATTGGTTCTGTTTTAAGTCTTTTTGTGGGATGTTTTTGTATAGATTATCAAAATAAGTTTTCCAAATTCCTACATCTTGTATGGCTAATTCTTGTGGCTTTGTTGTGCTTAAATTGTTCCACATGTCCCAGAACTGATTTTGGTCAATTGCGTTTTCAATTTCATCAAGTGTCTTGTTGGTATAATTCAGTTTCTTGCGTTTCAGTGTATGTTTATACTGTTTCAGAGTTTCAAAGTATTCATATCGTAGCTCTGGGTTGTTTTGCTGCTTATGTTTTTTGTTTGACATTTGTCTTAGGTGTTTTCTAATTGTTTTACATTCATTATCAAACCATTTGTCAGAAACATTTTGTTTTTTGTTTCTGATGTTGCATTTCTTTGGTTTTCTCAAATTTGCTTTCGATGCTGCTTTTTGGAATATGCAGTTGATGTTTAGAGTAGCCGAATTGACACCATCTTTATTGTTTTGGTATTGTGAGTTATTGAAAAACTGTATAGAGTTCATCATTTCTTTTGAGTTCAATGTTTCAATGAATCTCTCTGCACTGTTTGGAGCCCATCTGTATGATTGGTTTATGTTGAATAGTTTATTGGGCAGTTTTTTTGAATGAATATTGCCGGTTAATTTCTTCAAGAACACGTTGATCTGACTGTGATCTGACAATGGTGTCTGTGGTCTGACAGTGAATGCACTAATGGAGGAGGGGTCAATGTCCGTGATGGCATAATCGACTACACTTGTCCCAAGAGCTGAGCAGTAAGTAAACTGACCTAAAGAGTCCCCTCTGATTCTACCATTAAGCATGTACAGGCCTAAGGCTCGACAGAGATGCACTAACTCCTTCCCATTTTTGTTCAGTATTTGGTCAGGACTGTTTATATTATTTATAATAGGGCTGCTGTACAAGGAGGGGTGACCAAATATGTGGTGGTTACCTCCCGCATCAGTGTAGTCAGGCTCAGAACCTGTTCTTGCATTGAAATCTCCACAAAGAAGCACTTTACCCTCTGCCTGAAATGTAATGATTTCTGTATGGAGATTGTCAAAAAACTGATCATCATAATATGGTGAATCTGAAGGAGGAGCATAAGCTGCACATATGTACACATCATTGTCACAATAGATTGTACCTTTGTTAAGTTTTAGCCAAATGTGACTGGTACCTTTTTTCATTTCATTCAGTGCCAAGTCCTGCTTATGCCAAATGATGATTCCACCTGAGTCTCGGCCCCGTTTAACATTTTTATGTTTGATTGATGGTAGTAAGCTTTCTCTATACCCTGAGGGACACTGAGTATCTATGTCTCCACGACACCATGTTTCCAGTAGGATTATGATGTCCTGTCCCTGGATGTTTTTAATAAATTCTGGATTTGTTGTTTTATAACCAAAATGTGAAGAGTAAAGTCCCTGGATATTCCAAGAGCTGATAGTTAATGATCTCATTTATAATAAGTGATATTCACTGGTTTGAGTAAAGTACATTGAAAACAATACAAAATAATATATATATATACATATACATATACATATACACACACACACACACACACACACACACACACACACACACACACACACACACACACACACACACACACACACACACACACACACACACATCTCTCTCTCTCTCTCTCTCTCTCTCTCTCTCTCTCTCTCTCTCTCTCTCTCTCTCTCTCTCTCTCTCTCTCTCTCTCTCTCTCTCTCTCTCTCTCTCTCTCTCTCTCTCTCTCTCTCTCTCTCTCTCTCTCTCTCTCTCTCTCTCTCTCTCTCTCTCTCTCTCTCTCTCTCTCTCTCTCTCTCTCTCTCTCTCTCTCTCTCTCTCTCTCTCTCTCTCTCTCTCTCTCTCTCTCTCTCTCTCTCTCTCTCTCTCTCTCTCTCTCTCTCATATATTGGTAGACTCTGTGAGTGTCTGAATTCTGTTTCTGCTCCTCCAACTCCTCTCCCTCCCCTTCTCCTTTACTCTTTTCATGTCTTCTCTCTGGGTCCATCATCCCCTCAGTCTTCTGGCTCCAGGAGTCTGGCTGTCTGCTCCTTAAATAGAGCTGACCTCAGTTCAGACGCTGGAGCTGCTTCTGTCTTTAACTCTGCAGAGGAACTGAAGGAGCTCATTTTACACACACACACACACACGCACGTGTGTACGTGTGTTTATGGTATGTGTGTGTGTCTTGCTTATTTATATAACACACACCCCTCCCTGCATGCCTGGTAGTCTAATTGAAGTTAGACCTTTCCCTAGGTTTTGCATATTAGGTCCAAGGATAAACTAAAAGGTCACGTGAGCCCATATACAGTCAATCTGGGGAGACATTAGGGATATTTACAAAGAACCAGAAATTCACTTCATTACCCAGCTTTCATATGCTGAGAAACCTTGAATAATGCATGAGATCACAATGAGATCACCATGGGGACAAAAACACACCAATAACAATACTAATGGTAGTGTTAGGATAGAACAAACAGACTCAGTAGAGGGAATATTCCTCTTCTCTTCTTTAAATTGGGGTTTGCCATAATACCGTACGCCGCAGCACCTGGAGGTTGTTGTGGAAATATTCTTACACAGGGACACTCAAAGTCAATCTTAAGTGAATCATTGTTTATTTGTCAGCGCGCTGGAGAGGCTCCAACCAACTCAATGCACCATAGTACACATGTCAATCAGGAGCTCTTCTTCGGGCAGACCCAGCAGTTGTCTTATACACGGCTACTCACAGACACGTTATATTTGCATGATTTAGCATAATTCATTAATCATTACTGTGTTGTTTCAGTCATGTGACCGACCAATACTGTTTCATAAAATGTGAAATACCAATACTCACAATGCTTCTTTCTCTCTAAGCTGAGACCTTGAAACTGAGATATCTTTTGTATGTTCTCAAAACACGGTCTGGGCGTACTGCCAAATTGCAGCTATCGATAGGTGATTTGTACAGTCCGCCACTTGCATGAACACAGAAATTGGTTTATAGAACAGCATATGAATATAACAGAGAAATTAGTGATAAGAAAAGCACAGACATTAAAATTCCCATTACATTCCATCCTCTTATCACTGTGTGTGATAATAATCATTACATTTTAATGTAAGCATTTAGATTTTAGCTTCTATATCAAAATATTCTACACTCTATTAAAGTAAGGGAAATCAACACAGAAAAAACCCTAGACACTTCATAATTTCAATCCTTTATTCTGGGTTTTACGATCCACTTAGTATGGTAATACTAGAATCATAATGAAGGTTATACTTTATTAATGGGAGTGAGTATTAAAAAATACATAACGGATCTGTAGATTCAGAGGTGAATAAATCTCTCGATGTTAACCATTGTTTCCATATTTCTTACCACAATCGGGATGCATTGACCTGTCCCTGGGACATACACCTAGTCAAAAATACAATTCTGCTAAGACTTTCAAAAGGTTGGTGCTGGCTCATCAGATCAGTGTTCCACTTAATGTAAACAGGTTAAGGGTTTAGATTTCCTTACCGTCAACTTGTTAAAGGAAAAGAACAGTGGCAAATGGGAGCACATCCAGAGTTCCGATCCTCTGTAGGAGTAGAAAACAAGAGAGCTACTGAAATCTTATCAGCCAGAGAGGAACATCGCCTCACAGCATGTTTTTAATAACATTTCACAGGGAAGAGAAAGAGAACATCTTATAACAGTTTCACACCAAACTTGATAAGAATGAGATTGGGGCAAGGTTTGCCCAAGCTACAATCTCGTCTCTCCTCATTTTTTTAGGGCACAGCTCTGTCTCTAGAAGCCTTGTCTTCCAAATCATAATTATAATTATTGATACATCATCCAACCCAAATTTAGAATGACAGACATTAGCGCTTCACGTTGGTTCTATCACTTTAATTTAAGACCCTCACTTTTCTCATCACCCGTGGTAATGACAGATTGGTATTTCCATGCATTCGTAGTCTAAATTATTACACGTTTTGCAGTGTGCAGACCTCCACAATCAACCTGATACCCCAAATGAACAATTTTGGACAAGCCTAAATCAATTACTGGCATGGTTGACCACCCCCCCCCCCTCACGGCACTCATTCTTCCCGGCGTTTCTTCATGTTCTTCTTCAGATAGTGTTTCAGTTTGTCCTTTTAATGGCACATGTTCAAAGTGGATGACCCTTGATGATGTCTCGCAACCGAGCCGCCGCTGTTCTTTACAGCCATTATCTTTACAGCCATTATCTTTACAGCCATTTACAGCCACTTTGTCCATTTTCCTACCAGCACACCAGGAACATGAGCGAAGTTTGGACTGGATCTCTCTCCATGCTCACTCCATAAGCACCCCATGTCGCTCCTGAGAGAAAAAGCATGAGAGAAAAGGCAGTTGATAGCTTCGACTGGTGTGGACAGGTTTCTGGCTCGGACTCAGGTCTCACGGTAGACGTGGTGAAGGACCATACTGAACGCCATTTTTGCCATTTTCAGCCAGTTAGAGGGGGTGTAGAGGTTCACACTGTTCTTGGCCGAATTATCTTCAATGCATCTAGATACCATCTGTGGCCACCATTCCATTACCCCGAGAGAGGACACACCAGAACAACAGTTTAGTTTAGAATAACAACACACAGCTAAAAATGGCAAAAATGGCTATCAGTATGTTTTATATTTTCAATCAGAAAACCAGGGTCTGTAGTGACGCCTCTAGCACTGAGATGTAGTGCCTTAGACCGCTGAACCAGGGTCTGTAGTGACGCCTCTAGCACTGAGATGCATATACCTGATAACATTGTTTTGCATGACCTGCATTCTCTTTTTCAGCTCTGACAAAATGCAATTCCTTACTCAGGGTATCCTTTATGTAAACTGTATCCTTTCCTGATACCAGTATGGCTGAATCATCAGCATAAAGCAGGAGTTTTCACTTTACTCTATCTGGCATATCATTAATGTATATAAGAAATAAGAGAGGCCATAAAATTGATCCCTGCGGTACTCCACAGGATATTTCTTTGGCCTCTGACAGAACATCACCAACATTACATATTTGTGTTCTGTTGGTCAGATAAGACCTAAATCAATTCACTGCTACATAATTTAGACCCATGCATTTCAGTTTCATCAGGAGAATATCATGGTCCACAGTGTCAAAAGCTTTCTGCAAGTCTAACTTGACCATACCTGTATAGTTCCCCTTCTCACTTTCCTGCTTAATGTGGTCAATAAGGCAAGTATCAGTGGAATGAGCTGTTCTAAAGCCAGATTGTAGTTCATAAAGAAGTTCGCACTTGAGAAGGTATCTCTCAAGTTGATTAAAATGAATCTCTCAACAACTTTGGATAAGATGCTGAGGATCGACACAGGCCTGTAGTTTCCTACATTTGTTTTACTGCTCTTCTTGTGGAGCAGAACCACCCGGATTGTTTTGAGATCATTGGGAAATGTACGTTGGTATAAGGGCACAAGGTGAGACCCAGATGCAGACACGGGAGGCAGATAGTTTGAGTCTCTGATATTTACTATAATCCAAGGGGTAGGCAAGAGAATGGTCGTGGACAGGCAAAATATCAAAACCAGGTCAGAGTCCAGAAGGTACAGAATGGTAGGCAGGCTCGAGGTCAGGGCAGGCAGATTGGTCAGGCAGGCGGGTTCAGATTGGTCCAGACAGGCAAGGGTCACAACCGGGAGGACTAGCAAAACAGAGAGAAGGAAAAACAGGAGAACGGGAAAAAACACGCTGGTTGACTTGAAAAAAAAGACGAACTGGCAACAGATAAGCAGGGAACACAGGAATAAGTACCCAGGGACTAATGAGGAAAACAGGTGACACCTGGAGGTGGGTGGAGACAATCACAAAGACAGGTGAAACAGATCAGGGCGTGACAGTTGGCAGAAATGCCTTCTGGAACAAGTTAACTTTCATGTGCCTTATTAATAACACACTTGTATGCCATCTGAAATACGAAGACAATTGTTAAATTATGAGCCTAGTTGGTTTAGCCATTGAAAAAAACAGGAACCTTCCCGATAGCCATGATTGGCTGAGATAATGGATGAGCTGGACATGCCGAGAGATGAGTTTAGATTGGTCTGCCATGTGTAGCACGCTTCTGTCTATAACATGAGCTGCTTAGTATGTGTAGCTAATCCTTTTTAAAGCATATTTTTTTAAAAACATATCACAAAGAACTGCAAAAGTGTTGCTAAGTCTGTCCAGGACCGAGTTTTGGAGGACCGAGTTTTGAAATCAGTGGAATGCCCGGTGGAAGCAGAGTATAAAAGCTAAGGTGATAGAAAAAATTCAGGTGTTTGATTGAAAATGCAGAGGGAGTCAAAAAGAGAACACAGAAGGCTGTTGTATAAAACACTTGTCTCCCGATTACGTCTTCAAACTAAGGGCAAGCATGGCATCTGTGACAGAGAGGGAGAAGTGTTGATCCATGTACAGTGGGGAGAACAAGTATTTGATACACTGCCGATTTTGCAGGTTTTCCTACTTACAAAGCATGTAGAGTTCTGTAATTTTTATCATAGGTACACTTCAACTGTGAGAGACGGAATCTAAAACAAAAATCCAGAAAATCACATTGTATGATTTTTAAGTAATTAATTTGCATTTTATTGCATGACTTAAGTATTTGATCACCTACCAACCAGTAAGAATTCCGGCTCTCACAGACCTGTTAGTTTTTCTTTAAGAAGCCCTCCTGTTCTCCACTTATTACCTGTATTAACTGCACCTGTTTGAACTCGTTACCTGTATAAAAGACACCTGTCCACACACTCAATCAAACAGATTCCAACCTCTCCACAATGGCCAAGACCAGAGAGCTGTGTAAGGACATCAGGGATAAAATTGTAGACCTGCACACGGCTGGGATGGGCTACAGGACAATAGGCAAGCAGCTTGGTGAGAAGGCAACAACTGTTAGCGCAATTATTAGAAAATGGAAGAAGTTCAAGATGACGGTCAATCACCCTCGGTCTGGGGCTCCATGCAAGATCTCACCTCGTGGGGCATCAATGATCATGAGAAAGGTGAGGGATCAGCCCAGAACTACACGGCAGGACCTGGTCAATGACCCGAAGAGAGCTGAGACCACAGTCTCAAAGAAAACCATTAGTAAAACACTACGCCGTCATGGATTAAAATCCTGCAGCGCACACAAGGTCCCTTTGATCAAGCCAGCGCATGTCCAGGCCCGTCTGAAGTTTGCCAATGACCATCTGGATGATCCAGAGGAGGAATGGGAGAAGGTCATGTGGTCTGATGAGACAAAAATAGAGCTTTTTGGTCTAAACTCCACTCGCTGTATTTGGAGGAAGAAGAAGGATGAGTACAACCCCAAGAACACCATCCCAACCGTGAAGCATGGAGGTGGAAACATCATTCTTTGGGGATACTTTTCTGCAAAGGGGACAGGACGACTGCACCGTATTGAGGGGAGGATGGATGGGGCCATGTATCGCAAGATCTTGGCCAACAACCTCCTTCCCTCAATAAGAGCATTGAAGATGGGTCGTGGCTGGGTCTTCCAGCATGACAACGACCCAAAACACACAGCCAGGGCAACTAAGGAGTGGCTCTGTAAGAAGCATCTCAAGGTCCTGGAGTGGTCTAGCCAGTCTCCAGACCTGAACCCAATAGAAAATCTTTGGAGGGAGCTGAAAGTCCGTATTGCCCAGCGACAGCCCCGAAACCTGAAGGACCTGGAGAAGGTCTGTATGGAGGAGTGGGCCAAAATCCCTGCTGCAGTGTGTGCAAACCTGGTCAAGAACTACAGGAAATGTATGATCTCTGTAATTGCAAACAAAGGTTTCTGTACCAAATATTAAGTTCTGCTTTTCTGATGTATCAAATACTTATGTCATGCAATAAAATGCAAATTAATTACTTAAAAATCATACAATGTGATTTTCTGGATTTTTGTTTTAGATTCCGTCTCTCACAGTTGAAGTGTACGTATGATAAAAATTACAGACCTCTACATGCTTTGTAAGTAGGAAAACCTGCAAAATCGGCAGTGTATCAAATACTTGTTCTCCCCACTGTATATGGGTAAGAGAGTCTACATTATCAGATATTATACGTTTCTCATTTTGTAAGAAAGTTGCTTTGATTGCAAAAGCATACTGTTAGCTAGCTAGCTAATGTTGCTGGCAGGCTCACTAGCTAACGTTATGTGTATGATCTGTGTAGTAATATTATCTGTATCTCAGAGCCATTGGCATTGCTAATTTTAGCCTAATGGTAGCTAGCTAGCTACCATTGAACCTTGCTAGTTGGTTAGCTTTAGCTACCTGTAGACTCATGCAGGGTTACGATTATGGTTCATTGTTTAGCTAGCTAACTAGCTACATGTCTAAACAAAATAATCCACTATGTAAGTAACCATTTCTGTGCATGTGACAAATAAACATAGATTTTATTTGATATTGTGTGTGTTTACCGGAGATGGTAATGTGAGGAACAACATGACCAGCACCAAAGTCAAATTAGGATATAACGTTAGGCCAACGAGACAGTGTCCAATTTCTACAATTCTCTGGTAGAATGCCCTGCTTTTTTTTCTTCACAATCAAAACCGTAAGCTATTTTCTGTAATTAGCTTGCCAATAACTTGTAATGATCTTGTTGTGAATTTATTTCCCTGTAGTAATGAATACAAATTAGCTCAAGTTAAGACGTTGTCAGCTATATGATATGGTCATTATTTGAACTGGCTAGCCAGCTAAATTAACATTAGCTAACAAAAAATCTAGAAACAAACCAAAACGTTGTTTAGAAAGTTAATTTTACTTGCCTAGTCTGCTAGATTGACATATACTAAATAAATTTTTCAACCCGTTGGGTTTATTGGTGTTCAAATACACCAGTTACGCTATTTTGGACCATCAGGCTGCTGATGTCATGGAGCCTGTCATTTTTGTGTTTATACTGTCGCAGACCAGGGGGTTTGATCCAAATGTTTACACAGGTCAGACACGGACACAAGTGTGATACCTCAGTTTCAAGGGTATTTATTTAAAACAATAAAGAAAGAAAATAGAAACCGGTCTCCTCCAGGAGACCTCTTCCGGGTTACCGCCTTCTGGGCTCTGGGAAATGCTGTCTTCTCTGAGGTTGAACACAGAGTCCCTTGGTTCTAGCAGACTGTGAGGACGTCTATCCGGTAGCAACCTCTCACAACCTCCAAACTCTCCTGTTTTGGTGTCCTCCTGGCAGCTTTATGGGCCCTGTATGGTTGGTGAGCAATCAGCACCTTGACTACTCACCAGCCCCAATTAGTCCTGGCCGGAGGACCCGTCGAGACCTGGCATGTGGAATAGATATTGCTAGCAATTGTACATATGTACTGTATATAATGTTTGATAAAAACATTTATATAATGTTTTTTACAAGTGTACTGACAAGTAACAAAATTATTCCAGCTGCATCAGAAACCAATAAAGTGTTGACTTCAACTTCTGGATCAATTCATTTATGAAACGTATTTGGAAGTAAATAGCTAGAATCTTATTGCTAAAACAAAAAAATGCAGGGAGTTGGTGTATAATTTCTACTTTCATTTGTTGGCAAGTAAACATGTTTCATTAAAACAGTAGATATAGCAAATACGCTTGTATTCTAGACAAAGTTTATTTGCTCTGGAGACCAAGGTGAGATTACACAGCAGTATGCAGTTATAGCAACGTATGACATACTGTATGTACAGTAGAAGAAGAATATACCACTAACGCCTATAATAAATACTGCAGCTCTACAAAGGGAACATATGCGTATGGTGTGTTTGGGGGGTGAAGTGAGGTATTCGGAGTCACTTTGATACAAGGGGAGATTGTTGTTATGCAACCTTTCACATCTCTTTTTGAGAGTCATCAATTTCATTTTTATCCAACATACTGTCCATCGTGTGAGGGATACATTGCAATGGCCTCAACAACACCCCCAGGCAAGGGGATTCGGTGTCCTCCGCGTAGCTTCTCCCCATGTAGAACTAACTCCAAAAATAATCTGTAGGCCACCAAACGTTATTGTCTGTAAGAAAATAACAAAAACGCTATTAGACTTTTATGGGCAATCGTTGTGTACTGTCTGTATTCCTACTGTAGCAGCATGATACAGAATATGACACAGACACAAGTTAGCTGGCTACAACACACAGGTATAGTTACTCCAAGACTATAGATACTCCAAGAGTATATAGTTACTCATTATCATCAAAACCTTTCTCCAGTTTTAGTCCTAATGAGATGCACTGTGGCTAGATAGCTAACGTTAGCTCGCTAGCTTTGACGTTAGACTACAGTACATTTTGGGTAACATTATAGCCAACAAAGCTAGCTAGCTCAACTTGGCTAGCTCGGCTTGTAGTTGTACTAGCAAGCCTCGTTATGTCTGAATCAATTCCGAAATTCTACTGTACTGGACAACACTGCCTCGTTGAAAAATATAGCTCATATTGCTAGCTAACTACCGACAGCAAATCAACGTACTTGTTAATCATATGCCCTCCTGGTCCAGCTGGTCTAGGCTGCCGCTGCCAGTTGATATGGGAGGTTCTGAGGAACATATCCAGCACCCCTGTATCCATATGGAACACCAATGGTCTGTCACGTACACATGATCCATGGGGTCTGCATAGAGCCTCTCCAGTAAGAACTGTCCGCGATCTAATTTGTTGCAGCACAGACATTCCTCTTCTGTTGGCATGGCTGGACAGCACCCGCATAGGCACCACCAGACTCCACAGGATCGGGAGCAGCGGCAGCGGCTGCAGCGGCCGCTGCTTGCTGGTCTCGCAGTTCTTGTTCTCGCTGTCCCAACTCCTCTGCAGTGTATTCCTATGTAAAAAATAATATATACTGAAAGGAGAATCATCAGAAGAGGCCATTGTAATTATTTAGCGATCTCGGATAGACAGTGCACAGTAACATAGCTTTCGTGAACCTGTATAAACTAGTAAAGCGCCTGTTTTGAGAAGCCCAACTTTGAGGGTGGGAACATAACTGGACAAGGAAGTAGGGCTTCCGTCAGACTGCAATATTTACAAAGCCAGAGTAAATGAGTAAAACTAGATCTCCTGCAATGTCGTGGCAGATAGGAACATCGTTGAGACAAATCCAATGGCTCTATTGAACAAGGGCAACCATATTTACTCGCTACTAACGCGATCGTGAAATCTGCAAAACACAAAGGCCACAATAATTGCTTCAAAACATGACTCCATAATTTTTTTTGATCATGCAGCAGGCTCAATCAAACTGTGATGTCATTGATTGATCTCTCCTGGTGAGAAAATCGAGGGAGAATGGTATCTAGCGGTGAAGTTTCCCTTTATGAGATTAAGAGACAGTTCACTGGCAGTTCATTTCCCTTTCAGTCTCTTGATAATAGCCTTCGATGCATGGGAGCAAGTCCCTGAAAGCAGAGGAAAGTTATACCGAACTTTATATAGACAGACAGAGAGAGAGAGAGAGACAGAGAGAGAGAGACAGAGAGACAGAGAGACAGAGAGAGAGAGAGAGAGAGAGAGAGAGAGAGAGAGAGAGCGAGAGAGGCAAAAAGAAAGGGAGTGAGCTAAACAGTGTACAGAAAGTGTGGAGTCTCTGAGTGTGTGTCAGAGAGTGTGTGTTTACATGACTGTGTGTGGCGCAGTCCAGCTGAGAGAGGCAAAAAGAAAGGGAGTAATAGAAAACAGTTTAAAAAAGGAAATCTGTATGGAATAAATGGACTGACCTTTCTACCAACTCTATCTAGTAACACAACTCCTCATGCAGTTTTGTAATGACCAACTTTTGACTTCTGCGGGGGTGAAATAATGGTACACCACAGGATAGTGTTTCGGACACCTGGGTCTGGAAATCAATAATCCATGTCAATGGAGGGAACAAAGAATAAGCAATTTAATCAATTCTAATGATACTGCAGCAACTGTTTCAGGGTGGAGAACTTTGGGACACCAGAGATGGGTACTTTCTAAATGTAATCAATTTCAGTTACTAGTTACCAGTCCAAACTGTAATCAATAACGTAATTTTTGGATTACCCAAACTCAGTACAGTAATCTGTTACTTTTAGATGACTTTCCCCTAAAGAGGCATCAGAAGAAGACAACAATGGACATCACCAATTAAAAAACAACCATTGCAAAATAAATCAATGTTAGAGTTTACATAGCTGGCCATAAATGGGTGTTGCATTTTACTTAATGGGTTATGTAGCCTTCTAATTCATTGCTTTCTACTTCAAAACAGATAATAAACGATTAGGCAATATATGTACAATAAACACCAAAGCCTGTCAGATTTACAGTCATTCCAATTAACTAAATGCCCCTGGATCTTCAAGAATAGGAATTGGAAATATTGAAATATAGATCAGTCGAATTGTTTCACCTTAACATAACCCAAAAACAAAGGACTTGTTAGCCAAGTTCTTCCACTACGATCTCAACAATGTCACACCCTGGCCTTAGTATTCTTTGTTTTCTTTATTATTTTAGTTAGGTCAGGGTGTGACATGGGGAATGTATGTGTTTTTTTGTAGTGTCTAGGGTGGTTGTAAGGTTTAGGGGGTTTTATTAGAGTAGTTGGGTTTATGTTTAGTATAGAAGTCTAGCTGTGTCTATGGTTGCCTGAATGGTTCTCAATCAGAGACAGATGTCATTAATTGTCTCTGATTGGGAGCCATATTTTAGGCAGCCATAGGCACTAGGTTTTTGTCATTAATTGTCTCTGATTGGGAGCCATATTTTAGGCAGCCATAGGCACTAGGTTTTTGTGGGTAATTGTCTGTGTCTATGTTGCATGTTTGCACTTAGTCTTTTGATAGCTTCACGTTCGTCTGTTTGTTGTTTTGTTTCGTTGTCCTTCTTCCAATTAAAGAGAAGATGTATTTTCCACACGCTGCGCCTTGGTCCTCTCTCTCTCCCATTGACGATCGTGACAAACAAACCATTTCTGTATGGACCTCGCTTTGTGCACGGGGGCATTGTCATGCTGAAACAGGAAAGGGCCTTCCCCAAACAGTTAAAAAAAATATAATATTATATATATATTTTTTAAAGGGGTGGATAGGCTTAATATTGCGGAAAGAATGTTGCTTCCAATGTAATTGTCTGCATCATTTCCAATCCCCCACATTTTTTGGGTAAATATATATATCCATAAACGCATGCATACATATACACATATATACATACACATACCTATATAGACATACATCATTTTTAAAAGAATATACCTTTATATACCTTCCCCAAACTGTTGCCACAAAGTTGGAAGCACAGCATCATCTAGAATGCCATTGTATGCTGTAGCGTTAAGATTTCCCTTCACTGGAACTAAGGGGCCTGAACCATGACAAACAGCCCCAGACCATTATTCGTCCTCCACCAAACTTTACAGTTGGCACTATGCATTAGGGCAGGTAGCTTTCTCCTGGCATCCGCCAAACCGAGATTCATCCTCCGGACTGCCAGATGGTGAAGCGTGTTTCATCACTCCAGAGAATGCGTTTCCACTGCTCCAGAGTCCAATGGCGGCGAGCTTTACACCACTTCAGCTGACGCTTGCGCATGGTGATCTTAGGCTTGTGTGCGGCTTCTCGGCCATTTCATGAAGCCCCCGACAAACAGTTCTGTGCTGACGTTGCTTCCAGAGGCAGTTTGGAACTCGGTAGTGAGTGTTGCAACCGAAGACAGACGATTTTAACGTGCTACGCGCTTCAGCGTTCACCGGTCACGTTCTGTGAGCTTGTGTGGCCTACCACTTCGCGGCTGAGCCGTTGATGCTCCTAGACGTTTCCACTTCACAATAACAGCACTTACAGTTGACTGAAGCAGCTGTTTGTGTATGGAGATTGCATTGCCGTGTGCTCCATTTTATGAGTGTGGCTGAAATACCCGAATCCACTAATTTGAAGGTTTGTTCACATACTTTGTATATATAGTTTGTGTGTATATACAGTACCAGTCAAAAGTTTGTACACACCTACAGTACTGATTCCAGAGTTTTTCTTTATTTTTACTATTTCTACATTGTAGAATAATAGTGAAGATATCAAAAATATTAAATAATACAGTTGGAATCATGTAGTATCAAAAAAGTGTTAAATAAATCAAAATATATTTTAGATTTTAGATTCTTCAAAGTAGCCACCCTTTGCCTCTGACAGCTTTGCACACACTTGGCAAAGCTAGGTTAAACTCTTAGACCTAGCGACTAGACGATTCACATTATTTCAAGCAACTATTAAGCCTCGTTTGTCATATCCAACCAGCATGACTCTTCATCGCCACACAACAGTTTTACTTTCTACTAAGCTTCCTGCTACTTCCTATTCTACAGCAGATGCTCACAGCCCTCAGACAAGGCAGTCTCCTCCCTTGTTGATGTTTTGCGAGGCTGCCTTCTAACTGATTTTCTATGGTTTCCTTCTAATGGCAAGTTCACAACTCCATCTATCACTTTCATTCTTTCACGTGATTTAGATTTTTCTGATCTATTTTAATCACTATAGCTGCACTCTTAAGCATTCTAAATTGTGTTCCTGGAGTACTATTATAATAGCTCACACTTACACTCCATTTTTATGCTTTATGCTAATATACTGTGTCTTCACACTCGACACCGCTCCGCTCCGCTCCGCATTCTCTTTTTATCCATTCACTTCAATCTGTTTCCCTTCTCTCCTTTCTCAAGTAACAAAAAGGTGCTATCTTTCACCTCAATGCTAAACTGGCCACTCATTCTGAACTGGAGCTGCAACCAACTAGGTCGCTGGTCACGCTCTGCCGACACCTCTATGTTAGGCCCAATCTATTGTCGTGTCTTTGGCTATGCCGGATTAATTGCTATGACATGCTATTCTATAAAATACTTTCTCCGTAATTAATATCACCTGATTGAGCTAATCGGGTACCTGTAATTAACTAGAGAGTCGGGCACCACGAAATAATATTTATAGAGCCGTTATCTTCCGAATAAACTCTTAAAGATTTAGCAATATTTTACATCAATAGCAGTCAACATCGTCATCTTTCTTCAGTCTCATATTCTGAAAGTTGTAAATTCTTGGTTATCTGCAAGAATCCTGGCTAACAAGTTGAATCAGCAATACAAAATTGGGTTTAATTAATTATTTACTAAATACCTAACTAATCACACAGAATCACACATACACAATTAAATCATAACTTGATTACAAATTGCCGTCATAAAGGAAAACGTCCCTAGCGGGCGGAACAGATCTGACAGCTTGTTACACAAAGGAAAGGGGGCTGGGTTTTAGTGAAAGAGTGGGAGACTGGAACAGAGGCGAAGCTGTCCTATCGTAAATACAGTATCTTATGCATTCTAAATTACCGCCCATTTGGAAAAGGAAAATGCAATAAATATTTACTCTGAGCTGCGCTTCAGTAGGTTGGTGGTAGATGGAAGACCGTGTTGCCAAACCGAGTCCTCTGTCCTTTGAAGAATGTCTCTGGTGGTCACTGGATATGTTGTAGTAACGTCGTTGTGTAGTAGACGGGATACTCTGACTGTCCTTCCTAACCTGCGTTTGTAGCAGCTGTTGCTAACTCAACGGCTAGGAGGTATCACTTCTGTAGTGAATACGAGTTCAAAGTTCATACCATTCACAACCAAAGTTCATGCTGATGTTGGCTTAGTTCTGTAGTTATTATCTGAACCATTCTGACATGGGATCGTCACCCTCATATCCTTGGAACAAAAGGTTATATTTTTGTCAATGGCTTTATATAGTGGAGGGAGAGGGGTGTGTCTGAAAAGTTTGTAACCCATGTCTCTTCACAGGGGCGGGCCCCTGGTTGAGCAGAGGCCCAAACTTATGAAAACCCAAATCTCTCATTTGGAAGCTAAAATTACATTTAATCTCTTCACAAATAATTTCATATTCAAACATTTGAATTAAACAACAATTCCATGTGAATCCGATACCTGATGTTTAGACTTTCCACAGTAGAGTTTATGTCATCCTATCATTGATGAGAATGTCTCAGATGACAACCGAACTGACATAATATACCTTAAGTACCACCGCATATGTTCAGTTGGTCGGATTACCAGAATATAGTTCATTTCCCCCCAACTTCTGATGTTCCCAGAATCTCTATGTTAACCAAAGGGTTTTCTTATGTCACATCAGTATAGTAGGGAGAGGGAAAAAGGGGGAAAGAGGTATTTATGACTGTCATAAACCTACCCCCAGGCCAACGTCATGACACTATTGACCATCCTTTCAGCAATGGTCCTTTTACCACGTCTATCAATAGATACATTAGTTGGCGAGTGTCCAATTACACTCATCCTATAGTGGCTGCGGTCATTCATCATTTCACCTGGCGTTTGGTCCTGATTCCACTTTCTCATATTGTAACATTGCGAGGCAGTCAGCAGGTCACTTTTGGAAGGTGCGCCTTTCTTCCCACATTTCAGCATGCACTATTGGGGTCGACGTTCAGCTCGAATTACACGTAATTATACCTATTGTATTATGGCATGCACTATTGGGTTCAACGCTGAGCTAGCGTTTCATGTTAGTCATACATATCTCATTATGGCATGCGTGTTAGGGTACAGATACAGGTAGACATCACATTTCAACCAAACACATTAAACGGTGTTGAATCTTGCGCTCGGCACACCTTGCATCAATCATTATTTTAAATCATATTTTCCATTGCAGCATAATTTCACTTTTCTTCTATTCTTCGCATGCATCTCTGTTATATCTAATGATCACTGTTTTCACCAACTGTTGCGTCCATTCTCCCTGGTGAGAAAGTCATTTTTGGGGGGTGGGGGGGTTGATGCCAGCAGACCAGCAAAGGCCTACCAGTCATTTTTTATATATACATTATTTAATTTAACCTTTATTTAACTAGGCATTTAACTATTTAACTAAGTCAGTGAAAAACAAATTCTAATTTACAATGACAGCTTACCCCGGCCAAACCCTAACCCGGATGACTCTGGGCCAATTGTGCACCGCCCTATGGGACTCCCAATCACGTCCGGTTGTGATACAGCCTGGAATCATACCAGGGTCTGTGGTGACACATCTAGCACTGAGATGCAGTGCCTCAGACTGCTGCGCCACTCTGGAGTCATCAGCATCATCCTCGGAGATGAGGCCATACCCTAAACTGTTTAATACAATTCCATATTGCGTCTCTAAGGGCCATTCAGTTAAGCCTGTACTCAATTGAAATGCTGCTGTCATGGAATGGCATGCTTTGAGCACTACCGATGAAAAATTAATGCCATATGTTGCATTTGCAAAATGCCTATTGTTAAATGTTTGGTTGGTGACATGGGATTAGGTATTAGAATAGCTAAATAATTTATTAGGATATGTATGGGTGACATTGATATCTCGATAATTTGCAGCTCTTGAAGTATATAAAAAGTGTACGAGTTTAAGCAAATCAAAAGTTTTAGAGTGGATGTCCGTTATGCCTTTGGACATTAACCCAATAGTGCATGCCATAATACAATAGGTATAATTACGTGTAATTCGAGCTGAACGTCGACCCCAATAGTGCATGCTGAAATGTGGGAAGAAAGGCGCACCTTCCAAAAGTGACCTGCTGACTGCCTCGCAATGTTACAATATGAGAAAGTGGAATCAGGACCAAACGCCACAAATTAGATTAAAAACCCTACTTGCGGTCTTCGTAAAACCTCTTAATGATCCGCCCCTTTTTTAATTGTTTTTGCCTAAAATGATATACCCAAATCTAACTGCCTATAACCCAGGACCTGGACCAGGTGCATACTTTTGATATCATTTGAAAGGAAACACTTTGAAGTTTGTGGAAATGTGAAATTAATGTAGGAGAATACAACAAATTAAACATGGTAAAAGATAATACCATCATCTTTGAAATGCAAGAGAAAGGCCATAATGTATTATTCCAGCCCAGGCGCAATTTACATTTTGGCCACTAGATGGCAGCAGCATATGTGCACAGTTTTAGACTGATCCAATTAACCAT
Source organism: Salvelinus alpinus (assembly GCF_045679555.1). NCBI lineage: Eukaryota > Metazoa > Chordata > Actinopteri > Salmoniformes > Salmonidae > Salvelinus > Salvelinus alpinus. The sequence goes on from NC_092091.1 coordinate 58,888,491, forward strand.
TGCATATCTGTTCAAAATGTTGTATCAAGACTGCCCAAATGTGCCTAATTGGTTTATTAATACATTGTCAAGTTCATAATTGTGCACTCTCCTCAAACAATAGCATGGTATCATTTCACTGTAATATCTACTCTAAATTGGACAGTGCAGTTAGATTAACAATAATTTAAGCTTTCTGCCCATATCAGATATGTCTATGTCCTGGGAAATGTTCATGTTACTAACAACCTCATGCTAATCACATTAGCCTACGTTAGCCTAACCGTCCCTTGTGGGTGAATCCGATCCTGTAGAGGTTAAATCAAACTTGTTTTTTACAGTATGTGTGGAGCACAATACCACAGAGGAGTTTATAAGGTAGGATCTTAAATTTGTATTCCACAGGCTGGGATCCGCACCATGCAGCTGTTGCAAGAACACATTTTTCACTGGCTGTCAACGGGTCGCATGAACAATGTTTGATAGGCAGCTGAGTCTACACAACTTCAATTCAACCATTAATGTGGTAAAATACACCTATACATTTATGAACAGCCATCCATAACAACTACAATCCGGAAGATGAGAATAATTGAGAGAGCAGCAGTGTGATTCACATAATTTCTATATAGATATCAATAATAGGGCTAATTGATATCTGAATCACCTGTAGCCTACATCACTAATGTTGTCCTTACCTCCGTGCATTTTTTTCAAGTTGGTCGTATAATCTTTGATGTCGACAGCAGTCGCAGCATTGGAAGAGATTACTGTAGCTTGCACTGAGTCTATTAAACACATATTCCTGCTATTTTCCCACAATCCATCAATTGTATTTGGTGTCATCATAGTGGTCTCTGACTTGTGGTCAGACTCGCTCAGTCAAAAAAAAAATGTTTTACTTTACTTTAATCAGTACTGATTTGAATGTCATTGAGAAAGCAGAAAACATCCTTCAGGAATTTGAAAATAATCATAAAAGTTCTCATCTAGTTTTTCAAAAGTATGTGTAATCTGATTACAATATTTCTGCTGGTAAAGTAACAGATTAAAGTTAATTTTGGGGGGTAATCAATTACATATTACTCCCCAACCCTGTGGGACACCAATACAGAAAATGTGTCCTCTCGAAAATAATAAATTGTTATTGGGTACGAAGACTGTATAGAATACATAAAAACTGTTTTGTAAACAGCCCGTCTGGAGTCTAAAATAAGGTTTCTTCTCTTAGGGCCACACAACAACAGGAAACTCAGTTCTCATAAATCATCCAAATGAATGGGTGCTAAATTCTATCCCGCTTTGCTCTCTACTTTCTCTGTAGGACACAACATTGATCTACCCATTACTCCAGGATGTAGCTATAACATCATTATAATTTCTGCTCCAGAAAACACAAAGTGAGGTATCTCTGCCAAGCTCAGTGTATTACAATACATATTACGCCACTTTTATTGCTTAATGAAACTTTGGAGGATAAGGTATTATTTAAAGACGAGATTCAAATGGATCTCTACATACGCGAAAAAGGCACATGATCAATGTGTGGGATCAGCACAAGCTTTTCACCTGTGTTGTTATGTTGAAAGGTGGAATATTGTGATGGGGGAAAAAAAGCGCAGGGGAAACATTGTGTCAAATTGGTGCCTGCTTTTAGCCCCCATTTCAGTGTCAGCTAAATTACCTTGGAGTGAACTCTATTTTCACAGCGGCAGTCTTAACCTTGACGAGTAATGAATACAAAATTGGACAAAGACAAACAAACAAAAACGCATCACCGCCACTGAAATGTCAAACACACTGACTGTATCAGCGCAACATAAAAGCTCCTGGATTGCCATTAGGCTGTTGTCTCTTCCACAGAGTGTTCCCTAACAACCTGTTTTCTAAAATGTCCGCCTCGGCGAAGAGATGCCTCAGCTCGATTGCCTTTTAATGGCGTCTTGTTTTTGCTGCGGCTCCAACTAAGCCTACAAAGCGCTTGTCATCTGAGCGTGTCATTACGACTGCACCTGGAGAGATAGAGATGCTCCAGCCGGGTGTCATGAAATAATAATGATCATCTTTGTTTGCTTTTTTGTGCTATGTCTGAGCCAGTCACAGTTTCACGGTAGATTAACAAAGTGCATCGGTTGGAGTGCTTGCAAAGTTTTTGTTCTCAATATAAGGATAAATGACTCATATGACATTTCTTGTAGTAGTCATAACTTTTTCTGGACACTCTTTACGTTCGATGAATGTAATGCTCAATGAATTTTAGATTATACAATTTTTTTCTGTCTTTAGGGGTGTTCTTACAGAGTCTGAAAGTCTGAAACTCAGCTCCTCAAGTGAACTTTCCTCTATTCAATGTTCTGCTGAGCATGAGCTGTCTGGCTATGGCTGTGTGTGTCTGTGTGGGGGGGGGGAGGCGAGTGGAAACTCACCGTTTCCACTTGAGCTGATTAAACTGAAGACCCTCCAGAAAAACAGATTGACTTTTGAGTCTGAACTTGATTTAGTGACCTTTGTTTGGGTCCAATTGACTGAAGAGAAAGATAAGCTGTTGCCCAAACTTGGCAGACATTTAGAAAATGCCCCACAAACATTTATTGTTAGCATGGTGAAAAACCCACCAACACTAACGCAAATTGAGTTTGTCCCCCCATACCAAATGCGATCATGACACGCAGGTTAAAATATCAAAACAAACTCTGAACCAATTATATTAATTTGGGGACAGGTCTAAAAACATTAAACATGTATGGCAATTTAGCTAGCTTGCAGTTGCTAGCTAATTTGTCCTATTTAGATAGCTAGCTTGCTGTTGCTAGCTAATTTGTCCTCGGACATACACATTGACTTGTTATTTTAACCGAATTGTTTCTAGTCATCTCTCCTCCAGGCTTTATCTTCTTTGGACTTTATATGGTGATTGGCAACTAACTTTCATAGTAAGGTGTATTACCATAACCGTCCTCAGTTCGTCTTTCAATCACCCACGTGGGTATAACCAATGAGGAGATGGCAAATGGGTATATACTTCTAAAAGCCAATGAGGAGATGGGAGAGGCAGGACTTTCAACGCCACAAATAGAATCAACTTCTATTTTAGCGCCTGGCAACACAGACGCTCGTTGGCGCGCGTGAGCAGTGTGGGTGCAATGATTGAATAACAAGTATGTGTACATTTATTTTGCAACGCTCGCGCGCGCAACGCTACCGGTGTGGTCGGCATGTAAGCCTTCTAAGCTTCATTCAACATATTTGCTGCAGTTGATGATATTTTGATGAAAAACCAAGGATTCAAAGTGAATATATTCACAGTATATAAGTAGTCTGGGTGCACCCCACTAGACCATGACAGCCGAGTATTCACAGGCAATTTGGCATTTAGGGTAGACCCTAATTACATTTCAGAGTTGTTACTCACCAACACACACAAGGTGCTTATTCAGCAAAACCCTGGAGGAAGGTGACTTTACCTCCCTGGAGCAGAAAGAAGTGCTCTGAAACTGAACATGGGACCTAAATCAAAATGGTGTCAGAGTTTGTGTTATCACATGAACAAACTAAAATGTGGGTGATCCCCAATGTACTCGAAACCAACGAAGCAGTCCAAAGTATTAATGGTGAATGTAAGGGGGTTGAAGAGGACTTTTTAGGTCACTTATGAAGTGGAAATGAGAAACATTAGGCTGACCTTGCTTCATGTACCGTTCCAGTTCATTCTACCAAATGACAGCATTACTCGTGGGCAAACAGTTAAATCGCAATCACTTCAGTTGACAAAGAAGTTAACTGTTATGACCTAGCATATGCCAGCCCTAGAGATGTCAGACCTCCACCAATGAGAGAGAGGCTGGACTGATTGATAGGGCTGGAGACTGGCCGCCTGTTCACCCACAAAGCAGCAGACACAGAGACTGCCCCTGGAGAGGAGGAGCACACCAGGGAAGCCCCACAGCTCAGTGAAAAGGGCCACATTTCTATATAACCATCTACCTGTCAATGGGCCAGATTCACTCAGCCTCTCAAAGTGAATCAGCAAGTAATACAGTTTTGTAGATGGCAATAAACATTTTGAAGAGGTATATCAAATCAAATCAAATTTTATTTGTCACATACAGTACACATGGTTAGCAATGTTAAGTGAGAGGTGTGGTGTCAGGAAAACAACTCTGAGTGCCCACACCTTCTCCCTGTAGACTGTCTCGTCGTTGTTGGTAATCAAGCCCACTACTGTTGTGTCGTCTGCAAACTTGATGATTGAGTTGGAGGCGTGCATGGCCATGCAGTCATGGGTGAACAGGGAGTATAGGAGGGAGCTGAGCACCCACCCTTGTTGGGCCCCAGTGTTTAGGATCAGCGAAGTGGAGATGTTGTTTCCTACCTTCACCACCTGGGGGCGGCCCATCAGAAAGTCCAGGGCCCAGTTGCACAGGGCAGTGTTGACCCATGGCCTTAAGCTTAATGATGAGCTTGGAGGGTACTATGGTGTTGAATGCTGAGCTGTAGTCAATGAACAGCATTCTTACATAGGTATTCCACTTGTCCAGATGGGATAGGGCAGTGTATAGTGTGATGGCGATTGCACCATCTGTGGATCTGTTGGGGCAGTATGCAAACTGAAGTGGGTCTAGGGTGGCAGGTAAGGTGGAGGTGATATGATCCTTGACTAGTCTCTCAAAGCGCTTCATGATGACAGAAGTGAGTGCTACAGGGCGATATTAATTTAGTTCACTTTGCCTTCTTTGGTACAGGAACAGTGGTGGCCATCTTGAAGCATGTGGGGACAGCAGACTGGGAGGGAGTAATTGAATATGTCCGTAAACACACCAGCCAGCTGGTTTGCGTATGCTCTGAGGATGCGGCTAGGGATGCCGTCTGGCCCAGCAGCCTTGTGAGGGTTAACTTCTTGCAACTATAGGGGGTGCTGTTCCGCATTAGCATATTTGGGTCTCCAAATTAAACTGCCTCGTGCTAAATTCTTGATCGTACAATATGCATATTATTGTTATTATTGGATAGAAAACAGTCTATAGTTTCTATAGGAGTTGAAATTTTGTCTCTGAGTGGTACAGAACAATTTTTACAGCACTTTTCATGACAGGGTTCAGATTTCAGAAATTTTTACCTCTGATCTGGGGTCTGTTTATAAGGCCACAGTGAATGCTATGAAGAAACCGACACTGCCTACGTCTTCCTCTGGGTGTCTGTACGTCATCACGTTTTCAATGAAATCGATGGGACGTTCACAGCCATTATAAATGACCAAAATGTACAGAGACCGCCCTTTCTCAACGTGCGCCTCAAGCGTGAAGGCCATCGGACCTGTCTCGTTCCAAATCGTTTTCTAACCAGCTATATTTCTCCGGTCATGTTTTCAGTCGTTATAGTTGTTAAAAACATCAGAATGTAGTTAATTTTAACCGTTTTATAGCAATTTATATCCGTTTAGTGCGATTCTGAGGAATTTATTTGTCGTGCACTTTCTAGCTTTGGGAACGTTTCGCGGTCTCGGTCGTTGTTAGTGGACATTTCGAAGGACAGAGGACATCTATCGACCAAAAGACGTTTATAACATAGAAAGGATACATTGCCCAAGAATATGATGGAAGATCAGCTCAAAGTAAGCAATATTTAATATGATAAACCGTGTTTCTGTCGAAATATTTTAAACGCATACATCGCCATTTTGTTTGGTATAGCTTCACTTGGCCAACCCTGTATTGAAAAGTAAGGATAATTTTAAAAATGTAAATCAGCGGTTGCATTAAGAACTAATTTGTCTTTCGATTCCTGTCAACCCTGTATTTTTTAGTCAAGTATATGATTAGCTTTTAATTAAACTAGATCACTCTGATAGATGACGTCAGACATATTGAGGCTTGATTTCCTAGTATTTTTATTGTGTAACCACGGTTTTGTATGGCTAAATATGCACCTTTTCGAACAAACTGTATATGTATGTTGTAAAATGATGTTACAGGAGTGTCATCGGAAGAATTCTGAGAAGGTTAGTGAAAAAATTAATATCTTTTGGCGGTGATTACGTTATAGCGCTCTTTGGCTGGAATCGATGCTCTGGTAACGTTTTCACATGTAGTATGCTAACTTATCGATTTATTGTGTTTTCGCTGTAAAACGCTTAGAAAATCTGAAATATTGTCTGGAATCACAAGATCTGGGTCTTTCCAATGCTATGCTTTGTCTATTCTTATGAAATGTTTTATGATGAGTAAATTGGTCATACACGTTGCTCTATCTAGTAATTCTAGTCGATTTGCGATGGTCGGTGCAATTGTAAACTGTGATTTCTACCTGAAATATGCACTTTTTTCTAACAAAAACTATCCTATACCATGAATATGTTATCAGACTGTCATCTGAAGAGGTTTTTTCTTGGTTAGTGGATATCAATATCTTAGTTGAGCCGAATTGGTGATAGCACCTGAAGGAGTAAGAAACTGATGGAGTTAGAATAGTGGTGTATTTTGCTAACGTGTTTAGCTAATAGATTTACATATTTTGTCTTCCCTGTAAAACATTTTAAAAATCTGAAATGGTGGCTTTATTCACAAGATCTGTATCTTTCATCTGGTGTCTTGGACTTGTGATTTAATGATATTTAGATGCTACTATCTACTTCTGAAGCTATGCTATCTATGCTAATCAGTGTGTGGGGGGTGGGGGGTGATCCCGGATCCGGGGTTGAGGTTCTAGAAAGGTTAACACGTTTAAATGTCTTACTCACGTCGGCCACGGAGAAGGAGAGGGGGGGGGGGCCGCTGTCCTTGGCAGCGTGCCGCGGTCGGTGGCACTGTATTACCCTCAAAGTGGGCAAAGAAGGTGTTTAGCTGGTCTGGAAGCAAGACGTCAGTGTCCGTAACGTGGGCTGTTCTCTTTTTATAGTCCGTAATTGCCTGTAGACCCTGCCACATACGTCTCATGTCTGGGCCATTGAACTGCGACTCCATTTTGTCCCTATACCGACATTTTTTTTGTTTGATTGCCTTGTGGAGGGAATATCTACACTGTTTATATTCAGCTATGTTCCCTGACCTCTTTCCATGGTTGAATGTAACGGTTCGCGCTTTCAGATTTGCTCGAATGCCGTCGTCTATCCACGGTGTCTGGTTGAGATAGGTTTTAATAGTCACAGTGGGTACAACATCTCCAATGCCCTTCCTAATTAACTCAATCACAGAGTCAGCGTATGAATTTGATGTTATTGTCTGAGGTATCCTGGAACATTTTCCAGTCCACATGATCAAAACAATCTTAAAGCGTGGATTCCGATTGGTCAGACCAGCGTTGAATGGTTCTAGTCACTGGTACATTTCTACCTATAGGACGATACGAGCAAGATGGAGTCGTGGTCAGATTTGCCCGAAGGGAGGGCGGGGAAGGGCCTTGTATGCATCGCGGAAGTTAGAGTAGCAGTGGTCCAGTGTTTTGCTAGAGTGGATACTACAGTCAATGTGCTGGTAGAATTTAGGTAGCCTTGTTCTCAAATTAGCTTTGTTAAAATCCCAAGCTACAATGAATGCATCCTCAGGATATATGGTTTCCAGTTTACATAGAGTCCAGTGAAGTTCTTTCCGGGCCGTCGAGGTATCTGCTTGGGGGGGACATACACGACTGTGACTATAATCGAAGAGAATTCTCTTGGAAGATAATGAAGGCGGCATTTGATTGTAAGGAATTCTAGGTCAGGTGAACAAAAGGACTTGAGTTTCTGTATGCTGTTATTGTTTACACCATGAGTCGTTAATCATGCGGCAAACACACCCACACTTCTTCTTACCAGAGAGATGTTTGTTTCTGTCGGTGCGACGCATGAAGAAACACCGTGGCTGTACCGACTCTGACAATATATCCTGAGTGAGCCATGTTTCCATGAAACAGAGACTCTTACAATCTCTGAAAGACAACTCATGTCCTAATTTCGTCCACCTTGTTGTCTAGAGACTCGACATTGGCGACTAATATGCTCAGAAGCAGTGGGCGCTGTGCTCGCCTTCGAAGTCTGATATATTGTATAACTGGTTACTGGGCACTGATCCAGTTCTAAATATTACTGTGCACAATGGAGTTCTTGAAACAAACATCATTAGTTTGCCTGGTGAGTGGTGGAAAGCCAAAAATATATTAAACTATATTTGTGTAATTGGTTACCATGACATGACACCTACTATACCGACACAGGACGAGACCCAAATACAGACACAGGAGGCAGATGGTTTGAGTCTCTGATATTTATTAATAGACAAGAGGCAGGCAAGACGCAGGTTGAGGAGAGGCAGAAGTTCGTAAACCAGGTCAGAGTCAGATGGGTACAGGACGGCAGGCAGGCTCGACGTTAGGGCAGGCAGAAAAGGTCGGAACTGGGAGGACTAGAGAAACAGGAGTACGGAAAATCATGCTGGTAGGCTTGACGAGACAAGACGAATTGGCAACAGACAAACAGAAACCACCGGTATAAACACACAGGGGATAATGGGAACAAATGGGAGATACCTGGTGGGGGGTGGAGACACGCACAAGACAGGTGAAACATATCAGGGTGTGACATTACCCCCCCTCTAGGGGCACCACCTGGCTTCCTACGTGGGGGCATACCTGGTTGACCGAGATGCCGGCGGTTGACCGGATCCAGGATGTCCTTAGCAGGGACCCAGCACCTCTCCTCTGGCCATAACCCTCCCAGTAACCAGATACTGGAAACCCCTGCCCCGAGGTCAAACACTCAGGAGGCGTCTCACCTTGTATGCCGGATGGTCATCGATGAGACAGGGAGGGTGGGCCTGGAAACAGGAGACAAAGGGCTGTGAGACAAAGGTTTAATCTTATACACATGAAACGTGGGATGTATACGGAGGCTGCGGGAAACAGAAGACACACAGCAGTGGGACTAAGGATTTTAGAGATGCTTGTGTGGAGATACCCAGCTCAGAAACTAGAGTAGCTTCCACAAAGCTCTTGTCAGCCCCAGAGTCAATGATCATCCGGAGAGATTTAGACCAATCACCCCATAGCAGGATAATATGGGAAGGGCTATGAGTAATAGGAATTAGAAGACTCCCAGCATACTCGTACCTACTGAGCAGGACAGGTGGATATGTAATGCCCTGTAGCGCCACAATACAGCCAACTGTTGGAGCTCAGCCTGCATAATCATTCCTTAGGTGTCAATCTAGCCCTGCCCAGTTGCATAGGCTCTGGAGTAAATGGGTCGCCCGTCCCCAATGATTCCCTAGGGGGCTCGGGTGACTTCGGATCCTCTCGGGAATGTAGGCGTCAGGGATTTAAGGGGTTCTTCGGAGTCGAGAAAGCAGCCATGGACGAGCGAGTGTGGCCAAGAACAGACCTCTCCCTACTGCGTTCCCGTAGGGCCCATTGATCCTCATGGTTAAAGCTACGAGGGAGTCTAGGTCCAAGAGTAACTCCCGAGCTGCGAGCTCGTCTTTAATCTCTTCCGATAATCCATGAGGGAAGGTGTCGAACAGGGACTCTGGGTTCCAGGCACTCCGGAGGTGGTAAGTGGGGTTCTCAGGAAGCCGGGGTAGACTGGACAAATCCACCACTGGTAGGGGGAATTACTGAGTGTCCTGGCGGTATCCGTCATGGCACGCTGCCTGATAGATAGTCCACGGAATTGCTCCAGTAATGCTTTGAAACCCTGGTCATGGCGTTCCACCAAAGTATAGAGTCCTTCCATAAGGTTCTGGAGTATCTCCTCATGTCTTCCAATGGTGGCTCCTCCATGCAGGGAGACAGTGTTGTGGAGCTGGTCCGAGTCTGCTGGGTCAGTCATGGCCAGTTTGTACTCTAACGACACGGGATGAGACCCAAATGCCGACACAGGAGGTGGATTGTTCGAGTCTCTGATATTCATTAATAGACAAGGGGCAGGCACGAGGCAGGTCGAGGACAGGCAGAAGTTCGTAAACCAGGTCAGAGTCAGATGGGTACAGGACAGCAGGCAGGCTCGAGGTCAGGGTAGGCAGAATGGTATGACAGGGAGGCTCAGGGTCAGGGCATGCTGAAAAGGTCAGAACCGGGAGGACTAGAAAAACAGGAATATGGAAAACCACGATGGTAGGCTTGACGAGACAAGACGAAATGGCAACAGACAAACAGAAACCACTGGTATAAATACACAGGGGATAATGGGAACAAATGGGAGACACCTGGTGAGAGTGGATACAAGCACAAGACAGGTGAAACAGATCAGGGTGTGACACATACAATGCCTTCAGAAGGTATCCACACTAGAGGTCTTCATGGATTCACTTGTACCCGAGACCTGATCCGGGACCCGAGTCAGTCTGGATCCAGAATTCTATATAATGTCACGGGTCTGGGTTGGATCTGATTGTCACTGGCCTCGGATATGTGTAATTTTAACTGACTTTTCCTTGAAGGGCACGTACAGAGAGATATCTAATCAATGGAAGACGAAATAACAAAATGTAGAGCTGCTAAATAGCTTAACTTGAACCCATTTGCAGCCCACATTGTTCTAAGTAATTGCATGGCTTCAATAGCATTCACACTGCTAAATGGGATAGGTCTACTGTAAATTACATTATGGCTGAGCAGGGACATTCCAAACATTGCCAATAAGCATTATTAAATTAACTATTGATAAGGCCTAAAAATAGAACTAATAATTGTAATCAAATTATGAACAAAATTGAACAACATCTTGTTTAAAATAGGCAATGTCACACTTACACGCACCATCATTTCTCTCCGTGGCCGTTGGTATATATTAAAACAACGCAGACTATGTAGGGTTTTACGCACATACAAACTTTTCACAGTAGCTGGACAAAGATCCAACAGAAATAGAAAGGGAGAATATCCTCTCACCGTTATACTGCTCCCAAATAGGCCTATGTTTTATGGACATAATCGAAACCACCTTACAGATCCGATCGCATTCACACATCTCCAGAAGTTGCATTTCAAGCGCGCCACAGACGCTGTCACTATAAAACCAGGAAGGTGGGTCATGCTAATTTTGGTTGAAATTAAATTAAAGGAAAAACAAGCAATCAGATTTTTTAAAACAACAACATAAAATAAATGCAAAATACAATGAATGATATCATAAAATTGCCAAGATAAGGCTGTTGAACCAGCCTTCCTTATAATATGCCTAAGGGAGGGCTAGGGTTTTGAAAATATAAAACGGAAAACAAGCAATTTTTACAGGTTAGAGAGGTTAAACGGTATCTCATGATAGGCATGAACACGTAGCCTGCATCAAGGAAGTCCAAAACTGGACCTGCATGGCTAAAATAATGTGGGCCTGCCTACGATGCATAGATAAAAAGGGAATGTCAGCTCACTGTTTTACTCCTCTCAAACTTGATATTTTAATAAAGCTTTGGTGATTAAGATTTATTTCCAAGCGGTCTCAGGAGCCAAACCCTTATCGACAGTCTTGACTACTTCGCGATTGCGTTGGGCAGACAAAAAAGCTTTAATTGAGAGGAGGGGAGGCTTTTGCTTGGTTTTTAATCAAATACACCGAAATGGAGAAAAAAAACTTTGTTTATGTTTCTAAATACGAAGTATACAGGCACCAAAAGCACATTAGGCTACTTTTGTTCCATGCGCATATGGGCAGTGTACATGACAGCTGGATTGGCTGTGTCAAAATTCATGCCATAACCAACTGATTTACAGTACCTCTAAAACAAGCTTTTGTTTGGTCTTAAATATCCCTATCAGCGCTACTTGACATTAGCACTTTGGATCATATTTTTAAGGACACACCTCAAAAATGTCCATCCCGCGCATCTGAGCGCAAGCTAGCTGATACAAAACAGGTAAATTGCCTAACCTGGCATTAGGGCTGTAAAATGCCAGTGTGCCAGTTTTTACGTGACAAAATTGCAAACTAACATGTGTTTGACACTAGCGCTGCATTCACGCCAGCCGAAAATAGAGCCCCAGGAGTCAGAGCAGATCAAAGTTCCTCATACAGAGAGACATCAACTCAATTAACTTTTAATACGCCGCTCAACACTTCACTAATTAGACCAGGGCTGGAAACACTCTTTAGGAACATTCTGACTCTGTTTGTTAATGCTGGATTATGCGAACAGTTCTTCGGGACATGAGACACTTTTGGAAGGTAGGATCAATGTATTGTGCTAAACAGTCCCCAATTAAAATGTACCTTGAAGGGATTAGTAGAAGGTACTGTGTGTACTGTATATATTTTTTGACAATTTAATATATAAGTTCAGTGTAGGGGTCAATTTAGGTTTCAATTCAGGGAGTCAATTCAAAGAAAATCGATGGGCAAATTTCAGTCCATGAATTCAATTCAATCCACTTTCTGAAATGAAAAATGAAAAAGGAGCCTGAATATCTGAAATAGAAGTAACCAGCGTTGTTACCTTGATCCATGTCGACAGACTGCACATTATCTGGGCTGTGGAGAAGAAGCCTCACTCCCTGTCTCCATGCGGCTATACTCACTTATAAAACCCTCCACTCTCCCAACTGGATTGAGTCTCTCTAGGGAAGAGGAAATCCCTCAGGCTGAAAGGTAGAGAGATGCACAAGTGTTAGAGGATCTAGAGATCCGCTGGGTGGAAAATATTTGGATCAGAGGAAGTCTTGATGAGGGGCAATGCTAATGCTAGTGCCTGCTAATACTGCCACTGATCTAATTACCCTTGACAAATCCTCCCTCTGCAGAACAGACAGCAGCTGCTGAGAAATTTTAGGAACCTGACAAATCAACAGTCATAACAGTCATCAGTCCTGACAATGTCCAGACCAAACAGACATGAAGTGTTTCTGAACCATCTGCTACCAGACGGTCATTGCCAAGCCAGCATCCTCAACCTCCCAATGTATCAGGTTTCAAGGTTAGACCCAGATGCAGACAACGTCGAATTAACAGTTTATTAATCCAACAGGGGCAGGCAAAAAACAGGTTAAGGGCAGGCAGGGGTCAATAATCCTGATAGGTGGGACTAAGGTACAGGACGGCAGGCACACTCAGGGTCAGGGCAGGCAGAAAAGGTAAAAACCGGGAAAATTTGAAAACAGGAATAAACGAGAGACAGGAACAGAGGTAAAAACGCTGGTAGGCTTGACGAAACAAAACGAACTGGCAACAGACAAACAGAGAACACAGGTAAAATACACATGGGATAATGGGGAAGATGGGCGACACCTGGAGAGGGGTGGAGACAATCACAAAGACAGGTGAAACACATCAGGGTGTGACACAACGTCCCTTATTTTTTAATTGGAAGCCAAAATGTGGTATTTAATACGATTTTGTTAGCTGTTTCTGTATTCCCTTTCTGACCTGGTGTACTGGTTCATTCATTCACATCTTCTGATGTGTTGGATTCTCTCCTCAGAGTTCTTCTACTTCCTGTTTATATGAAGTGACTTTCCCTCCAAAAATAAGGAGACAGTGATGCCTTACCACAGCTGTGTCCATGCTTACTCTAAATCACCTAGACGACAGCAGATTAATGACAGTCATCAGGTTGGGTAATTAACTCATTAATAACAGTGTAATAAAGTATTCTGCATTTGCAGTTGCTTTCTGTCTCCATTCTCTCTGGTTAAACACTTCCTGATGAATGACCAGGAGAAAATATTAACTAAAACCTTATCTCTGAATTCTCTCAACACGCATCATGGAAATATTGATAAAGCACAGTAACACCTTCATCTCCACATTTGTAAAGAGAATTCAGAGTGGAACCAAATCCAAGTCCAGAAACTCAACGAAAAATGTGTGTTCTTCAGCGACAAATACAACGGCAGGAATAGAAACTCAGAGACTTTTACAACTCAGAGATGATTTAGTTGAGAAACTGTGTTTATTGTCCAACTTGATGTTTTAATTGCGTTTTGTGACTATTGGAAAATATGAAAATGCATGAGAAAATATATAGGCATAACTCCTCTTTGATTAAACTTCTAATGATGGACACATCTGAGTGTTGTGTTTATGATGGAACTTGGCGCTGGAGAACCAAACTATCAGGTTCAAGAGCTTGAGTGGGCTGTCCAATTATGCTCAACCATGATCCTCATCAGGCACTTATGAATTCTGGGAATGTAATCAACAAAACAAGTAAAAAAAATTATAATATCAACCACGAACAATGGAATACATGTGTGTCCTACCTCGGCTTAAATTAAATGTGGGTAACTAGCATTATCGCATTGATACGTTTCTGTCAGAGGAATGGCATTGTTTTACCTTCTCATGCCTGTTTCACACTATATGGCTGACCCAAACCATACTGTGCTAGCTCAGATATTTATTTTCACATTGTCCTTTCCAGGATTCGTTACCATGCCAGCCCGGTATAGCTCAGCTTGGCACTGTTGTGTGAAGATTGCATAAAAATGGCCATGCATTACAGAGGTGTCATTGGACAGAGGGCTCTGCGATTTCACCAAGGACCTTCTTTCCCATCAGCCATCAGCTTGTCCTGCGTTAGAGAACATGAAGACATTACTTGGAGGCGGACGCCTACTGTAATTCAATCAGTATGATAGCACAGTGTGGTGGGATGTCATAGCTGCCCTTGATGAGGAAGTGCGCGGCATCATATATTTAAATGCCCAACATTTTACACTCGCATTCTCAAAATGTTCTCTGACCATATGGGGAAGGTCAGAAGGTCACATCTTCAACGGTGACCTTCAAAAACATATATAGTTTAAGTGCATATAAAAGTTACGTCCAATGCAGCATCTTTGCAATGCCAAGGCAGTAGGCACAAAGGCTATTTGATGCGATGCTAGTGGTACTAATGCAGTGCAAAGGGCACACGTTTTCTTGTAGCTGAGACCATGTTATATGAGTAATGTTTGGAATAATAGGGTATTTGCAAGAGACAGAAGGGACATTTAAACAGACAGTGAATCCTAGTTAATACCAATGCTGCAGGACTCAGATTGCAAATATATTTAGGTTATTGCCAGTGTCCAAAGTTCTGCTGTGTCCAATAATACGATACAGGACCAAGCATCTAATTTTATTAGACTTCTCTTGCAGGGTGATTCATGAGCCCAGGTGCTACACTATCTTGTCTGATATGATTTCTACACTCTGTCCTCTTCTTAATATATTCCCTCAAACCGAATCAAACCAGTATTCTGCGTGTTGTTATTTGTGTAAAAACAAATCAGTAAGAATGTTGATACAAAAAATATATAAATCAAACAGGCTTACAGCAGCTATATCCATAAAGACCATTACCAAAAGCCAACAAAGCTAGCCCTAAGAGGAACGTTTGATAGATATGTTCCATGTATTTAATATAGTACATTTTCATATGCAAAGAAAAACACATATCACCCCCGAGACATCAATATACCAGATCCGCCCAATAAAAACAGACAAAATGAGTAAAATTACTCTGTTTTGTCGATTTCTCCTTTCTAGATTTTGCTCCCCAAGGTCACCGGCCTGATTCGTTCTTGTCAAACTGATTTATCAATTTCAAGCCTGCTGCTAGCTTCTATTTGTGTACAGAATCCATTCACCCTGTGCTATTAGGAGGAGCCTTTCTAAGTTGGTTCAATTTGAACTGGTGGTTGTTGCTGGAATACTCTGTAATATCCACTCTGTTAAGGGGAAATTATAGCTTTATCGAATACAGTACAGGCGTGAGGAGCAGCAAGATGGATGAATCATGGCGCGGAATGGGGCTGGAAACAACAACACCACACAGCCAGGCGTCTGCCAGTTCAATAAACCTAGAGACCTGTAATCGCTATAACAACCTAATGCATTTTCTATACGACAATATTTCAAAGTGTGAAACCAACGCTTTCTATACGGTGTCCATATTAGGACATCCTCAGTACTCTGTATGGTCTAATGTTAACCAAATGGTTGACAGAGACATGTTCGTAGTGAAACTGCTCTCTTTAATGAAATATCACCCACCTCAAGTAGAACCCTATTCCCTATAGTGCACTACTTTTGACCAGAACCCCATTAGGAATAGGGTGCCTTTTGGGATGCAGCCTAGGAACTTATGGTGTTCTCCTAAGTCGACTTCTAATTAAACCTATAAACCGTCCATTTTCTCACCCTCCAGTGCACACAGGCAGACATTTTTTCTTGTTTTAAAGAGTGTTTATGTGTTGACAGATGACAGGTGAAACTGTGCTCATGGAAAGCGTTTGCATTTGGCTTTTCCTGGAAATAGTCATTAGCATGGTGTTGTATTCAGTTAACCTTGCCTTTCTCTACAGATTGCATTAACATGATAATTGGCATATTATCCAGGGAACCCAGCAATCTGTCACTACTACTAAGATACTTGGACAATCCTGATGAATTTTCCATAACTGAATAAATTCTATCCATGTCTCCATTTGAGCTCGGGAGTAGGGAGTAGGGAATAAGATGGCGCCGGAGAAGATGGCAGACGTATTACGTGCCCCCAGCCGATTGTGTTTTTTTGTTCGCTTATTTGCGTTGTTTGTAACTATTTGCGTTGTTTGTAACTTTGTAACTTGTTTGTAATTTAACCGATTTTGTGCATGATTTTGCCGCTCCCGTCTCTTATGGCCGAAAATAACTTCTAGACATCTGTCACGTCCTGACCTTAGTTCCTTTTTTATGTCTCTATTTTGGTTTGGTCAGGGCGTGAGTTGGGGTAGTCATTCTATGTTTTTGTTCTATGTTTTGTATTTCTGTGTTTGGCCTGGTATGGTTCCCAATCAGAGGCAGCTGTCAATCGTTGTCTCTGATTGAGAACCATACTTAGGTAGCCTGTTTTCCCACTTTGTTTGTGGGTGGTTGTTTCCTGTTTTGTGTTGTGTCACCTGATAGGACTGTTTCGTTTTTTCACCTTTGTTATTTTGTATTTCAGTGTTCAGTTTAATAAATTTAACATGGACACGTACCACCCTGCATTTTGGTCCGATCTTTCATATTCCTCATCCGATGAAGACGAAGATCGTTACAACATCAGGACTGCGATTACTCACCACGGACTAGAAGAATCCTCTTTTTCCTTTCACGACTCTCCCGACGGTGGAAGGATATGCTAATTCTTCGGGAACAGACCCCGATCCCCGTGATCTTCATCAAGAGGAGGCGGAGAAAGAGGGGCCGAAGGTCTGGCTGCCTTCTGAGAATTTGCAGACGATCGAATAAACCCCCACTTCCCTCCATTCTCCTAGCAAACGTGCAATCTTTGGACAATAAAATCGACGAGTTACTTGGAAGATTAAACTACCAACGGGACATTCAAAACTGTAACATCTTGTGCTTAACAGAGTCGTGGCTGAACGATGACAACATCAACATACAGCTGGCTGGTTATACGATGTACCGGCAGGATAGAACAGTGGCGTCTGGTAAGACAAGGGGCTGCGGTCTATGTATTTTTGTAAACAACAGCTGGTGCGCGATATCTAAAGAAGTCTCGAGCTATTGCTCGCCTTAGGTAGAGTTCCTCATGATAAGCTGTAGACCACACTACCGACCGAGAGTTTATCTGTATTCTTGTAGCTGTGTACATACTACCACAGTCAGAGGCTGGCACAAAGACAGCATTGAATAAGCTGTATTCTGCCATAAGCAAACAAGAAAACGCTCACCCAGAGGCGGCGCTCCTAGTAGCCGGGGACTTTGGGTAGTGGGCAGTATTTTGAATTTTGGATGAATGAGGTGCCCAATGTAAACTGCCTGTTACTCAGACCCAGAAGCTAGGATATGCATATACATGGTAGTATTGGATAGAAAACACTCTAAAGTTTCCAAAACTGTCTGTGAGTATAACAAAACTGATATGGCAGGCGAAAACCTGAGGAAAATCCATCCAGGAAGTGGCTTTCTTTTGAATTGATTGTTTTTCCATTGAAAGCCTATCCACCATATAAATGGATGGGACCTAGATTGCAGTTCCTATGCCTTCCGCTAGATGTCAACAGTCTTTAGACATTGTTTCAGGCTTTTATTCTGAAAAATGACAACATTTTCTGAGTGGTCGGTCGAATGAACCAGAGCTTTTTGTGCGCACGACCGGGAGCGCGCCCTCCGTTCTTTTTCCTTTGTATTGAATACGCTATTGTCCGGTTGAAATATGATCGATTATAAAGACAATAGACAACCGGAGGATTAATAAAAAACATTGTTTGACATGTTTCGACAAACTTTACCGGCACTCTTTGGATCTATTCGTCTGCCTGTTGTGGCCGCATTTGAGCCAGTTGATTATTGAACAAAATGCGCCAATAAAACTACGTTTTTTGGATATAAAGAGGGACTTTATTGAACAAAACAAACATTTATTGTGTAACATGGAGTCTTGTGAGTCTTATGAAGATCATCAAAAGGTAAGTGATTAATTTTATCGCTATTTCTGACTTTCGTGACTAATCTACTTGGCTGAAAAATGTTTGTATGCTTTTGTAAGTGGGGCGCTGTCCTCAGATAATCGCATGGTATGCTTTCGCCGTAAAGCCTTTTCGAAATCTGACACAGCGGCTGGATTAACAAGAAGTTAATCTTTAAGCCGATGTATAACACTTGTATGTTTTATGAATGTTTATTTTGACTTTTTCTGTATTTTGAATTTTGCGCTCTGCAATTTCACCAGATGTTGTCGAGGTGGGACGGTAAAGCAGGAAGCATCAGTGACTAGATCAATAAAAAAGGGGTCAGATAAAGCAGATACTAAGCTACAGGACTGTTTTGCTAGCACAGACTGGAATATGTTCCGGGATTCCTCCGATGGCATTGAGGAGTACACCACATCAGTCAGTGGCTTCATCAATATGTGCATCAATGACATCCCCCCCACAGTGACGGTATGTACAGTACATACCCCAACCAGAAGCCATGGATTACAGGCAGCATCCGCACTGAGCTAAAGGCTAGAGCTGCCGATTTCACTCTAACCCGGAAGCTTATAAGAAATCCCACTATGCCCTCCGACGAACCAAACAGGCAAAGCGTCAATACAGAACTAATATCGAATCCTACTACACCGGCTCTGACGCTCGTTGGATGTGGCAGGGCTTGCAAACCACAAGGGTAAGCACAGCCGAGAGCTGCCCAGTGACACGAGCCTACCAGACGAGCTAAACTACTTCTATGCTCACTTCAAGGCAAATAACACTGAACCATGCATGAGAGCACCAGCTGTTCCGGAAGACTGTGTAATCACACTCTCCACAGTCGATGTGAGTAAGACCTTTAAACAGGTCAACATTCACAAGGCCGCAGGGCCAGACGGATTACCAGGACGTGTACTGTAAGCATGCGCTGACCAACTGGCAAGTGTCTTCACTGACATTTTCAACCTCTCCCTGTCCGAGTCTGTAATACCAACATATTTTAAGCAGACCATCATAGTGCCTGTGCCCAAGAGCACTAAGGTAACCTGCCTAAACGACTAACGACCCGTAGCACTCACGTCTGTGGCCATGAAATGCCTTGAAAGGCTGGTCATGGCTCACATCAACACCATCATCCCAGAAACCCTAGATCCACTCCAATTTGCATACCGCCCCAACAGATCCACAGATGATGCAATCTCCATTGCAATCCACACTGCCCTTTCCCACCTGGAAAAAAGGAACACCTACAGTTGAAGTCGGAAGTTTACATACACTTAGATTGGAGTCATTGAAACTCGTTTTTCAACCACTCCACACATTTCTTGTTAACAAACTATAGTTTTGGCAAGTCGTTTAGGACATCTACTTTGTGCATGACACAAGTCATTTTCCAACAATTGTTTACAGACAGATTATTTCACTTATAATTCACTGTATCACAATTCTGGTGGGTCAGACGTTTACATTAACTAAGTTGACTGACTTTAAACAGCTTGGAAAATTCCCGAAAATTATGTCATGGCTTTAGAAGCTTCTGATAGGCTAATTGACATCATTTGAGTCAATTGGAAGTGTACCTGTGGATGTATTCAAGGCCTACCTTCAAACTCAGTGCTTCTTTGCTTGACATCATAGGAATATCAAAAGAAATCAGCCAAGACCTCAGAAAAAAAATTGTAGACCTCCACAAGTCTGGTTCATCATTGGGAGCAATTTCCAAATACCTGAAGGTACCACGTTCATCTGTACAAACAATAGCACGCAAGTATAAACACCATGAGACCACGCAGCTGTCATACCGCTCAGGAAGGAGACGCGTTCTGTCTCCTAGAGATGAACGTTCTTTGGTGCAAAAAGTGCAAATCAATCCCAGAACAACAGCAAAGGACCTTGTGAAGACACTGGAGGAAACAGGTACAAAGTATCTATATCCACAGTAAAACGAGTCCTATATCAACATAACCTGAAAGGCCACTCAGCAAGGAAGAAGCCACTGCACATGTGGGCAAAGATCATACTTTTTGGAGAAATGTCCTTTGGTCTGATGAAACAAAAATAGAACGGTTTGGCCATAATGACCAATCGTTATGTTTGGAGGAAAAAGGGGGAGGCTTGCAAACTGAAGAACACCATCCCAAAAGTTAAGCACAGGGGTGGCATTATCATGTTGTGGGGGTGCTTTGCTGCAGGAGGGACTGGTGCACTTCACAAAATATAAGGCATCATGAGTTAGGAAAATGATGTGGATATATTGAAGCAACATCTCAAGACATCAGTCAGGAAGTTAAAGCTTGGTCGCAAATGGGTCTTTAAAATGGACAATGACCCCAAGCAGACTTCCAAAGTTGTGGCAAAATGGATTAAGGACAACAAAGTCAATTTATTGGAGTGGGCATCACAAACCTTGACCTCAGTCCCATAGAAAATTTGTGGGCAGAACTGAACAATTGTGTGCGAGCAATGAGGCCTACAAACCTGACTCAGTTACACTAGCTCTGTCAGGAGGAATGGGCCAAAATTCACCCAACTTATTGTGGGAAGCTTGTGGAAGGCTACCCAAAACGTTTGACCCAAGTATAAAAATGTAAAGGCAATGTTACCAAATAATTTAGTGTATGTAAACTTCTGACCCACTGGGAATGTGATGAAAGAAATACATCTGAAATAAATCATTCTCTCTACTATTATTCTGACATTTCACATTCTTAAAATAAAGTGGTGATCCTGACTGACCTAAGACAGGGAATTTGTACTTGGATTAAATATCAGGAATTGTGAAAAACTGAGTTTAAATGTATTTGGCTAAGGTGTATGTAAACTTCTGACTTCATCTGTATGTGAGAATGCTATTCATTGACTACAGCTCAGCGTTCAACACCATAGTGCCCTCAAAGCTCATCAATAAGCTAAGGACCCTGGGACTAAACACCTCCCTCTGCAACTGGATCCTGGACTTCCTGTCGGGCCACCCCTAGGTGGTAAGGGTAGGTAACAACATATCCGCCACGCTGATCCTCAACACAGGGGCCCCTCAGGGGTGCGTGCTCAGTCCAGTCCTGTACTCACTCATGACTGCACGGCCAAGCACGACTCCAACAGCATCATTAAATTTGTCGATGACACAACAGTGGTAGGCCTGATCACCGACAACAACAAGACAGCCTATAGGGAGGAGGTCAGAGACCTAGCCGTTTGGTGCCAGGACAACAACCTCTCCCTCAACGTGATCAAGAAAAAGGAGATGATTGTGGACTACAGGAAATAGAAGACCGAGCACTCCCCCATTCTCATCGACCAGGGCTGTGGTGGAGCAGGTTGAGAGCTTCAAGTTCCTTGGTGTGCACATCACCAGCAAAGTAACAGGGTCCAAGCACACCAAGACAATCGTGAAGAGGGCACGACAACACCTATTCCCCCTTCACGAGACTGAAAAGATTTGGCATGGGTCCCCAGATCCTCAAAAGGTTCTACAGCTGCACCATCGAGAGCATCCTGACTGGTTGCCATCACTGCCTGGTATGGCAACGCTCGGCCTCCGACCGCAAGGCACTACAGAGGGTAATGCAAACGTCCCAGCACATCACTGGGGCCAAGCTTCCTGCCATCCAGGACCTGTAGTCCAGGCGGTGTCAGAGGAAGGCCCTAAAAATTGTCAAAGACTCCAGCCACCCTAGTCATAGACTGTTCTCTCTGCTACTGCATGGCAAGCAGTACCAGAGTGCCAAGAGGCTTCTAAACAGCTTCTACCCCCAAGCCATAAGACTCCTGAACATCTAGTCAAATGGCTACCCAGACTATTAGCAGTGCCCCCACAACCCCCTCTTTAGACCACTGCTACTCTCTTTTGTCATCTATGCATAGTCACTTTAATAACTACCTACATGTACATAGTACCTCAAATAACCGGTGCCCCCGCACATTGACTCTGTATCGGTACTCCACTGTATGTACTCTCACTATTGTTATTTCAGTGCTACTCTTTAATTACTTGTTACTTTTATCTCGTATTCTTATCTGTATTTTTTGAAACTGCATTGTTTGTTAGGGGCTCTTAAGTAAGCATTTCACTGTAAGGTTGTATTCGGCGCATGTGACTAATAACATTTTATTTTATTTTATTTGAGTGGCGTAGCAGTCTAATGCACTGCATCTCAGTACTTGAGGCGCCACTACAGACACCCTGGTTCGAATCCAGGCTGTATGACAACCGGCTGTTACTGGGAGTCCCATAGGGCGGCACACAATTTGCCCAGCGTCGTCCGGTTTGGCCGTTGTAAGCCGTCATTGTAAGTAAGAATTTGTTCTCAACGGACTTGTCTAGTTAAATAAAAAATGTAATTTGGTAAATGTCATAAAATATAGGAATTTGTTTCATTGACTCACACTAATGTTAAGTGAGATACTAGTGTCAAGATTAGGCCATCAATGTGTTTACCAAATTCTCAACAAATTCTCCTGAGAATAATATGACAATGTCAATATCTGCAAAGCACTGCCTACTGGAAATTGACAAAATCACATTTAATTAAAAAAACCCACTGTCAATATGTTCAAGACCGTCAAAAAACAGCCTGCATGTGGCTACATATAGTAGAGAGGCAAAGTTGGTCCTCTAAACATACATTTTAGTTATCACTGATCACCAGCCCCATTACCCAAAAGATTTAGCATTAGATCAATTTGGCCCTATGGGTGTGTCATTGACCTCTGCACTGCTAATATTGTAGGAATGAGTGGCTAGACGTTGCCACATAGACATGACACCAATGACCTTTGCTGTGTTGCCGTGGGTGACTGATGATGGCCAGGTTGTCACCGCCAGCAACCAGCCTCCTCCTCGGGTCATAAATTACATGGTTGTCAGGGGAGACAGGGTGGCCCACGACGACAAACAATCCCTCCGGATACCGGTGGAGAAGACAGGGAGAAGACACTGACAACATTGATTATCCAGTTGATGCAGACATGTTGACTGGACCACACGGCAGAGTCTTTCTCCTACCTCCCTTGAGTATTGGCTCACACACATACAGTCTCGTCCTTCACTCTTCCCCTGTCGACAAGTAGACAGATAACCTTTGGCTAACAGATGAGGTTGAGGCTAGCCACGTACACATACCCAACACTTCTTTGCAAGCAACATCCCAAATAGGTTCCATCCACTCTCTGTTGCTAACTACACTTAGCAATAGCATGGTTCTACCTACAAAAAATCTGTTAATACAGTAGGCTGGGGCTATTTTTCCCTATTCAAAATGGCTGCCACAAATTCAGTGACAAATATCGGGGCTTCCCATGATGAACACCTCCCTATTTGTGTTTGAATTTGCTGGCAAATAAGACGGTGTAGGGTGAACCAAAGGAGGTAATTAGCTAGCTATCTTGGTAAAAAAGAGCCATTTCCCCCTTATTGGAAAGGATAACATTGATTAATAGGCTCACTTCACAATAACTGTGCTATCTGAAGCAGCGGTAAATTCGCTTTCAGGGGAAGTAACTCAAACTGGTGTGTAATGGGCCTACAAGTGGACATTTAAATAGCTGTATAATTTAAAATCCAATGAATTTCATTTTTCTTTCTTTTTGGGCCTGAAAGGATTACTACTGGTTTAGGTTTTATGTTGTTTTTTCAGACTCTCAGGACCATAATGTTATTTTCCATCAATGGTTCTATGACAAATATTATTATTTGACCCTGCTGGTCATCTCTGAACATTTGAACATCTTGGACATATTCTGTTATAATCTCCACCCAGCACAGCCAGAAGAGGACTGGCACCCCTCATAGCCTGGTTCCTCTCTAGGTTTCTTCCTAGGTTTCGGCCTTTCTAGGGAGTTTTTCCTAGCCACCGTGCTTCTACACCTGCATTGCTTGCTGTTTGGGGTTTTAGGCTGTGTTTCTGTACAGCACTTTGTGACATCAGCTGATGTAAGAAGGGCTTTATAAATACATTTGATTGATTGAAATAGAAGAGGTTGAGAGTTCATTCATCCCAAAAAATGGAAGTTTATTCAAGCTAGTGTAAGTGCTTTTCTCTTTTTTTCTCAGTCGCTTATGATTGTCCAAGAAGTTAAAAATGTTCACATTGAACGCCTGACTTGCCTTCATTTAAGTCACATAGTTAGAAGAGTGAGGAATATAAGGCTCGGCTGGTCATGGTAACTACATCGGTGTCCACTCTTAGTGTGACAGTCCTATGTAGAGCTTAACTAAAACTGACACTTTTACTACGATTACAGTACCCCTCCTCTTCGCTTGCAACTGTTAAGAACTTTTGCTTCTGCTACTGCCGCTGCTACTACCACTATTACGTAAAACTACTAGCAACATTGCCTAAATGTATCTCCAAAATGCAATCACGGTATATTTCTATCTCATGGCCTTCTTTTACAGTAAAACCTCTGTGCAGCACAGAGTAACCCACTGACACCTTAAAATGTGTCTCTTTTTGAGAGATGGCTCCTCCCCCTTAAGCAAGGCGCTCGCAACGCGTGTTGGATTCCTGGGACCTCCCATATGCAAAATGTAGGCACACATGACTGTAAACTTTGGATAAAAGCATCTGCAGAATGTATATATAATTGTATATTATTCCCCCACTGGGTGTGCTAGAGTGGACAAGCAGGGGAGGGTCAAAATGCATTAACCTGTTTGGGCTAGGGGGGAGCATTTTCACGTTCGGATGAAAAGCGTTGCTAGAGTAAACTTCCTGCTACTCAGGCCCAGATGCTAATATATGCATATTATTAGTAGTATTGGATAGAAAACACTCTGAAATTTCTAAAACTGTTTGAATGATGTCTGAGTATAACAGAACTCATATGGCAGGCAAAATCCTGAGATAAATCCAACCAGGAAGTGGGAAATCTGAGGTTTGTAGTTTTTCAACTCATTGCCTATCGAATATACAGTGTCTGTGGGGTCATATTTCTAAGGCTTCCACTAGATGTCAACAGTCTTTAGAACCTTGTTTGAGGCTTCTACTGTGAAGTGGGGGCGAATGAAAGCTGAATGAATCAGAGGTCTGGCAGAGTGGCATGAGCTGACCACGCGCGTTCACGTGAGATCGACCTGCGTTCCATTGCAATTCTAAAGACAAAGGAATTCTCCGGTTGGAACATTATTGAAGATTTATGTTAAAAACATCCTAAAGATTGATTCTATACATCGTTTGACATGTTTCTACGGACTGTAAGGGACATTGTTGACTTTTCGTCTGGACCTAGTGATCTCGCGTCATGAATTTGGATTTGTGAACTCAAGGCACGAACGACAAGGAGGTATTTGGACATAAATGATGGACTTTATCGAATTAAACAAACATTTATTGTGGAACTGGGATTCCTAGGAGTGCATTCTGATGAAGATCATCAAAGGTAAGTGGATATTTATAATGCTATTTCTGACTTCTATTGACTCCGCAACATGGCGGGTATATGTTTGGGTTGTTTTGGTCTCTGAGCGCCGTACTCAGATTATTGCATGGTTTGCTTTTTCCGTAAAGCTTTTTTGAAATCTGACAAAGCGGTTGCATTAAGGAGAAGTATATCTATAATTCTGTGCATTATACTTGTATCTTTTATCAAAGTTTATTATGAGTATTTTTGTAAATTGATGTGGCTCTGTGCAAATTCACAGGATGTTTTGGAGGCAAAGCCAAATGTAAACTGAGGTTTTTGGATATAAATATGAACTTGATCGAACAAAATATACATGTATTGTGTAACATGTTGTCCCGGGAGTGTCATCTGATGAAGAATATCAAAGGTTAGTGATTAATTTTATCTCTATTTCTGCTTTTTGTGACTCCTCTCTTTGGTTGGAAAATGGCTGTATGCTTTCTGTGACTAGGTGCTGACCTAACATAATGATATGTTGTGCTATCACCGAAAAGCCTTTTTGAAATCGGACACTGTGGTTGGATTAACGAGAAGTTTATCTTTAAAATTGTGTCTAATATTTGTATGTTTGAGAAATTTGAATTATGAGATTTCTGTTGTTTGAATTTGGCGCCCTGCAATTTCATTGGCTGTTGGCGAGGGGTTCCCAGACAGGTTAACAACCTCCTCTCCCAGTCCGGTCATGATTGATGTTTGATGTGAAGATGAGAATACAGAAACAGCTCCTAACCCTAACCCTAACCCTACCTCCTAACCCTAACCCTAAAACGAATTTTAACCTTAACCCTAACACCCCTAGAAATACATCGACAGATATCATAGAACTCTGAAACTATTGGACCACTTTGACTATTCATCTGATTACCGAACCCTACCATGCACAGCTCTATCCAGATGGGAACCCAAATCACAGACAACATCAGCATCCATTAGGAAGCTCATAAAAACCAACACACAAATCATCAGAGAATTCCATACTGCCCCCATAACCTCACAACAGAGAATCACACTAGAAGAAAGACAAGCCATAGCTAAATTAAGGAAACACAAACATATAACAATAAAATCAGCAGACAAAGGCTCAAAGATAATTATTATGGACAACCAACAGTACCTTTTTGAAGTCCACTGCCAACTCTCTAATACACAACACTATACTCCTATCCTTGCTTCTACACAGATCCAGACACAAATCAGACAGACAATATCAGATCTCTATGGAAAGAAATACATTACAGATAGACAAAAGGCATATCTTGACGGACCAGACTTACCCAGATGCACCAGATGCCTGGACAGTCCTTTTTGAGGTCCCGAAGGGAAGACCTATTGTGTCAGACTGTGGGACTGAGTCCTCGCCAGCAGCCGAATTCATTGACTACAATCCCATCTCACAAAGGCACCCTATCTACCTTAAGAACACACACCATGTCATAGACACACTTCACACCATTCCAGTCCCAGCACATGCATACCTATTCACTATAGATATAGATTCTCTCTACACCAACATGGACATCTTGTCAGGTTTAGCAGCAGTGGAATTAGCACTCCGGATATGTCCAGATGCAGATAGACCAGACTCACACCTCCTACAGCTTCCAGAACCTGGCTTAAGAAACAATGATTTCACATTTAATCATAAACACTACCTACAGATTCATGGGACGGTTATGGGTAAAAAGTCCGCCCCGGCTTATGGTAATATTTATACGGCGGACTGGGAGTTGACAGCCTTGGCTAAATGCCCATTGCGTCCCATGTTTATAGACGATACCTGGATGATATCTTCGGAGTGTGGGAACACGATCTGGTATATTTCACAACATTCGTTGAAATACTCAATAACCATCATCCTACCATAACAGTTAAATATGTCATCCAATCAACATACACAACATATACATACAATCAACTTCTTGTACACTTGGTATGAAATGTTAAAGAGTAGTATAAAGCATGGACAGTGAGAGTTAGTGAGGGCCTAATTAAGACAGCTGGACGGGCCACCGACACGAGGAGGAAGTTCAATGAAAAATACTGTATTTATTTGCTCAATCTGGTTTTGTCTTTTTTTTTATTTTATGTTGATTTTTGTTAATATCAACTACTTTAATGTAAGCACATCTTTGGAGCACTTAATCCCTTCCTCTCTTGTGGGGGACTTCCAATTATGTACTTATTTAATTGATCCAGTTTGCATGTTTTATTATGATTTCATCATATACAATTTGTTTTAAAGTTCAACATTTTTACCCTCAGCACTTTATTTTATTTATCCTGATGTTGAACTGTTGTGGGAGCTCTCGGTCTTTCATGTTCTCCCACCCTCTTCAGACCGGTCGGATGTACAGTGGAATATAGAAACAGAAAGAAAGAAGCAGGAAGTTGCAATAGGCCCGTGCAAACCACGATTTGATACCAGCATAAACAGAAACCCTCTTAAATCTAAACCCCCTAGAAATAGCATTTGACATTGTGGGGACCAACATTTGGTCAACAACAACAAAAAGTGTTCTATTCTTGTGGGGAATTCTGTTCCTTACATGCATAGTTAAACACATCCACACACACACACACACACACAGGATGGTGTGCAGGCTCTAAATCTAACCCTGTGTCCCTTATTCCCAGACCCATCTCCCCTACGGCGCTTCAGGCTGAGGACTTTCACTCACTCCCCAGCAGACCCACTCAGAGCCACAGGCTGAGTGCTGGAGCTTTTTCTTCTGCCTGTCAGAGCAGTGTGTGTGTGTGTGTGAGAGAGAGGAGAGTAGAGTAGGGACTGATGGGAATGGAGACACCAGGGTGGTAATGGAACCAGGATAACAACGCTAGCCTCCCAGGCCCAAGAAGTGTGTGTGTGTGTGTGTGTGTGTGTGTGAGTGTTGGAAACAACTCTGCGGTGCAGCGAAGAGCAGCGAACACCATCCCCACATTTCGTAAGAGCCTTCATTACATGTTTAGCTTCATACATCAGACCATATCAGAACAGAGGTTCGTTCTGTTGAAAGTGCTTGTTGTAAATCTTGACATATGTTGCACTAATGGGGTGTAAAATGGAGCTCGTGTATGAGATGAAATATGACATGTCCGTGTGACCTACATTTCCATATCATTCAATGCAGGCAGATATGAAAATATTTGTTTCCAGCTTGGGTTGAAAAGGAAATTTGACTGAAAATGGCCTCCGAGTTTGTTTTTGGAGAAGGTTTCGTTTTAGATTCTGATAAACACACAGATGTGAGGTTTCTGTGATGTTTCTCTATAATAGCAACGACACTTCAATGACAAGTATACAAGGGTTAGTGCTAGTTATTGTGTAGAACAAGAGCTTTACTCAGTTACAATGACACGCTAGGCTCCAATAGATCCCCAGTTAAGGATGCTACACCTTGCAAGTACAGTATATGTGTTGTACAACCTACACAATACCTACAGTATGTTGCTTTTCCAACCCACTTAGGTTATATACTGATCCACTTGGGAATCAAACAGCGATTTACTGAGTGGACTTGTTGACTAGTTGTCCGTACAGCACAGCCAGGAAGGTCAAAACACTGCTCATGTAATCGTTATGGTACTCAAAAGGAGAGAAAAAAACTCAAAATTGCCTCAGTTTCAAATGGCACCCTATTCCCTATTTAGTGTACTACTTCTGACCATAGCCCTACTGTATGGTCTCTGGTTAAAATTGGACTACTATAGGGAATAGGCTTCCATTTGGGATGAATCCCATATTTTTCTGCAGAGAGGTTGTTGGAAATAGAATTCCATTTGTATTCATTTGGTTTGCGCGAGTAAAATGTCGTGCCATTGCATCATCCTGCAACAGTGTACAGACACAAAGATGGATAATGCTTAATGCTTCTAATTTTATATAGCCTATATCACGCCTCTGTCATATGGAGAATGGTGTTGACTAAATTCCGTGACTAAGCCGAGCATGCATAAGTTATATGTTATACCGCATAATAACCCTTAGAACCGATCTACACATTAGTCTATTTGACAAATTTCTCGTTTGAATGTCTCCATTTCAGTAGTTCATATTTCATTCTGTTTTCATATTTTTGGTAATTCAGTAGATATATTTACCTAAACTAAAACCTTACGTTTATTCTGTGATGCAGTACAGTACTTCTATTTAAATCAGCAAACACAAACGTAATTAAACAAACATAATTCACCAACAAAAGAGTCACAAACAAACATACTCTATCTTCCAGCCAGCCAGAACACACTCACATCAATCATACTCTGAGGGGCAGCTTCATGATATTTCTTGTGAAACATGTTTAAAAGGTACTTCTATGAGGTTCTATGAAACACCTGCTGTGTAGGAAGGAAGTCAGCAAACCTCTGAGCTGCACAGCCTGTTGGAAGTGATATCACTCACACAGGACGGCTTCAAGCACAGTCGACTAATACAGTACATGAATGGAAATGCAGAATAATAGAGCTGCAAGGGATTACTTTATGAACGCATCTGATTCATGATATGAACGCATCTAATTCAGGAGCTGATCGTGGACTACAGGAAAAGGCGGGCCAAACAGGCCCCCATTAACATCGACGGGGCTGTAGTAGAGCAGGTCGAGA
Source organism: Salvelinus alpinus (assembly GCF_045679555.1). Lineage (NCBI taxonomy): Eukaryota > Metazoa > Chordata > Actinopteri > Salmoniformes > Salmonidae > Salvelinus > Salvelinus alpinus. The sequence continues at coordinate 58,918,824 of NC_092091.1, forward strand.
GTTTGAAGTTCCTTGGTGTCCACATCACCAACGAACTATCATGGTCCAAACATACCAAGACAGTCGTGAAGAGGGCACGACAAAACCTTTTCCCCCTCAGGAGACTGAAAAGATTTGGCATGGGTTCCCAGATCCTCAAAAGGTTCTACAGCTGCACCATCTGGTTGCATCACCGCCTGGTATGGCAACTGCTCGGCATCTGACTGTAAGGCGCTACAGAGGGTAGTGCGAACGGCCCAGTACATCACTGGAGCCAAGCTTCCTGCCATCCAGGACCTATATAATAGGCGGTGTCAGAAGAAAGGCCATAAAATTGTCAGAGACTCCAGTCACCCAAGTTATAGACTGTTTTCTCTGCTACCGCACGGCAAGCGATACCGGAGTGCCAAGTCTAGAACCAAAAGGCTCCTCAACAGCTTCTACCCCCAAGACATAAGACATAACAATTCATAAAATCGCCGCAGACAATTTACATTGACCCCCCCTCCCTTTTGTACACTGCTGCTACTCGCTGTTTGTTTGTTATCTATGCATAGTCACTGTGCACTCACCTACAGTGGGGAGAACAAGTATTTGATACACTGCCGATTTTGCAGGTTTTCCTACTTACAAAGCATGTAGAGGTCTGTAATTTTTATCATAGGTACACTTCAACTGTGAGAGACGGAATCTAAAACAAAAATCCAGAAAATCACATTGTATGATTTTTAAGTAATTAATTTGCATTTTATTGCATGACATAAGTATTTGATCACCTACCAACCAGTAAGAATTCCAGCTCTCACAGACCTGTTAGTCTTTCTTTAAGAAGCCCTCCTGTTCTCCACTCATTACATGTATTAACTGCACCTGTTTGAACTCGTTACCTGTATAAAAGACACCTGTCCACACACTCAATCAAACAGACTCCAACCTCTCCACAATGGCCAAGACCAGAGAGCTGTGTAAGGACATCAGGGATAGAATTGTAGACCTGCACAAGGCTGGGATGGGCTACAGGACAATAGGCAAGCAGCTTGGTGAGAAGGCAACAACTGTTGGCGCAATTATTCGAAAATGGAAGAAGTTCAAGATGACGGTCAATCACCCTCGGTCTGGGGCTCCATGCAAGATCTCACCTCGTGGGGCATCAATGATCATGAGGAAGGTGAGGGATCAGCCCAGAACTACACGGCAGGACCTGGTCAATGACCTGGAGAGAGCTGGGACCACAGTCTCAAAGAAAACGATTAGTAACACACTACGCCGTCATGGATTAAAATCCTGCAGCGCACGCAAGGTCCCCCTGCTCAAGCCAGCGCATGTCCAGGCCCGTCTGAAGTTTGCCAATGACATCTGGATGATCCAGAGGAGGAATGGGAGAAGGTCATGTGGTCTGATGAGACAGAAATTGAGCTTTTTGGTCTAAACTCCACTCGCCGTGTTTGGAGGAAGAAGAAGGATGAGTACAACCCCAAGAACACCATCCCAACCGTGAAGCATGGAGGTGGAAACATCATTCTTTGGGGATGCTTTTCTGCAAAGGGGACAGGACGACTGCACCGTATTGAGGGGAGGATGGATGGGGCCATGTATCGCGAGATCTTGGCCAACAACCTCCTTCCCTCAGTAAGAGCATTGAAGATGGGTCGTGGCTGGGTCTTCCAGCATGACAACGACCCGAAACACACAGCCAGGGCAACTAAGGAGTGGCTCCGTAAGAAGCATCTCAAGGTCCTGGAGTGGCCTAGCCAGTCTCCAGACCTGAACCCAATAGAAAATCTTTGGAGGGAGCTGAAAGTCCGTATTGCCCAGCGACAGCCCCGAAACTTGAAGGATCTGGAGAAGGTCTGTATGGAGGAGTGGGCCAAAATCCCTGCTGCAGTGTGTGCAAACCTGGTCAAGAACTACAGGAAACGTATGATGTCTGTAATTGCAAACAAAGGTTTCTGTACCAAATATTAAGTTGTGCTTTCCTGATGTATCAAATACTTATGTCATGCAATAAAATGCAAATTAATTACTTAAAAATCATACAATGTGATTTTCTGGATTTTTGTTTTAGATTCCGTCTCTCACAGTTGAAGTGTACCTATGATAAAAATTACAGACCTCTACATGCTTTGTAAGTAGGAAAACCTGCAAAATCGGCAGTGTATCAAATACTTGTTCTCCCCACTGTACATGTACAGATTACCTCAACTAGCCTGTACCCCCGCACACTGACTCAGTACCAGGGCCCCCTGTATATATCCTCGTTATTCTTATTGTGTTACTTTTAATTATTACTTTTTATTTTAGTCTACTTGGTAAATATTTTCTCCTTCTTGAACTGCACTGTTGGTTAAGGGCTTGTAAGTAAGCATTTTACGGTAAAGTCTACACTTGTATTGTATTCGGCGCATGTGACAAATAAAGTTCGATTTGATATGACAGTTTAAGGAAGGTTGGAGACAATTGGGAAATAAATTCATTGACACACACTTGCACACATGCTTGTACATACACTCGTACACACACACACACGTAAACACGCGTACACACACGCGCACACACAGGGTCGATGCATAATGACATGCTTAATGGTTCCCATGTTACCTTATGTCTCTGTGTACATTGCACCCAGTGATTAATATTGGCCAATTGTGTTCCATTCTATGGGAGCTACGCATGCTAATTATCCAGTCAGGAGTTTCTGTCTGGAGTGGCAGAGCTCAGGGTCTCACCTGTGAGTAATGGCTTTCTAATGGCAACATTAGCTCACTGAATGGACTGAGAAATGCTTAACGTTTCCTACGATGAAGGCTGGCAAGTCATTATGTCAGAGGTTAGCCGCTCCGTTTGATTGGTGGAATGACTGAGTCAAATGCGGAAATGAGGGAGGAGATTCGAGGCGAGCGGTGGGTCAGGGCAAATTGAGTAAATCTAGCTGAGCTCTGGCATTAACTTCAGTTGGCACGTTCTGAATGTTTACATTTACTCTCCCTTCGCGAGGCTACATTCAACTAATTCATTTGTACCATTACCAGTCATACTTGTTGCCACGAGCACGCTAATCTCTCCCACCAATTTTGCACATGCCAGGAAACATTACAGACTTGGCGATTTATCAGCCTCTTCCAAGGTATTGATATAATGTGACAAAACAAATAATGTTCACGTGTTGCCTGATTATTATTGCAATTTTATTTATTTCACCTACCTGGGAGGTATATGCTAAGTATTAACATTTGACATTGATATACCCAGCCCTTTGGGAAAGTAAGTGAATAGGCCTACAACAACGGTAATTCCTTAAACTAGTGTCGCTTGAAATTCCAATGGTCGTCCATGCGAATGCACTCCCTGAATAAAAATATTGCGTTTTTTTGGAGGTAGTGAAGAGGAATTGAAATTCAAGAGTGCAAATTGCTATCAGCTCTTCTTTATTTTGACGCTAGTGTGAGTAGATACAATGACCGTGGGTTGCATTTTAAATAACATAAACAAATCAATTGAATGTCTTGCTTCGTGTGTCTTCCTGCTTCTTCGAGAGCATCGCCTCAGACTCATTTCATCTTTCGCACAAAGGTCAGTAAAAGGAATATAAATCGGAAAGAGACTTTGTTATCCCAAACTAAAATGTCTTTCGAGAAATGACATTCATATATACAAGTAAAAAAAAAGATGTGTATTTGTTTTGGTCATGAGAAGATGATATTGGTGTATTCCTGGACTATTCAGCAGGAGCTGTGGTATAGGTAGTCAAATCTGCCTCCACAGATGTCACTGAGTTGGGTGAAAAGCTCCTTTGAAAAACAACCATAGCTGTAGCCTACTAATAGATCCAACAGCCTTAAAGCATTGCAGCTCAGTAACATCAGCCACACATTTGTTATTAGGATTTAGGAACAATATATTGTATCAAAACCGCATCTTGATTACATTGCAATCACCTTTTTTTGCGAGGGTATAACCTTTTCTGAGATAATAATACCAATATGTCACACACTCTGTATACCTTCATTTAAATACTTTTATTCAGTGAGATGCACCATAACTTTAGATGACAAGAGAAAACTACTCATACTGTAAAACACAGAATGTACTGTACTAGTAATGATTGATTAATGGTAGATCGGAGCTAGTGTACTATATAGGGAATAGGGTGTCATTTGGGATGCTTGCAGAGATTCAGCTCAGCAGGAGAGGCTGTTTGGTAAACAAGAGGACAAAATCACTGAATTATTAAAATTGTGGTGTGGCTACTACACTATATGGTCAGTACGTCATTTCCCTAGTTCTGTTTTGGTGCAGCGAAATATATTCTGTAGCATCTACGTAAATGGTTTCAGCAATCTTTCTTTCTTTCTTAGTTTCTTAGTTTCTTTCTTTCTATTTTAACGTTCTCTCTATTATAGTTCTCTCCATTTCTCACTCTCTATTTCCTCTCTCCCTCTTCCCCTCTCTCTTCCTCTCTCTCTCTCCTGCTCTTTTCTCTGTAAGTGGTTTTTCAAATTAAAGGTTTTCTATTTGGAGAGCCTATAATTATCTTCTTCCTCTACATGTGAGTCTAGGCTTTGCTCCACATGGCAGATTGTAGGGGGTTACAGACTAGCAGTGTTGTGCTGATGAATGAGGACCCAAAAGCGACGTAATAGCAACAGAGTCTTTATTCCAGTATCAAACAAACAATGATTCTTCTGGATATATCAAAGGTAAATCCAAAACAGGAAACTGAAATCCTCTCGTCAGTAGAGAGGAACGACTGGAGACGCGACCACAGACTGCAGGTCGCTTCAGGAAGGCACAGGCCGTAGCTGACATAGACACCTGCTCACACGCAGCATCTGAAGAAGGCAAAAACACGACAGGGCGGAACAAGGACACAGGACAGCAAACATCAAACAAGAATCCGACAAGGACAGAAGCGGAAAACAGAGGGAGAAATAGGGACTCTAATCAGAGGGCAAAATAGGGGACAGGTGTGAAAGAGTAAATGAGGTCGTTAGGAGAATGAGAAACAGCTGGGAGCAGGAACGGAACGATAGAGAGAGAGAGCGGGAGAGGGAGAGAGGGAGGAGGAGAGAGAGGGATAGAAAGAGGGAAAGAACCTAATAAGACCAGCAGAGGGAAGCACAGGGACAAGACATGATGATCAAAGACAAAACATGACAAGCAGTACTCCCTGGCCGTGTCTGAAATCTGTCTTGCCTACTACTTACTAAAACTACATACTGTGTACTAATTGTCCGGCATACGTGTTTAGCAAGGAAGAACGCAGTAGGCAACAAATATCAACATGATTACTCAGAATGCCTCATCGAATGCGCAATTGGAATTATTTGTTCATTGTTACAACATGTCCCCTTATGCGGTTGTTGAGTGGGTCTTAAAAGACGATCGTCTTCCTCAATAGTGTGCAGCAAATTGTACTATACTAAACTAAAATATAAATGGAACATGCAACAATTTCAAAGATTTTACTGAGTTACAGTTCATATAAGGAAATCAGTCAATTGAAATAAATAAATTAGGCCCTAATTTATGGATTTCACATGACTGGGAATACAGGTATGCTGCTGTTGGTCAGATTCCAAGAACACAGGATGAGATGTTACTATCCTTTGTGCAAGCACTTGCAAGAGTTCATGAACAGTGAGACTGGTGAAATTTGGGGAGCGCATCGTCAGTAGTGTACCTTTGGTTCCTAGGGTGTTTCGGCCTTTCACACTATACACCCTCCCCAAAGGCGGCCAGCGACAGGGTGATCAATCCTACGCTTGCGTCCCATTCCCAATTAGTCATAGGAGTTGCCTTGTTGTTGATAGCCAACGTCCCATGGGACTATGCATGGCAGGGGCGTCTTCCTCCCTGAGTCAAGCATTGTTGACCGCATACCTCCTGGCCCTCTCACTTCGGGGCCCAGCTGGGGTCTTTCCTCTTCATCCAGAGCCATTGACTGCTGCCTTCTGCCGCCTCTGATACAGCTTTGATTGCCGAACGCTGGCTCTGGCCCTTAATTCCCAGGTCTCTAAGCAGTCTGGTTGTAGATGTTGCCACAAAACCTCTGCAGCCCACCTCCACTGGTCGGACTTCTGTGTTCCAGCCATGATGCCGTGCTTCGGCAGCTAGATCGGCATAGCGCAGATGTTTTCGCTCATAAGCCTCATCTACTGAGTCCTCCCAGGGTACTGTGAGCTCAATGATGAAGACCTTCTTGAGCGAATGGGACCAGAGCACCATGTCAGGTCTTAGGGTGGTGGATGCGATCTCCGGAAGAAAACACAAGTTGCCGGGCCAAAGTGTCAGCTAGCATTTTCCAGTCGCGGGCCAAGCGCAGCTGGTCTCGCTCTAATGGTGTAGAGCCGCTCTTCGGTGGTTTAGCTCCTTCACGGACAAAGGTCGTCCGTAAGGGGTGTGATGCTGCTGGGGGTGGTAGGGAGTTGGTGGCAGCTCGCTTGTCCTCCAGGGCGGACGCAAGGTTTTTAAGGACTTGGTTGTGACGCCAAGTGTAGCGTCCTTGGGTGAGGCTTGTTTTACACCCTGTGAGAATGTGCCTGAGGTTGGCTGGCATGGAACAGAGGGCACAGTCCGGATCTTCACCATACCATTGGTGAAGATTAACTGGTGTTGGAAGGACGTCATATGTTGCTCTGATGGAAAAGCTCAACCGCCTCGCTTCCATGGCCCACAGATCCTTCCAGCTGATCTTCCTCTTCTCCACACTGTCCCATCGAGTCCACTGTCCCTGTTTGGCAAGAGAGACTGCCTTGGCCCACCTTGCAGCCTCCTCCTGATGGCGTACTTCCTGCACTACCATCTTCCGCCGCTCTGGTGCAGTGGCCTTACTCCAAGCAGCACGGCTAGTTAGCCCAAGGCCTCCTCTCCCTTGCTGAACATGACCCACAATGTCAGCATGTCTGACGGCTGCTGTTGCCTCCTGGACTGCTTTTCCTGGCCTCCATTTGCGCCCAGTTGCCAAGGTCGGCGCGTTGTTGCTCACCACTGGGTCTCGAGATTCATTCAGTGTCATCTGGAGCCTGGATTCCTCTGTTAGACTGGTGAGGGGCAGCTTGAGGACACCATCTCCATAGAGGCCTATGGTGGTAAGGCATCGTGGAACTCCGAGCCACTTCTTTAAGTAGCCTGTGACTCCTCTTTCCATCTTCTCCACTGTTGAGATTGGAACCTCATACACTGCTAGGGGCCACAACACCCGGGGTAGGAGACCAAACTGCAGACACCAGGCCTTTAACTTTCCAGGTAGCTGGGTGTTGTCGATGGACTGTAGGCTACTACTGATGTCTTTGCGCAGCTGTTGCACCTGGTCTTTGTCCTTCAGGCTTGCATCATACCACCTTCCAAGGCTTTTTACCGGCTGCTCAGACACTGTTGGGATTTGGTCATCTCCGATGAAGAATTTCAGGTCGATGAAGAATTTCAGGTCAGGTCACAATCGAGATGCTGCGTGACTTGGATGGTTTAATCTTCATACGGGCCCAGCTGATGTTCTCCTCGAGTTTTCTGAGCAGTCTCCTGGTGCATGGGACAGTGGTGGTCAATGTTGTAATGTCGTCCATGTATGCTCTGAGTGGAGGGAGGCGTAAACCAGAGTCGACTCGCTGTCCACCAGCAACCCATTTTGAGGATCTGATGATAACCTCCATTGCCATTATGAATGCCAACGGAGAAATGATACATCCCGCCATTATACCTACATTCAGGCACTGCCATGAGGTGGTGAAGCAGAACTGCAGATCCTGGAAGTACGACTTCACCAGCGTTGTGATGGTGTCCGGTATGTGGAAAAATCTGAAGGCAGACCACAGGAGTTCATGGGGCACAGAGCCAAATGCATTGGCGAGGTCGAGGAAGACTACATGGAGGTCCCTTTTCTCCACCTTGGCCATTTGGATCTGGTGCCAGATCATGCTGGAGTTTTCCAAGCAGCCAGAGAACCCTGATATTCCTGCCTTCTGTACAGATGTATCGACGTACGCATTCCTTTGCAGGTACACGGACATCCTCTGGGCAATGACCCTAAAGAAGATTTTACCCTCGACATTCAGTAAGGAGATTGGGCGGAATTGGCTTATGTTCACTGCATCCTTCTCCTTAGGGATCAGGACCCCGCCTGCCCTACGCCACACTTTGGGTATTATCTTATTTTGCCAAGCTGTTCTCATAAGCCTCCAGAGGACCCTCAGGACGTCTGGTGCGTTCTTATACACTTTGTACGGAACTCCATTTGGCCCCGGGGCTGATGCTGTTCTTGCCCGTCGAACTGTGTTTTCCACCTCTTTCCATGTCGGAGGGCTGGTCTCAATATGATGTTCCGGGGGTTCAATGGGTGGGATATCTGATGGGATGGCCAGATGTTCATGTCGCTTTGAGTCAAAGTTTGTTGTTATCAGGTGCTCCTCTAGGTCTTTCTTTGTTGTTTTTAGAGCTCCACTTTTTTCCTTCGTGAAGAGACTTTTAACTTCTACCGAGTCAGAAACCCGGATCCGGGAGCACCCCCCACCCCCCACCAGTAAAAAAGCTGAATAGCATAGCTAGCATAGCGTCACAAGTAAATAGTAGCATCTAAATATCATTCAATCACAAGTCCAAGATACCAGATGAAAGATCCACTTCTTGTGAATCCAGCAATCATTTCTGATTTTTAAAATGTTTTACAGGGAAGACACAATATGTAAATCTATTAGCTAACCACGTTAGCAAAAGACACCATTTTTCTTTGTCCAGCATTTTCTCTCCACCAGTAGCTATCACCAATTCGGCCAAATAAAGATATTGATAGCCACTAACCAAGAAAAAACCTCATCAGATGACAGTCTGATAACATATTTATTGTATAGGATAGTTTTTGTTAGAAAAATGTGCATATTTCAGGTAGAAATCATAGTTTACAATTGCACCCACCATCACAACTCGACTAGAATAAATACAGAGAGCAACGTGTATTACCAATTTACTCATCATAAAACATTTCATAAAAATAGACAAAGCATAGCAATGGAAAGACACAGATCTTGTGAATTCAGTCAATATTTCAGATTTTCTAAGCGTTTTACAGCGAAAACACAATAAATCGTTATATTAGCATACCACATGTGCAAACGTTACCCCAGCATGAATCCAAGGCAACGGGAGCGATAACGTTATGATCACCAAAATATATACATTTTTTCACTAACCTTCTCAGAATTCTTCCGATGACACTCCTGTAACATCATATTACAACATACTGTAACGGCGTTCCTCCTCCTCTTCATACGAAGAGGAGGAGCAGGGATCGAACCAAAATGCAGACTTGTGATTTGACATGATATTTATTAAAGTAAAGACGACAACACGAACTTCACTTAAAACTAAACAAAACAACAAACCGAGTAGACAAACCTGAACGTAAGGACTTACATGTAACGCAGAACGAACGGACAGGAAAATGACTACATAAAACGACGAACGAACGAACGAACGAACGAACGAACGAACGAACGAACGAACGAAACAGTCCCGTATGGTGCAACATAGACACAGACACAGGAGACAACCACCCACAAACAAACAGTGTGAAAACACCTACCTTAATATGGCTCTCAATCAGAGGAAATGAAAACCACCTGCCTCTAATTGAGAGCCATATCAGGTCACCCTTTAAACCAACATAGAAACAGAAAACATAGACTGCCCACCCAAACTCACGTCCTGACCAGCTAACACATACACAAACTAACAGAAAACAGGTCAGGAACGTGACACATACATATAGAGTTTGTTCGAAAATGTGCATATTTAGCCACAAAAAACCTTGGTTATACAATGAGAATAGTAGCAAAACTGGCCTGAAAATGTCGGGCGCTATCTTTGAGAGTGATCTAGTCTAATCGATAGCTAATCATAAACTTGACTAAAAAATACAGGGTTGACAGGAATCGAAAGACAAATTAGTTCTTAATGCAATCGCTGACTTACATTTCTAAAATTATCCTTACTGTGCAATACCGGGTCAGCCAAGCGAAGCTACACATAACAAAATGGCGATATATGCGTTTAAAATTTTTCAACAGAACAGCGATTTATCATCATAAATAGTTCTTACTGTGAGCTGTTCTTCCATCAGAATCTTGGGCAAAGTATCCTTTCTCCGGTCTAATCGTCTTTTGGTCGAAAGATGTCCTCTTGTCCCGTCGAAATGGCCAATAACGTTCGGTATGTACAGGAAACGTGCCCAGCTCATGGAAGAGCGTCACAAATAAATGCCTCAAAATCGCACTAAACGGATATAAATTGCTATAAAACGGTTTAAATTAACTACCTTATGATGTTTTTAACACCTATAACAAGTAAAAACATGACCGGCGATATATTACTGGCTAAACCAAGGCTTGGAAAGGGGTCGGTCCGACGCCCTTCATGCGTCCAGCGCAGGATCCAAAAGAAAGCTACTTCCGGTCTTTTCTGTTTTATACAGGCCCTGATTGCGCAATCGACTCCATTCAAATTGTCACCACTTACTGACATCTAGAGGAAGGTGTAGGCAGTGTTTGTATCCTCATAGCATTCACAGGGACATTAAAACTGACCTGGGACCAGAGGCCAAGATTTCTGAAATCTCACTCCCTGTCAGGAAAAGTGCTGTAGATAGAGTTCTGTTCCACTCAGAGACATAATTCCAACGGTTATAGAAACTAGAGAGTGTTTTCTATCCAATAATAACAATAATATGCATATTGTACGAGCAAGAATTGACTACTAGGCAGTTTAATTTGGCAATGTCAAAAAAAATAAAGTGCGAACAGCACCCCCTATTGACATTAAGGAACTTGAAGGGATCTTTATAGAATCGAGTTCTAGTTTGTTCTTTCTTCCTTCTGCGTTTCCGTAGGGTCTCTGCTCTACGGAGGGATGCCAACCGGGTTTTAATGTCAGCCTGAAGTGCCTCTATGCCCTCCTTTTCCACTTCCGAGGCCTTCTTCCACTGTTTCTTAAGCTGTCTCCTTTCTTGAACGAGGCGCTTGATTTCTTGTTGCCTCCTGGAAACTGGTGGGGTTGGAACCTTTCTCCCGCCTTTTGCCTCTTGCACTCCAAAGCTTTCTGCCCCGTACTCATAGATGATGTCCCCCATCCTCTCCAACTTCTTCTCCACTGTGCCTCGAAGTTTCTCGAGGGTCAAGGTAAGGTCAGTATTCACTGCTTCCCACAACTTCTTGTCACTGGCGCCAGGCCACTTCACATACGGTCTGTGCCCTGGTAGTCTCCTCTCGACTGCAGGTCTGGGAGGCTGGGTGAGTTCCACTCCTGTTGTTGGTTCCACCTCAGTTGTTACTTCGGTGCTTGAGTTTACGTCCTCCATGACAGTGGTACTGATGCACTGCAAACTATGGTTTGCGTCCAGTTGCTGTGCTTCATTCGACTGATTTGATCGCTTTCGCAGAAAGTGATCAATGCGAGGCCTCTGTCTCTCTTTGCCCAAACACCCCTTCTTCCCCTGGTGGATCCTCAACCCATGGTGTGATGTAACCTTCCTCCAACCACAGACACATACCTGCATCTGTTTGTGGCCCGCTGTTGCAGCGGAACTTGTGACAGTTGCTGTGGTGTTCTCTTGTGCTGTGCTCTCATTACTCGTAGTCGTTTCCGGTCCAGTCGTTACCATGTTGTCAGCCAATGAGTCATCTTCCGCCCCCGCTCTCGCAGACTCTAGGGGTATTCTCGTATGTTGACTTTCTGTAGCTAAAAGCGGGTGTTTCCAACATACTGCGAAGCATGGGAAACTACAGAAATCACAGATACCTTGGAAAAAAAAGGTAGGGCCGTGGATCAGAAAACCAGTCAGTATCTGGTATGACCACCATTTGCCTCATTCAGTTTGACAGATCTCCTTTGCGTAGAGTTGATCAGGCTGTTGATTGTGGCCTGTGGAATGTTGTCCCATTCTTCAATGGCTGTGCAAATTTGCTCAATATTTTGGAGGGAACTGGGGGCGGGAACTGGAACATGCTGTCATACAAGTCGACCAAGATTATCCCAAACTTGCTCAATGGGTGACATGTCTAGTGAGTATGCAGGCCATGGAAGAACTGGAAAATGTTCAGCTTCCAGGAATTGTGTACAGATCCTTACCCACGTGGGACTGTGCATTATCATGAGGGGATGGCTTTGGATGAATGGCATGCCAAGGGGCCTCCGAATCTTATCACGGTATCTCTGTGCATTCAAATTGTCATCGATAAAATGCAATTGTGTTTGTTGTACGCACTGAAGTCGGTTACGACACCACAATGCAGTTAGCTCCAGACCCTGGTGAGGACGACGAGCACGCAGATGAGCTTCCCTGAGATGGTTTCTGACAGTTTGTGCAAACCCACAGTTTCATCAGCTGTCTGGGTGGCTGGTCTCAGACAATCTGGCGTGGTTACACGTGGTCTGTGGTTGTGAGGCCGGTTGGACGTACTGCCAAATTCTCCAAAACGATGTTGGAGGTGGCTTATGGTAGATAAATTGACATTACATTCTCTGGCAACAGCTCTGGTGGACATTCCTGCAGTCAGCATGCCAATTGCACGCTCCCTCAAAATTTGACATTGTGGCATTTGACACTGTGGCATTGTGTTGTGTGACAAAACTGCACATTTTAGTGGCCTGCTTTGTCCTCAGCAGAAGGTACACATGCATAATGATCATGCAATTTAATCAGCTTCTTGATATGTGTGATAGGAAAATTACGTATTTACCTAATCTATTTGATATTAATGGTTAACAGTTAATATTTAACTAATATTAAGACATTTCTGTCCTACTAGTGTTTGTGTTTTTATAGTCTGCACTCTAGTTCCCTGCAGCTAATCTGGGCATATGGCCACTAGAGATGGCTTGAGCTGACAAATGAGTTAAAGACTGCATTACATAGACATGTGTTTTTCTAGAGATAGCTTAGGAGTAGAACAATCCCTCATTGTCTCAAAATCATCCTTGCGGCTGGGAAACTAAGCCAGGGTGGGGTTAAGACAACAACCCCGTGCAGATAATGACCGGATGAACCCAGAGTGGCTTATGATGCTCCTTGGTCTGCATGGGAGGGGTGGAACCAACCATGACTAAGCATTTTTAGTGTCAGCTATATATAGTACTCAGCATTTGTGTAAAGGTTAGGTTACTCGGTCCAACACTCAAGGGTGTGGGGTCGACCAGCCTCATTATTGCAATAGTTAATGAGGCTGGTCGACAAGATGATTGTTTGAAGAAACAATCATCTCTCTCAGTATGAATGTCCACGGAATATGACATACCTGTCAGGTGGATGGATTATCTTGGCAAGGGAGAAATGCTCACTAACAGGGATGTAAACAAATTTGTTCTCAACATTTGAGAGAAATAAGCTTTTTGTGCGTATGGAAAATGTATGGGATATTTTCTTTCAGCTCATGAAACATGGGACCAACACCTTACATGTTGCATTTATAGTTTTGTTCAGTGTAGATGAAAATGTGAAATGAGTCTGGTAGAAAGGTCATCCCATTGCTCTCTCTTTCTCATTCTTTCTCTCTACCTCTCTCTCTCTCTTTACCCAGCTCCTAATAAGGTAACACAACTTAATGAGATTGTCCCCCCAGCTCTGACTGTAATTAGTTTGTTAAAAACGAGTCAGTTAAATCGCAAGAGTTTGATGTTTGTTGATTAATGACCGTTCGGTGCTGACAGAAGAAGACCAGAAAAAAAGTAAATACGTTCATGTTAATTCAGTTGGGAAATCAAAACTGTGATACTTTTTCCTCCTTTGTATGCCTGTTGAGCTCCTTCCTACCATTTTGAATAAAGCCCCTGAACTACAACATCAAATTCACTAGGTTTCTCCGATGAGTGGTTGTCAAGAACTGTGTGTGGGCGATTGACGTGGCGTTTTACAGTGTACTTGTATAAACGTTAGATTAACCTCAAAGGGGAAGGTTGCAACACAGTTTATGTGTTGTATTTCTCTGATTTTGAGGTTTTAAACAGTTCATTTATCATAACCCTAATATAGTACATCCAATGTCCATTCCAGAATCCATTAAATCTCAGCAAAACTGAGGCTGTCCTGATAATACTATACATCTTACACATTTTGCAGCAGTGCTTCTGGCCTTGAGATCCCGAATTTGGAAAAATTGGTGTTATAGTGTAACTGACATTGGATGTACTATATTAGGGTTATAATAAATTAATCTCAGCCACCCTACCTGACACCCTAGACCAACTCCAATTTGCTTACCGCCCCAATAGGTCCACAGACGACGCAATCGCAACCACACTGCACACTGCACACTGCCCTAACCCATCTGGACAAGAGGAATACCTATGTGAGAATGCTGTTCATTGACTACCAGCTCAGCATTTAACACCATAGTACCCTCCAAACTCGTCATCAAGCTCGAGACCCTGGGTCTTGACCCCGTCCTGTGCAACTGGGTACTGGACTTCCTGACGGGCCCCTCCCGGGTGGTGAGGGTAGGTAACAACATCTCCACCCCGCTGATCCTCAACACTAGGGCCCCACAAGGGTGCATTCTGAGCCCTCTCCTGTACTCCCTGTTCACCCACGACTGCGTGGCCATGCACGCCTCCAACTCAATCATCAAGTTTGCAGACGACACTACAGTGGTAGGCTTGATTACCAACAACGACGAGACGGCCTACAGGGAGGAGGTGAGGGCCCTCGGAGTGTGGTGTCAGGAAAATAACCTCACACTCAACGCCAACAAAACAAAGGAGATGATCGTAGACTTCAGGAAACAGTAGAGAGAGCACCCCCCTATCCACATCGATGGGACAGTAGTGGAGAGGGTAGTAAGTTATAAGTTCCTCGGCGTACACATCACGGACAAACTGAATTGGTCCACCCACACAGACAGCGTGGTGAAGAAGGCGCAGCAGCGCCTCTTCAACCTCAGGAGGCTGAAGAAATTTGTCTTGTCACCAAAAGCACTCACAAACTTTTACAGATGCACAATCGAGAGCATCCTGTCGGGCTGTATCACCGCCTGGTACGGCAACTGCTCCGCCCACAACTGTAAGGCTCTCCAGAGGGTAGTGAGGTCTGCACAACGCATCACCGGGGGCAAACTACCTGCCCTCCAGGACACCTACACCACCCGATGTCACAGGAAGGCCATAAAGATCATCAAGGACAACAACCACCCGAGCCACTGCCTGTTCACCCCGCTATCATCCAGAAGGCGAGGTCAGTACAGGTGCATCAAAGCAGGGACTGAGAGACTGAAAAACAGCTTCTATCTCAAGGCCATCAGACTGTTAAACAGCCACCACTAACATTGAGTGGCTGCTGCCAACATACTGACTCAACTCCAGCCACTTTAATAATGGAAAAATTGATGTAAAAAATCTATCACTAGCCACTTTAAACAATGCCACTTAAACCTGTTGAGGATAGAGGGCGCTATTTTCACTTTGGGGGAAAATTGTGCCCAATTTAAACGGCCTCGTACTCTATTCTTGCTCGTACAATATGCATATTATTATTACTATTGGATAGAAAACACTCTCAAGTTTCTAAAACTGTTTGAATTATATCTGTGAGTAAAACAGAACTAATTTTGCAGCAAACTTCCTGTCAGAAAGTGAAAAATCTGAAATCCAGGCTCTGTTCCAGGGCTTCCCTAATCGTTTGCTTGAATTCTATTAGTATACATGCACTTCACACGCCTTCCACTAGATGTCAATAGGCTGTGAGAGGTGAAATGGGGTCTCTAGCTCTTTCTATGGTGAAAAGAGACAGCTTGGAATGACATGACCCCAGAATTCCTTTGTTCAGGAAGCGCATAAAGGTCACCAGTATTGGCTTCTGAAAAGCATTCGTTATAGACGTGTTATATCTCCGGCTTTGATTTTATTTGATAAATGTAATAATATCATCGTGAAGTATGTTTTTTCAATATAGTTTTATTAGATTATTGAAATTTTTTCGGGAGTTTAGGCGTGTTGCGTTCTTTGCGTTTGGTGACGAAGGAGAGCTTAGCGCCACTTAGCTAGTTTTGATTGCTCATTCGAGAGGGAAAAATGCCATTCTAAAACCAAACAACGATTGTTCTGGACAAAGGACCCCTTGTACAACATTCTGATGGAAGATCATCAAAAAGTAGGACCCATTTATGATGGTATTTCATATATCTGTCGAACATGTTTACTTTTAGTTAGCGCCCAGATTTTGGATTTCTCGCAATAACGTAAGCTGCATATCGTAATGAAGTTCTTTTTAGAATTCTAACACGGCGATTGCATTAAGAACTAGTGTATCTATCATTTCCAATACAACATGTATTTTTTAGTAAAGATTATGAATAGTTATTTGGTCAGAATAGGTGAGTGTCAGAAAAATATCCGAACATTCTGGGAAAAAGATGCTAAGTTTTCAGAATGTGTAACCACGGATTTCAGCTCTAAATATGCATATTTTCAAACAAACCATATATGTATTGTGTAATATGATGTTAATCGGACTGTCATCTGATGAAGGTTTATGAAGGTTAGTGAAAATTAATATCTTTTGCTGGTTTATTCGCTATCGCTAACGTGCCTATTGCTATCGCTAACGTGCCTTGATGAATGAATGCGGTTGTGTGGTAGGCTATTGTAGTAAGCTAATATAATGCTATATTGTGTTTTCGCTGTAAAACACTTAAAAAATCTGAAATATTGGCTGGATTCACAAGATGTTTGTTTTTAATTTGCTGTACACCATGTATTTTTCAGAAATGTTTTATGATGAGTATTTAGGTATTTCACGTTGGTCTCTATAATTACTCTGGCTGCTTCGGTGCTATTTTTGATGGTAGCTGTGATGGTAGCTGCAATGTAAAACTGATTTATACCTCAAATATGCACATTTTTCGAACAAAACATAGATTTATTGTGTAACATGTTATAGGACTGTCATCTGATGAAGTTGTTTCTTGGTTAGTTTGGTTGGTTCTTGGTTAGTTTGGTTGGTTTCGTGCATGCTACCTGTGCTGTGAAAAATGTCTGTGCTTTTTTGTATTTGGTGGTGAGCTAACATAAATATATGTGGTGTTTTCGCTGTAAAACTTTTTAAAAATCGGACATGTTGACTGGATTCACAAGATGTGTATCTTTCATTTGCTGTATTGGACTTGTTAATGTGTGAAAGTTAAATATTTCTCAAAAATATTTTTTGAATTTCGCGCTCTGCCTTTTCAGTGGAATGTGGGAGGAGTTCCGCTAGCGGAACGCTGGGGCTAGACAGGTTAATATAATATTTACATACCCTACATTACTCATCTCATATGTATATACTGTACTCGATACCATCTACTGTATCTTGCCTATGCCGTTCTGTACCATCACTCATTCATATATCTTTATGTACATATTCTTTATCCCTTTACACTTGTGTGTATAAGGTAGTTGTTGTGAAATTGTCAGGTTAGATTACTCGTTGGTTATTACTGCATTGTCGGAACTAGAAGCACAAGCATTTCGCTACACTCGCATTAACATCTGCTAACAATTTGTATGTGACAAATACAATTTGATTTGATTTGATTTGAACAGCATGTCATTCCAATCCTTTTGTCACTGTGCGTACAAGAATAATTCCAAAATTCAAAGTAAAGTTTAACCAATACTTTATCCTTGCTCCATGTTGCCATCAGTCTGAATAACTTCTCACAAACTCACTTATACACTCATATATATAATAAACTCTGCAAATCTATAACACTGATTTAGTGAAAAACATCTGGAGAACATACAACATTTCTCACAGTTCCGGATGTGTTGGCTGCAACAGAGGCACCCAGGTAATGTCAGAGTGACAGACAGAGAGAGAGAGGACTGGATGAATAATTCATAGGATGCTCTCTCTCCCTGCATACACCTACTGCTGCTACTCTACCCTGGCTGCTCCTCACTGACTCATGCTCTCTGAAGCCTGCGTGGAGGCTCAAGAACATCAGAGTCACATACATATCCCTCCCGTGGCCTGGAAGTGACTAACTCCACAGGGCTGGGAAGTCTCATCTGATGGTTGAATAAATATTAACATGCGGTTCCCCTCTGTTCTTCTGTGTTTGTGCTGATAGATGCTGTGGCGCTCTCTCGTTCTCTCTCTCTCTCTCACTCTCTCTCCATGAGTAAACATGCAGACGAAAGGTGTCTCACTCAAGCCCGAGTGTAAAACGCTTCAGTTTGTGTGTGTGTGTTAAAATGTGTTGTTTTTCCAGGCCACAAAACCATCATTACGAAATCAGTAGCGGTTAATTTTTAATTTAACGTATGGAGTCGCGGAAAAGTGGAAGCGGAAGAAAAACGGAGATTGTAAACTTTTCTCATGTCATATTTATAACCCTGCCTCAACAGAATAGGCCATTGTCAACCCAGACCCAAGACATTTTTGTTTACACCGCCGTCATTTAAAATGCTGAACTCCACTGACACCCTTTCCCACTGTATAGTGAATGTTTATGAATGACAGTGTTTTTGTTGTGATTTCAGGAGGGGATGTGATTTCGTGTACCCGACCGTTCACTCTCCTGAGATTCTTCGTAAGCTGTACTCCCAAAAGGTACAAATTTAATCATTTAATAATTCCTCTCCCCGATTTTAATGAGGTGTTTTAACTTGGCACATGGCTGTGGCTTGCATAGGTCAATTAGATAATTAATTAGTTCAGTAATCTTAATGGGCTTGAGTAATGCATGCTAATTGAGGGGCTGCTAACGTGATGTTTCGTTGTGTGTTCTCTTCCTACCTGTTAGGCGAACAAAGTAGCATGATTGTTACATTCATCAGACATAATGGCGAGGGCTGGCTATGAGCACATTCATTTTCTATTGTCGAGACAGGAAGTCCTATTTGACGTGATGCGTTTATACAGGTTCACCAGGAAGTCATGTAAGTTTGTTATGCAGATTGATCGACATGGATGCACGTGCACTACGGATGCACACACACATTTACATGTTCTTAATTTAGCAGACGCCCTTATCCAGATCAACTTGCAGGAGCAATGGGGGTTAAGTGCCTTGCTCAACGGCACATCGGCAGATTTTTTAAACCTATTTGGCTCAGGGCTCGGGTACTGGCCCTCCGCTCTTAACTGCCCACTCACCCACTCACCACCCCCCCCCACCACACACACACACACACACACACACTCTCCTTCCTCTCCTCTGGAGATGTCAGTTTGGTGTAATTACATACCTTGCCATTTGAGTATTTCGCACAGCTTCGTCTCTGAAAAGGATGCACTCACAGAATGAGACTGGTGTTTACCAGTCAATACTGCAAATAAACCCAGTACTCTAACTGCACTCCACTAAAGAACTTAGTTGACAACATATTGGAAATAGATAACACATTGGCAAATGAATGTGTTTTGACAGCGGTGCACGTTGTGTACACACATTCTCCCTCTCTCTGCATCTCCCAGTGCTGTTGCAGCATCGTCAACATAAGTACAGTACCATGTTTAACATGCCACTACCTAAAACTAATGCAATACTGGTTTGAGTGAATGTAGCTCTTACTGTTCCTCTGTTTTAGAATTGCTTTGATTTATTTAACAGAGTGTGAAGGCATTCACAGGCAGTTTGGGCCGAGAGCACAGCGACAAATCTCCATGAATCTTCATAACAGACATCTGACAATAATTACCTATATTAGATTATCTCCCCAAGCACAAATCCCCACAGAGTAAAAATAGATGAGCAGCCTAATCTCTTATGACGTTTTCCCATTATTTTTCTCTAAATCCTTATTTTCCACCGTATTGTTAGATATTACAGCACTGTTGGAGCTAGGAACACAAGCACTTCACTACAGCCTCAATAGCTAAATATGTCTATGGGATCAATACACCTGATTTGATTATATTTTGTAGTGACTCCTCACATTTCTGAGTACTGCTGCGTCATCCAATATAAATGGTGGGTCGATCCATCTGCTGGACTGTAAACAGGGATCAGCTCTCTGTGTCTCGTCTCTGTGTGCATTGGAGAATCCTGTATTGACAGACAGGGATTCACACTGTGGTCTGGGCCTGGTTGGTGATCGATTACTCTTCCCTTATCCTCCAGCAGTGGGAGGGAGTGAGGGAGAGAGGGAGGAGGCAGACAATTAGTGCTCATGGAGATCCCGCTCCTCAGACTCCAAGAAGACTGCAGCAGCAGTAGGAAACACATCACACACACACACACTGCATACCACAGGAGGTTGGTGGCACGTTCATTGTGGAGGAAGGACTTGTGGTAATGGCTGGAGCAGAATGAGTGGAATGGTGTCAAACCCATCACACAGATGGTTTCCACGTGTTTGGTGCAATTCCATTGGCTCCATTCCAGTCATTATCATGAGCCGTCCTCCCCTCAGCAGCCTCCTGTGCTGTATACACACTAAACACATGCCTAAACAAAGAGGCAGGCGCAAATGCACACATACATTCTCTTTCTTATTCACACCCTTAATCCCCCCTTCGTACACAAACCTGCCTAACAATAAAACACCAGCATGCTCAAGTACCCAGTATCCAGTTTATAGCAACTTGTATCAGGACTTATACATGCAGTATCTATTTATTAGACATTTTCCAAGAGGAAATTTCAAGACTGTCCAAATGAAGAATACTAAACAAACAAACAATACTTAGACACAAGAATAATATGTAAATTACTGTGTAATAATACTAACAATGATTTAATAATAACAATACAAATAAAATAACAGCATTAAAAAAAAAAGCTATCGTACGACTACTAATAGGCCACAAACATCCACGGTTTGTCCCCACAGTTTTGTCGTTTTAGCAGACACGCTAATCCAGAGCAATTTACAGTAGTGAGTGCATACATTTTCATACTGGCCCCACGTGGAAATCCAACACACAACCCTTGCGTCGCAAGCGCCATGCCGTACCAACTGAACCACACAGGACCTTGAGTTGCAGCACTTTGACAGAGGTTTATTGTGTGTAAAATTAATCCATTTGGAGGACGCCCCATTCAACCATGTCGCGGCTCCACTATAAATCACATTAATGGAGAAAAAGACATGACTAATTGTTTGGACAGTCCGAGCCATTACCTGTTCACAGTGAACAATTGGGAGTAAAGTGAATTAGAGTGTAGCGGTGAATGAATAAATGTCATAGCGGAGGTGGAGAGAGGGTCTATCAACATGCCCTGTCCATTTGGTGAAAAGGAAAGGGTTACTCCATTGAAGGGGTTTAAAGGGCAATTCCTCGACTTTTCAACCTCATATTCATTATATCCAGCCTCGCACCAATGTCTACATATGTGAAAACGTATCGCTTCTATGATCCGTGGTTAAAAAGATAAGAAGAAAGGTAAAAAAAAAATGCTTTTCCGTGACATCAAAGGGTAAGATTAAAGAAAGAAAAACTGTGATTTTCTAGATCTGCAACTGGTTTTTAGCCAGAGGTCGGGTATTTTCTTGCTCCCCAATGTCACCGCGAATGTCATAGTGTTTGAAAATCACTGTTTAAAAATGTTTAAACTTTTGCTCATGGCATCGGTTAGAGCTTTTTTACTTTCTTTTGTTTCTACAAAATGTAGAAATGTGCGGATTTCACATATGAAAATGGAACATTTTCATAATTTTTTTTGTAGACACTGATATTGTGGTATTGTTCTGGACATAATGAAAATGAGATTGGAATGGTCCTTTAATTCATACTGTACATACAGTGGCAAGAAAAAGTATGTGAAACCTTTGGAATTACCCAGACTTCTGCATAAATTGGTCAAAAAATTTGATCTGATCTTCATCTAAGTCACAACAATAGACCAACACAGTCTGCTTAAACTAATAACACACAAACAATTATACGTTCTCATGTCTTTATTGAACACACCTTGTAAACATTCATAGTGCAGGGTGGAAAAAGTATGTGAACCCTTGGTTTTAATAACTGGTTGACCCTACTTTGGCAGCAATAACCTCAACCAAACATTTTCTGTAGTTGCGGATCAGACTTGCACAACGGTCAGGAGGAATTTTAGACCATTCCTCTTTACAAAACTGTTTCAGTTCAGCAATATTATTGGGATGCCTGGTGTGAATCGCTCTCTTGAGGTCCTGCCACAGCATCTCAATCGGGTTGAGGTCAGGACTCTGACTGGGCCACTCCAGAAGGCGTATTTTCTTCTGTTGAAGCCATTCTGTTGTTGATTTACTTCTGTGTTTTGGGTCGTTGTCCTGTTGGACACCCAACTTCTATTGAGCTTCAATTGATGGACAGATAGCCTTACATTCTCCTGCAAAATGTATTGATAAACTTGGGAATAGATTTTTCCATCAATGATAGCAAACTGTCCAGGCCCTGAGGCAGCAAAGCAGCTCCAAACCATGATGCTCCCTTCACCATACTTTACAGTTGGGATGAGGTTTTGTTGGTGGTGTGCTGTGCCTTTTTTTCTCCACACATAGTGTTGTGTGTTCCTTCCAAACAACTCAACTTTAGTTTCATCTGTCCACAGAATATTTTGCCAGTAGCGCTGGGGAACATCCAGATGCTCTTTTGCTAACTTCAGACGTGCAGCAATGTTTTTTTTGGACAGCAGTGGCTTCTTCCGTGGTCCCCTCCCACGAACACCATTCTTGTTTAGTGTTTTACGTATAGTAGACGCGTCAGCATGTTCCAGAGGATCCTCTGTGGTCGTACCGTGGACTGATGAATATCAAGGCTTTTAAAGATACATTTGTAACCCTTTCCTGCTTTATGCAAGTCAACAATTCTTAATCTTAATCTTCTGAGATCTCTTTTTTTAGAGGCATGGTTCACATCAGGCAATGCTTCTTGTGAATAGCAAACTCACATTTTGTGAGTGTTTTTTATAGGGCAGGGCAGCTCTAACCAACATCTCCAATCTTGTCTGACTGGACTCCAGGTTAGCTGACGCCTGACTCCAATTAGCTTTTGGAGAAGTTATTAGCCTAGGGGTTCACATACTTTCCCCAACCTACACTGTGAATGTTTAAATGATGTATTCAATATAGACAAGAAAAATACATTAATTTGTGTGTTATTAGTTTAAGCAGACGGGGTTTGTCTGTTGTTGTCACTTCGATGAAGATCAGATCTAATTGTATGACCAATTTATGCAGAATGGGCGCAGCCATCTTTGACTTTGTTTATTTGCATTTTATAGTTAATGGCATTCTGGGGTTAGAGAGTTTTCGCTTGTCAAACATGAACAAACATGGCTGCCATAATACATCATTTAGCCACTGTTAGCTTAGCTGACACATACGTATATTATTTTCGAAAAAACATGTATCCCTTGTGTTCACCAGAGATGTGGCACACTGTAAAGAAGTCTAGCTGTTAAGTCGCTAACTTCTGTTTCGTTTTTTTTTGTCTGCGCCACCTGCTATTTAGACTGGTTTATGGAATGATTTCGGCTGTGGATGTGTTCCATGTGACGCTTGGATGATGAACTTCGTCTTTACCTTTTACGACGCAAAAGGTGAAATTGAGGGATAAAGTTGTGGAAACATTTGTTTTCCATCAGTACAAAATATGATTCACATGCTTTTCCGACAACAATGCTATTTATACGCGTTTGTTGCACCGTACGTTCTGTTGCTACTGTTCCAATCACATATTTGCAGGGTGCCACTCAACAATGATCACAAATATGTGATCGTAAGTTTCAAAGGGTTAAACGTAGCTAAAGGTGTTTGTACAGTAATGGAACTTTGATCAAAGTAAGCTAAAGATCCATTTGCAGTACTGCAATGTGGTAAGTTGAAGTGACAGACATGTTCCACAGTCTAATTGACTCAGAGACTGTCCCACTGTAGTGACAGTTTCTTGAGGTTCCAGACTAAGGAACTACTGTCCAGCCTTCCATGCAGTATGTCTGTTTCTGTTTGTTGAGGGTTGGTAAAGATTTACTGTCCAGTCTTGCGAGTGTCTCATCACATTCTATCTGTCAGGGTGGCCTTGCTTCTTCCAGTGCATTGAACATGCCTGTCCCCGAAATCTTTTGGGACCTCAGACCCCTCTGTGACTGGCAGCCCTTTAACACGCACATCAGACAGAGAGACAGATAATTATTAAGAATGGCAGAAGAGGTAGAAAATGAAGAGACGCTGATGAGAGAGAGCATGGAATACACCTTGCCCCTAGAGTAAGATGTCGTCCATGGGTCAAAGGTCATAGCCCCTAATGGTAGTGGGGGTTCAGACAGTTAATTCTGTGTACCCAGCTGAGTGGCACAACACTCAAAAATATGGATAAAGAATGAACAGCCATTACCCAGATGCAGGTAAAATAAAATAACTGCCCAAATGAATGAAACACTGAGAGACACAAAGTATATTGAACGCAGGTGCTTCCAAACAGGTGTGGTTCATGAATCAATTAACATCCCATGCTTAGAGTAATGTATACAAATGTCCAGTTGCCCATTACTCTGGCTACCACGGCTAGAAGAAGAGATCTCAGTGACTTTGAAAGAGGGGTCTCAAAGGAGCATAGGGGGTTTAAAGTGTGTGTTGGTCTCAGTCTCCAGATCTCAACCCAATTGAACACTTATGTGAGATTCTTGAGTGGCGCCTGAGACAGCGTTTTCCACCACCATCAACAAACCACCAAATTATGGAATTTCTCATAGAGGAATGGTGTCCCGTTCCTCCAATATAGTTCCAGACACTTGTAGAATGTATGCCAAGGCTCATTGAAGCTGTTCTGGCTCATGGTGGCCCAACGCCCTATTACCTGTAGTACAAAAGCACACAAAAAAACAGAGGGGAAAAGCTTCCTAATATTGAGTTGCACCCTCTTTTACATTCAGAACAGTGATTAGAGACAGCCTGGCTCCACTGGAACACTCCACATTCACTGAGGTTTTCTCTAGACAATAGACTAGAGTATATAGAGTATATTGGAGTTGTACTTTAATCTTTGTAGTTTATCTTTATTTACTGTGGCTTTGATACTAAGGAATGCATGCATATACACTGAGTATAATATTAAGAAAGAATATCGAGTTGCACAACCTTTTGCCCTCAGAACAGCCTCAATTTGTCGAGGCATGGACTCTATAAGGTGTCAAAAGTGTTCCTGGCCCACGTTGACTCCAATGCTTCCCACAGTTGTGTCAAGTTGGCTGGATTTCCCTTGGGTGGTGGACCATTCCTGATACACACAGGAAACTGTTGAGTGTAAAAATCCCACTCAAACCGGTGCGCCTGGTACCTACTACAATACCCCATTCAAAGGCACGTACATTTTTTGTCTTGCCAATTCACCCTCTGAATGGCACAAATACACAATCTATGTCTCAATTGCCTCAAGGCTTAAAAGTCCTTCTTTAACCTGTCTCCTCCCCTTCATCTTCACTGATTGAAGTGGATTTAACAGGTGACATCAATAAGGGATCATAGCTTTCACCTGGTCAGACTATGTCACGGAAAGAGCAGGTGTTTGTAATGTTTTGTACACTCAATGTACAGTGGGGAGAACAAGTATTTGATACACTGCCGATTTTGAAGGTTTTCCTACTTACAAAGCATGTAGAGGTCTGTAATTTTTATCATAGGTACACTTCAACTGTGAGAGACGGAATCTAAAACAAAAATCCAGAAAATCACATTGTATGATTTTTAAGTAATTAATTTGCATTTTATTGCGTGACATAAGTATTTGATACATCAGAAAAGCAGAACTTAATATTTGGTACAGAAACCTTTGTTTGCAATTACAAAGAGCATACGTTTCCTGTAGTTATTGACCAGGTTTGCACACACTGCAGCAGGGATTTTGGCCCACTCCTCCATACATACCTTCTCCAGATCCTTCAGGTTTCGGGGCTGTCGCTGGGCAATACGGACGTTCAGCTCCCTCCAAAGATTTTCTATTGGGTTCAGGTCTGGAGACTGGCTAGGCCACTCCAGGACCTTGAGATGCTTCTTACGGAGCCACTCCTTAGTTTCCCTGGCTGTGTGTTTCGGGTCGTTGTCATGCTGGAAGATCCAGCCACGACCCATCTTCAATGCTCTTACTGAGGGAAGGAGGTTTTTGGCCAAGATCTCGCGATACATGGCCCCATCCATCCTCCCCTCAATACGGTGCAGTCGTCCTGTCCCCTTTGCAGAAAAGCATCCCCAAAGAATTATGTTTCCACCTCCATGCTTCACGGTTGGGAGGGTGTTCTTGGGGTTGTACTCAACCTTCTTCTTCCTCCAAACACGGCGAGTGGAGTTTAGACCAAAAAGCTCTATTTTTGTCTCATCAGACCACATGACCTTCTCCCATTCCTCCTCTGGATCATCCAGATGGTCATTGGCAAACTTCAGACGGGCCTGGACATGCGCTGGCTTGAGCAGGGGGACCTTGCGTGCGCTGCAGGATTTCAATCCATGACAGCGTAGTGTGTTACTAATGGTTTTCTTTGAGACTGTGGTCCCAGCTCTCTTCATGTCATTGACCAGGTCCTGCCGTGTAGTTCTGGGCTGATCCCTCACCTTCCTTATGATCATTGATGCCCCACGAGGTGAGATCTTGCATGGAGCTCCAGACCGAGGGTGATTGACCGTCATCTTGAACATCTTCCATTTTCTAATAATTGCGCCAACAGTTGTTGCCTTCTCACCAAGCTGCTTGCCTATTGTCCTGTAGCCCATCCCAGCCTTGTGCAGGTCTACAATTTTATCCCTGATGTCCTTACACAGCTCTCTGGTCTTGGCCATTGTGGAGAGATTGGAGTCTGTTTGATTGAGTGTGTGTACAGGTGTCTTTTATACAGGTAACAAGTTCAAACAGGTGCAGTTAATACAGGTAATGAGTGGAGAACAGGAGGGCTTCTAAAAGAAAAACTAACAGGTCTGTGAGAGCCGGAATTCTTACTGGTTGGTAGGTGATCAAATACTTATGTCACGCAATAAAATGCAAATTAATTACTTAAAAATCATACAATGTGATTTTCTGGATTTTTGTTTTAGATTCCGTCTCTCACAGTTGAAGTGTACCTATGATAAAAATTACAGACCTCTACATGCTTTGTAAGTAGGAAAACCTTCAAAATCGGCAGTGTATCAAATACTTGTTCTCCCCACTGTATGTACAATGGCTGTGTTATGTAGCACAGTTGAAACATTGCTGAGTTATCATGTGGCTGTGAATTGATCTGTTGCTAGATCCTTTTGAGCCTTCAGTGTGTTTCAGAGAGCTCTAATAAAGCTGTATGGCTGCAGCTGCTTTTCTGTCACTAGGACCCTGAAGAGATGTGTAGGGACTCATTAAATGTCCCCTGAACAGAAGCAAACATCAGGAAAAAGTTCAGCTCACTTTCAGCCTCTGTCCCTATTATCTCCACAAACTTGTTCACTTCCCTTCACCGATTTGAAAGGAAATGACTGGTATAAGACACATGGAAACTCCATCTAGCCCATGCCTCCAACCATCCAATGCTTTTAGATGTGTAGTGAACAAATGTACACTTCGGGAGAAAGCATATATTATTGGGACGCAACCCTCAACCTCTCATGTTCCCCAACACTGTCACCATGCAGAGGAGTGAATGTCTGACGAGCCTCAGGGCATTTGATGAGGTCAACACCACACCGACTCTTGTAAATGACACAACAAACCATTAGAGACGCGTTCCTACTATACACAAAAGTGTCATTCTGTAAGTGTAAGTGTAAGTTATATTGTATTATATTATATTATAATTATATATATAATTATATTGTAACGCGTCAATTATGTTGTCTATCGGGAAGTCTTTTGGACACCGTCATTAAATGAATATATTCGCCTTCACAGATGAAATGCTTTAGGTCAGCAGCTTTTTCATCAGGCATATCTAAAGGCACCTTGCACATGTCACGGAAGACTAAATAGACATCAAGGAGGCAGTATTCTATTGGATTACTCCTTCTACAAACCATTCCTTCTCAGGCTCCCCCATGGTTCCTTCATTTACTTTCAACAGGCACTGAACATATATTATTTTGTCTTGGTCAAAATGTTGACTTGAGAGATCAAAAATGTACGTTCCACTCAAGAACAGATGGATTAAAAACAGTGTTGAGAAAACATGACGTCAATCACACTAGCAGCAATCATCCACCAACAGACATCAGTCAACAAGAGACAGAAACCGAGGCTAATATTATTTTCACTATGTTTCATCTTTCCCATTCAGTGGACATCAAAGTCACACGTTTCGTTTGTCATTTTTCAACATTTGGTCTTCAATCAAATATTCCCAATTCTCAAGTAATCCAACTTTTTTCTCAACACGTTCAAACGTTTTCTTTTGTCTTCAACTTCAAGAGTGTTTGAAAATGAGTTGTTGGGCCCAACTTAATTTCTTCCTTGTTCTTTTTACTATTGATTTATTCAGCATATGCCACACAGGTATGAGAGTGAAGGCACAATATCATCAATGAATCAATCAAAAAAAATAAATCAGCCAATTAATTAAGGATATTGGTTCGAAAAGGTGCAAAATGATGCACATCTTGAATAGAAAGGGAACATGGGGCCATCAGTGTGCCATATCAATGACATGTCGTAGGCCCTGGAAAAACAGCTACCAGTGAATTGAAAATAGGGCAATGCTTGTTCTCTATTAGCTCCAAGACCTTTGCTTCGGGATGATTTATGGTTGTAGTGGATGTAGCCTCAGATTGGTGCTGGAAGTTGGCAGCGAGACACACAGCGACGACTGCGAAGACCTCAGGAGGAAACAGCGGGGAAATGGTTCTGAAATAATCATGATTTCATTACATTTTTGAGATTCATTAATTCTGGCAGGCTCGGTTATTTCCAGTGGTTGCGAAATTAAATAAATTAAGTCATCTGTTCTCGGCACTGCCAACCCAAGCCAATGCTTCTCTGTTTTTTTTGTCTCCGAGACGCAGACAGAAAAGGTGTAAAGGAGGCTACAAATATGTGTTTGACATTTAAACATCCATTAACGCTCATTTGTAACATCCAAAAGTCTATAAAACTATTTCATCTACAAGGCCCACGAGGGATGAGTAAAGTACCTTGGAATCACCAGCTCAGCGGCTTATGCGGTTGGCGAAGTTAATTATACATGGGCACTGTGTGGCAATGAACTTTGCCAATGTAGTTAACTACTCGGGAGAACTATTATGGGACTTCACTTCCAGATGCCTGTTTTATACACCACCCTGGTGGAACCATCGAAGTGTAATGGTCCAACCGGGGATTCAAATTGAAACAGGCTGAACTGATATTCTTAATGCCTTTTTTTTTAGCTATTCAAAATCTGCAAATCCACAATGGGAATGATTCATATGTGAAAACGTCAGACTGAATGTTTTTGGTGCTGGAGGTATCAAGAGCTCAATTTTCTGTTTGTTAAAATGTAGATAAAATAACTTAATTTCTATGCAGCAAGCGTTTTAAGGCTCTAAAGCGATGTCTCCTTTGGTCTTCAAAGTACTTTAGAGGAAAGGGAGAAACAGAGTTACCCCTGGTGTGACTCCTGGTAATCTACAACTGTACAGAAACAACAGTGTATTATCTCAAATGGGTCTGTCAACTTTATGGATGTGTTATTGCACTCGAGAATGACTTTGTTTACTCTAAAAGTCCCTTTGAATATCAATTACACTTTTCAAAATTGAGTATGCCTCTTTCAAATCACCAGGAAACACTGTTTGAATTGTCCAAAGAATGATCCAGCTGTGTTAGAATTGTTTATCCTTTATTTTACAATCCAACATTTACCTAGCATTTACCGGTGCTTTGAAATGAGAAGACAATGTAATTGTATTATATTTACCTATAGTTTAGTTGAGATTAATTGAAAGAAGCACCAGTTTGTGTTATCTGGTATGGGTAGTTGCCAACCGTAATGGAGTATGTGACGTACTAACAAAAGGCATTTCATTTTGAAGGAGGGGGTTTGTGAAGGGACGCCCTTCACTGTGGACTATTGTCACGTTTGCTAGTCTGAACTAGGACACTCTGAAATGTCCAACTTGCTAACTGGTTGTAGTTATACTCGGAGCTTCTTAGTTTCGACTAGCATGTGAACGAGACATAAATGACCATTCCGACTAGCACGTGAACGCGACATCAATGACTATTTTGAAACATATTTATTCAAAGCATTTATTGACATGTGAAACTTTAGCTTATTGTAAAAGCAATGTGTTTACTTTGCACTTCAATTCATCAATTCATTTCATCCATAGCCAGCGCTGTCTGTGTCAAACAGTTCCAGTTAATTGCATTGCTCATTGTAGTGGCTGATTGGTGGGAGTGGCTAATTGCCACAGGTGCCTGTCTTTTGTAAGCAGGGCCTGTGTGAGTTTGAAAATGTGTGTGTTCCTGTCTGTTTGAGAGAGCCATTGTCACGCCCTGACCTTAGAGATCCTTTTTATGTCTCTATTTTGGTTTGGTCAGGGCGTGAGTTGGGGTGGGCATTCTATGTTCTGTGTTCTATGTTTTGTATTTCTTTGTTGGTTGGCCGTGTGGTTCTCAATCAGAGGCAGCTGTCTATCGTTGTCTCTGATTGAGAACCATTCTTAGGTAGCTCTTGCCCACATGGGTTTTGTGGGTAGTTGTTTTCTGTCTCTGCGCCAGACAGAACTGTTTCGTGTTGGTCTATTTTTGTTATTTTGTCTTAGTGTTCTTAGTTAAAATAAATATTAACATGGACACTTACCATGCTGCGTATTGGTCCACTCCTTCTTCCAAGGACGATCGTTACAGCCATTGTTTTAGCCACCAGCCAAAACACATAGTCAACTGTATAACTCTTTATTTCCCAGTGGTTATTTTAATCCTTAAGGCATATGCCAGCTCTGTCGCAGGGTTTTATTTAGAATGAGGTTTGACATGCAGGTCATCTTTAATTAATCTCTGGATCATACCTGATGGCATCTCTACAAAAAAACGCCAGAAGCATGATGAAAAACAAATTCACTGATGCCTTGGCCATTATCAATGTACATTATACTCAGGCAAGATAAACCATTCCAGAGTATGGTATCAACCCCATATATATTTCTTGCATACACCTTTGCTCTTCGAGGGACTAACAGTCTAACTTGATTTAGGTGAACCAAGCACACACACACAGGTGATGGAGGGCACTCCCACATGCAGACTCCACTATCATTATTATTTATCACTTAGTCCATTTCTAACTCGCTAATCCAGAATCATGCAGGCAGAGCATGGATTCGTGGAACCACCCCCCCAGAGCCTTATGTCACGCCCTGACCTTAGTTATCTTTGTTTTCTTTATTTATTTGGTTAGGTCAGGGTGTGACGAGGGTGGAATGGGTGTTTTTGTCTTGTCTAGGGGTTTTTGTATATCTTTGGGGTTTTGGTTTGTCTAGGTAAGGTAGGTCTATGGTGGCCTGGATTGGTTCCCAATTAGAGACAGCTGTTTATCGTTGTCTCTAATTGGGGATCCTATTTAGGTTGGCATTTTTCCATTTTGGTTTCGTGGGTTACTGTCTATGTTGATGTTGCATGTCTGCACTCCGTATTTATAGTGTTCACGTTCGTTTGTTATTTTGTATAGTTTGTTTGTGTTCTTCGTGTTCAGTCGTCTTCGATTCAAAATGTGTATTCACATCACGCTGCGCTTTGGTCTCCTCACTACGACGAACGTGACACCTTAACTGATAGAACATATAGGCCTAACATCATGCTATTTTCCACATCAAAGGGCCACCTGTAACACATTTTGACGCACATCTGTAATTTCTTAATCATTCAGAAGTGATGGAAGGAATGCAATTAGCCTGAGCGTAACACATGTTGAGTTCCTCGGTATGGAAATCTATGCTAATTTAGATTTGGACCCTTTTCTACCTCTTTAAAACCGACTCTGTTAGAAGGTTGATGTCGAGAACTCTCGGTTGAGAGATGTGGATGTTCGTCTGGAATTAGATTTCTGATCAGGCTCTCTTTCAACTGCTTGGCGGCTAGCTGTCAAGATTAACAGACAAATGGTAATTCCGAGCGACACAGCGTACCTTTGAGAAGCTCTTTGAAGAAAGTGAAGGATCTTAGATCAGGACTGGCCAGTCCAAAGAAATTAGCTAAGAAAAAAAAGGGAAATGTGAAAAGACCAATTCCCTTCACGTATCTTGACAGCGGTTCCTTGTGGTATATCGACCGTGGTTTTAGTGCATCTCTCGACTCATGACAACATAAACTATGCTTAACCTATATACATTCTTTACATTCTGGGTCATATTCATGGGATGTATCTGTACTGTAGGATGAAATAATGTAATGTCTTGTAGGCGTAATGTATAGAACAGGCATAAATCAGGATTCATTTGCCAAACATTAATTCAGAACCTTACATTTATCTGAGCATATTTAGCGTAACACGCTGCATAGAAACAACATAACTTTAAATTTTTTGGAAAGCAGATGCACTGTTTTTACCATGATTAAACAGATCCCAGAGGTTGACAGACTGCGTCTTTCTACGAGGTGAAAAAGGACATACAGTATGGTATCATCATCAATGTATTCATCTGTCCAAGATGTGGGCCAACGTTATTTACTCAAAGCCTATATCGAAACTAATCCTTGGGGGGAAAGATGAGTTGGATTTCTCAGAGCAGAGATCAGAACGTTTCCACCTCTCCACCTTTTTCCCATCACAGTCATCCTTTAAAATCACCTCTTTTGACAAAGCGGCTTATAAAAACCTTCAAGAATGTACTGTATGATCTCACCCATGGAGCTTCTCTCTCTCTTTTTCATCTTCCCCTCTATCGTTTTCATTCGTTTTCTCCCACCCTCTCTGTACTTTCCTCTCGAGCTCTTCCTCCTTCGCATTTCAAAGGCTATGCTTTTTATTCATTTTCTTCCTGCCTCTCTCTATCCATTCTATATCCCTCCTACTGTATTTCTGTCCTTCCCCCCTTTTCTGTCTGTACATTTCCCCACCACCATCACTCCCCCCTTCTATTCTACCATCACCGCAATAAAAACTTCAGAAAACAAGAGCTTGAAGGGATGGTGGAGGAAATAGCAACCAGGAAAAGATTGCTGTTGGGGAGACTTGATAACTGCGGGGTCACTGCAGAGACCAAAAAGACAAGATGGGCGAGAGTGGCCAGGTCTGTCTCTGCCGTCGGGGGTATGGCAAGGGACAGTGACACCTTAAAAAAAAGTGGTCCGACATCAGGTCGGCTGCTAAGAAGAAGAGCTGAGAGACCATTCATGTGGACCAGCTGGAGGAGAAGGTGTCATCCATGATAGGAGAGACGGTGGTAGAGGGGACTGCGCAACCGGTAAGTTAGCTAGCTACGTTAGCTAGCTAACACGTAACGACATTATAACCAACCTAGCTAAGTTCGCCAAGTTCTTCTTTGCAAATTGACGAGATAGCCATTCGTTTTCTAACCCCCTATATGTACCTTTATCTCAGTCTCTTCCTCCAACTTCTTTCCCTCATTCTCTCCCATTTCCCCCAACACCAATCCCCCTCTTCTTCTCCCCACCACACTCACTTTCTGCCCCCCCCCCCCCCACACTTTCTTTCCATCTCTTCCCACTCCTCCCTCCACAATTCCCCCTCTTCTTCTCCCCCCACCACACCCTCTTTCTTTCTGTCTATTTCTTGCTGAACATCATCATCATCTATTTTTAGCGGTGGCGCATAAAAGCCATCATCTCATTTGCATGGCAATGCACTTTGGCAATATTTCCCACGAGTTCTCAATAATTCATGAATAGGAATTGACGCGCTTCTTGACATTTTCATGCACAGATTACAATGAGCAGCTACTGCTCTTCTGGAAGGAGTTTACTGAACGGATTTACCGGGAATCATCTTATAGTATGGTGTTGCTTAGTATCTCTGAAACAAATGATTTGGGAGATGTGACTATTTTGAGAAATACAGGGTAAGCTGTAAACAGTAGATAGTACTGAAGACATTACAGACGACGTTTGAGCACGCAACACCTATCCACAGGATGAAACCTATTTTATTAACGTGACAATATGTAAAAAGTGAAGTGCATTTGTTACTGAAATCTTATGTGATTACATGTCACCATGTGTTAATGTAGCCCTTTCATACGACCTTTTTAAAAATCCCTTCGCCTTTTCATCGTATTCCACAAGCATCTAAAAAGAAACACAAACCAGGCTGGATCAGTCCATCATTGTCAGTTTTCATCAGTGTCACACGTCAACAGGTGTCTACACCAGACAAGAGAAGCTTTACTATCAAAAGTAGTTCCTATCAAAGTAGTTCCTCAGCTCTCGTTTGAGCCGCGTCACGGCTTGATGTTCCGGTGCAGTGATGCTGTTAGTCCACTGAGGCCCTCATCAGCCATGGCCTGCTGATGATGTAAAGCCATGCAAGAGCATTTAATATCCTTTGATGGGAAACAGAACTAATGGGGTCCTTCTACAGCAAGAGTAATAACTAATCAGTCACCAATGACTTCGCAGACTGATGTTGTCTGAATAATTCACAAAGGCTTCTGAAATTAATCCGCTCACATATTGTCGGATGATGTCTGCTTAAACAGGAATAGTGGTGGAGAATCAGTGGTTGGTAATTATGTATCTCAAAAGGTGTCTTTTTGAATATATATTGTGTTATGCTGAGTCATATCCGGACTATCAACAATGATGACGGTAATGAGGTTTCTGGGACTAACGAAGCATCTTAAAGGTTCATTTCCATTTGTGAGAAGTAATTGTCATTGTCGTTATCGGTTTGGAAGGTTTTTACTTACGATGACTGTGATGTGGATGTTTTACCTTAGTTGAATGCACTGTTTGTTGTAAGTCACAGTGGATAAGAGCATTTGCTAAATCATCATCATGTATTGAATTTATGTAGTCAACTCCTGCCCCATTTCTGTGCTTTTCTATCATCCAATGCCTTTGTGGGTTGAGGAATTGTTCCACGCAGGCAAAGTGTACACATACAGTGCCTTCAGAAAGTATTCACAACCCTTGACTTGTTCCACATTTTGTTGTTGTTGTTACAGCCTGAATTCAAAATCAATTAAATGTATGTTTTTTTTTCTCACCCATCTACCCACAATACCCCATAATGAGAAAAAGAAAACATGTTTAATGTTTTTTTTTTAAATAAATATATTGAAAAATAAACACAGAAATGTTTAATTTACATACGTAAGTATTCACACCCTTGAGTCAATACATGTTAGTTTCACCTTTGGCATCAATTACAGCTGTGTGTAATCCTGGATTGCACATGATTCTTTAAGACATTCTTCAGTCTCTGTCAAGTTGGTGTTGATCATTGCTAAACCACAATTTTCAAATCTTGCCATAGATTATCAAGCCAATTTAAGTCAAAACTGTACCTAGGAGTCTCAGGAACATTCAATGTCGTCTTGGTAAGCAACTTCAGTATATATTTGTCCTTGAATTTGTTTCCAAGTGTCTGGTGGAAGGCAGACTGAACCAGGCTTTTTTGTTTTGTTTTATGTATTGCCATCTAACAATAGGTGCCCGACTTTGTGAGGCATTGAAAAACCTCCTTGGTCTTTGTGGTTGAATCTGTTTGAAATTCACTGCTCAACTGAGGGACCTTACAGATAATTGTATGTGTGGGTTACAGAGATAAGGTAGTCTTTCAAAAAGCATGAGTCCATGCAATGTATTATGAAACTTCTTAAGCACAGTTCTATTCCTGAATGTATTGCCATAACAAAAGGTTTGAATACTTATTGACTCAAGACATTTCAGCTTTTCATTTTTAATTAATTTGTAAAAGTTTCTAAAAACATATTTCCACTTTGACATTATGGGATATTGTTTGTAGGCCAGTGACACAACAGCTCTATTCAATCAATTTTAAATTCAGGCTGTAACAAAACAACATGTGGAAAAAGTCGAGGGGTGTGAGTACTTCCTGAAGGCGCTGTAGAAAACATAGCATTCTCCCTTTCTGAAACCCCTCTCTCTGGAATTACCGTCCATGTCACGTTCGTCATATGAATCGGACCAAGGTGCAGCGTGGTATGCGTACATTCTTTATAATAAAGAAAGAACACTGAACAAACTAACAAAACAACAAAACGAACGAAACGTGAAGCTACATGAAATAGTGCAGACAGGCAACTAAACAGAGAATAAAAACCCACAAACACCAAAGGGGAAATGGCTACCTAAATATGATCCCCAATCAGAGACAACGATAAACAGCTGCCTCTGATTGGGAACCATATCAGGCCACCATAAACATACAAATGCCTAGACCTACAAAACCCTAGACATACAAAAACCCTAGACAATACAAAAGCTAGCGTAATCCACCCTAGTCACACCCTGACAGTCCATCACTTCCTCTTAGTTAATGGCTGC
This sequence comes from Salvelinus alpinus, assembly GCF_045679555.1. NCBI lineage: Eukaryota > Metazoa > Chordata > Actinopteri > Salmoniformes > Salmonidae > Salvelinus > Salvelinus alpinus. The sequence continues at coordinate 58,955,152 of NC_092091.1, forward strand.
CTCTCGCTCCTGCTTGGACAACACAAGACAGATATAACAGTAGCACATGTTAATTTCAAACAGCCTGCAGCTATATCCACATTAGCTGCATCGCTCAGTGCATCACGATGGTAAAAGGTTAACTAAACAGGACGAGGCATATACGCTTCGTGGTAATGCAGGTTGAGGTTTCTATCGTTTAGGAGCTGAGATCAGTTTGGTGTTTTAGCTCCCCAGTGGTTGAGGTTTAGATTCGGCTGGGATAAACTGATGCCAGGTCTGTATATGCAGTAGATGTAAACTCTGCCTGTGGTGGAGGGAGGACGACTAAGGAAAGAAGTATATCTGCAGTGGAAAGGAGTCGTGACTGCTGCTCTTGTCTTTATGAACAAAAACTTAGACGCCAAACTAAATATTGATGCCTATGTGAGAGTAGAGTCCAAAGAGAATTTCTAAACAGAACTAGGGGGCAGATTAGTCACTCCTCCTTGAAGTGTCGTTATCATAAGCTAGCGGACTGATGTTAACTCAGAGGTTCAAGAGTACACAGAGGTTTGATATAATCGAGACCAAGGTTGATACCTGCGAGACTCAAGCATCGTTGACACACAATGTCTCTACCATTCTCAAGCCCCCCCCCGAAAGCCGTGGGCATGTTTGTCAAATGAACAGCGCTTGCCCTAGTGTGAGAGACTGGGCCTGGAGGAAAGGGGAGCAGGTGTGAGAGGGGAATGAGAGGAGAAGGTAGGTGAGAGGATAGGGGAGGGGGAAGTGAGAGGAGCTGGGAAGAGGAAAGGGGGAGAAGAGAGGGAAAGAGGAGAAAGGGGGATGGGGATGGAAAGGAGAGCGGTTGAGAGAAGGAGAGTAGGACGATGAGGCGTTGAGGAGAGAAGAGGGGGATGTTAGAACAGGGTGTCACACGAGTCCTGGAGTTCTGGGAAAGAGAAAAATGCCATAGTCCTGGTAACCGTCGAGCTTTGCAACACGGCTAGTTTAGCTGCATCGCAATGTTACACATTGATAATCCAGTCAAGCAAATTATGCAAATTGTGCTCGTCCGATTGTCCATAACAAAGGGGAACGATATTGACTCTGCCCTTTCCAACGTGGGTTGTTGAATGTGGCGTGGAAGGAACAATATTGGCACCATGTGTCTGTATTCGGTGGTAATCCATTGAGTCAGTCACATAATAACGGAAATAATATTCAAAAGGGCCTTTTTCATGTCAACAGACTGCATAATTACGGACACAGTGTCACGTTGTGTGTAAGTCTTTGCCGGGCACCCTTGTGCGCGTGTACGTGCATGCGCGCAAGTGTGTGTGTGTAGAGCTGAGGTCAGGCGAAGTGTGACATTGAGCATGGTTTGGCAGATGCTTCTGGGATAAGGAAACAGCTAGATCACAGAAACCATGTGGCCCAGACAGCTTGGAACAAGACCGTGTGTCCCTGTTTCCCAAATGGCACCCTATTCCTTTTATATTGCACAATTTTTTTTTAAATCAGGGCCCACGGGTTGCCCATATTTTATAAGGCATAGGGTGCCATTTGGGATGCACCCATTGAGTTAGTGCCATCCACACCTTATTAGGCTCAGTAGGACCGTCACTGTGCCTGTTCACATCTATTTAAACAATACAAACACTGATGAAAATAGACAATAATAATATCACAGTTCCAACCAAGCACGAAAGCAAAAAATGCCCCCTAGTTACATTCTTCACCCAGATGATATAACTATCTCACATTTGGTGAGAAGCGTCTTTTTAGCAATTCTTTAAATTATAGTGGTACTATAACTTTGTACAGTAATTACAGGCTACTGTATTGTACTTAGCACAGGGGCAAAAAATAATTTGAAACTATTTTATTTATTTTTATGTACACTTGATATTGAAAGTGGCAAGTATGTCATAACTGCATGTACTTGCTACCTTATTACATAGTACTTCATTTTGGATGAGGGTATTCTAAAGTATGAACTGGGTGGGTCCAGCCCTGAATGCTGATTGGCTGAAAGCCATGGTATATCAGACCATATACCATGGGTATGACAAAACATTTAGTTTTACGGCTGTAATTACGTTGGTAACCAGTTTATAATAGCAATAAGGCTCCTCGGGTTTTTTGATATTTAAGTGATAATGCCTGAGAAGTCATGTTTGTTGGATATATTGGCACGGATGTTGTTAGGCCCGAGACCAAGTTGAGGGCTGGCAAACCGTGCCAATATATCCAACAAACACCGGCTTTGAGGACATTATCACTTTTATACAACGGGTTACCAACATATTAAAATAATCATCGACATATTTTCATAAAATACGTTATTTTGATTAATACATTTACTTACTATTTCATCCTTCCACGAGATATAGTCCCGACACAAATCTAGGGTTGCTAGTGACGCGACCCAGTCGTTTCGTTCTTTTTGTTCTGTATCTATAGACGCCACCCAGTCGTTCGTTCTAAATGCAGTCGTTTCATTCTTTTTGTTCTGTATCTATAGACGCCACCCAGTCGTTCGTTCTAAATGCTCCATTGCCATACTGGCTGGCAATGTTCTTATCCCTTGCTTGCTAGCTAGCCAACTACGGATAACTTACAGTCTCGTCGAACAGTGCTGACAGAATAACAACAGTAGCTGCATTTGTTTAAGCTTTTTTCTAGTGACATTTATTTGGATACATCCATAACAATGGGATAATTCCCTTGGCATAGAAAATGTGCTCTCTCATCAGGACACTGTTGTTCAGAGGAGCTAGCCAACAACACAGCTAACACAATAACTTCAAACTGAAGTTGGAAATACTAGCTGCAATACTAGCTTTGTTTGACCTTTTTTCAATTAACATTTATTTGTATATATCCATAAAAATAATGGCAGCTTATTCGTGATTTAGGCTGGTTGAGAAACCCTGCCTGCCTCTCTCTCTCGGACCCGACTCCCGACCAATACACGTTCATTAAAATGGGACAATTGGAGATCCAATTTGAATAATTAAATAATGTTGCAAATGTCGGAAAGACAGACAGCAAGGTTTATACAAATCTCTGCTGTTTATTAAAACAACATGTTAGTCTAAAATTATTGTGAGATAATGTCTCAATGCTTTTTGTAGTGGAGATCAAGTTTATAACTTCCCTGCCTGGACTGGTGAGACAGTGGATTGCGCAGTCAGATGGAACAGAGTACATAGGCATTTAAATGTCATAGACTTAGCCGGTGGTAACTTGTGGAATAAACACCAGCTGACATGCTCTTTTAACCAATCATTATTCAGGATTAGACCCACTATAAATGGCCAAAATACCACGGCTAAGGGCTCTGTTCAAATTCTAGCTAACAACACCAAGCCACTTCTTCATTCAAATCAAATTTCAAATCAAATGTATTTATATAGCCCTTCTTACAACAGATGATATGTCAAAGTGCTGTACAGAAACCCAGCCTAAAACCCCAAACAGCAAGCAATGCAGGTGTAGAAGCACGGTGGCTAGGAAAAACTCCCTAGAAAGGCCAAACCCTAGGAAGAAACCTAGAGAGGAACCAGGCAATGAGGGGTGGCCAGTCCTCTTCTGGCTGTGCCAGGTGGAGATTATAACAGAACATGGCCAAGATGTTCAAATGTTCATAAATGACCAGCATGGTCCAATAATAGTAATCACAGTGAACAGGTCAGGGTTCCATAGCCGCAGGCAGAACAGTTGAAACTGGAGCAGCAGCACGGCCAGGTGGACTGGGGACAACAAGGAGTCATCATGCCAGGTAGTCCTGAGGCATGGTCCTAGGGCTCAGGTCCTCCAAGAGAGAGAAAGAAAGAAAGAAAGAATTAGAGAGCATACTTAAAATTCACACAGGACACCGGATAAGACAGGATAAATACTCCAGATATAACAGACTTCACCTAGCCCCCCGACACAAACTACTGCAGCATAAATACTGGAGGCTGAGACAGGAGGGGTCAGGAGACACTGTGGCCCCATCCGATGATACCTCCGGACAGGGCCAAACAGGCAGGATATAACCCCACCCACTTTGCCAAAGCACAGCCCCCACACCACTAGAGGGATATCTTCAACCACCAACATACCATCCTGAGACAAGGTCGAGTATACCCCACAAAGATCTCCACCACGGCACAAACCTAGGGGGGCGCCAACCAAGACAGAAAGACCACGTCAGTGACTCAACCCACTCAAGTGACGCACCCCTCCTAGGGATGGCATGGAAGAGCACCAGTAAGCCAGTGACTCAGCCCCTGTAATAGGGTTAGAGGCAGAGAATCCCAGTGGAGAGAGGGGAACCGGCCAGGCAGAGACATAATTTATAAACGAACTAACTTATTATTACGGCCTCAGTCTCAGCAGGACTCTTGCTTCAATCTCAGATGTCCTAATATGGACACTAATGTACATTTAACCACGTCATCAATATACATTAAAAACTATCAAAGACGACACAAAATATGACTTCAGTGGATGTTTCAGACCAGTAGATCTTTCAACAGTAAGGTCAGCTAGGGGAAATGTATGGTTTAATATTTTCGATCAAGCCATTGACCAAAGCCAGAGAAGATAGAGAGATCTCGGTGGAGCCCAGGGATTCTGATGTGATGATCAAAACATTTCTCTCGCCATTTCTCTGCTATCCCCAGTCATCTCTCACATATATGCTGCCTGTCTCTGTCCGCCTCTCATTTTCATCTCTAGCGGCACCTCACTAGACTAAGATGATTCAATCTCTCACTTAGTTCTTTCTCTGTTGTACGTCTCTCTCCCACATTCCTTTTCATCCTCTGACTGCTTCTATTGTAGTCCCCAAATCTACTTTGCACCTTATGGTCACTGTATACCTTTTTATCCCCAAAATTCAATTGAAAAAGAGAATCCCAATTCTTCTCATTTTAAATCTGCTTCAGACCATATAGAGCATATTGTTATTCATTTTGTCATTTTCACATTCTTGTTAGAATAAGGAGTTTAATGCAATGCAGTTCATTCTCTCAGGGTGCAAAGGAGAACAGACTATTTTCGACTTGAACGCCTCCTGGATTAATACAGGTTTATCCAAGCAGTACGACCAACCTCTGCAAATTCCAATTACCCCAGAGTGATTAGAGACAGCCTGACTCCACTGGAGCAGTTGGTGATCAGGTCCCTTAATGTAGGAAATCACAGAGAGCAGGAGGAGTCTCCACATTCACTGAGGTTCTCTAGACAATAGACTAGAGAGTATGTTAGAAATGTACTTTTTTCTTTGTAGTTTCTCTTCTTTTACTGGGACTTTGATAATAAGATGAATGCATGGATATACACTGAGTATATCAAACATTAAGAAAGAATATTGAGTTTCACCCCCAGAACAGCCTCAATTCGTCGGAACATGGACTCTACAAGGTGTCGAAAGCGTTCCACAGGGATGCTGGCCCATGTTGACTTCAATGCTTCCCATAGTTGTGTCAATTTGTCTGGATGTCCTTTGGGTGGTAGACCATTCTTGATACACACGGGAAACTGTTGAGCGTGAAAACCCCAGCAGCGTTGCAGTTCTTAACACAAACCGGTGTGCCTGGCACCTACTACCATACCTCGTTCAACGACACTTAAATATTTTGTCTTGCCCATTCACCCTTTGAATGGCACACATACACAATCTATGTCTCAATTGTCTCAAGGCTTAAAAATCTTTCTTTAACCCCCCAAAGTCCTCGCTCTCGTGGAAATCAAATTAGCATAATACAAAAATCCCCATAAAACGTTTAAGCTAGAGATTCTTTTGTTGTTGTTTCGGATGCATCTCAATCCACCCCATCAGCCTAGAGATATCAGTTTGAATGTGTCTCAATCCACCGCATCCGCCAGTGTGGCACTTCCGCATCTGCGGTGAAAGGTGACAAAGCTAGAGCGGTGTTTGTCAGACCATGAGGCATCCTGAAAATCAGTCTTAACAAAATCGTCCATAGCGTCCGAATGTTACAAAATATTATGACCCCTCTATGGAATGATGAGACTCTCACGAGCACAATGGTGTTCTCCGTTTTGCTCTACTACCCCCACACGCTTCTTGGGACTCGTCTGAAGTCGGTACAGCCGATCTGACAACTTCTGTCTGTAGCAGTTTGGATTACACACTTGTGTAAAGATGAGACTCTCGCAACCAAATACATGTTGGTTATTTTTTATTTAACCTTTATTTAACCAGGAAGGGCTCATTGAGATTTAAAATCTCTTTTTCAAGAGCGTCCTGACCAAGATAGGCAGGAACAAGTCATTATGTTATGTTGCTCTAGGTCTCACAAGACTCATCTGAAAGTTCCCCGGTACCAGTCCAAAAAATGTATGGAAGTACAGTATATATGGAGACTGTTTAGTGTAAAAAATAAGGGGTTAAATACATGTAAGAAATAAATAAAAGTTTAATGATCTTTCTTATATCGCTCAGATATAGGACAGACACTTCACAACAAACTGTCACGACTTCCGCCGAAGTCGGTCCCTGTCCTTGTCCGGGCGGCGTTCGAAGTCACCAACCTTCTAGCCATCGCCGATCCACTTTTCATTTTCCATTGGTTTTGTCTTGTCTTCCATCTCACCTGGTTCCAATTCCATCAATTACATGTTGTGTATTTAACCCTCTGTTCCCCCCCATGTCCTTGTGCGTACTTGTTTGTTGTCGTGCTTGTGCACAATATGCCGGTTTTTACCAGGTTTTGTTTGACCCATTTATTATTATTATTATTCTGTTGACGGTGGTTTATGGTTATTAAACACAACTGTTGTAAATCAGTTTCCGCTCTCCTGCACTTGACTTCTCTGCCGCCAGTAGCATCCCATTACACAAACGTCCTTTAGTATTTTTGGGGGAACTATTTGTTCCATGTAGTGAATATGTTATTCATTGTGTATTCATGGGCTAATAGCAGTAAGGCCAAATAAAGTGTTACATGAAGTATTTTTTGTACTTTTCTTTATACTTCAAGGGGTCTTAAAATATTCTAAATCAAATAGCAAAATGATCCTTGGTATGATGTTCTTAAAACAATTCCACATAGCTTAGTAGAACCCCTCCCCAACTCAGACAGAACTTAGACTCTTATTAACCTGTCTCCTCCCCTTCATCTACACTGATTGAAGTGGATTTCACAGGTGACATCAACAAGTGATCGTAGTTTTCACCTGGTCAGTCTATGTCATGGAAAGAGCAGGTGTTCATGACACACACAAATACACGCATGTACACATACACGCACACACATCCTCATTAGATATCCTTTCTAAGCTGAGGATAAAGACAGATGATGGTGCCATTTATTTCATTCTCCTCATTATTTGATTCTTCCAGAGACTCAAAACTAATTAGTAAGAAAAAATACTTTATTTAGCTTTCCCGCTTTTTCCGCTGGCCCATTTAACAGTCAGCCTACCACAACCTGTGTGGCATTCTTCAGAACCCAAATGGAAGACAACAGATTAAAAACCACGAGGGAATAGTTTAACTTGTCCAATCAGAATGCTCATTTTGCTACGATGTGCCCTGATGAACACAACCCTGGTGTAAAACGCTCTATCTAGTATGCAGTGGTGATTTTAGCATGTAAATGTTGGTGGGGCAAACGCCAAGCATTTTTGGGGGATGCATGCAATCAAAGCCACTATACAACACAACACTAAACAATACATTAATTGCACTATAACGGTGACAAATGGTGCCCACAAACTGTTACATGTTGGGTCTACATAAAGCTGTCCCAACAGCAATCCCAACGTCTTACCACTGCTACACCTGGCTATCAGTGGAGCCTTGTCTGGCAGCAAAACAGTTCATACAGCCTCATTTAGTACCTTTTAAAAAACATAGCTGATATGGCTGAATTTCTTAACCAAATGTTGTTTCTACTGACAATTGAGATGTACAAACTATGGCATAAGGGGACGACAAGCGGAAGAGGCAATCCATAATTTCGATTAAGACATTAATAGGATGAACGTAGTCAATATAACTATTTGTTTAGCACTTTTGAAATGTACATCGACAGCATTCAGAACATGGGTCATTCTTACAGTGTTCTTTCTCCCTGTACACCAAGTCAGAACCGTAGGATAAATTAAGGGGTCATATGAGCATACAATGAAAGTTCTTATGATTGCCTTTATCTAAAACAGGTAATAGGCTACATGTGCACCACCAAGTTTGAACAGTAGGCGAAATTAAGAGGGTAAAATAGATCAAATTATTACGGTGAGGCACATGGACTACTAACCGCTTACTACACAACATACACTTAGCATTACTTTCTTTGCTACAGTATACATATCTCCCTGGCATATTACATAAATAATTCATCAGCATACAATACATTTTTGGACTCACCTTGTTGTGGTGTGCTCACTTGAACAGGAAGGTGTTGCCGCGTTCCTTCATAGGCAAATTTTGTAAACAAAGTCTGTCATTCTCTGGATTGATGGTGCTTTCAAGACAACTGGGAACTCTGAAAAAAACAAGGTTGAATCATGACGACGTCAGTGAGCTTCAGGTCGTAGCTTTAGAAAGAGGCCCGAGTACCCGACCTACAATTCCGATTTGTATGACTGTTCAAAACGTATTTTGCCAGTCAGAGCAATTTTTTTTCCTGAGTTCCCAGTTGTCTTGAAACCACTGAAGTCAGATTTTCCAGTTCCGTGTTAAGTTGTTTTGAGTGCGGCAGAAATCTGTATTGACAGCATGGCCAATGTTGAATGTTTATCATTGTAAGCTTGTAAAAGAGTCTCTTAAACCCAGAATTGGGACCACACACCCACTCCACTGAATAGGAGGCTAGTGATTGCCTTGCAATGCTTGCAGTTAGCCACTGATTCCTTCCAAACCACTCATTGTTGAATTTGCGATTTCCAACTTGTTGTGTAATGTTTATGTCCAATGGCCGATGAGCACCGATACATTTGATCTATAATTTCTCTTCATTATTTCTCTTCATATGACAAAGATGAAAAAGTATTTGCCAGTAGATTGTCGACTTGATTCATGATGATGACTGCTAGCTAGATTTTGAAAGTATGATGTTGAAATGATCAGTCCAATCAAAGATACAGTATGTGACCAATGACCTTGAGCCTTCTTGGATGGGCACTTGTAATGTAACTCTATGACAGCACCCAAGGAGCTTAAATTTTTTTAGGCTCTACTCCTAGATTTGTTAGTGACGTAGTGTCCCCATGAATGAAAGAACACTGAGACAATCACGGCTCAACTAGAGAACATTACCAACCCCTACGCTCAGTATTTTCCGCTGGCTGCCCCACCACCACAGAAAGCACTGAGCTAGCCTGAAACACCTGCATTTTGGAGCTGCCTAACTTAAGAAAGCAAAAAAGACACCGTGTTTGTATGGAGGCTTTATTAACTCAATGATTATAAATATTTTTTAAATTGTTTGCAAACTGATACAGTTGAAGTCGGAAGTTTACATACACTTAGGTTGGAGTCATTCAAATTTGTTTTTCAACCACTCCACAAATTTATTGTTAACAAACTATAGTTTTGGCAAGTCGGTTAGGACATCTACTTTGTGCATGACAAGTAATTTTTCCAACAATTGTTTACATACAGATTATTTCACTTATAAATCACTGTATCACAATTAGTGGGTCAGAAGTTTACATACACTAAGTTGACTGTGCCTTTAAACAGCTTGGAAAATTCCAGAAAACGATGTCATCGCTTTAGAAGCTTCTGATAGGCTAATTGACATCATTTGAGTCAATTGGGAGGTGTACCTGTGAATGTATTTCAAGGCCTACGTTCAAACTCAGTGCCTCTTTGCTTGACATCATGGGAAAATCAAAAGAAATCAGCCAAACTTGTAGACCTCCACAAGTCAGGTTCATCCTTGGGAGCAATTTCCAAATGCCTGAAGGTACCACGTTCATCTGTACAAACAATAGTACACAAGTATAAACACCATGGGTCCACGCGTTCTGTCTCCTAGAGATGAACGTACTTTGGTGCAAAAAGTGCAAATCAATCTCAGAACAGCAAAAAGACCTTGTGAAGATGCTGGAGAAAACAGGTACAAAAGTATCTATATCCACAGTAAAACGAGTCCTATATTGACATAACCTGAAAGGCTGCTCAACAAGGAAGCCACTCCTCCAAAACTGCAATACAAAAAGCCAGACTACGGTTTGCAACTGCACATGGGGACAAAGATCGTACTTTTTGGAGAAATGTCCTCTGGTCTGATGAAAGAAAAATAGAACTGTTTGGCCATAACGACCATCCTTATGTTTGGAGGAAAAAGGGGGAGGCTTGCAAGCCAAAGAACACCATCCCAACCGTGAAGCACGGGGGTGGCAGCATGTTGTGGGGGTGCTTTGCTGCAGTAGGGTCTAGTGCACTTCACAAAATAGATGGCATCATGAGGGAGGAACATTATGTGGATATATTGAAGCAACATCTCATGATATCAGTCAGGAAGTTAAAGCTTGGTCGTAAATGGGTCTTCCAAATGGACAAATACCCCAAGCACACTTCCAAAGTTCTGGCAAAATGGCTTAAGGACAACAAAGTCAAGGTATTGGAGTGGCCATCACAAAGCCCTGACCTCAATCCTATAGAACATTTGTGGGCAGAACTGAAAAAGCGTGTGCGAGCAAGGAGGCCTACAGACCTGACTCAGTTTCACCAGCTCTGTCAGGAGGAATGGGCCAAAATTCACCCAACGTAATGTGGGAAACTTGTGGAAGGCTACCCAAAACGTTTGACCCAAGTAAAAAAATGTAAAGGCAATGCTACCAAATACTAATTGAGTGTATGTAAACTTCTGACCCACTGGGAATGTGAAGAAAATAAATAAAAGCTGAAATAAATCATTCTCTCTACTATTATTCTGGCATTTCACATTCTTAAAATAAAGTGGTGATCCTAACTGTCCTCAAACAGAACATTTTTACTATGATTAAATGTCAGGAATTGTGAAAAACTGAGTTTAAATGTATTTGGCTAAGGTGTATGTAAACTTCCGACTTCAACTGTATAGTATTTGACGTGTATTAAAGCCAAAATAACATTTAAAACAGGCAACAACAAAGTCTATTTATTATTTATTTTTGCTAACAATGCAGTGTGGCCCCACCTGCCCCGAATGACCGGACGCCACTGCTAATTTGACATTTACGCAAAGAAAGCTTTCATAAAACCTAAAGGTGTTGCAAAACGTGGCATTTCACACATCTTCTGTGCATCTTCCAGCTCTTCACTCCCAAGACATATGTTCCGTCTGCAAATTGGATTTAATGTCAAAGGCGTACTCTGCTTAGAGCTCTCAGACTTTAACCCCCTGAAAAATATGATCAAAACCAAATTATGGTCTGCCATCTTAGCACTGCGATAAAAGCTGTATTTTAGCATGTCGAGGAGAGGGATGGAAGGAGGGATGGAGAAAGAGGAGAGTAGAGTAAGTGAGTGTGCGTTTGTTAGCATTGGAGGCTCGGGGTCTCTAAGCTAGCGTGCTCCCAGCTATGGGAATTAGGTTGAGAAGTGGAGCGAAAAGGACAATAATGAAGTTGAGCAGCAGTGAACAGTGTGGGACTCTGCTGGAGTCTAAATACACTGATGATCGCAGCAGCATCTGGAGAGAGAGAGAGAGAAAATAAAAAGAAAGAGAGAAGGAAAAACAGAGAAAGAGAGAGAACGGCTTGGTTGCACTGGTGGACCTAACTGGTACTGAAAGAGAAAGAGAGAGAGAGAAAAGCCTCCACCATTGCTGGGACCCATACTAGACATCTCTAGTTACAGTAGCTAGAGCAATAAAGTTGACCTGCTTAAGCTAATATAATCTTACCACCTCTTGGGATCAGATTGTTACATACGTTCAGTACCCCTGCCATGGGGCTTTTGTGTGCTACTGTGGGTCTCGTGCACTGCTTAGAAGGGGGAGACTGCAGGAAACAAGAATTGAGGCACAATTGACATTCACGCAAGAATTGGTTTGGGCTTTGTTCCCGTTGCTTCGTCTGGCGTAATGCATTTGTTTTATAACCTCAGGATCTCCAGTAGTTTTTATGTGTACAGGTGAAGTTGACATGTTTTACAATCCATCCTCACAGGAACCAATTGACATGCGGTGTGTGTGTGTTTGTGTGGGTTTTATGTCACAGCCACATGGGACACACAACAAAAGAACGAAATCATGCACGCACGCACACACACACACAGGTTGACATCCTGTAATAAAAGTCCACCAGCCGCATGCTTTTGTGAGTCACAAAGAGATTTATACAGTGCTTTCTCTTTCTCTGGAGACCCTAGGATCTACAATTCTGAAATCTTAATGAGCAGCAGTGTGTGTGTACAAATCCCAAACCAGCATCCTAAAGTTGACACGTGCGGGTGGAAGATTTTGTAGAAAATGTGTTAGAACGAGATGGACTGAAAGTCTGTTTGAACAGTTTGAAAGGATGTATTCCTTCCTTTGTTTTGACCTTACACAGGTTTGGCGAAATGCGATAGAATTGTTTCTGGACTTGGCTGTTTTTTTCGACTTCACACACATTGATCTGTCACACAACATTCCGTAATCTCTTTGCCGTCTAACTCGACAATAATCCCATCAAGTGACAATATTACATCAAAGTGTGTTATTAGGGTCCACCTGTAGGAAGTGTGGAACTTATAAATACAATGATACTCTGTTACATGGGTATTCATTTACCATGTGGGTGTGTTTGTCTATAAGCAGTTTCTTATTTTTCTGACCTTTGACCTTACCTCTCATGTGACCTCAGTAAACTGACAGTTTGTTTCTATAACGCAGTGTTTCCCAACTCTGGTCCTCAAGTACTCCCCAATAGTACACATTGTCGTTGTAGCCCGTACAAACGCACCTCATTAGACTCATCAAGGGCTTTATGATTAGTTGACAAGGTGAATCAGGTGTGCTTGTCTGGGGCTACAACTCAAAGGTGTATTGTTGGGGGTACTGGAGGACTGGAGTTGGGAAACACTGCTCTAATGGAAGAAGATCATGTTTTATTTTACAAACAGTACAATTATAATCTCTATCAATCTGCAGGCGTCTTATGCCTTGCTAGCGGACCAATGTAGCTCAGTTGGTAGCGCATTTATTTTGCTAAGCCAGGACAGTGGTTTCGATTCCTGGGACCAGCCATAAGTAAAAATAAATACAAAACCTATGCACCCATGACTGTGAATTGCTTTGGATAAAAGTGTCTGCTAAATGGCATATACACTGCTCAAAAAAATAAAGGGAACACTAAAATAACACATCCTAGATCTGAATGAATGAAATATTCTTATTAAATACTTTTTTCTTTACATAGTTGAATGTGCTGACAACAAAATCACACAAAAATGATCAATGGAAATCAAATTTATCAACCCATGGAGGTCTGGATTTGAGTCACACTCAAAATTAAAGTGGAAAACCACACTACAGGCTGATCCAACTTTGATGTAATGTCCTTAAAACAAGTCAAAATGAGGCTCAGTAGTGTGTGTGGCCTCCACGTGCATGTATGACCTCCCTACAATGCCTGGGCATGCTCCTGATGAGGTGGCGGATGGGCTCCTGAGGGATCTCCTCCCAGACCTGGACTAAAGCATCCGCCAACTCCTGGACAGTCTGTGGTGCAACGTGGCGTTGGTGGATGGAGCGAGACATGTTTCTGACCGTTTAAGCAGACACATGCACATTTGTGGCCTGCTGGAGGTCATTTTGCAGGGCTCTGGCAGTGCTCCTCCTGCTCCTCCTTGCACAAAGGCGGAGGTAGCGGTCCTGCTGCTGGGTTGTTGGCCTCCTCCACGTCTCCTGATGTACTGGCCTGTCTCCTGGTAGCGCCTCCATGCTCTGGACACTACGCTGACAGACACAGCAAACCTTCTTGCCACAGCTCGCATTGATGTGCCATCCTGGATGAGCTGCACTACCTGAGCCACTTGTGTGGGTTGTAGACTCCGTCTCATGCTACCACTAGAGTGAAAGCACCGCCAGCATTCAAAAGTGACCAAAACATCAGCCAGGAAGCATAGGAACTGAGAAGTGGTCTGTGGTCACCACCTGCAAAATCACTCCTTTATTGGGGGTGTCTTGCTAATTGCCTCTAATTTCCACCTGTTGTCTATTCCATTTACACAACAGCATGTGAAATTTATTGTCAATCAGTGTTGCTTCCTAAGTGGACAGTTTGATTTCACAGAAGTGTGATTGACTTGGAGTTACATTGTGTTGTTTAAGTGTTCCCTTTATTTTTTTGAGCAGTGTATATAGCATTGTAAGTATGTAACATATTCTTTAACTACTAATCTGATGTTGTGGATGTTTTTTTTGTTGAACTTTGATACATAACGTGATAACTCTGTGAAGACTGTTGACATGATTAAACATGCTAGTTAGCTATGGCTCTACTGGTTAACATGCTGATACTATAGGGCTCCGATGGGCCACCCACCTTCTTTCCGTGGCTATTGTTCTGGAACTGACACACCCACTCGTTTCTTAGCATAAAAATGTCAACGTGTTGGTCACGTGGTTTCAAACATTGAGTAGGTACAAAAATCTCCAGGGTGAACCATTCATTCAAAAGATTAGAACTCACTTTTGAACTGATATATGAAAAGGTCAAGGGTACAAGACTGTATACATACCAGAGTTAAGGGACAAACAAACTACTCATCACATACTACAGCATTCTGGTCTGTATCATCCAATCACAGAGTAGACACATTGTCACGTGACCACTGGAGTTTTGTTGGAAATGTTGACAAACATGGCGTTTGTTGGTTAGGCGACGTATTGAGTTTCCAATATCTGTTAGCTAGGTAAGTTACCATACACAGCCATGGTCCAGTGTTTTGTCCCAGACTGTGACCATCGCTCCAGACATCGTGACTGTACTGCATTTTACCGTTTTCCTACATCTAGTGTAGCCAATATCAGGGTGACAGTCACAGTAAAAACACACATACAATGCATACAAGCAACAGTACACTTAACATTATCAGTATTTTTCATAAAAAATTAACAGGTGCCAGTTTTATTAACTGAACATTTACAATTATTTTGGGAAAATGAACGGTGAAATATGACTCAGACTTGTCTGACTTCAAAATATATGTCCAAACTCTTGAGTTTAGTTCCATGGTAATTTGTTGGTTCCGTTAGAACTGACCCAGGGTCTGTTTCTATGACTGCAGTAACGCTAAGGCTCATGGTCAGTGTAGTTTTAGTGCCCTTTGAAACTCAGAACGGACGGTAAAAACACAAATTCTCAAAACAGAGGTTGAAACATTCACAGCCAATGGGCACTACATCACACCCGTAGTTTTGCAATCTCTGGAGAAAATAGAACATCTACAGTGGCTTGCGAAAGTATTCACCCCCTTGGCATTTTTCCTATTTTGTTGCCTTACAACCAGGAATTAAAATAGATTTTTGGGGGGGTTTGTATCTTTTGATTTATACAACATGCCTACCACTTTGAAGATGCAAAATATGTTTGATTGCGAAACGAACAAGAAACACGACAAAAAAACGGAAAACTTGAGCGTGCATAACTATTCACACCCCCAAAGTCAATACTTTGTAGAGCCACCTTTTGCAGCAATTACAGCTGCAAGGCTCTTGGGGTATGTCTCTATAAGCTTGGCACATCTAGCCACTGGGATTTTTCAAGTTGGATGGGTTCCGCTGGTGTACAGCAATCTTTAAGTCATACCACAGATTCTCACTTGGATTGAGGTCTGGGCTTTGACTAAGCCATTCCAATACATTTAAATGTTTCCCCAACTTCTTGTCAATAGGGGGGTGCTGTTTTCACTTTGGAAAAAATCGTGCCCAAATTAAACGGCCTCGTACTCTGTTCTAGATCATACAATATGCATATTATTATTAGTATTGGATAGAAAACACTCTGAAGTTTCTAAAACTGTTTGAATTATATCTGTGAGTAAAACAGAACTAATTTGGCAGCAAACTTCCACATAGGAAGTGAAAAATCAGAAAACGAGGCTCTTTTTCAGGGCCTGCCTATTCAACTGGCTTTTATTTATCGATATGTATGCACTTCATACGCCTTCCACTAGATGTCAACAGGCAGTGGAAGGTTGAATGGGGTGTCTAGCTTGATCTGAGGCCGAATAAGAGCTTTTGGAGTGACAGGTCAGGTATTTTCTTTGTCTTCGGAAAAGCGTTCGGTATACACGGCGAATATCTCCGGCTCTGATTTTATTTGATACATATGAGAAAAACATCATAAAGTAGGTTTTTTCAACCGAGTTTTATCAGTTTATTCAACGTTTAATGGCACTTCATAGTGCCACTTGCTTGGTGTGCCCCTTGCTTAGTGGTGCTGCAGACTCTGGGGCCTTTCAGAACAGATGTATATATACTGAGATCATGTGACAGATCATGTGACACTTAGATTGCACACAGGTGGACTTTATTTAACTAATTATGTGACTTCCGAAGGTAATTGGATGCACCAGATCTTATTTAGGGGCTTCATAGCAAAGGGGGTGATTACATATGCACGCACCACTGTTCTAGTGGTTTGTGTATGTCCATTACATGAAATAAAAAATAAAAATCCATTTAAATTACAGGTTGTAAACTCCAAAGGGGGTGTCACGCTGGCAATAAATGGTCGGGAGGCAGGTGCAGAAATGCGTAATATGGGTCTTTATTTCACAAATAACATTACATTTACATTTACATTTAAGTCATTTAGCAGACGCTCTTATCCAGAGCGACTTACAAATTGGTGCATTCACCTTATGATATCCAGTGGAACAACCACTTTACAACAGTGCATCTAACTCTTTTAAGGGGGGGGGGGTTAGAAGGATTACTTTATCCTATCCTAGGTATTCCTTAAAGAGGTGGGGTTTCAGGTGTCTCCGGAAGGTGGTGATTGACTCCGCCGACCTGGCGTCGTGAGGGAGTCTGTTCCACCATTGGGGTGCCAGAGCAGCGAACAGCCTTGACTGGGCTGAGCGGGAACTGTACTTCCTCAGAGGTAGGGAGGCGAGCAGGCCAGAGGTGGATGAACGCAGTGCCCTTGTTTAGGTGTAGGGCCTGATAACAGCGTGCTGGGTAAAGGCACGGGGACGAAGACCAAACAATCACATTTACAAAACGATAGAGTTGAAACCCAATCAAAAGAGCGAGGAGTACCTCGAATTAATAACACAAGCGCACAATGATACGACACGGGACGAGACCCGTAATCATCTGTGAAATACACGCAGCACGAAAGCCAAAACACTGCACAGGTACTCACACGACTAACGGACATGGTAACAATAATGGACAAGACCATGGAAACCAAAGGGCACATATATACAAATACTCATCAGTGGGAATAGGGGACAGGTGTTTATGATGAAAGTTCCAGAGGGATCCGTGACATTAACCCCCCCCCCACGCGCCGCAATGGCACCGGCCTCAAGGACGATCATAGGAACGCAGTACGGGTCGATCAGGACCTGATGCAGCTGCCGAAGTTGCTTCTTCATCGGACGGGCCAGTTGCCGCAGCCGAAGTTGCGACGCCGTTGGACGGACCAGCAGCAGTGGTGAAGGACGGCCCAGTTGTGGCGGCATCGGACGACCCAGTTGCAGCTGCCGAAGTTGCGGCGGCGACAGAATGAACCAGTCGCAGGGTCTTCGGTCGCGCCAATCCCGCTGTCTCCCTTAATGGTCGATTATTCTGTCACGCTGGTATAAAGTATTTTGGAGACAGGCGCAGGAATGCGTCACAGGGGTTTTTAATTCAGCCCAAATTACGGCGTGCCGTGTAAAGGCACGGGGACGAAGACTAAACAAACACGTAACAAAACACAGGGTTGAAACCCAAACAGAATAGAGAGGAGTACCTCGAATAAATAACACTAGCACACAATGATTATCACACGGGACGAGACCAGTAATCATCTGCACAATCCACAAGAGCACGAAAGCCCAAAACACACAACACAGGTACTCACACGCACCAACGGACATCGTAACAATAATCGACAAGACCATGGAAACCAAAGGGCACATATTTACAAATACTAATCAGTGGGAATAGGGGACAGTTGTGCGTAATGAAAGTTCCGGGGGGGGTTCCGTGACATGGGGTGAATACTTCTGCAAGGTACTGTATGTTGCATAGTAATATCACTATCGCTAATATTTAATATCACCACAGGTTGCCAGAATTCAGAATCCAGTTCCGGAACCACTCGTTGGAGCCCTATATAAAAAAACAAATGGACATCCTGTCTCGAATCTTGATGAGGGCGAGGTGTTTAGGTGCCTGTCAAATTATACTCTGCTACGCATGGCCGTCCCGATCATTAGGCAGGATTAGGCGACCGCCTGTGGTGGCAGATAGACGAGGAAGGCATTTTCTGAGCTAAACTGACCAAGACGCACCTCCAACAACAACACATAAAACCTCACATAATTCTGCCCAAAAACAATGACAATTTCTCTCAACCTGTGGCATATGGGCTTTTTAGGTGAGAGCTGATGCCACCGTTTAGTAAGCAGTGTCCACTTTGTCAAAGGCAGGAGCGCAAAATATCTTGCTTGTCTAATACGACATGATAGGCTACACCCCAGTAAGCATGGACAGTCTTTTGGATATCTTTTTTTGGTGCAGTTCTTGACCGGCCTTGATTTCCACATTCACAGACATTGGTTTTTGGTCGTCTGGACCAAATCTGAACAAATCATAGACGTCTATGTTTGGTTCACATTTATTGTGGTCCAGACCTGCCTTGATTTCAATGTCCACAGACATAGATTTTTGGTCTTGTCCAGACCAAATCTGAACAAATCGTAGACGTCTATGTTTGGTTCTGATTTTGTACGGTCTGGACCAGCCTTGATTTGGCCAAAACATAAATAAATTTCTTATTTTCAACTTTCATTCAGAACCTAAAATGACTCTGAATTCAACATCTGTAAAATACATATTTTCAATGTCCGTAAAATAAGTATTTTCAACCTTCATTCAGAACCGAAAATTAACCTGATTTCAACGTCCGGAAAACACATATTTTTCAACGTCTGGAAAAGACGCCTTTTCAACCTCATGGAAAATATGTATTTTAAACATACAGAAAATACCTTTTCACCTTTCATTCAGAACCTAAATTTAACCTAACTTCAACTTAAACAGTTGAAGTTGGAAGTTTACATACACCTAGGTTGGAGTCATTAAAACTTGTTTTTCAACCACTCTACACATTTCCTGTTAACAAACTATAGTTATGGCAAGTCGGTTAGGACATCTACTTTGTGCATGACACAAGTCATTTTTCAACAATTGTTTACAGACAGATTATTTAACTTACAATTCACTGTATCACAATTCCAGTGGGTCAGAATTTAGCAAACACTAAGATGACTGTGCCTTTAAACAGCATCCAGAAAATGATGTATTGACTTTAGAAGCTTCGGATAGGCTTGTGGATGTATTTCAAGGCTTACCTTCAAACTTACTGCCTCTTTGCTTGACATCATGGGAAAATCAAAAGAAATCAGCCAAGACCTCAGAAAAAAATTGTAGACCTCCATAAGTCTGGTTCATCCTTGGGAGAAATTTCCAAATGCCTGAAGGTACCACGTTCATCTGTACAAACAATAGTACACTAGTATAAACACCATGGGACCACGCAGCCATCAAACCGCTCAGGTTTTAGACGCATTCTGTCTCCTAGAGATTAACGTACTTTGGTGCGAAAAGTGCAAATCAATCCCAGAACAATAGCAAAGGACCTTGTGAAGATGCTGGAGGAAACAGGTACAAATGTATCTATATCCACAGTAAAACAAGTCCTATATCGACATATCCTGAAAGGCCGCTTAGCAAGGAAGAAGCCACTGCTCCAAAACCGACATAAAAAGCCAGACTACGGTTTGCAACTGCAAATGGGAACAAAGATCGTACTTTTTGGAGAAATGTCCTCTGGTCTGATGAAACAAAAACAGAACTGTTTGGTCATAATGACCATCATTATGTTTGGAGGAAAAAGGGGGAGGCTTGCAAGCAGAAGAACACCATCCCAACCGTGAAGCACGGGGGTGGCAGCATCATGTTTTGGGGGTGCTTTGCTGCAGGAGGGACTGCTGCACTTCACAAAATAGATGGCATCATGAGGTAGGAAAATTATGTGGATATATTGAAGCAACATCTCAGACATCAGTCAAGAAGTTAAAGCTTGGTCACAAATGGGTCTTCCAAATGGACAATGACCCCAAGCATACTACCAAAGTTGTGGCCATCACAAAGCCCTGACCTCAATCCCAGAGAAGATTTGTTGGCAGAACTGAAAAAGCGTGTGCGAGCAAGGAGGCCTACAAACCTGACTCAGTTACACCAGCTCTGTCAGGAGCAATGGGCCAGAATTCCCCCAACTTATTGTGGGAAGCTTGTGGAAGGCTTCCAGAAACGTTTGACCCAAGGTGAACTATTTAAAGGCAATGCTACCAAATACTAATTGAGTGTATGTAAACTTCTAACCCACTGGGAATGTGATGAAATAAATAAAAGCTGAAATAAATCATTCTCTCTACTATTATTCTGTCATTTCACATTCTTAAAATAAATTGGTGATCCCAACTGACCTAAAACAGGGAATTTTTACTAGGATTAAATGTCAGAAATTGTGAAAAACTGAGTTTAAATGTATTTGGCTAAGGTGTATGTAAACTTCCGAATTCAACCGAATATGTATTACATGGAGGCAGAATCGTAAGGACCGGCACTGCTGCTACCTATTAGAACAGAACATAAGTCCACTTCCATTGTATTAGTGCTACAGTAACAGACTCACCTTTTTCAAGGACTTAATTTCATCCTCCTAGGAAAAGAGCTTCTTATCTCCTACAATCATGTGTGCCATGGAGGATAATCAAAGTGCAATTAGCTAGGAGTCTTAATCTGGAGAGATGCTTAGCAGTGTATTATCTTCCGTTTTGTAGATTAATGATTCCCAACCCTTTTGTGATGGCATGACGCTGAGGTGTCACAGGCTTGCCGTTGCCTGGCTTTGGACCATACTATTCTAATCAAACTGCAAGATATACATGTCATTCAAAAATCATGTAAACTTAATTAACAAAGACTTAACGTTTACACAATGTTTATACGAATACATGTGGCAACATCCCCTGACCTTTTCGCCAGACCCTGAAAAACCAAGAAGGAACTCGACCTCATCACCTTAGTCCTCGACCTCATCACCTTAGTCCACCTTTTAACTCCTCGTTCTCCAGACCCACTCCTCTGCCCCATCTACAGAGAGCAGACATGCCCGTGAAGATTTCACTTCACTGTGTGCCAATGACTAGGGTTTGCTCAGTGAGTGCACGGTTAATGCGACGCATCATCTGAATTCCCCTCTACAGTATGTCTGTGGCACTGATGAATGAGCTTGAAACCTGTATTATAGATTATTTCAAAACAACAGATTGCAACGCAAGCTGAAAGACAATCATCTTTTATGGATCGCGCTGCTCAAGGACTGTGCAGCATGAGATAGCAAGAGTCTTCTTTTCTTTCTTTGCCAAGGCCAGGGCAAGGCACTAGGCAAGGGTGCTCTCTATGCACTTCATCAATTGGCCAGCTGAATAGAAAGCTAGGGATTTCTGGTGTTTCTGGGTCACAGGGAGCATGTGACCAACGCTCCCAGCCCAATCTACTGAACTGAATGATTTATTACCTCACTCAGCCTCAAGAACACACTGCCAGCCCAGAGAGAGAGATGAAGGGAGAGAGAGGGAGAAACAAAAGAGAGAGAAAAAAAGAGAGGAAGATGATATGAGAGAGAGAGAGAGAGAGACAAGAACTGCTGTAGCCTCATCTTCAACCGTTCTAGCTTCTTTTTCATCTGCAGGTATCACTGTTTCCACTTCTTCCACATTTAGTGGTGTGGATAACTTACATTAGATGACATCCTAAAGAAGATACAAACAAGGACATCCCATTATTAATACCAGTGAAGGCTTTTGGTCTAAATGTGCTTTTATTTTTTAAGTGGGACCAGTGGCTTTACATATATCCATTGCTTATTAAACTGAACGAGTTAAAGCACCACTAGGTTTTTCACCAGCTTTTATGTGAGCTGACAGCCTGACTATGCATAATTAAGTGGGTAATTAAATGGGTTATTTTTGGCGACAATCATTACACTTAACTAAACCAGTCACTCAAACTTTTTCTTACATATTTAGGCTCTTAATTTGATCACCGTGTTGCAGGAGAACTTTCCTCTTAAAACTTGTAATGAAGTTTGTAATTTTCACTTTGAAATTTCCCTTATGAAAAATGTATCAATTAGTTTTAATCCAGATAATAATTAATATTTCTTGTTGCTGTAGGATTGTTTTCCTGCTGTAGCAAACTGGATCAAATTAATATCCAGCCTCTGTAGTTATCCAAATGTGACTCAAAACTTCATACATTTATGGAAAGCTTTTCTGGCTTCTTTTAATTCATCCTCATTGAGCTCTTCCTTACAATGCTCCCATTTTTCCAGCGCTACCCGAATCCTGACCATCTTGTTTACCACTGAGGCACCTGTTATAGACGAAACACAAAGCACTGAGAAAGGTTTGATTTAGTAAATCCTCAACAGCGCATTTAACAGAATGAGAGAGCCCAATCCAGTGTAGGAAAGTGACAAATTCGTTTTCCAAATATGGCACTGTGAAATACAGGAAATGATTTCAAGCTAAAGTTGGACCAGTCTGAAATCTGGCTTCAAGCACCATTGCGAGGGAGGTTTTGTGAATGTGGCCAGAAACCAATATAAACAGCCCTAAGGCTAAACATATTAGGTTACTAAGAACCATATAAAACAACAGTGTAATCCAACATTCCCTATCAGCTATCAGCAGGACACACGCATGCACGTGTAGCAAAGTGGCTAAGTTGCACAGTAATTTTGATCGGAATAAGGCCCACGGCCTAAATTACTGTAGCCTTGTATACATAAATGTGTCATAGGTATTGGCAGTGCTTCATAAGTGTTGTGAATGCAAGTTACACCGTTGTAGGGATTGCTTGTTACATGTATACACACACACACTGGCGGGAGAGTTCTTCAAAGCATGCCCAGTTATATAGTATACAGGAAGTTAGACTCAACAGAAAATCCAAAGTAGTTTGTCTGGCAGATACCAATCCATTCAGTCACACATCCTTTAACAGTTCAATTCTCCTCATCAAAAGACGTCTTTGTGTTCATAAATGGGAATTTCTCCAGTTAGGTTTACATTTCTGGCAGGCTCCTCCTGAATCAATTGTCATTACTCAAAAATGACCTTGGCTCCCATGTCATCAAACCAGATAGTGTACAGTTGTAAAAGAGACTCTTTAATCCAGGGGTGTCAAACTAATTTTGCCCGCAGGCCTTATTTGGTCTTCACCGAGGTCCGGATTGCCGCACAAAAAAAAGGTTATACGCCGTCAAAATGTGCCTCTGTCAACCGTTTTTGGAATTTCCCATGCTCCCTGACTATCCAG
Organism: Salvelinus alpinus; assembly: GCF_045679555.1. Taxonomy (NCBI): domain Eukaryota; kingdom Metazoa; phylum Chordata; class Actinopteri; order Salmoniformes; family Salmonidae; genus Salvelinus; species Salvelinus alpinus. Next base: position 58,978,668 of record NC_092091.1, read on the forward strand.
CTTTCGTTTTGGTGATTCTTAGCAACATGGAAAGAGTGAAGAGACTGTCTAAATGTAGGTGCAATATCACTTATATACAGTTTCCATCTGTTTTTAGTCATTTCATTGGGGGGGGGTGGGGGCCGCATTGAATGGGCTTGCGGGCTAGATCACATGTGATTTAATCAGAAATGTGAAAACAAAATATCAGTGCTATTAAGGAAATAGTAATGCTATTCACCTCCAAGGGTAAAATATCTAGTCGACAGCATAAGTAATTGATTGTATCCCAAAGGTACACATTTTCATTCTATTTCCCCATTGATTACAATGGCACATACTCATCCATGGTTGTTAATGGTATTTTAATGACATGGCCAAACCGGGTAATTCTGTCTCCATTATTCCATCCCCTTGAGTTGGAGTTGGGTGAGGGAGGGATGGAGAGGGGGGACAGGGAGAGAGGTAGGGATTCTTCAAGGGGTCTCAATCTAATGAAATTACAGGGAAGAGAATAAGGTCGACTGAGACAAATATCATCATACACGACAGGGCAACTTCCTGGTCACAGTCTTCAACACAGCTAGAACTGCCTGTATTGGTTCTTCCCAAGTTGTGACCCTGCTGTGTTGGCAGAGCTGAATTATGTTGTTGTTAGGCAGGAAGTGGCCCCGTTGTGTATGATGATGTCATCTTGCTCAGTGTACCTTTAACCCTCAATATTATTTTTGTACTGCATATTAAATTGACAGGACTAGAGTGGAATCATAAGAGTAGCCATTCAGTTTGACCACTATAATAATTTATTTACAATGCTGATAGTTCAAATGTCAAGTACATCATAGAAAAAAATATGGAGTCTTGTTTGTTTCATGGATTGGGAAATGCTCAATATTTCAAAGCCAGTTCATACATCTTGGAACTAACAGATCACTGAAATGCAGTTTGCATTGGATTTTCGTCAAAACACATTGATCATTACTAGGAAATATACCACACTGCATTACGGTCGACACTGACTTCTTATAAGCCTATGGCAGTATCATATTTTACCAAATTAAATTGTATTGATTGCGTACACATATTTTGCAGATTTTATCACGGGTGTAGCGAAATGCTTATGTCTCTAGATCCAACAGTGCAGTAATATCTAACAATAACAAAACAACACACAAATCCCCAAAATAAAAATAAATAAAATATCATAACTAGCAATGTGAGAGTCCGGAATATAAATGTATATGATGGTGTGTATAGGGCCAACTCCTTTCTCTGTATATATCAATGATGTCGCTCTTGCTGCTGGTGATTCTCTGATCAACCTCTATGCAGACGACACCATTCTGTATACATCTGGCCCTTCTTTGGACACTGTGTTAACAAACCTCCAAACGAGTGTCAATGCCATACGACACTCTTTCCGTGCTCTCCAACTGCTTTTAAGTGCTAGTAAAACTAAATGCATGCTCTTCAACCGATTGCTGCCCGCACCCGCCCGCTCGACTAGCATCACTACTCTGGACGGTTCTGCCTTAGAATATGTGGACAACTACAAATACCTAGGTGTCTGGTTAGACTGTAAACTCTCCATCCAGACTCACAATAAGCATCTCCAATCCAAAATTAAATCTAGAATCGGCTTCCTATTTCGCAACAAAGCCTCCTTCACTCATGCTGCCAAACATACCCTCGTAAAACTGACTATCCTACCAATCCTTGACTTCGGCGATGTCATTTACAAAATAGCCTCCAACACTCTACTCAACAAACTGGATGTAGTCTATCACAGTGCCATCCGTTTTGTCACCAAAGCCCCATATACTAACCACCACTGCGACCTGTTTGCTCTCGTTGGCTGGCCATCACTACATATTCGTCGCCAACCCACTGGCTCCTGGTCATCTATAAGTCTTTGCTAGGTAAAGCCCCGCCTTATCTCAGCTCACTGGTCATCATAGCAACACCCACCTGTAGCACATGCTCCAGCAGGTATATTTCACTGGTCATCCCCAAAGCCAACACTTCCTTTGGCCACCTTTACTTCCAGTTCTCTGCTGCCAATAACTGGAATGAATTGCAAAAATCACTGAAGCTGGAGCCTTATATCTCCCTCTCTAACTTTAAGCATCAGCTGTCAGAGCTGTCACTGTACCTGTACACAGCCAATCTGTAAATAGCACACCCAACTTCCTTATCCACATATTGATATTTATCCTCTTGCTCTTTTGCACCCCAGTATCTCTACTTGCACATCATCATCTGCACATCTGTCACTCCAGTGTTACTGCTAAATTGTAATTGTTTCGCCTCTATGGCCTATTTTTCGCCTTACCTCCCTACTCTTCTACATTTGTACACACTGTATGTAGATTTTTCTATTGTGTTATTGTTTGTACGTTTGTTTATGGGTAACTCTGTGTTGTTGTTTTTTGTCGCACTGCTTTGCTTTATCTTGGCCAGGTCGCAGTTGTAAATGAGAACTTGTTCTCAACTGGCCTACCTGGTTAAATAAAGGTGAAAAAAATAGACAGTATGGACAGTATCTGAATAGTAAAGGTGTGTACAGCAGTAGTTACAATACAGAAGATGAGCCTTGACTAGAATACAGTGTATACTGTACATATGAAGTGGATAAAACAGGATGTAAACATTATTATAGCAACCAGTGTTCAATGACTTTGTACATAGGGCACCAGTCTCTAAGGTGCAGGGTAGGTAGTAGCCTGCTCGTAACAGTGACTAAAGTTCAGGGCAGGGTACTGGGCAGAGGCTGGCTAGTGGTGACTATTTAACAGACTCATGGCCTGGAGATACTGTAGAAGCTGTTTTTCAGTCTCTCGATCCCAGCTTTGATGCACCTATACTTTCTCCAACTTGTAGATGGTTAGAGGGGTGAACAGGCCGTGGCTCAGTTGGCTGAGGTCCTTGATTGTTTTCTTGGCCTTCCTGTGTCACTGGGTGCTATAGATGTCCTGGAGGGCAGGCAGTGTGCCCCCGGTGATACGTAGGGCTGACCGTACCCCCCTCTGGAGAGCCCTGGCACCACTCTGCCAGGGTCCTCACCTCCTTCCTGTAGGCTGTCTTGTTGTTGTTGGTAATTAGCCCTTCCACTGTTGTTGTCTGCAAACTTGATGATTGAGTTAGAGACGTGCGTGGTTACAGTCATGGGTGAACAGGGAGTATAGGAGGGGGCTGAGCACGCACCCTTGGTGGGCCCCTGTGTTGAGGATCAGTGTAGCGGAGATGTTGTTACCTACCTTCACCAACTGGGGTCAACCTGTCAGGAAGTCCAGAACCCAGTTGCACAGGGTGGGATTCAGACCCAGGGCCCGAGCTTAGTGATGAGCTTGGAAGGCACTATGGTTTTGAAGGCTGAGCTGTAGCCGATGAACAGCATTCTTACATAGGTATTCCTCTTGTCCGGATGGGATAGGGCAGTGTGCAGTGAGATGGCGATTGCGTCATCCATGGATCTGTTAGGGCAGTATGCAAATTGTAGTGGGTCTAGGGAGCTGGGTAAGCTGGAGGTGATATGATCCTTAACTAGCCTCTCAAAGCACTTCATGATGACAGAAGTGAGTGCTACTGCTCGATAGTAATTTAGTTCAGTTACCTTCACTTTCTCAAGGGCGAAGAAGGAGTTTAGCTTGTCTGAGAGCAAGTCGTTGGTGTCCGTAACGTGTCTGGCTTTCCCTTTGTAATCCGTGATTGCCTGGAGCCCCTGCCACATACGCCTCATCTCTGAACCATTGACTTACGACTTATGGAGAGCCTAGCTGATCTATTTGTACACGTCCATGTTCCCAGTCACCTTGCAGTGGTTAAATGCAGTGGTTCGCGTTTTTTCAGTGTTGCGCAAATGCTGCCGTCTATCCGTGGTTTTTGGTTTGGAGAAGATCTAATCGTCACAGTGGGATCAACATCCAGCTGTGAAGAAAGAATAAAAACACATGAATTCATTAAAAACTCTACTGTAATTACAAATCATCTCCATGTAAAGCAACTGCTGTGATCATCTGACGGCAGTCGTTTGTAATTAACTTCTGGGCTTCAAGTCGGAACAGCCAAAGATATTCTGCTGAGAAGTATACAATAAAAGGACTGACAGACTTACATGACTCAAATAGCAGCACGTAGCAGTAGCCAGCAAAGGCATTGAGAAGAAATAACCCTGGAGTTACTTGGAAAATACCTTCTTATAATTTAATTGGATGAGGCGTAGGATTGTAGTGGATGATTCATCGACGGCCTGTAATCGCAGAGCACACATGGCTTACATTCCACTGTTAAATCACACCATCGTTAATAACAAAGGAGTAACCGTAGCAAAACACAACATCGGTGTTCAACCGGGAAAGTCCAAAATGCTAAACACACAGAGGGAGAGAAAGTGTGGGTCATAGCATGTATTAAGATCGATCAAACAACAGCTTAGAGACAGTAGTCTGTAGGAATGGTCAGGAGGCCAGAAGAGTGGGTGGCCATTTTAAAACAGATTTTCTCCAATTCCTGGTATGTAGAGATGGGCCACATTCCAATGTACTAGCAAACCAGCTAGCTAAATGCTTTGCTACAAAGTTCTATGTTAGTGTCAATATTGGAACAGAGCCATGGTGTCCAGTCCTTTGAGATCAAACATGGTACTCTAAGCTCTCTGATGCTTTCAAATGGTTCCCTTTGATCGCCTGGCCACAGTCGACAATGCAATATGCCTTTTTTACCTGACATGTGCACATGCAGTGAAGTGATTAAATAAAAAGCAGAGATGCCAAGTATAGCACATCGAGCAGATCATATGCCAGTTTGTTAGCTGTCAGAAGAATTACTGATGATAGCCGTCTTGGAAAATAGTACACAGATGGTTCTAAGGCAGAGGAATGACACAAAGGAAGCAATAACACAAAGGAAGCAATAACACAAAGGAAGCAATGACACGAAGGGAACAATCAAACATACAGCAGCAAACCAGAATTCTCTCAGATTAAACTTTGTCACCAGTTTACTTTCTGTTATGTTTCCCCTAAAGTTTTTTCTACCCCTCAAACCTTTCATACCAACTCATACCAGCCGTTTGTTCCCCTGCACTTTCATTTTGAGACAAGGTTCACCCTCTGTCAAAGGGGCTAGATAAGCACAAAGGTACCGTGCTCAAGGTTTCAGCTTTTCCTCTCACTTATCCTGTGGTGCTAAACAGATTTACTTATCTTTCTCTTTGAGTGTGCTTCACAGTTGCAGTATTAGTTAACTGACTGAATAACTCTGACTGAGGGAGAAAAGTAGAAAAGAAGAGGCAGGTGTTTGTCTTTTACTGTTTTTTTGGGGGGGGGTTCTTCCAGGAATAGGCAGAACAATTCCACAGCTGTTCCTCCATCTGTATGGAGCGACACAAAATCAAATTTCCACTGGGCTCTCCATGTGTCGTTGATTACCTCTAAATTGTGGGAGATCAAATGTATTTTATACGTTTTTGTGATCAAAATATCCCTGAGATGTACTTCATACACTGCCATACATCTCCTTGACCATTTTCCATTCTAAGCTAGAGTGTGTCAAATTGTATTTTTAAATGCCAGGTCACATGAACAGTATTGCAAATTCAGAGAATCAGAATGGCACTGCACGCCTCGTTTCCTGCGTCAACCCATTTATTTTCATACGGGAAATAATACTTTGATTATTAATAAGTCTTCTGGATATGCTAATACTACAGAACTTCTGCCTGTACAAAGGTAAAGCCATAGCTTTGGCTAATTGCTAGCATGTAGAATAGGAAATTAAAGAAATGGATATCTCCAGAGGAGAAGTGCTTTGCCTCAGATCAGACCGATGCCAGAGTTGTCTTGTCAGTAAACACGTACCGTTTTGGGAGTGGATCTTTTGCATTTCTATGCGTCATCGCAAGAGCCAGCCAGATCTTCTGAGGAATGAGCATTTGAATGGAGTGCACCTCGCATGGTTCAATGTTTTGAACACCTACTTGAGCAAAAAGCATGTCTTCCCTCTGAATTTCAGAGGAGCATCTTCAAGACGCAACCCCACCTCCATACTTGCACCTTTATGAGTGTGAAGGTGGACCCAGCAGTAGGATTTTACAGTGAGGAAGCAACAACGCAGATCCAATTTCTCAATAACTGAATCAAATACAGCTCTCAACAAAACAAAACACAGGTGTCAAGTACACATGTAAAACCGACAGCATGTCGACCGGTTCCCTGCCTCTCCCAAACAATGAAATAGCAGGGTTTTAAATACTCTACCATCATGCATTTGAAGAATGAGAAACAGCCCCATCACGTCAGGTTAAATTAACATTCAAGATTCATTTAAATATACACATCCTCAGAAGATAAGGATGAATAACCTTAAAGCACTCATATCAATAAATGCCGTAGCGTAAATACAGTTAGGGACATGAACATATACGTCCCTCAACAATACAGAAACGATTAAAATTGCATTGTTTCATTTCCATTAAGGGGGAATTACAGAAAACAATATTTAATAAAGGTTTAATACATTGCCTTGCTCACATTTAATTTCAACTGATCCCAGCCCCTGAGCTTGATGCAACAAACCTTGAAATATTTTCAGGAGCTTCAATTATGCAAAATACATTCAGCCGTATTTAAGCATTTTATACAGTTTAGGGCATATAGCAAATGGTGCTCTCCCCAAATGGTAATCGGGGGAAGAATTCCGAGGTGCCGGTGGATTGATCCGAATACGACCTGGCACAAAACCACAGTGACCAGCTAATTAATTGAAATACTGTTAGAGGGATTGCTGGCTTAAGTGTGATTTATTGGAGTTCCAGAGAGAATGCCATAATGTCACGTTTTAGCAACGTGCTATTGGGGAGGTTCAGGATTGGTGGCAAAAGGAGGAAAATTCATATGTCTCACAAGTGTTTAGCAAGATCAATCAATCAACACGAGGATATTGTTAGGTGCAAATGGACAAAGTCAGGAAGGTGCTTGAATATACTGTGAGTGCATATGGCCTGAACATGATCCATTTTAGTACTGTACAGTGTCCATGCTGGGACAGCATCCACAGAGCCCAGTTCTCAAATTCATACTAAGTGGAGAGGCTACTATTGACCGGCACAGTGTGACCCTTATACCAACAATAAGGGTGAGCGATAGAGTTTGGTAATAGGCCAGTCTAAAAACATCAACATTAATTTTGATGATGATGGTCATGATGATGGTAATGTCAGTGGAGGGTGTCAATGGAATAAACGTACTATCTGCTAATATCCATAAGAGAGAAGGATGGTTTAATAGTGTTGCATTTATGTCTGAATATTATGAATTTGATAGGTCTCCTATAAGGAATCAACATTTCAATCAATGACTTTTCTATAGTCTGGGTGATATAGCAATCATGTTGAACGGATTGTTAAGCCACTGAGCACAAGCATTTGTGGCATAGCTGTGATATTATCTCTGACTCTTGAGTGCCACTTCACCATATCATTGGATTAGAGTTGAATGAGTTTCACTCTTCACCTGCAGAGTGAGAGAGGAGGAAAGTGTGTGTGTGTGTGTGTGTGTGTGTGTGTGTGTGTGTGTGTGTGTGTGTGTGTGTGTGTGTGTGTGTGTGTGTGTGTGTGTGTGTGTGTGTGTGTGTGTGTGTGAGAGAGAGAAGGAATGTTTCTGTGAGTATATCTCTCTCTATAAGTGTGCGTGTGTGTGTGTGAGCTGCAGTCTGACAGGATTCGATTAGTTCTGCTGAGCCAGCAGCCGTGTCACCTTGGACAATGACCTCGTCTTGACATGGAGGAGTGAGCGGAGTACAAACAGGTCAAGAGTTAATGGAGCTACTCTGGATGAGGACTTGGGCTGTGTCACAGATGGCACCAAATAGGGAAAAGGAAGTAATTTGGGACGCAAACCTGGAGTTTACTTTAAACGAAAAGGCTGGCATTTGGGATGCTACCCTGGAGTTCACTTTAAACCACTCACCAAGTCTCACTCAATTTCACACTAAACAAATGCCTTGCCTCAGTTGCCTCAGCCCAATGCTTTTTCACAGAAATCAGACCAATAGTCAAAATGTTGTCTGAAGCTGGTCGATGCTGTTTTATAAATGTTGTTTCCCTAGCAACCCTTTTAGTAAGTTTGCCAGTAGCGTTGAGAGTCAGGTCACACCAGGCTATCATTAAAGAACCAGGAGAAATATAAAACTAATTATGGTAAATAACATATTATAATATCAATTCATTTAAATGTAAATTAAGAAATAAAGAAACGCTGCCAGTGCAGGAGGTCATCAAAAGGTCAATAATAGAAGGTTGAGAAATTCATAATTTTGAATTGGCATTGAAGCTTTTTTTGGCACACGCTGTTCATTTGTGATAATCATTAAAAAAAAGATCTAACCTATGCAGAAGAGGTTCTCTTTTCCTTCAACTCAGTTTAAAAAATACAGGTTCAATTACAGTTGAGTAAAGCAGAGGTCCCTCAATGTTTTGAGATGACCGTACAACCATCAAGCTTTATTTTCAGATCAGACAGCAGATCTCTTTGTTTCTTGGGACCTAGAACTAGCATCTGTTTGTCTGAGTTTAAAAGTTGTAAAAAAATGTCTGAAACACAAGCTTCCAGGGTAGGCAATTTGGGGGGTTTTACCATGTTTTATTGAAATGTACAGCTGTGTGTCATCTGCAAAGCAGTGAAAGTTGACAGTGTGTTTCCGAATGACATCACCAAGAGATAGCATATCTAGTGAAAACAATAGTGTTCCTAGAACGAAACCTTGAGGAACACAAACTTACCGTTGATTTGTCAGAGGACAAACCATCCACAGAGATGAACTGATACCTTTCCGACAGATAGGTCCTATACCAGGCAAGAACTTGTCCGCATAGACCAATTACGGTTTCCAATCTTTCCAAAAGAATGTGGTGATCAATGGTGTCGAAAGTGGCACTAAGGTCTAGGAGCATGATTATAGACGCAGAGCCTTGGTCTGATGCCATTAAAAGGTAATTTACCACCTTCACGAGTGCGGTCTCAGTACTATGATGGGGTCTAAAACCAGACTGGAGCATTTAGTATACGGCAGTGAGTTGCTGAGAAACAGCGTTTTCAAAAAATATTGAGAGGAATGGGAGATTCGATATGGGCCGATAGTTTTTTTTATTTTCCAGGTGAAGGTTTGGATTTTTCAGTAGAGGCTTTATTACTTCCGCTTGTAGTGAGTTTGGTACACATCTGGAGGATAGGAAGCCGTTCATTATGTGTTTTTATTTATAAATAAAAAAACATCTGATAAAATATCCCCTAGATGTAACTTTTATTTAACTAGACAAGTCAGTTAAGAACAAATTCTTATTTACAATGACGGCCTACCGAAAGGCAAAAAGCCTCCTGCAGGAACGGGGCTGGGATAAAATATACATATATACAACATGGTAGCAGCAGAAAACATGGTACAAACATTATTGGGCACAGACAACAGCTGAAGAGCAAGAAGGTAGAGACAACAATACATCACGCAAAGCAGCCACAACTGTCAGTAAGAGTGCCCATAATTGAGTCTTTGAATAAAGAGATTGAGCCAAAACTGTCCAGTTTGAGTGTTTGTTGCAGCTCGTTCCAGTCGCTAGCTGCAGAGAACTGAAAAGACGAGCGACACATGTTCAACATAGGAGGTCCAAGAACAGTTAGTCACTCTTTGTAATGGGTGCGTGTTGGTGGCAGGGAAGTCAGGCGCAGGAGAATCGAACTTGGTATAAACGGAGTTGTTTAATCAGTTCTTCACAAAACTCCAACACCAAAATTACTAAATAATAAAAAGTGGGTACAAAACCCGTCGCGCACCAACACATAATACACAAACATACAATCAAACAATCTCCGACAAGAACATGAGGGGAAACAGAGGGTTTAAATACACAACATGTAATTGATGGGATTGGAACCAGGTGTGAAGGAAGACAAGACAAAACCAATAGAAAATGAAAAATGGATCAGTGATGGCTAGAAGGTCGGTGACGTCCGCCGAACACCGCCCGAACAAGGAGAGGGACCGACTTCGGGGTAATTCGTGACACTCTTTCAGTATTTTAATTGGAATAGGGTCCAGTAGACACATGGAAGGTTTAGAGGCCATGACTATTTTCGTGAATGTTTCAAGAGATACAGGATTACAAAACTTGAGTGTTTCCATTGATCTGAGGTCCTGGCAGTTTTGTGTAAACTCAGGACAAGTGAGTTTTGGAAAAATAGCTATCTTCAAGGAGAGGTCTGTAGTTTTTCTAATGATCATGATCTTTTCGTCACTGTTGAAGTGAAGGCCAACCTCATTTGCTGAATCTTGCTTTTTGGTTATCTTTGCAACACTATCAAAAATATATATTTTTATTGTTTTGATTCTCCTCAATGAGGTTTGGAAAATTGGCTGATCGGGCAGCAGTGAGGGCTTTTAATATTGTACGATACTGTCTTTCAAAGCTAGTCAGAACACTTTTCTGTTCCAATTTTCTGGACGCTTACTTCAGGGCTCGGGATAGCTTTGTTTTGTTTTTAGCGGTGTGACTGAAGCAAGGGTGTTACGCAAGGTTAAGTTTAGATCCTCAGTTCGATGGTTAATCCCATATGGTCGATGTCCACAAACCCATTGAAATCGAATTAGCATAATGTCAGTTTAAGATAGAGAGATCTAGCAGACACTTCATAACAAACTTCCCTTAGATTTTTTTGGGGGGGACTATCTGTTGTTCCATGTAGAGAATCAGTTATTCAATGTGTTTGCCTGGGCTAATACCAGTAAGGCCAAATACACATTTTCATCAAATCATTTTTAATATATATATGGGATACTTCAAGGGTTCTCACAATTCAAAATCAAATAGCAAAATGATCCTTGGTATGACCTTCTTTAAACAATTCCAAATAGCTTTGTAAAACCCGCTGAGTTGATGTTGGCTGCGAAAGCCTTTTGGACTGGATCTGTGGATTTCTCCATGTGAATATTGAAGTCACCAATTTGTTTTATATTATCTGCCATGACTACAACGTCCAATAGGAATTAATGGAACTCAGTGAGGAATGCTGTAAATGGACCAGTAGGTCTGTAAACAGTTGCTATAAAAAGTGATTGGGTAGGCTGCATAGATTTCATGACTAGAACATCAAAAATTGAAATTTGCTTAAAAAAAATGTTAGCAACACCTCCGCCGTACTGAACCATGAATCTTAATAGACTTGCTGTGGAGAATTAATTAGGGTTTTGCATGAAATCTATTCTTTACATTGCACTTACTTTAAAATTGGGATAAAATATATGAAATCATGTTCAAGTTGTTATCATTAACCACGTTTCCATCCATAGTTTTTATGCGAGTAGACCACCAGACCATAAAAAAATAAAAATCATGACAGCTGTGGAAGGAAGTTTCTGTACAATTTTATAAATGCAGACAGATAATTTGTTTGTTTGTAGCTGTAAAATACATTTTGTGAGAAATGGCGGTGGAAAATCATTTATGCGCAAATATTTATATAATAACCATTGTATGGTTATTGTCTGTTGTGTTATTGACACTCTATTGTGTTATTGACTGTACGTTTGTTTATCCCATGTGTAACTCTGTGTTGTTGTTTTTGTCGCACTGCTTTGCTTTATCTTGGCCAGGTCGCAGTTGTGAGAACTTGTTCTCAACTGGCCTACCTGGTTAAATAAAGGTGAAATAAAATTACAATATCAAACTTTGAGTCACTTGATGACATGGCGTAAGGGCCTCCCACTATGACTCAGGCTATTATAAATTGGGGTGAACTTCACAGGGTGGTGAAAGTTCACGGTAATGGGTTTGATGCTCCTTTCCAATACATTTCAAAGGTCTTATTCTGGTGACATGATGGTCGATGCTTGACTGGCTTTTGACAAATACAAATATTCCAACTTTTATCCGTAATAATCTCAACATGCAAATTAGCCTACCCAGTACCCACACTGTATCATCTGCGAGCTGTTGGCTATAGCGCATGTGTCAAGACCAGAGTAGCATATTTATAACAGTTTTTTTGTCGGAAGCTTTCCATCCTGGTCTCATAGCATTTCGTATTATTCTGGAGGTAATTTCGACAAATCCCATTTAGTATGATACAGTATGTAACATTTTGTATAGTATGCATTAATTTGTGGCTGTCCATCACCCATTTTGGATGATATGTTACGAATTACAATACATATTATGCTAGGGTTATGGTTAGGGGTTAAGTTTAGGGTTAAGTTTAGGAGTTAGGTTAAAGGGCTAAGGGTAGGATTAGGGTTAGGGGAAGGTTTAGCTAAAAGGGTTAAGCTTAGGGTTAGGGGAAGGCTTAGCTAACATGCTAAGTAGTTGCAAAGTAGCTAGAAAGTAGTAAGTCGTTCTAAAGTTGCTAATTAGCTCAAATGTTAAAGTTGTCTTTGATGAGATTCAAACTCACATCCTTTGGGTTACTAGACATTCACGTTACATGCCCACCCATCCTGCCCTGACCAATCACCCTCCTTTAGTTTTTGCTTTAAGTAACCATCTGTCTTATGTAACCATGCCAAACGTAACATGTCATACTGAATGGAGTGTCTCGCATTTGCGTACAGAATACTAGTAAATGCTCTAAGGCCAGGTTGAACTATTGGTAGAGTTGAAAATGCAATGGAAACAGATCGAACTTTAGATTTTCATTGGTTACATTAAAACTAAATCGGAAAATGACATTTTGCGTGCACTACGTCATCACGCACTGATTTTGGTAGAAACACAAAAATGCGAAAATGGGAAAATGCGCATATTTTCTTTGTGCAGATTTTTGAATATTTGCATTCAAATCTGTCGCCAATTGGATGGAAACCTACCTACAGAAACACTCAAATCACTAGGCATGAGGCAGAATTCAACCCTAATTTTCTGAAGTGACCTTTCCGATTGAACTCCAGTGCAGTTGCCACTCATTTTTCACCATCTAAGCACAAATGCACTTATCAGGACTGCCCCAGTCAGGGATAATGGTAGGTTCACTTATCAGGACAGCCCCAGCCAGGGATAACGGTAGGGCCTGAATGAACTGCCTTGATTACAGACCTGCATCACTTTAATAACAGCTCAGGGTAGCTAAGCCCCCTTCAGAGCCTCCGGGTCATAGATGCCTTAGGCACAGATCCAGGATCAGCTTGCTTATTCCATTCGAGGAAATGCAAAACTGACCTTAGATCTGTGCCCCCACCGGAGCACCTATATTCTTCAATTATAGGAGCAGGACAGCACTGAAAACATTCCAGATAGAAGTATCCCATAGGCTAAGCTATAGGACCAGTTTACCATCCCCAAATCCTACATTTAACCATTAGGGAGAAGGAAGAAAAGCAGACCTTTGGGTGTGGTGAACTGTGACCTGGTAGTTTGGATTAACTGGGCCATTGAGAGGAATTACTTTCCTTTAACAGGGCTAGTGGTTGGTCTTACACATTCCACAATGGTCTATTCCAGCTGTGAATCTGATGTAACCCTGCGTCATAATGGTTTCTTTCAGGTCTGTAAAAAGGTATGGCTCTATTTGATTGGTCCAACATGATTTTCCCACCAATCTTGTTCAACCACAGCTTTGATACATCTAAGGTTATAAAGCTGGCCACGGTTGAAGGGATGCAGTTTGTTTACTACAAATGAATTGACATTAAGAGACTATTAAGATATTGAACCGGGCACTTAACTAATGGGGGAAGATTTCACTTTGATGAATGGAGGCCAATATTTCCATCACACTGACTCCAGCTCATTGGCATTATCAGTTGTTTTTTTATTTACTGCCATCTGATGTAAAACTAGGTTTGAAAATCCATTGTTAAACCCTGCTGTGAAGGCAGACTGGGCTGCTGCTAGAACAAAGCAGAGTCATTGTGTTTGTGGTGGAGAAATAAACTTTAGTCTGGGAGTTCCGTGGCCAGACAGTGTGAATAATTACATTCCTGAGCAGAAGTCTGGGATGGAGCCCCTTACTGTACTAACAATGAGGTTACACGCACGCACGCACGCACGCACGCACGCACGCACGCACGCACGCACGCACGCACGCACGCACGCAGGCAGGCAGGCAGACAGACAGACAGACAGACAGACAGACAGACAGACAGACAGACAGACAGACAGACAGACAGACAGACAGACAGACAGACAGACAGACAGACAGACAGACAGACAGACAGACAGACAGACAGACAGACAGACAGACAGACAGACAGACAGACAGACAGACAGACAGACAGACAGACAGACAGACAGACAGACACCCCTATACAACATGGTTTACATTCAGTTATGGTATTGTGCCGAAATGTGTCAAATTGGGATGTTTATTTGGCAGCCAATATGGCAGGTGGTCACTAACCCAGAGATGCTGAAACACCAATAGATGGTTTGATATACCGAGTTTGTGTGTGTGTGTGTGAGTGTGTGTGTGTGTGTGTGTGAGATGGGGCCGCCAGGTTTCTGACTTGTTGTGAAATAGAGCGGAACCTTGAAATACTGCATTAAGACACTCAGTGAGTACGTTTACATGCACAGTAATAATTTGATATTCAACTGATTATGTCAGTAGGCAGGTTATGCAGTAGTCATGTAAACACCTTATTCTGCTTATCTTAATTTGCGTTTTCACATGCAAACTTTATTTGTCCGAACTCAGAATCAAATATTTTGATTGCTGATTTTCTGCTTATATCACCGTGCCATCCAGTAGTCCGATTTCCGATGTGCCCATCTGAAAAGCAGGTAAACATTTTAATCAAACTATTTTTAATCTGACTATCCACAATAATCGCATTATTGTGTGCATGTAACCATACTCAGTGGATTAAAGAGACGAGAGAGGAGAAGGGATCACCTTCTTGAACCTATTCAAACGATTTACCGGACAGATGCTGCAATTCCAAGGAACTGACAATGGTTCTAACTCTCTCTCGTTTCATTAGTCTCGTGTACAACACATGTTGGGTTCACGTGTCAGCTGGATTCGCCTGGAAGAAATGCTACTCGTGCCAAAAATACTTGTGCGAAAATGATCGATTGTATTGATCAATGTAAACACATTATGACAGCAAAAACTAGTACTGACAAGAGTGTTGAAAAGGCCTACCGTCGAGACTCATTGGGCTCCACTGTGAGGTGATTGGACAGCGTTGCAGTCTGTGGATGTGTTTGAGGCATATTAGCTTCAGGCCGACTCAGGGATCTGCGGCAGGATCCATCAGGAATAACGACTTCACACAGAGGCAGCGGCCTCCAGCATGAACACAGAGGAAGCTGCTGTTCATCACTGTGATTTGGGATGATCCATATAATTGCAGATGCATGAGCTAACAGATGCTGAGAAATGGCCAAAGAGGAGATTTTCCTTTAGTAGACGTCTTGGGGATTAATAAAGTTGTATTGAGTTGAATAGAATTGAATATGACTGTATGATTGCACTTTGTTGGCTTTATGATTATAGCTTGCATCTTACTGTCAATATTATGAGGACTGTTGAAAACTGTGTCACGTGGAAAATGGCAAAATTATCCACTGTTATTTTGAAATCAGCACTCTATTGAACAGAGACAATTGGAAGACAAGTGGGCTTTCACACAGTTGGTTTGAGGCTAATCAATCGTAACAAACATTCTCCCCCTCCTCCTCATGCCTTGTCAGTCTCCACCAGTCTCCACACGCATAAACCCTGCGAGGGTTCTCCTTCTCCCAATGCCCTCCTGTTTCCCTCCCCTCCCTTGATTGCCACTTCCTGAAAAAGCCTTCATGCTGCATTGAACGCTGTTGGTTCGGTCAAGTTGCCTGTTTGTTCTCTGGCCCTGCAACGGAGGCGAAAGTTGCGAATGGGGTGTTGGACTGCTGTGGAGTGAGTGGGCCAAAGCCAAGGTGGTAGAAGAGGCTGCAGGCAAAGGATAGCACATCTCCATTCTCACATCTCCATTCAATTCCCCGTAAGGTCCCGGGAGGCAGATCTGTTGATTCTAACCCTGCTTACTGTGGGAAACCCAGCATGGCTAAAACAATGGAGAAATGGTTCTCCTATTAAAAGACAATTTCTCAAGTTGGAATTACTCTGTCAGATGAGCTCAGCGATGGAATTATGACTGTTTATTATTAGGGAATGGCTACAGGCGTTTACCAGTTAAATTGTCGGAATAATCTTTGCAGAGAACCCCCTAGACCTGCAGCTACATCGGCCACAGGCGCATATTAGTAGTTGAGTTTCTCATTTGAAGGAACTGAAATACGATTCGCGGTGGCACTTCTGCCTCGGAGGCCTTCAGAGACGTCTGTGCTCGTGAAATATTCCACCCCGTGTAGACCATTATTAAAGAATGCACCGTCACATTGGAGTTATGGATTCCACCGGTTGACAAATACAGCCAATAAAGATATGCAAATGAACTCTCGCACATGATGAATGTGATGTGTGTGTTCCGTCTCCGTGCCGCCATCATACAGAGGTCATTCTCCATTTGCATGTCTCGCAGCGGCATCCTCATTAATTTCAGTGAATGTTGGCCTATGCAGTTAATTGTGCTTATTCTCCACCAACAGTCGACCAAGTAGGCTATATAAAACAGATAGCTTATGTAAATCAAATCCGCACCCAAAAGAAAATGGTTCCTGATACAGCATCCCCTTTATTTAACTAGGCAAGTCAGTTAAGAACAAATTCGTATTTACAATGACGGCCTACCCCGGCCAAACCCAGACAACGCTGGGCCAATTGTGTGCTACCCTATGGGACTCTCAATCACAGCCAGATGTGATGCGGCATGGATTTGAACCAGGGAATGCAGTGAGTCCTCTTGCACTGAGATGCAGTGCCTTAGACCGCAGCACCACTCGGGAGCCTTTAGCTGATACCATGAACCAACAGTCAGTACTAAAAATTGAATCCGACTAAACACAGGGCCTGACTAAGTAGAGTTTTGAATTAAGCTGGCCAAAAATGACAGTCACACCCTATATTCTGACAATATCGACCCACTTTTGCACTGTCACTCGATGTGTCCCAATATGTATTGTTCTAATCCAGCTCTGACGTTGGAAGTGTCCATCACTGATAACATCCCTGCTGAGGGCTGGAACCCTGCAGTCTGCTCAGCTCTGATTGGCTCCTTGTTGTGCCGGATCATCCCTTGTTCCCTCGTCCATCTGCAGTGACCTGGAGCAGGACCAAGATGCCCCCGTGTTATCACCACCACCGCCCTCCTCCCCCGCTTACCTCCTACCCGAGGTCGCATCTGTTCTTTTCCTTTCGCTCTCCTCTGCAGAGCACTTTACCAGGAGGCACCAACAAATAGATCCTCTCCTGTGCTCTTTCTGGTATTCTTCCATCTCTTTCATCCCGCTGGTGTTACTTTGTGCTGTCAAAGCCCTAACTGCAAGGGAATGATGTGTAATGACATTGCATTAGGTGTGTAAGTGCAGATAATTGTATATTACTCACCACTGCTACTTCTGACTTCCAAGAAGGGGAACATGTACATGTGCTACTGGTAGGTTTCGTGGACAGGCTGTTTTTACCTCTATGGGAAAATGCTAGAATTAGGCTTGTCACCTTCCTGAAGACATGAAGACCTGTCGTCCGGACCTGTAATATTGCCTGGCTTTAACGGTATTAACAGGAACACAGAGTATATTGTGTCAAGTACTTCTTAATAACTCCATGTGCTTACTAGCTTATTATGTAATAGTTACATAGGTCATTGCACTAGTTACCCAGGTATAAGGCCTATATGTGAATCACAGAAATATTCAGACTTTTCTCCAATGTTAAAATGACATCTCCTTAACAATGCGGATAAGACACGGTCTGGTTGCACCTACATTTATCTTCCTTGTACCAATTTGTTGGTGCATATGGAGGTGTACCTATGTGTAAATATGGACTCATAGCTCCTCATTTAACTGTAATTAAGTCACAACAGATTTCTGGCTCCTCCGGTGAAACTGTACTGAACAGAAATACAAATGCGGCATGCAACAATTTCAAAGATTTTACTGAGTTACTGTTCATTTAAGGAAGTCAGTCATTTGAAATAAACTCATTAGGCCCTAATCTATGGATTTCACATGCCTGGGCCATGGGTGTGCCTGGGAGGGCATAGGCCCACCGAGTTGGCAGCCAGGCCCACCCACTGGAGAGCCAGGCCCAGCCAATCAGAATGATTTCCCCCCCCCAAAAATAGCTTTATTACAGACAGAAATATACCCTTGTGGGTGATGAAATATGAACTGAGGTCCACATTCCAGTCCAGTTGGTGGTGGTAATGCACCTTAAAGTTGGTTGCCAACCGCCATATAAAGTCCACAGAAGAAGAAGAAGACTGATTACTAGAAACTAACTAGGTTTCCCCTTTTATCTGTGGATGAACTGTCAGAGTAGAGAACACACGATTTTGTGTGACTCAAAATGGGTAAAAATTCTACAAAGGACCTTCTACATTTCAGGTAAAATAACAAACCCAAAGTTTATATCCCTGGACAAATTAGCCAGCAACAGCAAGCTAAATACCATGAATGTTTCAGGACCTCAGACTATGGCGAAGGTTCACCTTCCAACAAGGCAACGACCTTAAGCGCACAGCCAAAACAACGCAATTGTAGCTTTAGGACAAATCTCTGAATGTCCTTGAGTGGCCCAGCCAGAGCCCGGACTTGAATACGATTGAACATCTCTGGTGAGACCTGAAAATAGTTGTGCAGCAATGGTACTGATCAACCTGAGAGGATCTGCAGAGAAGAATGGGAGAAACTCCCCAAATACAGGTGTGCCAAGCTTGTAGCATCCTACTCATGAATAATCTAGGCTGCAATATCCTGCAAAGGTCCTTCAACAAAGTACTGAGTAAAGGGTCTGAATCCTTATGTAAATGTGTTCTAAAAATATTTCCAAAAACCTGTTTTTGCTTTGTCATTATTGGGTATTGTGTGTAGATTGATGAGAAAGAAAAACAATTTAATACATTTTAGAATAAGGCTGCAATGTAACAAAATGTGGAAAAAGTCAACTGGTCTGATTACTTTCCGAATGCACTGTATGTGTGTTTTTGTTGTGTCGTTGTGTGTGTGTGTGTGTGTGCGTGTATGTGTGTGTGTGTGCGCGCGCGCGTGTGTGTGTGTGTGTGTGTGTGGAAGTGTCAAAGTAGAGTGTGTTTGTATGTGTGAGTGAGTGAGTGTGTATATGGGATGGGATGTGGAATTTGCAGTGATAACAATTTCAAGCATCTTCACCACAAACCTACAAGCATTCATGGCAGGATAGAACAAGCCAAAGGCCTCAACCAAACAAAATATCCTTTTGGGGAATAGCTAACTCAGCAGATTCTTTGAGAGTTTGGCCTGGTTGGCTCACACACACCTCAGGCAGTGGCAGCAACTGAATGTAAATAAATGAGCATTTTAACACAATCAGGCAGGCACGCACCTGGACAGATGCCTATTACTCTTGGTATGACTCCTCCTCCATTTTGATGTTGATGGACGGATACTGTAGATGGATAGAAAGCAAATGCACCAAAGAGGAACATAATTGAGGTACTCTTGCAGAACTACGGGACATTATTTCATCGTGAAATAATCCCCTAGTGCATTTGTCACGAGAATTGAGAAAGGGGCCGTGACATGTAACAATGACCGCATCTAGGAAACAGGGACTATATTTATTAAACAGACGGGAGAGAGACAGTGACTTCAGCACAAAGAAAGCAACAATAAAGTGACGGGATGTCTGCCCTCAGATCTGCCCATGACCAGATGGCGAAAATTGAGAGAAACTGAGAAAATTGTGACTGTTTTTTTTTGGGTGTGGGAATCCCTCCATTCCTCCAAGCCTTATCTGTAGTCTGGAGATGTGTACTAAATGGCACTCTATTCCCAAAATATATTGCACTACTTTAGTCCAGGTTCCATAGGGCTCTGTTCAACAGTAATCCACTATATAGGGAATAGGGTGCCATTCGGGGCAGCCTTGGAGTTGCAGGCCAAGGGCTGCGAAGCGGTACAGTAGCTGACCTTGATATGTCAATCACTCGTCAGGTTTCAGAGGTCTTCCTTTATTATGGCCCTCAAGGCTCTCCATAGTTCACACTTCCTGGTCACAATGGAGAGAGTGTTTCAATTAGCTGTACAGAAAATACATGGCTTCGAATGACATTGATATTCAAAGAGAATGCTCAAAGTGGAGCGTCTCCAGATGAAGAGGTGTGCTAAGATGATTATACTGTTCAGGGACATCTCTCTTGGTTGAATAAGGGACGGACCATGATCTAAGAGACAGAAATATGTGTATTTTTTCCCTCTGTTCTTGGAGATATGCAAATGGTAAAACGATAATGTCAACCCCCTTGGGGGATGTGAAGGTCGGTTAAAGCTCCAACATTAAGAGGGTGTCACATTTCATGGTCCAGCTGCATTATCGCAATACTAAAAGCAGAACAACCTTGACTCCTTGTAAGGGGGGTAGGGGGTCGGGGGGAGATAGTGCTGGTGTACATGAAAGTTCCCCTCAGTGCAAATTAAATGGAGCTAATAGTATATCAAATCAAATCAAATGTCATTGGTCACATACACATGGTTAGCAGATGTTAATGCGAGTGTAGCGAAATGCTTGTGCTTCTAGTTCCGACCGTGCAGTAATATCTAACAAGTAATCGAACAATTTCACAACAACTACCTTATGCACAAGTGTAAAGGAATGAATAAGAATATTTACATATAAATATATGGATGAGCGATGGCCGAACGGCATGGGCAAGATGCAGTAGATGGGGTCTATGGACATCAGGGTCTATGGACATCAAACTCCCGAGAGAGAGAGAGTCAGGTATAACATCATGAAAAGGATGCCATCCTTCACGGTCAAGTTTGAATTGCAAAAGACAAACAACTGCCACCTGGTAACGTTGGAGGTGTCTGTGTGTGCTTGTTTGTGCAGAGGGTGTCCTTCTCCATACTAACCACTCCAGGATTGTGTACCCACAATGCACCTTGAGTCCCAGACAATACCAGTGACCCATGAAAGTCAGGCTATTTTACGGCTCCAGACGTGAAAGCACGATGCTAACTAGTTCTAATTAGCTGGTTCACATCCTCTACACATGTTTCATCCCTTGTATCTCCTCTTACATTAGTCTAAGTGGCCCTAGTCATCCTACAATTTCCCCAAAACTACAGGGACCAAAACAACACAGATTCTCTGAAACTGAAGCACATGTTGCTCTACCCTCTGATAAAGCTCCGATTGCACCCAGCTCCCTCTGATGTGGAGTTAGATTATGACTGTGGCAGGAGTGCGGGTGGCACAGCTTTGGTGGGAAACGCAGAACATCTAATTTAGTCTGACCAGATCAAAGAGTGACGCACGACGACAGAGGAAATGGAGAAAGGTGTGGAGATGCAGAGAGAGTGGGCGGGGTCGCTCTATGTTACATCACCAGGCTAAACCTCCCTCCTCCAACATCACTGACTTCTCTCCTCCTTTGGTCTTCACTCCCTCTTTCAACTCTTCTGTCAGTGCTGTAGAGAGTTGAGGTTGCATCCAGAAATGGGATGAATCGCAAAGCGCTACCCACTGTCCTTTTTCTATCCCGATACTGTCATCTCAGGAATTCCAGATTAGAATATTAAGCCGTCCAGACAGGTTGTACAGCAAACTGGTGCACAACGTGTCTATTCTGTTTCTTGGCAGGGTATGAAAGGAGAGTTAACACCGGAAACCCATCTTCACAGCCAAGTGAACTCAGCAGTTAGCAGACAGGCAGGGGTCGGCAGATCTCACTCCCTCACTGTAATGGAAACAGTATATCCAGCATCGCTCAAACCCTGATTCGTGTAATCTCTGAAAATGTGTTAATTGAATTTACTGAGACACAGCTTTTAAAAAGTTAAACTCTATTCAAAACTGTTTCTGACCAGATGCATTTGAACCACTCTTCTCTTCTTTTAAATCCAGTTAACAGAGCAGTAACCCCTTGTAAAGTACCTAATCCATTCTCCCCATTCAAACAGTCAGGAAATGCCAGAAAGGAGAAACGAGGAGGAAGCAGGTTTCTCAGGGAGAATTCTCAGTTCTAGGACGTCAATGTATTGATGAACCTAAAGGCAACTCCAAGGGTAAAATCCCCTCAGAGAGAACGGATAGAGGAAGAGAGAGGGATGAGCGAGAGTGATGGAAGGCTTTATATTCTTCTCCTCTCCTCTCGCAGGCCATTCTCTTAAACGGCGCATGAATAATAAATACCAAGCCAACATATACCCAGTCTTCTTCTGTTGCACCAAATGATGGATCACTTGACTAGTGTGTGACCTTCCCTCAGGCGCTGTTGCCGTGTGAGGTAATCACGTTTCTGTGACAAGATGCTAACAATGCTAGATGCTAACAAACAAAGCAAAGAGATAGATAGACCCACATTTGCTATTGTTGTATGTACTTATATGATTTATACATAGAACAATGTGAATGTATATACTGTATGTGTCTATGGTGTGTACGCTATGTTTGATGTGAAAATATATGTACACAAATCACTGATTATACAAGTGTAACCCTTTCCCACAAATTACAGAACAAATTTGAGAGACTATCATCTCTACCATCACATCATTGTTTTTACCTAACACATCCATATAATACATGCAAATAAAACAGATACCATGAAGTTGAAAAAGAAAACGTACTCAATGGCATGCCTACTCGCAAACAAGAAGAGGGTAATTTTCAAACTCATTAAGTAAATGTTGACACTGATGTCAAACAGAATGTGTTTTCCCGAAGCGTCTGACAAAAAGTAATTACAACTAATGAGATGCATATCATTCAGATATATATGGGCTGTGATGTTTTTGCTAGAAAATTATCCACTCCACAAGGGCCAGGTCACAGGCTAAAAATGTTATCTAACAGTGTCTATGGCCCTGCTGTAGGGATGCATCATATAATGAGCAAAATATGTTTTTTTATGTATTTTTTTCTATCGCGACTTTCTGCAACTAGTATCTGGGAGCAGAAACAGACTGGCCATAAGGCAGTTAGGGCAAATGTCAGATGGGCTGGTACATCTTTAGACCAGTGGGCCTGTAATTATTATTATTAGGCTAATAATGTCATAATGGGAGCCTTGAGGGGAAAAAAGGGCCGGTGTGGGGGCCTCGGAGAAACAAAAGGGGCTGGTGTTAGAAATGTGCGGGCCTGTTTCGGTCCCAGTCTGTCCCTGCCTGGGAGATGCTCTTATTTCCAGTCAGTTCCTGAACATCTAGAATGATTTTAATACACAGACGAGTCACTAGGGAGGTTGAGGTGGATTGTTGAAGTCATCTCCCTGACAAATCACAATCTCAAGTATTTTGAAGACAATTTATGCGAAATAAATATTGATCCTCAAATTGAAAGCAATTGATGAGCTTTGAATCTATTTGAGGGGTTTTTGAGAGAGAGAGAGACAAGGCAGAAGGGCCTTCTATGCCATCAAAAGGAACATACAATTTGGCATGCCAATTAAGATCTGGCTAAAAATACTTGATTCAGTTATTGAATCCATTGCCCTTTATGGTTGTGAGGTCTGGGATCCGCTCACCAACCAAGAAATCACAAAAAGGGACAAACACCAAATTGAGACTATGCATGCAGAATTCTGCAAAAATATCCTCCGTGTACAACATAAAACTTAAGGAAAGCTTTGACTATGTACAGACTCAGTGAGCATAGCCCTGCTATTGAGAAAGGCTGCCTTAGGCAGACCTGGCTCTCAAGAGCACACTGCCCACTAAATGAGGTGGAAACTGAGCTGCACTTTGCCAAATATATGACCATATTAGAGACACATATTTCCCTCAGTGTCACGTTCCTGACCTGTTTTCTGTTAGTTTTGTATGTGTTAGTTGGTCAGGACGTGAGTTTGGGTGGGCAGTCTATGTTTTCTGTTTCTATGTTGGTTTAAAGGGTGACCTGATATGGCTCTCAATTAGAGGCAGGTGGTTGTCATTTCCTCTGATTGAGAGTCATATTAAGGTAGGTGTTTTCACACTGTTTGTTGTGGGTGGTTGTCTCCTGTGTCAGTGTCTGTCTATGTTGCACCATACGGGACTGTTTCGGTTTGTTGGTTCATTTTGTTCGTTCGGTTTTTATGTAGTCATTTCCCTGTTCGTGCGTTCTTCGTGTTACATGTAAGTTCTTACGTCCAGGTCTGTCTACATCGTTTGTTGTTTTGTTAGTTTTTTATTTTTATTTTTATTTATTTCACCTTTATTTAACCAGGTAGGCTAGTTGAGAACAAGTTCTCATTTGCAACTGCGACCTGGCCAAGATAAAGCATAGCAGTGTGAACAGACAACACAGAGTTACACATGGAGTAAACAATAAACAAGTCAATAACATGGTAGAAAAAAAAGAGAATCTATATACAATGTGTGCAAAAGGCATGAGGTAGGCAATAAATCGAATAATTACAATTTAGCAGATTAACACTGGAGTGATAAATCATCAGATGATCATGTGCAAGAAGAGATACTGGTGTGCAAAAGAGCAGAAAAGTAAATAAATAAAAGCAGTATGGGGGGTGAGGTAGGTAAATTGGGTGGGTAGTTTACAGATGGACTATGTACAGCTGCAGCGATCGGTTAGCTGCTCGGATAGCAGATTTTTAAAGTTGTTGAGGGAGATAAAAGTCTCCAACTTCAGAGATTTTTGCAATTCGTTCCAGTCGCAGGCAGCAGAGAACTGGAAGGAAAGGCGTCCAAATGAGGTTTTGGCTTTAGGGATGATCAGTGAGATACACCTGCTGGAGCGCGTGCTGCGGGTGGGTGTAGCCATCGTGACCAGTGAACTGAGATAAGGCGGCACTTTACCTAGCATAGCCTTGTAGATGACCTGGAGCCAGTGGGTCTGACGACGAACATGTAGCGAGGGCCAGCCGACTAGGGCATACAGGTCGCAGTGGTGGGTTGTATAAGGTGCTTTAGTAACAAAACGAATGGCACTGTGATAAACTGCATCCAGTTTGCTGAGTAGAGTATTGGAAGCTATTTTGTAGATGACATCGCCGAAGTCGAGGATCGGTAGGATAGTCAGTTTTACTAGGGTAAGTTTGGCGGCGTGAGTGAAGGAGGCTTTGTTGCGGAATAGAAAGCCGATTCTTGATTTGATTTTGGATTGGAGATGTTTGATATGAGTCTGGAAGGAGAGTTTGCAGTCTAGCCAGACACCTAGGTACTTATAGATGTCCACATATTCTAGGTCGGAACCGTCCAGGGTGGTGATGCTAGTCGGGCGTGCGGGTGCAGGCAGCGACCGGTTGAAAAGCATGCATTTGGTTTTACTAGCGTTTAAGAGCAGTTGGAGGCCACGGAAGGAGTGTTGTATGGCATTGAAGCTCGTTTGGAGGTTAGATAGCACAGTGTCCAAGGAAGGGCCGGAAGTATATAGAATGGTGTCGTCTGCGTAGAGGTGGATCAGGGAATCGCCCGCAGCAAGAGCAACATCATTGATGTATACAGAGAAAAGAGTCGGCCCGAGAATTGAACCCTGTGGTACCCCCATAGAGACTGCCAGAGGACCGGACAACATGCCCTCCGATTTGACACACTGAACTCTGTCTGCAAAGTAGTTGGTGAACCAGGCAAGGCAGTCATTAGAAAAACCGAGGCTACTGAGTCTGCCGATAAGAATATGGTGATTGACAGAGTCGAAAGCCTTGGCCAGGTCGATGAAGACGGCTGCACAGTAATGTCTTTTATCGATGGCGGTTATGATATCGTTTAGTACCTTGAGCCTGGCTGAGGTGCACCCGTGACCGGCTCGGAAACCGGATTGCACAGCGGAGAAGGTACGGTGGGATTCGAGATGGTCAGTGATCTGTTTGTTGACTTGGCTTTCGAAGACCTTAGATAGGCAGGGCAGGATGGATATAGGTCTGTAACAGTTTGGGTCCAGGGTGTCTCCCCCTTTGAAGAGGGGGATGACCGCGGCAGCTTTCCAATCCTTGGGGATCTCAGATGATACGAAGGAGAGGTTGAACAGGCTGGTAATAGGGGGTGCGACAATGGCGGCGGACAGTTTCAGAAATAGGGGGTCCAGATTGTCAAGCCCAGCTGATTTGTATGGGTCCAGGTTTTCCAGCTCTTTCAGAACATCTGCTATCTGGATATGGGTAAAGGAGAAGCTGGGGAGGCTTGGGAGAGTAGCAGCGGGGGGGGCGGGGCTGTTGGCCAAGGTTGGAGTCGCCAGGAGGAAGGCATGGCCAGCCATTGAGAAATGTTTGTTGAAGTTTTCGATTATCACGGACTTATCAGTGGTGACCGTGTTACCTAGCCTCAGTGCAGTGGGCAGCTGGGAGGAGGTGCTCTTGTTTTCCATGGACTTTACAGTATCCCAGAACTTTTTGGAGTTAGAGCTACAGGATGCAAATTTCTGCTTGAAAAAGCTGGCCTTTGCTTTCCTTACTGACTGCGTGTATTGGTTCCTGACTTCCCTGAACAGTTGCATATCGCGGGGGCTCTTCGATGCTATTGCAGTTCGCCACAGGATGTTTTTGTGCTGGTCGAGGGCAGTCAGGTCTGGAGTGAACCAAGGGCTATATCTGTTCTTGGTTCTGCATTTTTTGAACGGAGCATGCTTGTCTAATATGGTGAGGAAGTAACTTTTAAAGAATGACCAGGCATCCTCAACTGACGGGATGAGGTCAATATCCTTCCAGGGTACCCGGGCCAGGTCGATTAGAAAGGCCTGCTCGCAGAAGTGTTTTAGGGAGCGTTTGACAGTGATGAGGGGTGGTCGTTTGACCGCGGACCCGTGGCGGATACAGGCAATGAGGCAGTGATCGCTGAGATCTTGATTGAAGACAGCAGAGGTGTATTTGGAGGGCAGGTTGGTCAGGATAATGTCTATTAGGGTGCCCATGTTTACGGATTTAGGGTTGTACCTGGTGGGTTCCTTGATGATTTGTGTGAGATTGAGGGCATCAAGCTTGGATTGTAGGACTGCCGGGGTGTTAAGCATATCCCAGTTTAGGTCACCTAACAGAACAAACTCTGAAGCTAGATGGGGAGCGATCAATTCACAGATGGTGTCCAGGGCACAGCTGGGAGCTGAGGGGGGTCGGTAGCAGGCGGCAACAGTGAGAGACTTATTTCTGGAGAGATTCATTTTTAAAATTAGAAGTTCGAACATAGACCTGGAAAGTATGACAGAACTTTGCAGGCTATCTCTGCAGTAGATTGCAACTCCTCCCCCTTTGGCAGTTCTATCTTGACGGAAAGTGTTATAGTTGGGTATGGAAATCCCAGAGTTTTTGGTGGCCTTCCTAAGCCAGGATTCGGACACGGCAAGGACATCAGGGTTGGCAGAGTGTGCTAAAGCGGTGAGTAAGGCAAACTTAGGGAGGAGGCTTCTGATGTTGACATGCATGAGGCCAAGGCTTTTTCGATCACAGAAGTCAACAAATGAGGGTGACTGGGGACATGCAGGGCCTGGGTTTACCTCCACATCACCCGAGGAACAGAGGAGTAGTAGGATGAGGGTGCGGCTAAAGGCTATCAAAACTGGTCGCCTAGAGCGTTGGGGACAAAGAATAAAAGGAGCAGATTTATGGGCGTGGTAGAATAGATTCTGGGCATAATGTGCAGACAGGGGTATGGTGGGGCACGGGTACAGCGGAGGCAAGCCCAGGCACTGGGTGATGATAAGAGAGGTTGTATCTCTGGACATGCTGGTCTCAATGGGTGAGGTCACCGCATGTGTGGGGGGTGGGACAAAGGAGGTATCAGAGGTACGGAGAGTGGAACTACGGGGTCCATTGCAAACCAAAACAATGATAATGATAACTAGCCTGAACAACAGTATGCAAGGCATATTGATATTTGAGAGAGACATACAATAAGGCATAAAGTGATTGCAGGTCTTGATTGGGAGAGCTAGCTAAAACAACAGGTAAGATAACAGCAGCTAGTCCACTAACACAGCAACAACAGGTAAAAATGGCCACGACTAGGCAGAGAGGGTCGGATTAACTACACACAGATCCTGAGTTAAAGCACAGAGCCGACAGATAAAACACAAATAAACAGAATGGAGTACCGTGAATTAATGGACAGTCAAGCAGGCATCAGCTATGTAGCCAAGTGATCATAGTGTCCAGGGGGCAGCCGTAGATGGAGCAGGGAGGCCTCCACTAAGCTAGCACGCGGCGTTTAAAGTTAGTAGCCCGGGGGGTGGTCTGCTCAGACGGAGGGGGTCTGCTCAGACGGAGGCCGGTTGAGGGCACAGCGGATGGGGTATTCGTCTGCAGACCAGACGTGGTCGTGTCGACAGAGAATCCAAGCCGGATGGCGATGGCGAAAGAGAGGTTGTGAATTGTAGAATTGTGTTTGCTAACTGGTGCTAGCTTCGTGGCAGTGGCGCTAGCTGCGCTAGCTGCAAGCTAGCTGTGAGGATCAGAAGTAGTGGCTCAGGGATTACGGCAGGAATCCGGCGTTGTTGTCGAGAGACAGTCCGATGCTGGTAAATTGGTGAGTAATATCCAGGCTAATAACAGGGCTGGTGTCTGTGCAGAAGGTAAAAGCTGCTAGCAGCGGCAAAAAATGGCTAAATTAGCTTGTAGCTGATTAGCTGGTTAGCTACTGGGGGTTCTTGAAAGTGTTCCAAAGTTAAAAAATAATAGCGATTCCGTATCACATTGGGTGAGGTAGGTTACCGGAAGGTATAATCGAATTAAAAATCGAAAAGAGATAGAAAAAAAATGTTAAAATATATACAAGAAATACGAAAAAATACGAACGTACACGAGAGGACTAAAGAAACACGTCTACACTGCTAAGCCATCTTGAATTAAGTTTTGTTATATCAAGTATAGTTCGTTTTCGTCTTCGTCTGTTTTGTTTAATAAATTATCATGTCTTATCACAACGCTGCGCCTTGGTGCTGATAACCCCAATGTCGTGGGTTCGATCCCCGTACAGAACCACCCACCAATCCAGGACCAAGCAGCAACGACAGGAGAGGCTGAATTATTTGGAGAAATGGACATGGGAGGAAGACCTAGAAGGCAAAGGACCCTGGGCGCAGCCAGGAGAATATCGCCGCCCCAAAGAGGAGATGGAGGCAGCTAAAGCTGAGAGGCGGCGATAAGAGGAGGCAGCAAGGAAGCAAGGCTGGAGGCCGGAGAATCAAGCCCAAAACCGGCGTTATGAGGGGACGCGTCTAGCACGGAAGCCCGAAAAGCCCGTGAGTACTACCCAAAAATTTATTGGGGGTGGCTAAGAGGTAGTGGGCCAAGGGCAGGTAGGAGACCTGCGCCCACTTCACAGGCTAACCGTGGAGAGCGGGAGTACGGGCGAACACCGTGTTACGCAGTAGAGCGCACGGTGTCTCCTGTACGTGTGCATAGCCCGGTGCGGGTTATTCCACCTCCCCGCACTGGTAGGGCTAGATTGAGCGTTGAGCCGGATGTCATGAAGCCGGTCCTACATATCTGGCCACCAGTACGTCTCCTCGGGCCGGCTTACATGGCACCAGCCTTACGCATGGTGTCCCCGGTTCGCCTACATAGCCCGGTACGGGTTATTCCACCTCCCCGCACTGGTCGGGCGACGGGGAGCATTCAACCAGGTAAGGTTGGGCAGGCTCAGTGCTCAAGGGAGCCAGTACGCCTGCACGGTCCGGTATTTCCGGCGCTACCTCCCCGCCCCAGCCCAGTACCACCAGTGTCTACTCCACGCACCAGGCTTCCAGTGCGTTTCCAGAGCCCTGTTCCTCCTCCACGCACTCTCCCTATGGTGCGTGTCTCCAGCCCAGTGCCTCCAGTTCCGGCACCACGCACTAAGCCTCCTGTGCGTCTCCAGAGCCCTGTACGCACTGTTCCTTCTCCCCGTACTCGTCCTGATGTGCGTGCACTCAGCCCGGTGCCACCAGTGCCGGTACCACGCACCAGGCCTATAGTGCGCTTCGAAAGGTCAGTGTGCCCTGTTCCTGCTCCCCGCACTAGGCTTGAAGTGCGTGTCTCCAGTCCCGTGCCTCCAGTTCCGGCACCACGTACCAGGCCTACAGTGCGTCTCAGCCGGCCAGAGTCTGCCGTCTGCCCAACGGCGCCTGAACTGTCCGTCTGCCAAGCGCCGGTTAACCTGGGCTAACCTGGCGGCAGGTTAGCCCAGTGGTTAGAGCGTTGGGCTAGTAACCGAAAGGTTGCAAGTTCAAATCCCCGAGCTGACAAGGTACAAGTCTGTCGTTCTGCCCCTGAACAAGGCAGTTAACCCACTGTTCCTAGGCCGTCATTGAAAATAAGATTTTGTTCTTAACTGACTTGCCTAGTTAAATAAAGGTTAAATGTAAGTCGCTCTGGATAAGAGCGTCTGCTAAATGACTTAAAATGTAAAAAAAGCGCCGCATGAACTGCCCGTCTGTATTGAGCCTTCAAAGCCGCCCGTCTGCCATGAGCCTGCAAAGCCGCCCGTCTGCCATGAGCCTACAGAGCCTTCCGCCAGACAGGAGCCGCTAGAGCCTTCCGCCAGACAGGAGCCGCTAGAGCCTTCCGCCAGACAGGAGCAGCCAAAGCCTTCCGCCAGACAGGATCAGCCAGAGCCATCCGTCTCCTCAGCGCCATCTGAGCCATCCGTCTCCTCAGCGCCGTCTGAGCCATCCATCTCCCCAGCGCCGTCTGAGCCATCCGTCTCCCCAGCGCCGTCTGAGCCATCCGTCTCCCCAGCGCCGTCTGAGCCATCTGTCTCCCCAGCGCCGTCTGAGCCATCCGTCTGTCCCGAGCCATTAGAGCCGCCCGTCTGTCCCGAGCCGTCAGAGCCGTTAGTCAGTCAGGAGCCGCTAGAGCCATTCGTCAGTCAGGATCTGCCAGAGCCGCCAACCAGACAGGATCTGCCAGAGCCGCCAACCAGACAGGATCTGCCAGAGCCGCCAACCAGACAGGATCTGCCAGAGCCGCCAACCAGACAGGATCTGCCAGAGCCGCCAACCAGACAGGATCTGCCAGAGCCGCCAACCAGACAGGATCTGCCAGAGCAGCCAACCAGACAGGATCTGCCAGAGCCGTCAGCGAGCCATGAGCGTCCAGAGCCGTCAGCCAGCCATGAGCGTCCAGAGCCGTCAGCCAGCCATGAGCGTCCAGAGCCGTCAGCCAGCCATGAGCGTCCAGAGCCGTCAGCCAGTCATGAGCTGCCCCTCAGCCCAGAGCGGCCATTTATCCAGAACTGCCCCTCAGTCCAGAGCTGTCTCTCTGTCCGGAGCTGCCCTTCAGTCCGGAGTTGCCCCTCTATCCTGAGCTACCTCTCTATCCTGACCTACCTCTCTGTCCTGTGCTATATCTCTGTCCTGAGCTACCTTATCCCGGTGCTGCCCCTTGTCCCGGTGCTGCCCCTTATATTAAGGTTACCATTAAAATTAAGTGGGTGTAAGATGAGGGTGGTCATTCTAAGGGGGAGACGTAAGCTGGGATTGACTATGGTGGGGTGGGGACCTCGCCCAGAGCCTGAGCCACCACCGTGGTCAGATGCCCACCCAGACCCTCCCCTAGACTTTGTGCTGGTGCGCCCGGAGTTCGCACCTTGAGGGGGGGGGGTTATGTCACGTTCCTGACCTGTTTTCTGTTAGTTTTGTATGTGTTAGTTGGTCAGGACGTGAGTTTGGGTGGGCAGTCTATGTTTTCTGTTTCTATGTTGGTTTAAAGGGTGACCTGATATGGCTCTCAATTAGAGGCAGGTGGTTGTCATTTCCTCTGATTGAGAGTCATATTAAGGTAGGTGTTTTCACACTGTTTGTTGTGGGTGGTTGTCTCCTGTGTCAGTGTCTGTCTATGTTGCACCATACGGGACTGTTTCGGTTTGTTTGTTCATTTTGTTCGTTCGGTTTTTATGTAGTCATTTCCCTGTTCGTGCGTTCTTCGTGTTACATGTAAGTTCTTACGTCCAGGTCTGTCTACATCGTTTGTTGTTTTGTTAGTTATATCAAGTATAGTTCGTTTTCGTCTTCGTCTGTTTTGTTTAATAAATTATCATGTCTTATCACAACGCTGCGCCTTGGTCGAATCACTACTCCTCCTCTTCGTATGAAGAGGAGGAGGAACACCGTTACACTCAGATTGCACAGACCCACAAAGAATTACAAAACAAACCCGATTTTGATAAACTCCCATATTTATTGGGTGAAATAACACAGTGTGCAATCACAGCAGCAATATTTGTAACCTGTTGCCACAAGAAAAGGTCAACCAGGGAAGAACAAACACCATTGTAAATACAACCCATATTTATGTTTATTTATTTTCCCTTTTGTACTATAACCATTTGCACATCGTTACAAATCCGTATATAGACATAATACGACATTTGAAATGTCTTTAATCTTTTGGGTATTCTGTGAGTGTAATGTTTACTGTTCATTTGTATTGTTTATTTAACTTTTGTATGTTATCTACTTCACTTGCTTTGGCAATGTTAACATTTGTTTCCTATGCCGATAAAGTGTCTTGAATTGAATTGAATTGAATTGAGAGAGAGTGGGAATGGGAGGTGCATCTCATGTTGATAGCAAGCCCCATGCCTGATGGAGAGGATAGGTGTGTGTGAATGAACGTGTGAGTGGATGATGACACACGGATCTATATTTTATCTAAATAATTGGTGCAATTGTTATTTTTCAGATTTGTGAAGATTGGGTACGCACTTGCACAGCATGTCAACATGCCCCTTTCCAAAAGTGATCACCCCTCAACGAGGCAGTTTCTGAAGGAGAAAGTAATCAATGGAGGTGCCATCCCTGTATACCACCAGCTACAGGAAAAGTACTTGGGAGATGTCTACCTGAAGGTGAAGGAGGAACTCAAGCAACATCTTGCAGGGAAACCAGTGGCAGCCATCTTTGATGAAACTCCAGATGTTGAAGGAAGATGTGTACTAAACATCCTCATCGCACCACTTGAAAAGGATACCTCGGGGAGAATTCTTTCCTACCTCGCAGAGACAGTGTTTCTGGAGCAGTGCAACCATTCAACAGTTTCCATGGCAGTGGGGAAATGTCAACAAGCTACAATATCTCCAATGATGATGTCATTGTCTTTGACACAGACAATGCTGCATACATGAAGAAAGCCTACAAAGCTGCACTTCAATCATTGTTCCCCAACTCCCTGCACATATTATGCATGGCTCACATCATGACTCTGATAGGGAGTGCTTTCCACAAAGCTTTTGATCAGCTGAACGCACTCATGCTAAGTTTTTCGCAGATGTTTTACCTGGCAGGGGCACGCAAAAGAAGATACCGTACCTTCCTCACCACCAAACTGTCAGGATGGAAGAGAGTGACTATGGCTCCCTATCCATGTGCAACATGCTGGAACTCGTGGTTCTCAGCAGTGCAGTACCACTCAGAGCAGTTTGGCCTCTACAAGGGGTTCGTAGAGATGGAAATACAGGTATGATGGCTGGGGGCAGTATTGAGTAGCTTGGATGAATAAGGTGCCCAGAGTAAACTGCCTGCTACTCAGTCCCAGAAGCTAAGATATGCATATTATTAGTAGATTTGGATAGAAAACACTCTGAAGTTTCTAAAACTGTTGATATCTGTGAGTATAACAGAACTCATATGGCAGGCAAAAACCTGAGAAAAAATCCAACCAGGAAGTGGGAAATCTGAGGTTTGTAGGTTTTCCTGTCCAATATACAGTGTCTATGGGGTCATGTTGCAATTCCTAAGGCTTCCATTAGATGTCAACAGTCTTTAGAACCTTGTTTGATGCTTCTACTGTGAAGGATGAGGGAATAAGAGCTGATTGAGTCAGGGCTCTGATTGAGTCAGGCATGAGGTAGGCAATAAATCGAATAATTACAATTTAGCAGATTAACACTGGAGTGATAAATCATCAGATGATCATGTGCAAGAAGAGATACTGGTGTGCAAAAGAGCAGAAAAGTAAATAAATAAAAGCAGTATGGGGGGTGAGGTAGGTAAATTGGGTGGGTAGTTTACAGATGGACTATGTACAGCTGCAGCGATCGGTTAGCTGCTCGGATAGCAGATTTTTAAAGTTGTTGAGGGAGATAAAAGTCTCCAACTTCAGAGATTTTTGCAATTCGTTCCAGTCGCAGGCAGCAGAGAACTGGAAGGAAAGGCGTCCAAATGAGGTTTTGGCTTTAGGGATGATCAGTGAGATACACCTGCTGGAGCGCGTGCTGCGGGTGGGTGTAGCCATCGTGACCAGTGAACTGAGATAAGGCGGCACTTTACCTAGCATAGCCTTGTAGATGACCTGGAGCCAGTGGGTCTGACGACGAACATGTAGCGAGGGCCAGCCGACTAGGGCATACAGGTCGCAGTGGTGGGTTGTATAAGGTGCTTTAGTAACAAAACGAATGGCACTGTGATAAACTGCATCCAGTTTGCTGAGTAGAGTATTGGAAGCTATTTTGTAGATGACATCGCCGAAGTCGAGGATCGGTAGGATAGTCAGTTTTACTAGGGTAAGTTTGGCGGCGTGAGTGAAGGAGGCTTTGTTGCGGAATAGAAAGCCGATTCTTGATTTGATTTTGGATTGGAGATGTTTGATATGAGTCTGGAAGGAGAGTTTGCAGTCTAGCCAGACACCTAGGTACTTATAGATGTCCACATATTCTAGGTCGGAACCGTCCAGGGTGGTGATGCTAGTCGGGCGTGCGGGTGCAGGCAGCGACCGGTTGAAAAGCATGCATTTGGTTTTACTAGCGTTTAAGAGCAGTTGGAGGCCACGGAAGGAGTGTTGTATGGCATTGAAGCTCGTTTGGAGGTTAGATAGCACAGTGTCCAAGGAAGGGCCGGAAGTATATAGAATGGTGTCGTCTGCGTAGAGGTGGATCAGGGAATCGCCCGCAGCAAGAGCAACATCATTGATGTATACAGAGAAAAGAGTCGGCCCGAGAATTGAACCCTGTGGTACCCCCATAGAGACTGCCAGAGGACCGGACAACATGCCCTCCGATTTGACACACTGAACTCTGTCTGCAAAGTAGTTGGTGAACCAGGCAAGGCAGTCATTAGAAAAACCGAGGCTACTGAGTCTGCCGATAAGAATATGGTGATTGACAGAGTCGAAAGCCTTGGCCAGGTCGATGAAGACGGCTGCACAGTAATGTCTTTTATCGATGGCGGTTATGATATCGTTTAGTACCTTGAGCCTGGCTGAGGTGCACCCGTGACCGGCTCGGAAACCGGATTGCACAGCGGAGAAGGTACGGTGGGATTCGAGATGGTCAGTGATCTGTTTGTTGACTTGGCTTTCGAAGACCTTAGATAGGCAGGGCAGGATGGATATAGGTCTGTAACAGTTTGGGTCCAGGGTGTCTCCCCCTTTGAAGAGGGGGATGACCGCGGCAGCTTTCCAATCCTTGGGGATCTCAGATGATACGAAGGAGAGGTTGAACAGGCTGGTAATAGGGGGTGCGACAATGGCGGCGGACAGTTTCAGAAATAGGGGGTCCAGATTGTCAAGCCCAGCTGATTTGTATGGGTCCAGGTTTTCCAGCTCTTTCAGAACATCTGCTATCTGGATATGGGTAAAGGAGAAGCTGGGGAGGCTTGGGAGAGTAGCAGCGGGGGGGGCGGGGCTGTTGGCCAAGGTTGGAGTCGCCAGGAGGAAGGCATGGCCAGCCATTGAGAAATGTTTGTTGAAGTTTTCGATTATCACGGACTTATCAGTGGTGACCGTGTTACCTAGCCTCAGTGCAGTGGGCAGCTGGGAGGAGGTGCTCTTGTTTTCCATGGACTTTACAGTATCCCAGAACTTTTTGGAGTTAGAGCTACAGGATGCAAATTTCTGCTTGAAAAAGCTGGCCTTTGCTTTCCTTACTGACTGCGTGTATTGGTTCCTGACTTCCCTGAACAGTTGCATATCGCGGGGGCTCTTCGATGCTATTGCAGTTCGCCACAGGATGTTTTTGTGCTGGTCGAGGGCAGTCAGGTCTGGAGTGAACCAAGGGCTATATCTGTTCTTGGTTCTGCATTTTTTGAACGGAGCATGCTTGTCTAATATGGTGAGGAAGTAACTTTTAAAGAATGACCAGGCATCCTCAACTGACGGGATGAGGTCAATATCCTTCCAGGGTACCCGGGCCAGGTCGATTAGAAAGGCCTGCTCGCAGAAGTGTTTTAGGGAGCGTTTGACAGTGATGAGGGGTGGTCGTTTGACCGCGGACCCGTGGCGGATACAGGCAATGAGGCAGTGATCGCTGAGATCTTGATTGAAGACAGCAGAGGTGTATTTGGAGGGCAGGTTGGTCAGGATAATGTCTATTAGGGTGCCCATGTTTACGGATTTAGGGTTGTACCTGGTGGGTTCCTTGATGATTTGTGTGAGATTGAGGGCATCAAGCTTGGATTGTAGGACTGCCGGGGTGTTAAGCATATCCCAGTTTAGGTCACCTAACAGAACAAACTCTGAAGCTAGATGGGGAGCGATCAATTCACAGATGGTGTCCAGGGCACAGCTGGGAGCTGAGGGGGGTCGGTAGCAGGCGGCAACAGTGAGAGACTTATTTCTGGAGAGATTCATTTTTAAAATTAGAAGTTCGAACATAGACCTGGAAAGTATGACAGAACTTTGCAGGCTATCTCTGCAGTAGATTGCAACTCCTCCCCCTTTGGCAGTTCTATCTTGACGGAAAGTGTTATAGTTGGGTATGGAAATCCCAGAATTTTTGGTGGCCTTCCTAAGCCAGGATTCGGACACGGCAAGGACATCAGGGTTGGCAGAGTGTGCTAAAGCGGTGAGTAAGGCAAACTTAGGGAGGAGGCTTCTGATGTTGACATGCATGAGGCCAAGGCTTTTTCGATCACAGAAGTCAACAAATGAGGGTGACTGGGGACATGCAGGGCCTGGGTTTACCTCCACATCACCCGAGGAACAGAGGAGTAGTAGGATGAGGGTGCGGCTAAAGGCTATCAAAACTGGTCGCCTAGAGCGTTGGGGACAAAGAATAAAAGGAGCAGATTTATGGGCGTGGTAGAATAGATTCTGGGCATAATGTGCAGACAGGGGTATGGTGGGGCACGGGTACAGCGGAGGCAAGCCCAGGCACTGGGTGATGATAAGAGAGGTTGTATCTCTGGACATGCTGGTCTCAATGGGTGAGGTCACCGCATGTGTGGGGGGTGGGACAAAGGAGGTATCAGAGGTACGGAGAGTGGAACTACGGGGTCCATTGCAAACCAAAACAATGATAATGATAACTAGCCTGAACAACAGTATGCAAGGCATATTGATATTTGAGAGAGACATACAATAAGGCATAAAGTGATTGCAGGTCTTGATTGGGAGAGCTAGCTAAAACAACAGGTAAGATAACAGCAGCTAGTCCACTAACACAGCAACAACAGGTAAAAATGGCCACGACTAGGCAGAGAGGGTCGGATTAACTACACACAGATCCTGAGTTAAAGCACAGAGCCGACAGATAAAACACAAATAAACAGAATGGAGTACCGTGAATTAATGGACAGTCAAGCAGGCATCAGCTATGTAGCCAAGTGATCATAGTGTCCAGGGGGCAGCCGTAGATGGAGCAGGGAGGCCTCCACTAAGCTAGCACGCGGCGTTTAAAGTTAGTAGCCCGGGGGGTGGTCTGCTCAGACGGAGGGGGTCTGCTCAGACGGAGGCCGGTTGAGGGCACAGCGGATGGGGTATTCGTCTGCAGACCAGACGTGGTCGTGTCGACAGAGAATCCAAGCCGGATGGCGATGGCGAAAGAGAGGTTGTGAATTGTAGAATTGTGTTTGCTAACTGGTGCTAGCTTCGTGGCAGTGGCGCTAGCTGCGCTAGCTGCAAGCTAGCTGTGAGGATCAGAAGTAGTGGCTCAGGGATTACGGCAGGAATCCGGCGTTGTTGTCGAGAGACAGTCCGATGCTGGTAAATTGGTGAGTAATATCCAGGCTAATAACAGGGCTGGTGTCTGTGCAGAAGGTAAAAGCTGCTAGCAGCGGCAAAAAATGGCTAAATTAGCTTGTAGCTGATTAGCTGGTTAGCTACTGGGGGTTCTTGAAAGTGTTCCAAAGTTAAAAAATAATAGCGATTCCGTATCACATTGGGTGAGGTAGGTTACCGGAAGGTATAATCGAATTAAAAATCGAAAAGAGATAGAAAAAAAATGTTAAAATATATACAAGAAATACGAAAAAATACGAACGTACACGAGAGGACTAAAGAAACACGTCTACACTGCTAAGCCATCTTGAATTAAGTTTTGTTATATCAAGTATAGTTCGTTTTCGTCTTCGTCTGTTTTGTTTAATAAATTATCATGTCTTATCACAACGCTGCGCCTTGGTGCTGATAACCCCAATGTCGTGGGTTCGATCCCCGTACAGAACCACCCACCAATCCAGGACCAAGCAGCAACGACAGGAGAGGCTGAATTATTTGGAGAAATGGACATGGGAGGAAGACCTAGAAGGCAAAGGACCCTGGGCGCAGCCAGGAGAATATCGCCGCCCCAAAGAGGAGATGGAGGCAGCTAAAGCTGAGAGGCGGCGATAAGAGGAGGCAGCAAGGAAGCAAGGCTGGAGGCCGGAGAATCAAGCCCAAAACCGGCGTTATGAGGGGACGAGTCTAGCACGGAAGCCCGAAAAGCCCGTGAGTACTACCCAAAAATTTATTGGGGGTGGCTAAGAGGTAGTGGGCCAAGGGCAGGTAGGAGACCTGCGCCCACTTCACAGGCTAACCGTGGAGAGCGGGAGTACGGGCGAACACCGTGTTACGCAGTAGAGCGCACGGTGTCTCCTGTACGTGTGCATAGCCCGGTGCGGGTTATTCCACCTCCCCGCACTGGTAGGGCTAGATTGAGCGTTGAGCCGGATGTCATGAAGCCGGTCCTACATATCTGGCCACCAGTACGTCTCCTCGGGCCGGCTTACATGGCACCAGCCTTACGCATGGTGTCCCCGGTTCGCCTACATAGCCCGGTACGGGTTATTCCACCTCCCCGCACTGGTCGGGCGACGGGGAGCATTCAACCAGGTAAGGTTGGGCAGGCTCAGTGCTCAAGGGAGCCAGTACGCCTGCACGGTCCGGTATTTCCGGCGCTACCTCCCCGCCCCAGCCCAGTACCACCAGTGTCTACTCCACGCACCAGGCTTCCAGTGCGTTTCCAGAGCCCTGTTCCTCCTCCACGCACTCTCCCTATGGTGCGTGTCTCCAGCCCAGTGCCTCCAGTTCCGGCACCACGCACTAAGCCTCCTGTGCGTCTCCAGAGCCCTGTACGCACTGTTCCTTCTCCCCGTACTCGTCCTGATGTGCGTGCACTCAGCCCGGTGCCACCAGTGCCGGTACCACGCACCAGGCCTATAGTGCGCTTCGAAAGGTCAGTGTGCCCTGTTCCTGCTCCCCGCACTAGGCTTGAAGTGCGTGTCTCCAGTCCCGTGCCTCCAGTTCCGGCACCACGTACCAGGCCTACAGTGCGTCTCAGCCGGCCAGAGTCTGCCGTCTGCCCAACGGCGCCTGAACTGTCCGTCTGCCAAGCGCCGGTTAACCTGGGCTAACCTGGCGGCAGGTTAGCCCAGTGGTTAGAGCGTTGGGCTAGTAACCGAAAGGTTGCAAGTTCAAATCCCCGAGCTGACACAAGTCTGGTACAAGTCTGTCGTTCTGCCCCTGAACAAGGCAGTTAACCCACTGTTCCTAGGCCGTCATTGAAAATAAGAATTTGTTCTTAACTGACTTGCCTAGTTAAATAAAGGTTAAATGTAAGTCGCTCTGGATAAGAGCGTCTGCTAAATGACTTAAAATGTAAAAAAAGCGCCGCATGAACTGCCCGTCTGTATTGAGCCTTCAAAGCCGCCCGTCTGCCATGAGCCTGCAAAGCCGCCCGTCTGCCATGAGCCTACAGAGCCTTCCGCCAGACAGGAGCCGCTAGAGCCTTCCGCCAGACAGGAGCCGCTAGAGCCTTCCGCCAGACAGGAGCAGCCAAAGCCTTCCGCCAGACAGGATCAGCCAGAGCCATCCGTCTCCTCAGCGCCATCTGAGCCATCCGTCTCCTCAGCGCCGTCTGAGCCATCCATCTCCCCAGCGCCGTCTGAGCCATCCGTCTCCCCAGCGCCGTCTGAGCCATCTGTCTCCCCAGCGCCGTCTGAGCCATCCGTCTGTCCCGAGCCATTAGAGCCGCCCGTCTGTCCCGAGCCGTCAGAGCCGTTAGTCAGTCAGGAGCCGCTAGAGCCATTCGTCAGTCAGGATCTGCCAGAGCCGCCAACCAGACAGGATCTGCCAGAGCCGCCAACCAGACAGGATCTGCCAGAGCCGCCAACCAGACAGGATCTGCCAGAGCCGCCAACCAGACAGGATCTGCCAGAGCCGCCAACCAGACAGGATCTGCCAGAGCCGCCAACCAGACAGGATCTGCCAGAGCAGCCAACCAGACAGGATCTGCCAGAGCCGTCAGCGAGCCATGAGCGTCCAGAGCCGTCAGCCAGCCATGAGCGTCCAGAGCCGTCAGCCAGCCATGAGCGTCCAGAGCCGTCAGCCAGCCATGAGCGTCCAGAGCCGTCAGCCAGTCATGAGCTGCCCCTCAGCCCAGAGCGGCCATTTATCCAGAACTGCCCCTCAGTCCAGAGCTGTCTCTCTGTCCGGAGCTGCCCTTCAGTCCGGAGTTGCCCCTCTATCCTGAGCTACCTCTCTATCCTGACCTACCTCTCTGTCCTGTGCTATATCTCTGTCCTGAGCTACCTTATCCCGGTGCTGCCCCTTGTCCCGGTGCTGCCCCTTATATTAAGGTTACCATTAAAATTAAGTGGGTGTAAGATGAGGGTGGTCATTCTAAGGGGGAGACGTAAGCTGGGATTGACTATGGTGGGGTGGGGACCTCGCCCAGAGCCTGAGCCACCACCGTGGTCAGATGCCCACCCAGACCCTCCCCTAGACTTTGTGCTGGTGCGCCCGGAGTTCGCACCTTGAGGGGGGGGGGTTATGTCACGTTCCTGACCTGTTTTCTGTTAGTTTTGTATGTGTTAGTTGGTCAGGACGTGAGTTTGGGTGGGCAGTCTATGTTTTCTGTTTCTATGTTGGTTTAAAGGGTGACCTGATATGGCTCTCAATTAGAGGCAGGTGGTTGTCATTTCCTCTGATTGAGAGTCATATTAAGGTAGGTGTTTTCACACTGTTTGTTGTGGGTGGTTGTCTCCTGTGTCAGTGTCTGTCTATGTTGCACCATACGGGACTGTTTCGGTTTGTTTGTTCATTTTGTTCGTTCGGTTTTTATGTAGTCATTTCCCTGTTCGTGCGTTCTTCGTGTTACATGTAAGTTCTTACGTCCAGGTCTGTCTACATCGTTTGTTGTTTTGTTAGTTATATCAAGTATAGTTCGTTTTCGTCTTCGTCTGTTTTGTTTAATAAATTATCATGTCTTATCACAACGCTGCGCCTTGGTCGAATCACTACTCCTCCTCTTCGTATGAAGAGGAGGAGGAACACCGTTACACTCAGATTGCACAGACCCACAAAGAATTAGAAAACAAACCCGATTTTGATAAACTCCCATATTTATTGGATGAAATAACACAGTGTGCAATCACAGCAGCAATATTTGTAACCTGTTGCCACAAGAAAAGGTCAACCAGGGAAGAACAAACACCATTGTAAATACAACCCATATTTATGTTTATTTATTTTCCCTTTTGTATTATAACCATTTGCACATCGTTACAAATCCGTATATAGACATAATACGACATTTGAAATGTCTTTAATCTTTTGGTTATTCTGTGAGTGTAATGTTTACTGTTCATTTGTATTGTTTATTTAACTTTTGTATGTTATCTACTTCACTTGCTTTGGCAATGTTAACATTTGTTTCCTATGCCGATAAAGTGCCTTGAATTGAATTGAGAGAGAGTGGGAATGGGAGGTGCATCTCATGTTGATAGCAAGCCCCATGCCTGATGGAGAGGATAGGTGTGTGTGAGTGAACGTGTGAGTGGATGATGACACACGGATCTATATTTTATCTAAATAATTGGTGCAATTGTTATTTTTCAGATTTGTGAAGATTGGGTACGCACTTGCACAGCATGTCAACATGCCCCTTTCCAAAAGTGATCACCCCTCAACGAGGCAGTTTCTGAAGGAGAAAGTCATCAATGGAGGTGCCATCCCTGTATACCACCAGCTACAGGAAAAGTACTTGGGAGATGTCTACCTGAAGGTGAAGGAGGAACTCAAGCAACATCTTGCAGGGAAACCAGTGGCAGTCATCTTTGATGAAACTCCAGATGTTGAAGGAAGATGTGTACTAAACATCCTCATCGCACCACTTGAAAAGGATACCTCGGGGAGAATTCTTGCCAACCTCGCAGAGACAGTGTTTCTGGAGCAGTGCAACCATTCAACAGTTTCCATGGCAGTGGGGAAATGTCAACAAGCTACAATATCTCCAATGATGATGTCATTGTCTTTGACACAGACAATGCTGCGTACATGAAGAAAGCCTACAAAGCTGCACTTCAATCATTGTTCTCCAACTCCCTGCACATAGCATGCATGGCTCACATCATGACTCTGATAGGGAGTGCTTTCCACAAAGCTTTTGATCAGCTGAACGCACTCATGCTAAGTTTTTCGCAGATGTTTTATCTGGCAGGGGCACGCAAAAGAAGATACCGTACCTTCCTCACCACCAAACTGGCAGGATGGAAGAGAGCGACTATGGCTCCCTATCCATGTGCAACATGCTGGAACTCGTGGTTCTCAGCAGTGCAGTAGCACTCAGAGCAGTTTGGCCTCTACAAGGGGTTCGTAGAGATGGAAATACTGGTATGATGGCTGGGGGCAGTATTGAGTAGCTTGGATGAATAAGGTGCCCAGAGTAAACTGCCTGCTACTCAGTCCCAGAAGCTAAGATATGCATATTATTAGTAGATTTGGATAGAAAACACTCTGAAGTTTCTAAAACTGTTGATATCTGTGAGTATAACAGAACTCATATGGCAGGCAAAAACCTGAGAAAAAATCCAACCAGGAAGTGGGAAATCTGAGGTTTGTAGGTTTTCCTGTCCAATATACAGTGTCTATGGGGTCATGTTGCAATTCCTAAGGCTTCCACTAGATGTCAACAGTCTTTAGAACCTTGTTTGATGCTTCTACTGTGAAGGATGAGGGAATAAGAGCTGATTGAGTCAGGGCTCTGGCTGAGTGCCACGAGCTCACTCAGGCGCGCCTCAGTAAGAGTTAGCTGCGTTCCATCGCATTTCTACAGACAAAGGAATTCTCCTGTTGAAACATTATTGAAGATTTATGTTAAAAACATCCTAAAGATTGATTCTATACATTGTTTGACATGTTTCTACGAACTGTAATGGAATTCTTTGACTTTTCGTCTGGCCTACGCGTCATCAACTTTTGGAACTAAACGCGCAAA
This sequence comes from Salvelinus alpinus, assembly GCF_045679555.1. Taxonomy (NCBI): domain Eukaryota; kingdom Metazoa; phylum Chordata; class Actinopteri; order Salmoniformes; family Salmonidae; genus Salvelinus; species Salvelinus alpinus. The sequence continues at coordinate 59,022,037 of NC_092091.1, forward strand.
CAAAAAGGAGGTATTTGGACATAAATTATGGACGTTATCGAACAAAACAACTATTAATTGTGGAACTGGGATTCCTGGGAGTGCATTCTGATGAAGATCATCAAAGGTAAGTGAATATTTATAATGCTATTTCTGATTTCTGTTGACTCCACAACATGGCGGATATCTGTATGGCTTGTTTTGGTCTCTGAGCGCTGTACTCAGATTATAGCATGGTGTGCTTTTTCCGTAAAGTTTTTTTTAAATCTGACACAGCGGTTGCATTAAGGAGAAGTTTATCTAAAGTTCCATGTATAATACTTGTGTCTTTTATCAATGTTTATTATGAGTATTTCAAAATCACCGGATGTTTTGGAGGCAAAACATTAATGAACATAACGCGCCAATGTAAACTAAGATTTTTGGATATAAATATGAACTTTATCGAACAAAACGTACATGTATTGTGTGACATGAAGTCCTATGAGTGTCATCTGATGAAGATCATCAAAGGTTAGTGATTAATTTTATCTCTTTCTGCTTTTTGTGACTCCTCTCTTTGGCTGGAAAAATGGCTGTGTTTTTCTGTGACTAGGTACTGACCTAACATAATCAGATGGTGTGCTTTCGTCGTAAAGCCTTTTTGAAATCGGACACTGTGGTGGGATTAACAACAAGTTTATCTCTAAAATGGTGTAAAATAATTGTATGTTTGAGGAATTTTAATTATGAGATTTCTGTCGTTTGAATTTGGAGCCCTGCACTTTCACTGGCTGTTGTCAAGTCGATCCTGTTAACGGGATCTCAGCCATAAGAAGTTAAATCTACATGCATTCTCCAATTGCTTAAGTCATTTATATCATTGTAATTATGCAGAAAGCCGTGATGTCATTTCACAGTGAGTATGAGTCATATTTCCTATGTTCCTCTTTTTATTTCCGTATCATTCATAGGTGTGCGGCTGAAGTGCACCACAGTCTGTAGAGAAACTCAATGAGATGCTACAAGACCAAGAGCGGATTCAGTCGCTGCAAATTCAGCTGAACATCATGGCAGACAAGTGCAAAGTCATCCCGCAGCTTCTCCACATCTTCCAGAGCAGACGCCCCGTGCAAAGATATTTCACTATTTAGAGGACTTGCTGATGAACGTTGCAGCCATCAAAGAACTACAGCATGAGGCTTGTTCACACTACTTTTACGCAGTTGACGATTTGCCCTTTGCTGTGAAAACAAAAATCTTGAGCACTGCTGAAGAGGCAGACAGCAATGCAGTGGAAGAACGTACAAAGTACATGTCGGATGGACAGCCTGCCCTGGAGTTCCTCCAAGAGGTTAGGGTGTTTGATCCACGGCACATTGTGTTTATGGAGGACACAGTGTCCAGCTACAAGGCTATTCCAGGCTTCAGTAAGGTACCACGAGATGAACTGGATGCCTACTTGACCAATGTAGCATTGAAGGTCCCCAAGAACACAGTGGCCTCCATCATTCTTAAATGGAAGAAGGGTGGAACCACCAAGACTCTTCTTAGAGCTGGCCACCCGGCCAAACTGAGCAATCGGGGGAGTTGGTCAGGGAGGTGATCAAGAACCCGATGGTCACTCTGACAGAGCTCCAGAGTTCCTCTGTGGAGATGGGAGAACCTTCCAAAAGGACATCCATCTCTACAGCACTCTTCCAATCAGGCCTTTATGGTAAAGTGGCCAGACGGAAGCCACTCCTCAGTAAAAGACACATGACAGCCCACTTGGAGTTTGCCAAAAGGCACATAAAGGACTCTCAGAACACGAGAAACAAGATTCTCTGGTATGATGAAACCAAGATTGAACTCTTTGGCCTGAATGTCAAGTGTTACGTTTGGAGGAAACCTGGCACCATCCCTACGGTGAAGCATGGTGGTGGCAGCATCACGCTGTGGGGATATTTTTCAGCGGCAGGGACTGTGAGACTAGTCAGGATCGAGGGAAGGATGAATGGAGCAACGTACAGAGAGATCCTTGATGAAAACCTGCTGCAGAGTTCTCAGGACCTCAGAATGTGGCAAAGGTTCACCTTCTAAGAGGAAAACGACACTAAGCACACAGCCAAGACATTGCAGGATGTCCTTGAATGGCCCGCACTTGAACTCGATCGAACATCTCTGGAGAGACCTGAAAATAGCTGTGCAGCGACGCTCCCCATCCAACCTGACAGAGCTTGATAGGATCGGCAGAGAAGAATGGAAGAAACTCCCCAAATAGTTGTGACAAGCTTGTAGCGTCATACCCAAGATGACTCGAGGCTGTAATCGCTGCCAAAGGTGCTCCAACAAAGTTCTGAGGAAAGGTCTGAAAAAGTCAAGTTAATCTGAATACTTTCCGAATGCACTTTACTGGAATATATATTGAGAGAATGGGTTCAGAATAGGGATCAATGAAAGAAAACCATTTAAATACATGCATGTTCGTCTCCTTTTCAACACCTATTGATAGATATAAAAAAAATGCTCTGATATAATTCTTTGTTAATTTTGCAGTCAAAAATAATAGTTTCAGTATAGTTTTAGTTTTTCAATTGTTTTTATTTTTATTTAAGTTTACTAAATAGCTTTTCCAATGTTGTTTTTACTTTAGATTCAAGTTTTTGTCTACTCTAATAACCTTGGTGATGTGACCATGTAATGAATGTTCAGCTCGCACTGACGCAACTAACTAAAACATTTACTTAGACAACCAATTCAAAGGGTCGCAATCAAAGTCATAAGTAGTGGCAGAACACTAGCTGTCATTACCTGAGAGTATATGTTGGGATGATGTGCATTCAGATGTCTTTTGATGTTATTTTTCCTCGTCAACTTGTGGGTGCAAACGCTGTCTTCTTCTGTGGATGTGTTGCATTCGGTCTTCTTTGAATCTACACGATACGTTTTGGGCTCCCGAGTGGCGCAGCGGTCTAAGGCACTGCATTTCAGTGCTAGAGGCGTTACTACATTCCCTGGTTTGAATCCAGGCTGTGTCACATCCGGCTGTGATTAGGAGTCCCATAGGGCGGCGCACAATTGGCCCAGTGTCGTCCGGGTTTGGCCGGGGTAGGCCGTCATTGCAAATAAGAATTTGTTCTTAACTGACTTGCCTAGTTAAATAAAGCTTGTAGCAATGGCATGTGCCTTATCAATGATTTGTTGCCGCCAGATTGGAGAACAGTTTCCAGGGATAGAGGTGACTCGGGAATGACATTTGCATGGTTTTTAATTTCCAATAACAGCATTGCAACATTGCAATGAGAAAGCCTTACCATTCTGCTAATCTCATGCACGTTTTTGATTGGGTCAAACAAATAACACTGAATAGCTCTCAATCTCTCTATTTGGTCCCATCTTGTTTTCGTCAACCCAAATTAAAATACAATTTTGTTTAGTTATAGTTTTTCTTGGTCTATTTAGTAAGTTATCTCGTCAATTGCCACTGATAAAATAGGTGTTTGACAAATATTTTCGTCACTGTTTTCATTGATGGAATTAACACTGCGTGGAGGAAAGCTGGAAATCTTTCCATGAATAAGATAAATAAATCATGGTTAACATCCTCATACCCACAAGAAAATACTATACTGATACTACACTTTATTGATATGCTAATCTTTAATTAGCATATACCCTGCCCATTCCCTCCCACAAATCCCAATTTGTGCACCCATGAGTGAGAAACCTACATGTAAAGTATAGACAAATATTTTGTTCCCTAAACCACATCCACTAAGAAGTCTGATGCTCAATGTGATTCTGAACCCTGGGCCAGAGAGTAGGGGGCAGGGACAGATTGTCCTTGCTGCCAGAGTCCTCAGTTGAACCCCAATGCCAATCCAAATGTCCCAGATCTCTTCTCCCCTTCTGTTCTTTGCCTCATCCAGCTGTATTGGAAGCCAAGAAGAGAGTTCATGTACAGCTCTAAGGAAACAAAAAGCAGCTACAAACTCAAATAAGAACATTCCTGGCTTTAGAAAGAGAAAACCACTGGGTAATATTTGGATCAAGAACCAAACACAGATCCAAACCCCAAAATCTCCTGGCAAAAAGTTAACATGTTGAACGGCAAGACAAACCACTCGAAAGTAAAAGTGCTGAAACACAATGGGAAGTTGCACCTTAATCTCCAAAACAAGAAAGACAAACAAAACCGTTGACCTCACTCTCTATGGGCAGGCACTTCAGACCACTTCCACAGTCAAGTTCCTGGGTGTCACATTCCAGGAAGTCATGAAGTGGAGCACTTATATTGAGAACCTGGAGAAGGAATGGAAAAAAACGTCTACCCTACCAAACCCCTCCCTCTTTTTTTTTTATATAAAAAAAAAAGTTTATTCTGTAGGCTACATTTAATTATCCAATAAAGTTTATTTTATCTAAAATCAAGTCGCAGAAGACAAAAGGAGAACTCCAACCCCCATCCCACTTGTCCCTTACCAAACCTCACCCTTGACTGGACAGACACACTGAGAAGAGAGGTAGAAAAGGGCAGGAAGCCCTGAGCTATCCTTGCTCCATACTTACTTACGTACCTATTTACAGCTTATAGAAAAGAGCAGAAGCTCTGACCCCAGTTCAGACCCCAGTCCTACTTACATCTTATGGTTAATTTGCTCTTTTAGTATTTCTCCAGTAGGTTTCCCCAAGGAGAAAGCCCCCGCTTCTATGTTAAAGATAATAAAACAAAAACACTTTAGTAAATACTACAGTAATGTCCAGAAAAAAACCGACAGTAAATTCTTCAAAAACACTACAGTAAATACAATAGTGTACTAAAGTAATACTTGCAAAAATACTACAGTAAATACTACAGTGTACTACAGTAATGTCCACAAAAACACTACAGTAAATACTACCGTGAATTCTACAGTAAAGTCTGCAAAAAACAAACAGTTAATAATATAGTATATAAATATTGTAATACTACAGTATTTAGACCGTAGGGAACTATTGTATTTTTTAATGTGTGCATCTTTTATGTCAGTACAACCTTCTTCCTTCTAGTTTGCTTTGTCATGGTCGTGAGAGAGGTACTTTTCCAGAAAGGTTATTAAAGTTCTTTGACAAATTCTTGACCATTCTTGGTCACACTGGGTAATAATGACAATCGTTCACTTCTTCAGTCACTGACAGGCGTGAGCAGGGGACATTTGTGACCCACCACCTGGATTCGGTTCTATGTAGCAAAATTTGAAATTGTGTTTTTTACACTGGATAAAAGTAGAGACTCAGAGCTAGAAAATGTTAGATGCAGTTGAGGAACAATGGGTAAGTAATTCTGCTTTGAAAGTGGATACACTTGTAACTCCACTTCTGAGAAAATGGCCCTTGAATGGTTTGGTACACATACTGGAGTGCTCGTCTTTGTCTATACCCATTCAGCATCGTTCACACCCTCTTAAGCCTTCGCCCCACCCATCTCTTTAAGGATTCACATGAGGCTATGTGTAGTAAACAACCAAAGATTTCAAGACTAAAAGTGTTAAAAGTAGTAGTCTACAATAAGGAAAAACTCCAGGTAAAAATACGCTTTATCTAGTCCTTGGCCTATGTACTAATCTGACTTTGGTGCAGGTCATGTTGTTCTGCAGATTACTATCTCTGGTAAACACAAACTATATCAAATACAATCTAAGTTTATTTGCACATGCACAGGATACCGAAGATATAAATGGTACAGTGAAATGGTTCCATGCATATGTGCATAGTTGCAGTATCAAAAACAAAAAGTGTCCAGATAAAAAATATTTATAATTATTAGATGATGCTTACCCAGACTCACTTGTCTAAATTGATGGGTCATGTGAAAGAAATGTATTAACCACTCCATAGCTACATCTAGCTAAGTGGATGGGTCATTATTGTTATTAAACACAATAGATGCCCATAATCACCCCAGACACACCTGTCTAACTTGATGGCTCATGTAATCATCTGGAAAAGTAAAGTCTAGCTTAACTGGCATAATCCAAACTCATACTACTACTGTACCAATACAAACCGATTGTCAATCACGTAGCATGAATCTGTAGGTAGCTAACCAACTAGGTTCAATGTTGCTAGCTAACAAACATTAGGTTATAACAATCACAATGAAAATGGATATCTGATAAAAAATAATATTACTACACTGATCATACACGCAACATTAGTTAGCGAGACAGAAAGCTAGCGTTCGCTAGCTAGCTAACAGTACGCTTTAACTTGCAATGAAAATGACTCTGACAAAGTTAGAAATGTGTAATACCCCAAAATTTAACTAGACTTTTACCCGTATACATCGATGAATGCTTCACGGCAGACTGGAACCATTTAACTCAGTTTTGTTTGTAGCTACATCTTGTTTGGCCAGCATTGTTTCAAGTCACTCTGGTTCACACTGACCGTGGCATGTGCAGAAAGTAGCCCACCAACTTTTTTGAAGTGATCTTTGTCGAGAAATGCCCTACTAAATTCAGGTGTATCAATGTTGTTGAGAAAAGTAGCAAAACCTTTGTAGTTCTCGATGGCTAATCTATCTTTCAAAAACACAGGGGTATAAAGGGTTATCAAAACATACTGAGCAGCTTCCATTATAGACAGCATGCTACAGACCAATCCGAACTCATCTCGCAGCATGTCCAGCCCATCCATTCTCTCCGCCAATCATGGCTAGAGGGAAGGTTTCTGACTTTTTCCGTGGCTAAACCAACTAGGCTCGTAATTATCAATTTTATTCGTATTTACAGATGGCTTACAATATATATGTACATTCAAATGCCTCTCCTGTGATGTAGTGACGTGCGACATATGCCTAGCTTCCTGAAACGAGTCACATTTTCCTACCACTTCCTGGTTCTTGATCAGTCTGTCTTTTCAATATACTTCTATGTAGACAGATATTCAGAGCCATGACCCACACCAGCAGGACGGCTTCTGAGAAGATGTTAATTGGCTTCTGAGATTCACATCCAATTTCGACTGAGAAGAGAGCGGGGGGGTTCAAATACAATGATTTACAATGATTTTCCGCTTGCTGAAGTGTTTCTTTTGACAGTGCTCTAAATGCATAGCTCCCCAAAGATGATCTGAATATTTATATTTCTTTATACTGTTAGAACTTTGAAATAGAGGAAATGCATGAGTGAAATATCATCTGTCACTTTCTCTGTACCCAGAGGGATGTGGAAAGTGGGGTAAATTGGTGTTTAAATATGTACATCACTGTAAAAGACTGTCATGTATTTGTTTGACTCTGTGGGCAGAGACAGTCAACATGCCACTGTTACTCAGTTTCCCCTTTCTCTTTCTTTCTCTAGTAGAGCAGGATACTCGCAAGGTCCACCAGTGCAGTCCAGTCCTCTGTCTCTGTCTCTGTCAGTGCACTGTCAGTGCACTAGTTTATCTGCGGGTGGGGGCTGTATCATAACGTCCTGTCTTATTTAATTAAGGTCAGTCTAGGGAAGGTGAGCTGAAAAACGTTCCCGAAGCTGGAGGCGTGCCACGTCAAACTCATCTCAGTGTCCAACTCTCCCTAGCAGGAGAAAGGGCAGCTCGTGGGTGATGCCGGTCTATTCCCTCATAATCAGTTTTTCAATGACTGCTTAGTAGGGAATAAGAGCAGCTGCCCCTCTCTGAACTCCATAGGATTGACACCAAGGTCGGTGGCTCTTCACAGTTCCATCACGAGAGAAAAGGGAAATAGGGATATCGTACAACAGAATCATGTGATTACCATGTGATTATCACATCCAGAGAGTCTTCACTGAGTGTACAAAGCATTAGGAAAATCTTCCTAATATTGATTTGCAACCCCATTAGCCCTCAGAACAGCCTCAATTCGTTGGGGCAGGACTCTACAATGTGTCGAAGGCATACCAAAAAGAATGCTGACCCATGTTCACTCCAATGCTTCCCACAGTTATGTCAAGTTGCGTAGACGTCCTCTGGGTGGTGGACCATTCGTGATACACACGGGAAACTGTTGAACGTGATAAACCCAGCGGTGTTGCAGTTCTTGGCACACTCAAACCGTTGCGCCTGGCACCTACTACCATACCCAGTTCAAAGGCACTTAAATATTTTGTCTTGCCCATTCACCCTCCGAATGGCACACATACACGGACCATGTCTTAATTGTCTCAAGGCTTAAAAATCTGTCTTCTAACCTATCTCCTTCATCTACACTGATTGAAGTGGATTTAACAGTTGACATCTTTTGTACACTCAGTGTTTACTACAACAATGGTAATCACACGGAAGCTAGTTAGGGAGTGTGTTTGGCTTTCATTTCCCCATTACTGTGCTTTAACGTAAACCTGAACATGACTTAAATCAACAATTAGTATCCACATCAGCTTTTACACTTTTTTTTACAAAGCAACAGATTTACATCTTCAATTCTCCCTTGATTTCAAAACGAGGCACAGTCATCTGCAGCAGTTTACATTCTCTGTAATATAGTAATACATGTCTCCCTGGGGTTTTTCTGTGGTGTCCCAAAACGAAGGCAATCGACTCCTCGCTGTGCAACGAGAGAACTGATTGACAGCCTGGAAGTATAATAATCAACGGTTGTCAGCTTCGCCGGCTTCACTAAGACTTTCCTGCAGATCTAGAGGAGATGGAAAGGAAGACAGGGGAGCCGGAACAATTGAAGAGGATGAGAAAGGAGAAGATTCATTCTCTGATCTTTAATAGTGGTGTGTAACAGTGTGTGAAGTAGCTTTGGAGAGCCTCTTCCTTCGGTTTTTCCCTAGGAATCCATTTTGGCTCTATAGCAGGAGATAACCACAGACCATGGTGTCAATCCCATTGGAAAAATAGTCAGAGATGGGCAGCTACCTTCATTCCACACTAAGCAGTCATTGAGAAATTGATTATGAGGGAATAGGTTGCCGTCGACCACGAGCTGCCCCTTTGTCCTGTCAGGGAGAGTCGGACGCGCTGAGATGAGTTCGACAAGGCACGTCTCCAGCTCTGGAGCATTTTTCAGCTCACCTTGCCTCGACCCACCATAATTAAATAAAACAGAAAGCCATGATACAGCTACAAACCAGCCACCCCCTGGTATATGATTGTTATGCAGACCAGACAGACCTGCGGGAAGTGGAGAGAAAACAAAGTGACAGTTGAATGACTACTAAGTGAAAGTGACGTTCTGAACAGTGAAATGATGAATTCTGAAGGAACATTATACTGACTTGCCTAATATTGAAGCGCTTCTGAATCACAAAAGGATGTCATGATATGAAAATGTCTTCTATCTCCAGAATCGTAGCAACGATTTTAATTTATTTTATTTGAAAATTGTTTTACTAATTATCCTTGATTCCTTCCTGATCTGTCTGTACGAATGATGAAGGCATCAAGGAATTATACAAACCTTCCTGACGTTGAACCCGCTCTGAATCATAAAAGTATGTTATAATATGACAAAGTGCTCTACTCTTGTCTTTCCAGTCCAGAAACCTAGTCATGTTTTTAATAAGGAGCCTATATATAATCCTGATGTGTGTGGACGCATGCAGAAGTTATACATACTTGCCTGACATTGAACCCTTTCTGAATCCCAAAATGCTATAGTACCACAATGTGTTACAGACCTGTATCTCCAGAATTGAAGTCATGGTTTAATTAGGAGCCTTGATGTATTCCTGATCTGTGTGGACTGCCACATACCGAGATTGGATATGAATCTCCGAAGCCAATTAACATCCTCTAAGACCCCGTGCTGCTGGATGTGGGTCACGGCTCTGATATGAATAACCTTCTGCACAGAAGGATATTAAAGACGGACCGAACCAGGAAACTGTCTTCTTCTCGTGTGTCTGAAGAATCGAGATAGTATCACCCAGTGTGAGCGAGAACATGGCAGGGGATCTATCGTAGGACTTCTCGCTTCTCGCTCAAGTCTCAAGAGATTTACTTTGCTGACGGTCTAAGCAAAGTGACTCGAGAAAGACAGCAAGGGCAGATATTAGGGATAAAATAAAAGCTTTTCCAACATTTAACATTTAAAGACCATTAAGACAACATGCCATTTGAATGTTATGACCGACAACAGGAACGTGCCTGATAACCAGTCAACCCCAACATACAATTTAAACCCAGTCACTTTATGTCCTGTGAAGCTACAGGAATTTGTTTAGTTCAGAAACAACATGCAGCAGAATTAACCGTGGACTAACGGATCCCGCTCTCAAGAAACGGTTTGTAGAACAGTTGTTGGTTTAAATGTAGGCTAGATTATGATGACAGGATGGGGCCCCATGACCCTATGACTTGGCAGGCTAGCAAAAGTGTCAACGTTACAATGTTTAGAGCGAGGAGAGCAAGGTCGAGCTCCGGTGAAACAGATCCATCGTCTGACGTAACGGACAGAGGGAGAGGTCGGTTTATGTTGGCCGAGCATTTATTATTCATGTGTGGTTGTGGGAGAACGCGGCAAAGGAACTCTCGCTGGGGAGGAGAGACAAATGTAAACACCGCCATCACTCTCCCCTCTCTAACCGCCCATCTCTTCTCTCTGAGGGGATTTTGCCCTTGGAGTTGCCTTAAGGTTCATCAATACTTTGACGTCTTAGAACTGAGGAGTCTGCCTGAGGAACCTGCTTCATCATCGTTTCTCCTTTCTAGGATGTCCGGGGGAGTGGAACCTGATTTTTTGTTTTAAATGGGGAGAACTGATGAGGTAGTTAACAAGGGTTAACTACTCTGTGATGTTAATTCAAAATGAGAAGGGAGAGAGGTTCAAACGCAACTGGTCAGAAGCTTTTGGAATTGAAGTAAACTTTAAAAGAGCTGAGTTTCTCAATAAATTCAATTAACACATTTTTGGAGATTATGAGAACTAAGGGTTTGAGGGAAATTAAATATAATACTAGTTTCACACTCTGGCCTAAATCTGGAGGCTAGATATACTATTCCTCTGCCATTCTTTATCTTCACTTTGAATATGTATTTTCCATTACAGTGAGGAAGTGGGATAGTCCAACCCCTGCCTGTCTGCTAACGGCTGAGTTGACTTGGCTGGGAAGATGGGTTTCCAGTGTTAACTCTCCTTTCATACCTTGCCAAGAAACAGAATAGACACGTTGTGCACCGATTTCATGTAGAAGCAGTCTGGACAGCTTAATATTCTGATCTGGAATTCCTGCGATGACAGTATTGGGATGGAAAAAGGACAGTGGGTAGCGCTTTGCGATTCATCCCATTTCTGGATGCAACCTCAACTCTCTACAGCACTGACAGAAGAGTTGAAAGAGGGAGTGAAGACCAAAGGAGGAGAGAAGTCAGTGATGTTGGAGGAGGGAGGTTTAGCCTGGTGATGTAACATAGAGCGACCCCGCCCACTCTCTCTGCATCTCCACACCTTTCTCCATTTCCTCTGTCGTCGTGCGTCACTCTTTGATCTGGTCAGACTAAATTAGATGTTCTGCGTTTCCCACCAAAGCTGTGCCACCCGCACTCCTGCCACAGTCATAATCTAACTCCACATCAGAGGGAGCTGAGTGCAATCTGTTTCATCAGGGGTACATATGCTTCCAGTATGAGAGGTTTTCAGAGGAATTTACAGTGTTTTTCACTGGAGTTTGTCCCTCCTTGCTCCCCATACACATTCCATATACCACCTCTGACCTTCTTTTTGAGAAAATATAATAACATTATTTACACTCTGAGTGCCAATCATCCTGCTCTATCCTAACCTCCTTCCTCCCTCCTTTACCAAGAAGAATCATGGTCTGCCTTTACTCCAATACCTCCACTAGACCATGAAATGTACTGTAACGCCCAATAATGCAATGTTCTAACTGGGCACTCAACCCCCTCAAGGTATATGATCATGTGAAGTGCATTGACATCTCTCTCCCCTTACAGGCATCCAAAGGTGTACCATTAGTTAACAACAATGAACAACACCTTGTCTGTAAATGATTATGCTGTATGCCGTAGGCATGTTGAAGATCAAAGCTTTACATCTTCCGACACACCTATTTGATGCATGCCGATCGTGCAAACCCGCATTCGTGATGCCAATAAAAAAAAATATATGAATCTTTTTTATACTGACTCCAACCTCTCAATATGTAGGGCAGTGAGTGACATACATTAGATCAGATTCGTAATTAGATTCGGATCCCTTCCTCCAAGTGATAAAGATCTCTTCACACCTGGTTCACCATCAACTCGTTAAAGTTTAGATACCTCCTGATAACATACTTGGGTGTAAAATGTATATGCTTCTTTTGAATTACTTTTTCTGTGCTTGATTGAGCTTGTCTGGCTCAATGGACCAATGAGATAGTCCCAAAACTGCAGACCCCACCCGCCTGGCATTCCAGGAAGGCTAGAGCAAACACTCAATATTTGAACGATTTCAAATAATGTTTGAATCCTGGTCTGCCTGATAGGATTCCACTCTTATCTGTCTACTTTATCTACAATTCCATGGGCAACTGATAATGCCCTACAGTTAAACACTCCATTAGAAGTCTTCTCGTCTCCCCTCACTTGATGGTAATGGGCAGGTCTTTGAGAAGATGTCATGTGACAATGGCCTTCTGTTTGCTGAGGTTACTAGCAGGTTTTCATTCGAATTGGGATGAAGTGCTCTTTTCGGCTGTCCCCATAGGAGAACCCTTTTTGGTTCTAGGCAGAACTCTTTTGGGTTCCATGTAGAAAACTCTGGAAAGGGTTCTATATGGAACCCAAAAGTGTTCTACCTGGAACCAAAAGGGTTCTACCTGAACCAAAAATTGTTCTTCAAAGGGTTCTACTATGGGGACACCCGAAGAACCCTTTTAGGATCTAGATATAACCTTTTTTTCTAAGATTGTAGGAATGATTTGTGACCGTGGTTACGTTCATATAAGCTGACATACAGTGGAAACAATGTTGACTCATCCACTTTTTACCCAGAGGGCATTGTTTTAGCTGTCATGGCCATTTTTTTCTTCCAGTGACATAGAACTGAATTAATTCATTATAAAACAAGTTTTGCTCATTACCTACTATGCTTTGCAAGTGCAATGCAGGCCTGTTATTTTCTCTATATTATCCAACCATTATAATTTCAATTTTATTAATTGCATAGTTTTGCTCTTGGTCATGGCTGATTAAAGCATGAAACGAACAATTTAGTTGGTAAAATTAAAACATTTATGAAAACATTTAAATCGCAATAGTGCAATACATATTAACATCATAACAGGTTATATTAATTAACAAATAAAGAGCCAGACAGATATTGTATTGAAAACCTAATAGAAAATGGAACCCTGACAGAATAGGAAAAAGCACTCTTGCACTATCTCTGTTAGGCAGCTGGGACATCAATGAATCCCTTTACAGACTTAAGGTGGTTTCATCTAGTTCCACAGGAGGAGCCAGAAATCTGCTGTGACTTAATTACAGTTAAATGAGGAGCTATGAGTCCAGATTTAATAATAGGCACACCTCCATATGTCTTCCCAAAATGCCCAATTATGATCAAATGAGAGGATACCAGCCTTCTCATGGACATGAGAAGAATCTCAATCAGTAGAGGCTGGTGGGAGCTGCTATAGGAGGACAATAATATGGAATAAATGGAACAGAGTCAAACACGTGGTTTCTACATGTTTCATATTGTTCCATTTATTCCATTCTAGCCATTACAATGAGCCTGTCCTGCTATAGCTCCACCCACCAGCCTCTACAGACCTCAAAGGTACCAAGTCACGGATGTTCATTTCAACTTGACAGCCATTCGTTGGGCTGCACCAGGACACAGTGCAAAATAGGTTGATAAGGTTAGATATGTTGTACTTGTGGTGCTGTTCCTCTGTAATCACATCTCACACCTCCCCCCCACCCATCCCCCAAGATACCAGAAGGACTGAAGGATCCTAAACTGGCTCCCCAAACTCCCAGTGACCTCTGTGACCTGGTCACTGCTAGGTTGCCAGGGTCAGGTGGTTGCTAGGGGGCCGGACACCTGACAGAATCACATTCACCTCACTTGTCCTTTGGAAATAAAGTTCCCTGTGTGTAACTCTCTGTGAGATTGCCTTGTTCTTTTGACCGGGAAAGGTGTCAGTGGGATACAGAGGAGCCCAACTGGAGAGCCGCTCCATTTCATGGTCCTTTGAGATGGATTTGTGACTTTTCTAGCACAACTGTGGCCGCGTCCAGAGAAGGGCACACAGGTTACAGGCTCCAGGGTATAAAGACAACTACACGCTAGATTATGTTCCCTTTCTGGAGCCTTAGGGAGCCACAGGCCATTCACAGCATGGATTGCATGGCTCCTCTCCTTTATGTGGCAGATTGCTGGCCTCAGACATCGCTCGGCTGATGCAGGAGCTCCTCCTCCAGCTCGCAGAGAGACTCTGCTACCAAGGCTCTAAATGGCTACACAGGAGCCTCTTCCGACACTCCCGGCTCCACAGGTGACCCTGCAGTTCCACTTCCAGCCTGTGGCGCAGTGACCCCCAGGACTACCGTTAGTCCAGTCGCCACTAGCGCTGAACCAGCGAACCCCTGGACTGGATCTAGTCTGGTCCCCATACCTGCTCGAGCCAGCGCCTCAGCTGACGGATAGGAGGGCACTCCCCATTAGTGGCAGGCAAGAAGCAGCCAGGGGACAGAGTCCTGAACGTGTTTAGGATAATGACACATTGGAGTAATGCTCAGCCACTGTAACCAGTCAGCAGCTGGAGGAGGCCCCCCACCCTCCAGGTGGGCCAGGTCCGAGGGGAGGCTAGGAGGGCCTCGTTGGCTTGACATGTTCAATGCAAACACCTATTAAGTCCGTTGTTGTCTTTACACTCTTTCAAGTCAACAGGGATGTTAACACTTCACAGAAATGTTGTCGACTTGTGTACAACGTGAAGCTGTGTTCACGTTGGCATACTACACTGAGTGCACAAAACTTTAGGAACACCTGCTCTTTCCATGACCGACTGACCAGGTGAATCCAGGTGAAAGCTATGATCCCTTATTGATGTCACTTGTTAAATCCACTTCAATCAGTGTAGATGAAGGTGGAGAGACAGGTTAAAGAAGGATTTTTAAGGCTTGAGACATTTGAGACATGGATTGTGTATGTGTGCCATTCAGAGGGTGAATTGGCAGGATCTGTTCCAGATCAAGTGTTTTCAGATCAGATGTTTTCATCATTTTTTTCTCTATCTCCACTTCTCAGCAGTTCTAAATCCTTGTGTTTGACTCCACCAAGGGTGGTGTACATTGTCTCAGTGGAGGTCCTGACCCTGTGTCAGCCCCTCATCCAGCAGAGAATTATACCCGCAAAGACAACCTTGACGGGAGGGTTGCACAGGCCCAGGAAAGCACACCAAACACACAAACACACACCAAACATTAACAGGAACACACACTCAATGGCGCGCACGCACACATGCATGTAGGCAATACAGACATGCACACATACCCCACACACACGCACACATGCGCACACATGCGCACACACACACACACACACACACACACACACACACACACACACACACACACACACACACACACCAGGGTTATGAATTTACTCAGGCCTTCAGTGCCTCACTCTCGACTCACACAAAACAATCAGCGGTAACACACAGCCTTTTTGCGATTGAGTGTGGCTGTGTTTCCAAACACAGCGGGGAAGCTGGAAAACAGACAGGCTGAAATCATGGACACGCAAAAAGGTGCTATCCACACTAATTTATTAAATGTTTATTTATTTAACCTTTATTTAACTAGGCAAGTCAGTTAAGAACACATTTTCATTCACAATGACGGCCTACCAAAAGGCAAAAGTCCTCCTGCGGGGACGGGGGCTGGGATTAAAAATACAAAAATAGGACAAAACACACATCACGACACACGTGCTTTTACACTAGCAGGCTCCACGGATGACAACCGACTCATCCATTATTCTCAGACGCTACCATTCTCTCTCATTCTCTCAGAGAGGAGTGAAAACCAAAGGGTTATTATGCAGATGACAGCCAGTCTGCCTCTTTGGCTTAAAGCCCCCTTAGTCGGGACTCTCATGCAATTATAGGGATCATCCCAAATCACGGTGATGAATAGCAGCTTCCTCTGTGTTCATGCTGGAGGCCGCTGCCTCTGTGTGAAGTCGTTATTCCTGATGGATCCTGCTGCAGATCCCTGAGTCGGCCTGAAGCTAATACGCCTCAAACACGTCTGCAGACTGCAACGCTGTCCAATCACCTCACGAGTCGCGGTGGGATTCTGAGGTAATTCCGAGCTCCCTCATTAGATTGGAAATAAGGCCTATAATGCTCATTACGGCCAATTGTGCTGCGGTGACTCAATTTCTCTGCACAATATGACGCCATGCCTATTTGGTTATCTTTATGATGACTAAGTGGCCTTGATGAGATTGAATGATTGAAGTATCGTTGTGGAGGATGTGGCTTCTACTACCGCCAAGGCTGCATTTACAAAGGCAGCTTAAATCTGATCTTTTGCCTAATTATTGGTCTTTTGACCAATCAGAATAGATCTTTTGTCAATAATTAGGCAAAGTATCAGATTTGGGCTGCCCGTGTAAACGCAGCCTTAGTGAAGTGGTTTATTAATGGAGGGCCATTAAGATTTTCGAAAGTCAAGAAAAGAGAAGGTTACTGCTCATCAAGACTACTTGTCTTGGTCCCTTTTCATTGTTTTATTACAGAACTTATAAAAGCGGCGTATTCACACATGTAGGCAATGGTACGGTGCTGGGTATATTGAATATAAGGTTTCTATCTCTGTGACTCCTCTCTCTTACTACTGCAGTGTTTTCAAATGCACTTTTCATTCCAAATCACCAAAAGCCAAGGTAAAGTGTAATTTTAAGCTTTCAGAAGCTTTCTGAAAGGATGACTAACTATCACATTTGCGTGCACTCGCATACAGACAAGTAGCATCTACAGCCTAAGAGTTGCCATTTGCAATCAACGTCTCCATCTGACCAGCACAACATATTCCTCCTTAAAAGCCTCAGTGCACAAAGTATCTCCACAAGACTGAAAATTGTTGTTTAAATGGTCGTAAAATGGATGACCAAGGTCGGGGCAGATATCGCAGGCGGGGAGTGTGGATAGTTTTTGAGAGATGCCGGCACTTATCCTTTGTTTTCGCTTCATTTGCTTTCCCCATCCACTATGTAGAGGTCTTAAAGCGTGTCACTAAGAGCGGGGGACAGTTTCCCTTGACTGAGTCTCTATTACACATAAAAGGCTGTTATCACTATCAATATGAAACATAACCGTCATGTCTTTTCATGCCTTTCTTAGCATCGCAAGTGGACAGCAGTTCACAGGACAATACACCAAGACCACCAACATGTATTTTTCTGCCTTTACCCAAGTGAGAGAAGAAGAAGAAGAAAAGGCCCCTTAGACAGCAGGGAGAATCCAAAATAACAGAAGATACAGAACTATCTTCTGTTTTCAATTTTTTTACTTATCAATTTTTTTTAATTAACACTTCTTAAAGCATTGTTGGTTAAGGGCTTGTAAGTAAGCATTTCACTGTAAGGTCTACACCCGTTGTATTCGGCGCATGTGACAAATAACATTTGATTTGATTGGATTATATGCAGCGCTATGCTGATCTGGTCCTACAGTATGCATATACTTCAGAAAAGTATTATTTTTGCATTATACAGACCTATTTATCATCTTTCCAGTATACAGGCCTATTTATCATCTTTGTAGTATACAGGCCTATTTATCATCTTTGGGGTATACAGGCCTATTTATCATCTTTGTAGTATACAGGCCTATTTATCATCTTTGCATTATACAGGCCTATTTTTCAGATTTTCTCTGCTATTACCCGGCCAGTCACACATTTAGCCTGTATAGGGCAGAAAACCAAGTTGAACTTGACTGGTTTGAGATATCTTTTTTTCTCCATTCATATGTTGCTGGGTTTCATAAGGACAGCGGCTTTTAAGTGGGTTGCACTTGCAGTTATAAGCCTTTGAAAACATCTATATCCAGACTTTTATGGTTTCTTATTGAACGCTGGGCCTGGCTGGATCTGACTGGCTCGCTACACACCAAGAGTTATTTTGGACTTGTTGAAATAGCCATGTGCATCGTTCCCCACCCACTATGAGCTGAGGCCTTTTCTCCGGACCAAGGAATTCCTACTGAAAAGGATGAGATTCTTGATGTGCCCCATCGGGTGATTCCGTAGAACCGAAGGTGAAGGGGGAAGTGTATCGGCTAGCGCTAGGCATTGCTAGCTCTAGCCGCTCCCTGTCTAAGGAATGAGGTTGTATGAGAGATATGTGGGTCAGGAACTCAAATAAGACACGATGTGAAACCCGATCGCTTTCACCCACATGCTGTACACAAACATATAGAGGTTCATGTGAATATACAGTATGCACTTGTTCACCAACATACACCTATGAACAGGGTGGAAATACCTTAAATCTAGGAAACTCTTAATTGTGAGCGATATTAGCACATATTTATTGACAAATTCTGGGTAACAAATGTAATTTCATGAACAAAATAGATTTTTTCATTTAAGTTTATTTCTCCGAAGTGCAGCATGTTATGGACATATTAATCAATTAAGCCTTCCATTGACATCCTCATTCAAAACATTTAAAAAATCATCAGTAATCTGGAAATTCGGTGACCTTTAAAAGTCTAAGTAGCTACTCATAACTTTCAATGTTTATTGGATTTCCATATTCCGAGGTCATCGTTTGCATATTTGATAACATAATTGTATTTTTCCATTAGTGCTGTCTGTGTCTACGGCAATAGCATCAGATCTATGCTAATTGTGTCAAATGCAAACTGTACCTTTCCTGAGTCATAGCTAAAAGTAATTTTTGTAAAAATTATTTTAGAAAGCAATTTAAAGTTCAGATATCCTGATTCAAATCCAATGGCACACTCTATGAAGTACACTACCGTTCCAAAGTTTTGGGTCACTTAGAAATGTCCTTGTTTTTGAAAGAATATTATTTTTTTTGTCCATTAAAATAACATCAAATTGATCAGAAATACAGTGCAGACATTGTTAATGTTGTAAACAACTATTGTAGCTGGAAACGGCAGATATTTAATGGAATATCTACACAGGCGTACAGAGGCCCATTATCAGCAACCATCACTCCTGTGTTCCAATGGCACGCTGTGTTAGCTAATCCAAGTTTATCATTTTAAATGGCTAATTGATCATTCGAAAACCCTTTTGCAATTATGTTAGCACAGTTAAACTGTTGTTCTGATTAAACAAGAAACAAAACTGGCCTTCTTTAGACTAGTTGAGTATCTGGAGCATCGGCATTTGTTGGTTCGATTACAGGCTCAAAATGGCCAGAACAAAGAAATGTCTTCTGAAACTTGTCAGTCTATTCTTGTTCTGAGAAATGAAAGCTATTCCATGCGAGAAATTGCCAAGAAACTGAAGATCTCGTACTACGCTGTGTGCTACTCCCTTCACAGAACAGCGCAAACTGGCTCTAACCAGAATAGAAAGAGGAGTGGGAGGCCCCGGTGCACAATTGAGCAAGAGGACAAGTATATTAGAGTGTCTAGTCTGAGAAACAGACGCCTCACAAGTCCTCACCTGGCAGCTTCATTAAATAGTACCTGAAAAACACCAGCTTCAACTTCAACAGTGAAGAGGCAACTCCTGGATGCTGGCCTTCCAGGCAGAGCTCCTCTGTCCAGTGTCTGTGTTCTTTTGCCCATCTTAATATTTAATTTTTATTGGCCAGTCTGAGATATGGCTTTTTCTTTGCAACTCTGCCTAGAAGGCCAGCATCCCAGAGTCGCCTCTTCACTGTTGACGTTGAGACTGGTGTTTTGCGGGTACTATTTAATGAAGCTGCCAGTTGAGGACTTGTGAGGCGTCACTAATGTACTTGTCCTATTGCTCATACATGTAGATATTCCATTAAAAATCAGCCCTTTCCAGCTACAATAGTTGTTTAAAACATTAACAATGTCTACAATGTATTTCTGATCAATTTGATGTCATTTCAATGGACCAAAAATGTGCTTTTCTTTCATAAAACAAAGACATTTCTAAGTGACCCCAAACTTTTGAACGATAGTGTACATTAAAGTAAATCAGTCCTGAATTTAAGTCTGCTCACAGTAAGTGCAGCATCTGCCCAGCATCGTTAATCAAATTAGTTTGAACACACACATTTGGTGGTTGATGTGGCTATATCTAGAGAATTTGATCCTTGACTCTAAATGTTCTAAATACTTTGAATAGGAGAAGGTGGAGGTTAACTTCTCCTCTCTCATCCGTTTCACCACTGAGTGTCTCGAAACTGCGAAGCTGTATGTCAATGATTAGCTCTGATATGGTGCCCTGTTGGCCCCATCGTGCCCACACACACACACACACACACACACACACACACACACACACACACACACACACACACACACACACACACACACACACACACACACACATATGCCACGGTGGAACAAACCATATGTTAGTGTTTCAGCACATTTGGGTCTGATGCCGTATGGGCTGCTTTAGAATCATTCTGGTCAGCCACATTTCTGTATAAGTCCATAATTGAATGTGCCCTTCGCAGGAAATAGAACAATTTCAAACACTCGGGAGAAAGGAGATGGTGGATAAGTCACTGAAATGGAGGCACAGAAAGCTGTTCAGGCAAAGCGTGCTTCTGCATAATGTTCTGTTGCACGGCACGTATGTCGTATCTTGTACCTGAAGCACATTCAGCTCAGAGATACTGTGCAGTGGAGAGATAGTGTTGAAGAGATTTGGCATTGGACAATGTGGCTGAGGAGGACCTTTTAACAGTCCTCGTTAAAACAATGACATTTGATCACACATGCACAAACGCGAGCACACAAACATACGCACACACATGTGCATGCAATCGCACTATTGCATTCCACTCTGCCCTCACCCACCTAGACAAAAGGAATACTGTTCATTGACTACATATCTGCATTAAACACCATAGTCCTCTCTAAGCTCATCACCAAGCTCCGGAACCTTGGACTGAACACCTCCCTCTGCAGCTGGAGGCGCTGAGGGTAAGCAGCAACACATCCACCACACTGACCATCCACACGAAGCCTTCAGAGGTGTGTGCTTAGTCCCCTCCTGTACTCCCTGTTCACCCACGGCCGTGTGGCTGCGCATCACTCCAACACCATCATCAAGTTTGCTGAGGACACAACGGTGATAGGACTGATCACCGACGACGATGAGCCTATAGGGACCTGGCAGTGTGGTTCCAGGACAACAATCTCTCCCTCAATGCCAGCAAGACAAAGGAGTTGATTGTGGACTACAGGAAACAGAGGGGCCGAGAACGCCCTCATCAGGGCTGTATTGGAGCAGATCTAGAGCTTCAAGTTCCTCGGTGTCCACATCACTAAGGAAGTAACATGGTCCACACACACCCACACAGTTGTGAAAAGGGCACAACAGCTCCTCTTCCCCCTCAGGAAAATGATCAGATCATCAAAAATGTATACAGCTGCATCACAAAGAGCATCTTGACATCACCGCTTGGTACGGCAACTGCAAGGCACCTGACCGCAAGGTGCTACAGAAGGTGGTGAGTACTCCCAGTACATCACTGGGGCCAAGCTTCTTGCCGTCCAGGACCTCTATACCAGGCAGTGTCAGAGGAAGGCCCAACAATTGTCAAAGTCCCAAGCCATAGACTGTCCTCTCTGCTACCGCATGGCAAGAGGTACCAGTGCACCAAGTTTGGAACCAACAGGATCCTGAGCAGCTTCACCCCCAGGCCATAAGACTGCTAAACAAGACTGCTAGTCCCAGGAAAGCACGCCAAACACACAAACACACACCAAACATTAACAGGAACACACACTCAATGGCGCGCACGCACACATGCATGTAGGCAATACAGACATGCACACATACCCCCCACACACACACACACACATGCGCACACACACACACACACACACACACATGCGCACACACACACACATGCGCACACACACATGCGCACACACACACACACACACACACACACACACACACACACACACACACACACACACACACACACACACACACACCAACCACAGATGCTGCAGCAACTCTCTATCTATCCTTTTGCCTAGTTATTTTACTCCTACCTATATTGTGTACTGTACAGTACAAAGCTACCTCAACTACCTTGTACCGTTGCACATCGACTCGGTACTCCCAGTATATATCCATGTTATATTTACTCGTTATTGTTTTTCGCTATTCACTGTGTATTCATTCATTGTGTCTATTTATTTATTGTATATAAAACTTTATGTTTAACTCTGCATTGCTGGAAAAGGACACGTAAGAAAGCATTTCACTGTTAGTCTACACCTGTTGTTTATGAAGTATGTGACAAATTAAATTGGATTTGACACACAGACACACTCTCTCGTGCTCACACACACACACACACACACACACACACACACACACACACACACACACACACACACACACACACACACACACACACACACACACACACACACACACACACACACACATCCCACTAGGATACACAAATCCACAGACGTTTCTGTTAAACCTCTCCGTACACACAATGTTAGTCATCCCCTCCAAAACCCACAAAGCATTTAAATATCCATCTAATGGAGAATCCAGCTATAATTCACATGGGATAGGGATACAATTCATTCCTACGGGATATTCCCAGCGGCTGCAATCTGACACTCTCTTGTCCATGCTGATGTTCTACACTTCCCTAGTAGGGATCCATTTGGGACACAGCCTTAGTCCTTGTCATCCCATGGATTACCGGATGAGTACAAAGAGGAAGGATGTACTATGATTCCCAGATTATGGAATGACCTTTTATATGACAGTGGCCGGTTTTCTAGTACCCTCTCATCGGATTAAAACCATTGACCCACATAGTATTGTGAGCCTTCCCTGTACAAAACCTGAAAAAGTTTGAAAATAATCTCGTACCAATTATTCATCTTGTTTTTTGTATTCCTAAGAGGCTTTTGTGCCTAAATCTTTAAGCCCACACACGTGAAACCTAATTTGAACCTGTGTAGAAAGTCTGAGCTTGTACATTTGGTGGTTGATGTGGCTATATCTGGAGAAGTTGACCTTCAACTCTCAACTGTCCGATGGTGTGGTGTGTCTGGAACGAGAGGTTTTCAAACCACACATTCACGCCCACACACAGACAGGCACACTCACCTACAGACAGGCAGACGGACAGACACACATGCAGACACACGCCGACACACATACCACCCAAGCACATGCCACACCTCCCACAAACACACTTTCCCACAAACACACTTTTCCTCTAGCCTGCCTATTTCTTGGATTCCCACACACACTCTAGCCTGCCTTTGAACTATGGACCACAGTGAACTCCATGTTCCAATGTATCCTGCTGCTATTGTGAGTGAGTCTATAGTCTCAGAATAGTGCCTCTTAAATGGGAACAAGTGCAGCAAATAGGCATCCCGTTAACGGGACAGTTGTAAATCACGCATATATCGGCTGAAAGCTTAAATTCTTGTTAATATAACTGCACTGTCCAATTTATAGTAGCTATTACTGCAAAAAAAGGCCATGCTATTGTTTGAGGAGAGCTCCAAATAACAAAACACTTTTTTTCACCAAGATAGGTTTAATAAATTCACCTCTGAAGGTGAAATGTGTACTTACATTCTGAAATCTTGCTTTGATTTATCATCCAAAGGGTCCAAGAGATAACACGAAGTGTCGTTTTGTTAGCTAAAATCATTTTTCATATCCTAAAAAGGTCCATATAGCATACACGATCGAGGTTGTATTTCCAGTCATTCAATTTGCAAAGAAAGGAATCTGTAAAAATCTCACCCTAAATGTTGTTTCAACCAGTCAAATCGCATTCGTATGTATTCCTCAGAGATCCTAGAACGTAACGAAACTTCACTATATCATTAGGGGTGTAGTATATCCTATAGGACACCGTATTTGGT
The DNA here is from genome assembly GCF_045679555.1 of Salvelinus alpinus. Classification (NCBI taxonomy): domain Eukaryota; kingdom Metazoa; phylum Chordata; class Actinopteri; order Salmoniformes; family Salmonidae; genus Salvelinus; species Salvelinus alpinus. Next base: position 59,046,006 of record NC_092091.1, read on the forward strand.
CAGAGAGCGACACCTTCATGGCACGCCAATGACACGGGCGGTCTTCACTTGAACGACTCTCACTTTGTCAAATAAGCACCAATCAGGGTCAAACAAAGCTAGCTATATAGCCAATGAGCTGGGCTTTACGGGAATATCTGGAAACCATGTATCTGTCATAAAATGCAGCTACTAACTTTGTACGACAGCATGCCTTTTCATTTTGGACAAGAATTCTAAGAATATTCAGAGTTATGAAGTTATGAAAACTGGTTGTTTTGCAAATGTTGAACTTATAATACGGCTACTAATATTGGAAAAGCTAAATCAAAGTCCAAGTATACAGATGCAGAAAAATGTAATATGAATGCAAAGGTCTCCTTCACGATTTGCACAAATGTACATTTAGTGTGACTTCACACTAAATGTCATGGAGATCGCTCATACTTCAAGTTATCCGTCTGAAACTTCGCACATACACTGCTGCTTTCTGAGGACACCATCGGAATTACAACCAGAGTGATGGCTAGAACTGGGACCTTTCTCTTGCATTTCAAAGATGGTGGTAGAAAAAGACAGTTGGTTATTTCTTTGTATTTTCTTCTACCAGATCTATTGTGTTATATTCTCCTACATTCAATTCACATTTCCACAAACTTAAAATTGTTTCCTTTTGTCACGCCCTGACCATAGAGAGCTTTTTATTCTCTATGTTGGTTAGGTCGGGGTGTGACTGGGGTGGGTCATCTAGGTAATTATATTTCTATGTTGGCCTTGTATGGTTCCCAATCAGAGGCAGCTGTTTATCGTTGTCTCTGATTGGGGATCATATTTAGGCAGCCATTTCCTCTTTGTGCTTTGTGGGATCTTGTTTTTGTGTAGTGCCTGTGAGCACTGCATTTTCGTCACGTTTCGTTTGTTTGTTTATTGTTTTGTTTTGCTTTGAGTTTCACATAGTGATAAAAGATCTGGAACCCAGATTATGCTGCGCTTTGGTCCAGTTATTATGACGATCGTGACAGAAGATCCCACCAACAATGGACCAAGCAGCGTGCCCAGGTGTAAAGCCAGGAGTGGAGCACATCCTGGACGTGGGACGAGATTATGGCAGGAGACAGAAGCCTGCCATGGAAGCAGGAGGAGGCAGCGAGGGAACAACAACGACAACACCGCGGTTCGCGACCACGACAGAAGCGCGAGAGACAGCCCCCCAAAGAATTTTGGGGAGGCACACGGAGTGGTCGGCGATGCTGTGGGGTGCGTCAGAGACCGAGGAGGAATATTGAGACAGATTGAGCAAGGAGTGGGCGGCGAAAGTTGAGGGGATTGAACCAGAGCCAACTCCCCGTATTCACCGTGGTGAGCGTGTGACCGGTCAGGCACCATGTGTCTCCAGTGCGCATTCACAGCCCGGTGCATTCAGTGCCAGCTCCTCGCACTTGTCGTGCTAAAGTGGGTATCTGTCCAGGATGGGTTGTGCCGGCTCAGCGCGCCTGGTCTCCAGTGCGCCTCCTCGGTCCAGGATATCATGCGCCGGCTCTACGCGCTGTATCCACGGTGCGCCTTCACAGCCCAGTGCGTCCTGTGCCAGCTTCCCGCACTTGCTGTGCGAAGGTGATCATTTGTCCAGGACTCGGTGTACCAGCTCTACGCTCCAGACCTCCAGTGCGCCTCCACAGTCCAGTACGTCCTGTGTCTCCTCCCCGCACTCGCCCTGAGGTGCTTGTCACCAGCCCGGTGCCACCTGTACCGGCCCCACGCATCAGGCCTCCAGTGCGCCTCCACAGTCCAGTATGTCCTATGCCTCCTCCCTGCACTCGCCCTGAGGTGCGTGTCACCAGCCCGGTGTCACCTGCACCGGCCCCACGCACCAAGCTTCCGGCATGTGTTGGCCTTGTATGGTTCCCAATCAGAGGCAGCTGTTTATCGTTGTCTCTGATTGGGGATCATATTTAAAGAGCCATTTTCCCTTTGTGCTTTGTGGGATCTTGTTTTTGTGTAGTGCCTGTGAGCACTGCATTTTCGTCACGTTTCGTTTGTTTGTTTATTGTTTTGTTTTGCTTTGAGTTTCACATAGTAATAAAAGATGTGGAACCCAGATAACGCTGCGCTTTGGTCCGGTTATTATGACGATCGTGACACCTTTCAAATGGTACCAAGAATATGCGTATGCTTGCTTCAGGGCCTGAGCTACAGACAGTTAGATTTGGTATGTCATTTTAGGCAAAATTGACGGGGGCTATCCCTAAGACGTTTTAAATGGCTGTCCTCTATAGCCCCTCAAGGCCAATCTGGTCTGAACATGTGCATTTGGTGTAGCAATAATGTCCCATACAGACAGACTGGGTGGTAGTGATAATGGCCCATACAGTCAGACTGGGTGGTAGTGATAACAGCCCATGCAGACAGACTTGGTAGTAGTGATAATGCCCCATACAGACAGACTGGGTGGTAGTGATAATGCCCCATACAGACAGACTAGGTGGTAGTGATAATGCCCCATACAGACAGACTGGGTGGTAGTTAAAATGCCCCATACAGACAGACTGGGTGGTAGTGATAATGCTCCATACAGACAGACTGGGTGGTAGTGATAATGCCCCATACAGACAGACTAGGTGGTAGTGATAATGCCCCATACAGACAGACTGGGTGGTAGTTAAAATGCCCCATACAGACAGACTGGGTGGTAGTGATAATGCCCCATACAGACAGACTGGGTGGTAGTGATAATGCCCCATACATACAGACTGGATGGTAGTGATAATGCCTCATACAGACAGACTGGGTGGTAGTAATAATGTGCCTTACAGACAGACTGGGTGGTAGTAATAATGTGCCTTACAGACAGACTGGGTGGTAGTAATAATGTGCCTTACAGACAGACTGGGTGGTAGTGATAATGTGCCTTACAGACAGACTGGGTGGTAGTGATAATGCCCCATACATACAGACTGGGTGGTAGTGATAATGCCCTATACAGACTGGGTGGTAGTAATAATGTGCCTTACAGACAGACTGGGTGGTAGTGATAATGCCCCATACAGACAGACTGGGTGGTAGTGATAATGCCCCATACATACAGACTGGATGGTAGTGATAATGCCCCATACAGACAGACTGGGTGGTAGTAATAATGTGCCCTACAGACAGACTGGGTGGTAGTAATAATGTGCCTTACAGACAGACTGGGTGGTAGTAATAATGTGCCTTACAGACAGACTGGGTGGTAGTAATAATGTGCCTTACAGACAGACTGGGTGGTAGTAATAATGTGCCTTACAGACAGACTGGGTGGTAGTAATAATGTGCCTTACAGACAGACTGGGTGGTAGTAATAATGTGCCTTACAGACAGACTGGGTGGTAGTGATAATGTGCCCTACAGACAGACTGGGTGGTAGTAATAATGTGCCTTACAGACAGACTGGGTGGTAGTAATAATGTGCCTTACAGACAGACTGGGTGGTAGTAATAATGTGCCTTACAGACAGACTGGGTGGTAGTAATAATGTGCCTTACAGACAGACTGGGTGGTAGTAATAATGTGCCTTACAGACAGACTGGGTGGTAGTAATAATGTGCCTTTACAGACAGACTGGGTGGTAGTAATAATGTGCCTTACAGACAGACTGGGTGGTAGTAATAATGTGCCTTACAGACAGACTGGGTGGTAGTAATAATGTGCCTTACAGACAGACTGGGTGGTAGTAATAATGTGCCTTACAGACAGACTGGGTGGTAGTAATAATGTGCCTTACAGACAGACTGGGTGGTAGTAATAATGTGCCTTACAGACAGACTGGGTGGTAGTAATAATGTGCCTTACAGACAGACTGGGTGGTAGTAATAATGTGCCTTACAGACAGACTGGGTGGTAGTAATAATGTGCCTTACAGACAGACTGGGTGGTAGTGATAATGTGCCCTACAGACAGACTGGGTGGTAGTAATAATGTGCCTTACAGACAGACTGGGTGGTAGTAATAATGTGCCTTACAGACAGACTGGGTGGTAGTAATAATGTGCCTTACAGGCAGACTGGTTGGTAGTGATAATGTGCCTTACAGACAGACTGGGTGGTAGTAATAATGTGCCTTACAGACAGACTGGGTGGTAGTAATAATGTGCCTTACAGACAGACTGGGTGGTAGTAATAATGTGCCTTACAGACAGACTGGGTGGTAGTAATAATGTTCCTTACAGACATACTGGGTGGTAGTAATAATGTGCCTTACAGACAGACTGGGTGGTAGTAATAATGTGCCTTACAGACAGACTGGGTGGTAGTAATAATGTGCCTTACAGACAGACTGGGTGGTAGTAATAATGTGCCTTACAGACAGACTACTGCTCTTTCCTTTTATCCCAAATTGAATTTGAATGGAGTGGCACAAGGTCACTGTCACAGTACAAAAGCACATCCTGTACCACTTCAGAGGCTACGTCCCAAATGGCACCCTTTTCCCTATGAAGTGTCCAATTCCTTATAGTGCACTGTAGTGCCCTACCCATAGAGCTCTGGTCAAATGTAGTGCACTACATAGGTAATATGGTGACATTTGGAACTGACTAGAAAGTCAGAAGTATGCTTTTAGTGAGTAGAAGCATTTCTATTTGGTTCTGACTTTTGCTGTGGCAACAGCCAAGGTTAGAAGGAAACATGTAAAGCCTATATGACATCCGGTATTCTATGGTACATTGCTCTCGACTACTATTGTTGACACAGGAAAATGTAATTTCAAGGCCTGAAAATTAAAATCTTGCTCCTATTCTTAGGTATGGTACAGATGTCGTTGGTGTACAGGAGAGTAACATACCCATAGGATAATGACAAACTCAGCACATTTGAATGGCACACACACACACAATATACCAAATTCCCCTAAAAGGAAATATTAACATAAAACATACAGGCTCTATTAACATTGTGATATGAACTGTAGCTAGCTGTTGGCATGGCTCCCATCCCGGAGTTAGATGGAGGTAAACCACCCGCCTTGATAGAACATAGCTGTTTCTGTCTGACCACAATACCTCCTTTTGGACTCCAAAGCATTTTCCTGAGCGCCTGCATTTCATTTATAGCTTTTCTCCCAAACTGCACTCTGATCCAAATGTTCCAATTCGCAGCATTTACATTTTTCTATTCATCTGTATGATTGGCTTGCCTGGACTTTTTGGTAGTGATAATAGTATCCAGTTTGCAGTATGAGGATCCCTATTCCCTACATAGTGCACTACTTTTGACCAGAGCCCCCTGTTCAAAGGTGGTGGATTATAATGGGAATAGAGTGCCATTTGGGACACAAGCCTTTATATAAACAAAGATATTCAGACCAGAGAGGTCTCATTACCACAGCTGGGGGAGGGGGGGGGGGGGGGTATACCCTAGACAGGGTATAACACTTCCACTATTTAGGGACACTGTTATGTGGAATTTGCCATCTGTGTGCTTCCTCTGTAGGGGCTATATTGAGACCTGTTGCCTTGATCACCCTTCATAATATTGGAGAAACATGGCCTATCTATAGACGCTAAACCGTTGCAACTGAAATATACGATTTTCAGAGTCTGAAATGCTATGTTGGTTGCAATGAATGAATGAATGAACAAATGCATTGATGTATTACGTAGTCTAGAGTACTAATACAACCAAAATACCAAATACACACATTAAAAACTTACAAGGAGAACACAATCAACTAATTAGGTCGTAGACGTATTTCCATTGTGGCCTTTTAATACTCTGATTTAAAATGCTTAGGTGAGGACTAACAGTGTACTCCAACCTATTTATGAGTAAGAAAAGTGGACCTAGGAGATCAAATATGATGATAGATAAAGCACACATGGCAGTGGTTAGAGCGTTGGACTTGCAACCAAATGGTTGCAAGATCGAATCTCCGTGCTGCCAAGGTAAAAATCTTTCGTTCTGCCCCTGAACAAGGCAGTTAACCCACTGTTCCTAGGCCGTCATTGAAAATAAGAATTTGTTCTTAAAACTTACTTGCCTAGTTTAAATAAAGGTCAAATAAAGTCAATAAAATGGTGTGAGTATGCCCTGTGTTTGTAATTAGTGTGTCCATTGCCTTATTGTTAGCAGAGTAAAGGGTTAATAGAGATGTGTCACGTTCTTCCTTTTAGTCCAATACTTTTCTGCTCAGGAATTTCATCATTCACACTGTCTGGCCACGGAACTCCCAGACTGGTTTATTTTTCCATGAGAAAGGGGACAGCCCTGCCTTTGTTCTCAAACTGCCCAGCTTGGCTCTCTGCAGAGTTTAACAGTGCGTTCTAAATTGAAATGCTTTTATTTTGTAGAGTAGTGTGGTCCCATAGTGCAGTCAGTGGCCTACAGTGAATGTCTAATGAAAACACGAAGGGATAGGTAGGTAGTGAGAGAGTATGAAAGAGAGAGAGAGAGAGAGAGAGAGAGAGAGAGAGAGAGAGAGAGAGAGAGAGAGAGAGAGAGAGAGAGAGAGAGAGAGAGAGAGAGAGAGAGAGAGAGAGAGAGAGAGAGAGAGAGAGAGAGAGAGAGAGAGAGAGAGAGAGAGAGAGAGAGAGAGAGAGAGAGAGAGAGAGAGAGAGAGAGAGAGTGGAAAAGAGAGAGGGAGAGCCGGAGAGAGAGAGGGAAAGGGAGTTGAGGTAAAGTCAAGATACGCTCCTTTGATGTTGAATATTGGATCTCAGTCATTAAAGTGGAACGTCCTTCCCTTTGTAAAATGCCAAGATCAATATTCTAATCGCCTTTTACAGTGAGGGCAAATGTGACGTTCATTAACACAATTAAAGAGCTATTAAAGAAATGGCATCCCGTGAACCGCGAGGTGAACATTGCCCATTAGAGTTATCGATAGATAAATCAATCAGGTTGACTGATATATTGAGGACAAGGCGCTACTAGAAGCTCTCGGACCGCATCCTATCCTGTAGAAGTTGAACCTTGTGTTTCAAGGTTGCTCTGAAAGAAGAGGGATTTCAGGACAGAGAATGGCAGACCGTGGTATTATAGGTACGAAACCGTGAACTACAGAGTCATTTCACCTCCCCAATATACTGCGTAAATAATGTATACTGAAGGTGAATTGGTTTGATTATGGAGCCGACACAATGACAGCTGTCAGTTCACCAGGCCACATAAAATAGCCAAAACATTGTCTAACGTTGCATATAGAAACGTCATCAATAGAACCATCGTGATTCCTTATTCTACTTGTCAGAGAGGCAATTTGTTCTACATAGCATATTTCTATCTGAATGTTTTGGGCTCCCGAGTGACACAGCGGTATAAGGCACTGCATCTCCGGTGCAAGAGGTGTCACTACAGACACTCCGTTTGAATCCAGGCTGTATCACAACCGGCTGTGACAGAGTCCCATAGGGCGGCACACAATTGCCCCAGCGTCGTCTGGGTTTGGCCTGTGTAGGCCGTCATTGTAAATTAGAATGTGTTCTTTACTGACTTGCCTAGTTAAATAAAGGTTCAAATGTTATTTTGTTTTTTGTTTTGTTATGTTGCGTCTTGCTGAAGGTGCCCCAGCCACTTACAGTAAGATGACCACCTCTGTGAGTGGCTTACTGTGGACATGTTCCAACATTTTGTAAAGAGGATTATGCTTCTAGTCTGATAAACTGATGTTTACTTATCCTCGGCTATTGTTTGGCTGTCCTAGACTTGGTCACCATTTTTTTTTTTTTTATCAGATTTACCACTGTTGCAGGACTAAATTGATTCACAAGTTTCCATGGTTCCTTGAGACGTGTATGTGGGCTCCGCCCCCGTCACTCCCTAGACAGATCCATAGTCATTTCTTGGTTTGAGTGTGATGTTGTGTTCACTACGTCTTGTAAATTTGTAATTACCAGCCATCATCTCTGAGCTCTCCCGCATACTGAACTGTGACGTCACATACTAAGGGAATGACCTCGATAACAGCATTTTCGGCAGTTAAATGCAACATCAAAAAGCAATCCATTAATATGGTTTTTGAAAACTATAATTTGTTTGAGAGCATGACAGCTGTACTTTAAGTTTATGGTTGACACAGCTTGTTTGCCAGTAGCCAATCGGTGTTCTCAACTGAATTGAACATAATGGAGGACAATTACATTGTTGCTCAACTAAAACAGACAGTTTATGTAGCAGTTTATTTAGAGACTGAGCTACGTTTGAGTTGATTTGGGGGAATTTTGGATCGATATCTGTATGCCAGCCGATTCATCTGTGAATACACATCATTCTTAGCATGATATTCATGCTCTCCCTTGATTTTCTATAAGCGGCGTTGGGTTGAGTGCTAACTGGATTTTATGACATCAGTGTTACAGACCTGGGCTTGGTTTCCCAAAAGCATCGTAGCACTGAGATAACCTTTCATCCATTTAGTTTCAATGGTAATTAAGACGATCTTAGTGCTTTTGGGAAACCCAGCCCTGGCAAAGACCATTAAAGAATGCCAATCACTAGGTTTGTAAAGCGTTTTCAAGTTCAACGTTGATAACGATGGTTTTGGGAAACAGCTCAGAGAATTAACGACGCTCCTACGAAGGTTCTAGCGATGAACTTTGCCTTGAGATGCTTTTGGGAAACCAGGCCCTGAGCTATTGTTACATTGATGCAGGTTTGAAATCGAGGGAGTGGATGCACGGCCTACAATTATCATTACCTCTGGCTGGGGCAGTCCTGATAAGTGGACTTGTGCGTAGATGAAAATATACGAGGGGCAATTTCATTGGAGAGGTTCATTTTGAAGTACAGGGTCTGATTTGGCTCCACTATTGTATTAACGGGTCTGGTAAGAACAAGGGACTTTGTGAATCGAAGAAATGAAAGGAATGTATAACATGTACATTGTATGGTAAAGTAAAGAGAACTTTCTGCTGACTTTTATCAAAAGATGGAGCCATGTAATTTCCTTACACATATTTGAGTCCGGATCAAATTAATAGGATTTCTGCTCATTTGCATAATACATTCAAAGTTCAATTATTTGAGCCATCCCAACATCATGAATCCATTTCACTCTAGGCTTCTGGATTCAATCTTTGGGAATGTTTGCAAAACGCTTCCTCTGTAGTTTGATAAACTTCACTGAGAAGTAGGAATTTATTATAATTGTTATTCATTCAAGATCCGGTGAAATTAGAAGGCTCAAATTGAAATGCTGCGGTATTCAGTTAACAGAGTTAGGCTGACTGAAAGGTTCAAACCGTTTTATATGGTTAAAATGGTTTAAACTCCAGGTCCTCATTCAGAGTAACTCTTGACCAGTTTGTACTCCGCTCACTTCTCCGAGTCGAGACGAGGTCATTGTGCAAGGTGACACGGCTGCTGGCTCAGCAGAGCTAATCCAATCCTATCAGACTGCAGCTCACAGACAGACAGACAGACAGACAGACAGACAGACAGACAGACAGACAGACAGACAGACAGACAGACAGACAGACAGACAGACAGACACATGAACCCTTGAACTGCTAGGACCTTTGATATGGCGGAGTGGCACTTGACTTGTCACACACCGTGTGAGAAAACCATTGCATCCACACTACAGTACTGAAAATACCTCAGTGTGATCGCATATTAAGATCCCAGATCTCAAAGGCTACATCCATCATTAAGATGTGTTTATCTGTATTCACCCACAGCAATCAACAGTAGGCCTGGGTGTACCCATTTATCAAATCACACCATCATCACCAGTTCTAAAACAAATTAGATTGCTAACAAATTTAGCGTGGCACATTGCCCAGCCTCATTGCACTCTCTGTGTTGGGATAATTGTCACCATTACAGAGGTGGTTTGGGTTTTGAACGAGGGCCAAGATCAGGATGCTTTTCAGATGGATAATTGGACCAGTCGCTACTCGTCGGAGTTCACGACAGGTCTCTGGATGGACAAACCTCCGACGAGCGAACCTTATCCCAGGAAATTGCATCACTAGACTGGCAGTGGCAGTAATTGAGCTACCAGCGCATGTCATATCTCTAACCCAGTGACAGGTATACCTCTGTGGCTGACTGTGCCTCCAGGCCCAGGCATTGCCTGATGGGAAATGGAACCGTGGGATGGAGAGGTCATGATGTGCCAGTCGATGGCAGTGAGGTCGATGGCGGTCGCGCCTCATGATACCTTCACATAGTGCTATATCACATTCAATCAGAGTCTTTGCTCCAGTTTCCTGTCAAGACATCTCAGATGGATGTCATTGAGTCACCCTAGTAATAAACATTGTGTCCAGTCAGTGTCCCCACGAGTAGCCTGAGAAATGTGTGTCCACATATACCAGATTACTTTGCTGCTAGGTTCTTTTGACTGTGAATCTGTTGTAACTGTATTTAGTTCATTATGATACGTTCATACTGAAGTAAACAGCATTCACATGGAAGTAAACAGCATTCACATGGAAGTAAATAGCATTCACATGGAAGTAAACAGCATTCACATGGAAGTAAACAGCATTAACATGGAAGTAAACAGCATTCACATGGAAGTAAACAGCATTCACATGGAAGTAAACAGCATTCACATGGAAGTAAACAGCATTCACATGGAAGTAAACAGCATTCACATGGAAGTAAACAGCATTCACATGGAAGTAAACAGCATTAATATGGAAGTAAACAGCATTAACGTGGAAGTAAACAGCACTCACGTGGAAGTAAACAGCATTCACATGGAAGTACACAGCATTCACATGGAAGTAAACAGCATTAACATGGAAGAAAACAGCATTAACATGGAAGTAAACAGCATTCACATGGAAGTAAATAGCATTCACATGGAAGTACACAGCATTCACATGGAAGTAAACAGCATTAACATGGAAGAAAACAGCATTCACATGGAAGTAAACAGCATTCACATGGAAGTAAACAGCACTCAAACGCTGTGGTAATTTCACACTTTGTATCGACTTTTTACAGTCAGGTCCCTTCCTCTCATTGCGACCGACGACTCAATGTTATTGGACAAAACTTTCCACTAGTAGTTTCATATTTTAAAATGGACTCAGGTTCCTGCATATTTCCAGTATACCGCAGGCAGGTGAGTAAGTGATTACTCATTGTTTTCGTGACTATTCAACGACGTTACATTATCATGTTCTCCATAATTTGCTGTCCTAAAGGATCATATCAGAATCACAAGTACAGAACTTCTGTCAATTAATTCATGAATTGGTCACAGTGGTGTTTCGGCAAATCGGTTATTTTTTTTAGATAAATTTAAGTCTTAAGTTCTTTCCCCTTTAGCATTTAAGAAACCCTGATACGGTGAACAGTTTAATAAAAGGCTTTCTTTTGCCTAATTAAGGTTCGCAAAAAGGGAAGATGGGGTTTGCAGCTTCGAGCGCTCAATGTTAAATGAAACTCAACGATGCATGAGCGGAGTCATTCAGTGAACCCACGTAATTACACCTGGCCGTAATCACCTCTATGAAATATAACAACCTTTTCATAATTCGGGCATTGACTGTGGATGGATTCAGGGATGACAAATACAGTATTCGATGCACCCCGTTGCAATGTAAATAGTTGTATTTATTTATTTCACCTTTATTTAACTAGACAAGTAAATATCCCGATGTATTCTTCAGTGAAAGAAACGGAATTGTGATACAGAGAAAAAAGGAATGGAAGCTATTCACTATTTCAAATCTATCTTTTGAACTATCTGTCCTTAAGCATTGTGTTCGCTTGCTGTTGTTGTTGGTTATAATGCATGCAATCGTTCCAGATTGTCTGTCATATTATCAGTATGAAACAGAACACGGTGTGCAATATGAAACGCATTTACAAAATAACTTTCCTTTCATGACAGGGCGAATCTCAACTAACACCTGACGCGGGGCTGTAAATATGTGCTCACTGATGAGACGAGTTCTTTTATGTCTGATCCAAGGCAATACGCTCTTTTCTCGAGAGACATCCTGCTACTCCTTCACTCCCCCATATGCAATCAATTAGCTCAGGAAAAAGAAAACGTCTGTCAGCCGAGGTAGTGGTACGGTAACATCTGCAGATGCAAAAGCCATCAACCTTGGTGTGAAGAGATGATTTGCCTTTTTAAAAGGAACTCGCAGAGTGCGTCAAGCTTTTGTCAGCTTAATATATGTACACATTAACATCGAGAAGATCTGCAGGAGAATATATAAAGGGAAAGAATACGTGAAAGAAGAAAAAGGAATGGGCCTTTTATAGAGGAAACATGGAGGAATCAGAATACATTACATTGGCTTTTTTAGGTGCATACTGTATAATGGTGACGTTTCTTCTTTTAAGCCCTACTGACATTGTTACAGCCTTGTCTCATTCTTGCCTACCATTATCCAACTGACTTCCTTTCTCTGCAGCTTCAATTGCATGTAATCAACAGCCTGTGGATATCCCTATGGGGTCCGGGAATTGCAAGTGAGGATAGCGACTGGTTCGTCCCGAGCTTTGCCAGTTCCTGGAAAAATGGAGGGAAAAATAGAAACATCTGCCTCCATTTTCTATTTTCTCTGTCAGCCGGGGAATGTTTTTGCAGTCACCTCTTTGACTCTGCACCTGTAAGAAGTAGATATGTTCCGCGCAACAGGAAGTGCTAATAGCAAAGGGGGGAGATCTTCAGAGGTAGCTTGTGCAGCTACATTACTCTGATACTTTTGAGGGGCCTTTTTTCCTCAAAATGAAAGCCCCGGTGATGAAACCGGCTTGTTTGAAGGCTTGTTTGAAGGGCTTGGGCGAGGTGGTTGCCAAAACTGGAGAAAAGGGGAAAAGATAACACACAAACCACTAAAGTTCCCAAAAACCTATTTCCTTTTCCGCTGAATCCCTTGGGGATTCCATGTTGTTTGTTTCCTCTGATGTTTCAGATGGGAGGGAGAAAACAACAAAATAACATCCAGCATTCATATTTCAATTACATGTCATTTCTTCAGAGACAGCTTTCACCACTCTGGATTTTCTCCGACAGCTAGCGAGCTGCCATATTATCCGCTGGCATCGTTGCCGTTTGGCATCTTCACGGCTGTGTTTAATCACTTGTGATACATGAGTGCTTGTCCAAGAGGAACCAAGTGAACATTTAATATCTTTAAACAGTGCCCAGAGCAGAAGTAGAAATCGCTCACTTGAGTAAAAATATATGATGTTGTCAGACACATCTGGGACTTGGATACAGGAGCTAAGCAAACAGCTAAAATCAAAGATACCTTAATAGAAAATGACCTAAGTAAAAGTGAAAGTCACCCGGTAAAAATCCTACTTGAGTAAAAGTCTAAAAGTATTTGGTTTTAAATGTACTTAAGTATCAAAAGTCAATGTAATTGCTAAAATATACTTAAGTATCAAAAGTCAATGTAATTGCTAAAATATACTTAAGTATCAAAAGTAAAAGTCAATGTAATTGCTAAAATATACTTAAGTATCAAAAGTAAAAGTATGTATCATTTCAAATTCCTTATATTACGCAAAGCAGACGGCACCAATTTCTTTTTTTAAGATACATATAGCCAGGGGCACGCTCCAACACTTAGACATCATTTACAAAGGAAGCATGTGTTAAGTGAGTCTGCCAGATCAGAGGCAATAAGGACGACCAGGAATGTTCTCTTGATAAGTGTGTGAATTAGACCATTTTCCTTTCCTGCTAAGCATTCACAACGTAACGAGTACTTTTGGGTGTCAGGGAAAACGTATGGAGTAGAAAGTACATACTTTTCTTTAGGAATGTAGTGAAGTAAAAGTTGTCAAACATATACATAGTAAATTAAAGTACAGATAACCCCAAAAACAACTTAAGTAGTCCGTTCAAGTATTTTTACTTAAGTACTTTACACCACTGGTAAAAGTGAACCATAGCTGGATGAGGAAAATGCAACCACAAACACGTTAAAAAGTGTCTCAATGTAGTAGAGCTGATTTAAGATCAGGTCCTCCACTTTTCATATAATCTCATTCACTATGATCTAACAGGCAAAACTGATCCTACGTCACCGCCTACTCTGATATTCTTTGTGAATTCTGGGCCTGACACCATGTGGAGCATGTAGACATACCGCACACAGAGATGTTCTGACGGACACATTCATTTCGAAACAGTCCATAGAAGAGACAGAATATGATTGAATTGAGGGCCATTGGGAAGGCCTTTGAGTAGTGAGACTGGAAATGTGTGTCTCTGTTTACCGTGCCGGGGATGTTGAATTAAATGAGGTGACATGAGATGCTTCTCAGCCGTACTGGAACAGATTCAGACAAAGACCCTGCGCGCACACACTTTTATCACTGAGTGTCTCAATGTAGTATTTCAAGGTTCAGCTCTATTTTAGAACACACACACAAAGTGTTCACGCACGCACGCACGCACGCACGCACACACACACACACACACACACACACATACACACACACACACACACACACACACACACACACACACACACACACACACACACACACGTTTCAAACTAACCCACGATGATGACAAGAGCACTTCTATGTGCTGTAACACACGCTTTAAAGACCGCCTTTAAAGTAGGCGGGATGTCTTACTCTTCCAAGGCTTCCAAAACAGGATTTTCAGAGGATCCCTTGAACATGTGGAAATCCTTTCCAGACAATGTGTGTGCGCCTGTGTGTGTGCGCCTGTGTGTGTGTGCGGGTGTCAAATCAAATCAAATGCTGTTGGTCACATGCAGTTGATTAGCAGATGTTATTGCGGGTGTAGTGAAAATGCTTGTGCTTCTACTGTAGCTCTGACGGTGCAGTAATATCTAACAAGTAATGTCTAACAAATTACACAACATATACCCCAATACACACAAATCTAAGTAGGAATGAATTAAGACTGTATACATATGGACGAGCGATGTCAGAGCAGATACAGTAGAAAAGTATAGAATACAGTATATACAGTTGGGCAAAAAAGTATTTAGTCAGCCACCAATTGTGCAAGTTCTCCCACTTAAAAAGATGAGAGAGGCCTGTAATTTTCATCATAGGTACACTTCAACTATGACAGACAAAATGAGAAAAAAAATTCCAGAAAATCACATTGTAGGATTTTTTTATGAATTTATTTGCAAATTATGGTGGAAAATAAGTATTTGGTCACCTACAAACAAGAAAGATTTCTGGCTCTCACAGACCTGTAACTTCTTCTTTAAGAGGCTCCTCTGTCCTCCACTCGTTACCTGTATTAATGGCACCTGTTTGAACTTGTTATCAGTATAAAAGACACCTGTCCACAACCTCAAACAGTCACACTCCAAACTCCACTATGGCCAAGACCAAAGAGCTGTCAAAGGACACCAGAAACAAAATTGTAGACCTGCACCAGGCTGGGAAGACTGAAACTGCAATAGGTAAGTAGCTTGGTTAGAAGAAATCAACTGTGGGAGCAATTATTAGGAAATGGAGGACATACAAGACCACTGATAATCTCCCTCGATCTGGGGCTCCACGCAAGATCTCAACCCGTGGGGTCAAAATGATCACAAGAACGGTGAGCAAAAATCCCAGAACCACACGGGGGGACCTAGTGAATGACCTGCAGAGAGCTGGGACCAAAGTAACAAAGCCTACCATCAGTAACACACTACGCCGCCAGGGACTCAAATCCTGCAGTGCCAGACGTGTCCCCCTGCTTAAGCCAGTACATGTCCAGGCCCGTCTGAAGTTTGCTAGAGAGCATTTGGATGATCCAGAAGAAGATTGGGAGAATGTCATATGGTCAGATGAAACCAAAATAGAACTCAACTCGTCGTGTTTGGAGGACAAAGAATGCTAAGTTGCATCCAAAGAACACCATACCTACTGTGAAGCATGGGGGTGGAAACATCATGCTTTGGGGCTGTTTTTCTGCAAAGGGACCAGGATGACTGATCCGTGTAAAGGAAAGAATGAATGGGGCCATGTATCGTGAGATTTTGAGTGAAAACCTCCTTCCATCAGCAAGGGCATTGAAGATGAAACGTGGCTGGGTCTTTCAGCATGACAATGATCCCAAACACACCGCCCAGGCAACGAAGGAGTGGCTTCGTAAGAAGCATTTCAAGGTCCTGGAGTGGCCTAGCCAGTCTCCAGATCTCAACCCTATAGAAAATCTTTGGAGGGAGTTGAAAGTCCGTGTTGCCCAGCAACAGCCCCAAAACATCACTGCTCTAGAGGAGATCTGCATGGAGGAATGGGCCAAAAAACCAGCAACAGTGTGTGAAAACCTTGTGAAGACTTACAGAAAACGTTTGACCTCTGTCATTGCCAACAAAGGGTATATAACAAAGTATTCAGATAAACTTTTGTTATTGACCAAATACTTATTTTCCACCATCATTTGCAAATAAATTCATAAAAAATCCTACAATGTGATTTTCTGGATTTTTTTTCTGGATACAGGCCTCTCTCATCTTTTTAAGTGGGAGAACTTGCACAATTGGTGGCTGACTAAATACTTTTTTGCCCCACTGTACATATGAGATGAGTAATGCAAGATATGTAAACATTATTAAGTGAATGAGATACCGTAGAATAGTATAGAAAACAGTATATTCACATGAGATGAGTAATACCAGATATGTAAACATTATTAAAGTGAATAGTGTTATTTCCTTAAAGTGGCCAGTGATGTCGAGTCTATGACTATAGGCAGCAGCCTCTAATGTGCTAGTGATGGCTGTTTAACAGTCTGATGGCCTTGAGATAGAAGCTGTCTTTCAGTCTCTCAGTCCCAGCTTTGATGCACCTGTATTGACCTCGCCGTCTGGATGATAGCGGGGTGAACAGATAATGGCTCGGGTGGTTGATGTACTTGATGATCATTTTGGCCTTCCTGTGACATTGGGTGCTGTAGGTGTCCTGGAGGGTGGGTAGTTTGCCCCTGGTAATGCGTTGGGCAGACCGCACTACCCTCTGGAGAGCCTTGTGGTTGCGTGTGTGTGTGTGTGTGTGTGTGTGTGTGTGTGTGTGTGTGTGTGTGTGTGTGTGTGTGTGTGTGTGTGTGTGTGTGTGTGTGTGTGTGTGTGTGTGTGTGTGTGTGTGTGTGTGTGTGTGTGTGTGTGTGTGTGTGTGTAATTATTTGAACAGCCAACAGTCACTTGGACAGTTTAAAAAAGTCGGGCTTCTGCTTGCAGTGATTATAGGGGCCCTGTCATGAATTATCCGCTATACAATCCAAACACCACGCTCTCATCCATTTGAATTAGGAGAGGGTATTTTCTAATTAACTTTGGGTTAATTGCTTTTGTGGTTCTTTGCTAGCAGTAGGCTTAGTTAGCATCATGTGGCAAGCCGAGAAGGCTCTGTTTCCTTTCTATTCTTCCAGGAGGTTTCCGTTCTTCTGCCTCGGCCCTGGCTGACTCCTGCGTGATGTGTCGGCGATCGTTAGGCACACGCGTTTGAAATGAATTACTAACAACTGTGGTCAGCTGATTATAGCAGATGCTCTGTAATTATTTGGGAATTCAGGGAGAATGTCGCAATTTTTTCCTGAGGGGAGCTAAACATGATGCAGCTATTATGTCGCTCGCCATTACGGTCCCCACTTCAATCAGGGAGCTGGTCTGTGAAGATCATACACAGCTCATGGTGGATTGAAAGCTATTTTAAAGCAAATTTCCTGAAATTCTACACATTTTCCCATGGGGCTGAAGGAAAATGTCACAGTTTTATAGGGTGTCCAATCAAAACCAACATTTTGGACCAATGGGTGAAATAATATGTTAATTGTGTAGATACTCCTCTAAGAAAAAAACAATGGTCTAAACTTCATGTCTCTATCATAATCAGTGCAAAAGTTATTGTTTTTTTACCCTTGTATGATGGCCAAACTTAGGGTGACTAAAAGAATGGAGGTCAGAGCAAAAAAAGTGGTAAGAAAATTGGAAAATAGCATTGCGTCATGTAGGCCGGATGCTGTTTGAGAATTATGGCTAACTGACAGGCTCACCATTGAACTTGTCTTTCTTCTCGAATCCATTTGACATAAAACAATAAGGTAAAATACATGATTCCATTCGGAGACATGACATGTAGCATTTTCATATTTTCATAGAAACGTTTCGTATTAATAACGACATTCCTCTTATTTTAGCTTTTAGCGACCTGTGGAAACAACTTTGCAGACGACCACCACAACATGTCAAATCCTCAAAAGTTTCTCCTAGAAAGGGGCACCGCTCTGTCAACAGAGCTCGGTGGTTATTATCGGATGTATTAGGTTACGAAATCGACTTTTGGGATTCAATGTTAAGTATGTTAGAGAAAGATTTAAGTATGTTTTGGTAAAATGTATTTTAATTACCTACTGTATATAAAATTTAAAAAAATGCACAGCCGTATTAACAATCACTTGTTTTAAGTTCAATACTATTCTGTACAGTCTCCCGCTAACAAGTCGTTGTTCCTTTATTAGTGTTCGACACGATGATCAACAAACGTGATCTGACTGCCAATGTGTTGGTGTGTGATAACAGAGATAACAGAGATCAATAGGGAAGGGTTGGAAGTGTTAGAGGAGTCGTCTCATGATGTAAAGACCACTGCTTCCCAATAACCTGTAATCATGATGTAAAGACCACTGCTTCCCAATAGCCTGTAATCATGATGAAAAGACCACTGCTTCCCAATAACCTGTAATCATGATGTAAAGACCACTGCTTCCCAATAACCTGTAATCATGATGAAAAGACCACTGCTTCCCAATAACCTGTAATCATGATGTAAAGACCACTGCTTCCCAATAACCTGTAATCATGATGTAAAGACCACTGCTTCCCAATAACCTGTAATCATGATGTAAAGACCACTGCTTCCCAATAACCTGTAATCATGATGTAAAGACCACTGCTTCCCAATAGCCTGTAATCATGATGAAAAGACCACTGCTTCCCAATAACCTGTAATCATGATGTAAAGACCACTGCTTCCCAATAACCTGTAATCATGATGTAAAGACCACTGCTTCCCAATAACCTGTAATCATGATGGAAAGACCACTGCTTCCCAATAACCTGTAATCATGATGGAAAGACCACTGCTTCCCAATAACCTGTAATCATGATGTAAAGACCACTGCTTCCCAATAACCTGTAATCATGATGTAAAGACCACTGCTTCCCAATAGCCTGTAATCATGATGTAAAGACCACTGCTTCCCAATAACCTGTAATCATGATGTAAAGACCACTGCTTCCCAATAGCCTGTAATCATGATGTAAAGACCACTGCTTCCCAATAACCTGTAATCATGATGGAAAGACCACTGCTTCCCAATAACCTGTAATCATGATGGAAAGACCACTGCTTCCCAATAACCTGTAATCATGATGTAAAGACCACTGCTTCCCAATAACCTGTAATCATGATGTAAAGACCACTGCTTCCCAATAGCCTGTAATCATGATGGAAAGACCACTGCTTCCCAATAACCTGTAATCATGATGTAAAGACCACTGCTTCCCAATAACCTGTAATCATGATGTAAAGACCACTGCTTCCCAATGACCTGTAATCATGATGTAAAGACCACTGCTTCCCAATAACCTGTAATCATGATGTAAAGACCACTGCTTCCCAATAACCTGTAATCATGATGTAAAGACCACTGCTTCCCAATAACCTGTAATCATGATGTAAAGACCACTGCTTCCCAATAACCTGTAATCATGATGTAAAGACCACTGCTTCCCAATAGCCTGTAATCATGATGAAAAGACCACTGCTTCCCAATAACCTGTAATCATGATGTAAAGACCACTGCTTCCCAATAACCTGTAATCATGATGTAAAGACCACTGCTTCCCAATAACCTGTAATCATGATGTAAAGACCACTGCTTCCCAATGACCTGTAATCATGATGTAAAGACCACTGCTTCCCAATAACCTGTAATCATGATGTAAAGACCACTGATTCCCAATAACCTGTAATCATGATGTAAAGACCACTGCTTCCCAATAACCTGTAATCATGATGGAAAGACCACTGCTTCCCAATAACCTGTAATCATGATGGAAAGACCACTGCTTCCCAATAACCTGTAATCATGATGTAAAGACCACTGCTTCCCAATAACCTGTAATCATGATGTAAAGACCACTGCTTCCCAATAACCTGTAATCATGATGGAAAGACCACTGCTTCCCAATAGCCTGTAATCATGATGAAAAGACCACTGCTTCCCAATAACCTGTAATCATGATGTAAAGACCACTGCTTCCCAATAACTTGTAATCATGATGTAAAGACCACTGCTTCCCAATAACCTGTAATCATGATGTAAAGACCACTGCTTCCCAATAACCTGTAATCATGATGTAAAGACCACTGCTTCCCAATAGCCTGTAATCATGATGTAAAGACCACTGCTTCCCAATAACCTGTAATCATGATGTAAAGACCACTGCTTCCCAATAGCCTGTAATCATGATGAAAAGACCACTGCTTCCCAATAACCTGTAATCATGATGTAAAGACCACTGCTTCCCAATAACTTGTAATCATGATGTAAAGACCACTGCTTCCCAATAACCTGTAATCATGATGTAAAGACCACTGCTTCCCAATGACCTGTAATCATGGTGTAAAGACCACTGCTTCCCAATAACCTGTAATCATGATGTAAAGACCACTGATTCCCAATAACCTGTAATCATGATGTAAAGACCACTGCTTCCCAATAACCTGTAATCATGATGTAAAGACCACTGCTTCCCAATAGCCTGTAATCATGATGAAAAGACCACTGCTTCCCAATAACCTGTAATCATGATGTAAAGACCACTGCTTCCCAATAACCTGTAATCATGATGTAAAGACCACTGCTTCCCAATAACCTGTAATCATGATGTAAAGACCACTGCTTCCCAATAGCCTGTAATCATGATGGAAAGACCACTGCTTCCCAATAGCCTGTAATCATGATGAAAAGACACTGCTTCCCAATAACCTGTAATCATGATGTAAAGACCACTGCTTCCCAATAGCCTGTAATCATGATGAAAAGACCACTGCTTCCAAATAACCTGTAATCATGATGTAAAGACCACTGCTTCCCAATAACCTGTAATCATGATGGAAAGACCACTGCTTCCCAATAGCCTGTAATCATGATGAAAAGACCACTGCTTCCCAATAACCTGTAATCATGATGAAAACACCACTGCTTCCCAATAACCTGTAATCATGATGTAAAGACCACTGCTTCCCAATAGCCTGTAATCATGATGTAAAGACCACTGCTTCCCAATAGCCTGTAATCATGATGAAAAGACCACTGCTTCCCAATAACCTGTAATCATGATGAAAAGACCACTGCTTCCCAATAGCCTGTAATCATGATGAAAACACCACTGCTTCCCAATAACCTGTAATCATGATGTAAAGACCACTGCTTCCCAATAACCTGTAATCATGATGTAAAGACCACTGCTTCCCAATAACCTGTAATCATGATGTAAAGACCACTGCTTCCCAATAGCCTGTAATCATGGTGGAAAGACCACTGCTTCCCAATAGCCTGTAATCATGATGAAAAGACCACTGCTTCCCAATAACCTGTAATCATGATGTAAAGACCACTGCTTCCCAATAGCCTGTAATCATGATGAAAAGACCACTGCTTCCCAATAGCCTGTAATCATGATGAAAACACCACTGCTTCCCAATAACCTGTAATCATGATGTAAAGACCACTGCTTCCCAATAACCTGTAATCATGATGTAAAGACCACTGCTTCCCAATAACCTGTAATCATGATGTAAAGACCACTGCTTCCCAATAGCCTGTAATCATGATGGAAAGACCACTGCTTCCTAATAGCCTGTAATCATGATGAAAAGACCACTGCTTCCCAATAACCTGTAATCATGATGTAAAGACCACTGCTTCCCAATAGCCTGTAATCATGATGAAAAGACCACTGCTTCCCAATAACCTGTAATCGTGATGTAAATACCACTGTTTCCCAATAACCTGTAATCATGATGTAAAGACCACTGCTTCCCAATAACCTGTAATCATGATGTAAAGACCACTGCTTCCCAATAACCTGTAATCATGATGTAAAGACCACTGCTTCCCAATAGCCTGTAATCATGATGAAAAGACCACTGCTTCCCAATAGCCTGTAATCATGATGAAAAGACCACTGCTTCCCAATAACCTGTAATCATGATGTAAAGACCACTGCTTCCCAATAACCTGTAATCCCACTGCTTCCCAATAACCTGTAATCATGATGTAAAGACCACTGCTTCCCAATAGCCTGTAATCATGATGAAAAGACCACTGCTTCCCAATAACCTGTAATCATGATGTAAAGACCACTGCTTCCCAATAACCTGTAATCCCACTGCTTCCCAATAGCCTGTAATCATGATGTAAAGACCACTGCTTCCCAATAACCTGTAATCATGATGTAAAGACCACTGCTTCCCAATAACCTGTAATCATGATGTAAAGACCACTGCTTCCCAATAACCTGTAATTAAAACTGTGGCCATTCATAATACTCTTCATTGAATCTCTACTGATGTATTTCTAATATGGTTCCCAGTATTAGCTTAAGTTGGACGAAACATTTTTCCCCTTATTTAAATGTTTTTCTTATTATTTTGCACTCTCTGTCAGTGATGTTAATCACATACATTGTTTGAGAATGTTAAGTAGCCGTAAGGGTATCAATATTCCAGCATCCCCAATGAAGAATGAAAATTGTATTACGTAAATAATAGCCTTCGGGGACAACTGTCTTGTGTCTTGTGTCTCGTGAGATATGTGGAGACTTGTTCAGACATGACGATGAATGTGTCGAACAATCGCTGAGAACATGGAGTCCCGGTATGATTTTATTTGACAGGTTTTAATGTAGACAATGCAGACCCTGAGGGTGAGTGTGAAGGAAAGTTCCTACAACTCGTCCAAAGGCCAATGTTATAACAATGAATAATGTACAGTCAAGCCAACCGGTGGTAATAGCAGAGAACAAAGCATAAACATTATGCAATTACTTTTTTAAAAGCTATAGGATTTAATTCTACCACAGACATCTACAAGAACATTGACAATGCAAATTTCATTGCGAGAGATTATGAACTTCCATGCCGGAAGAGAACATCTTGTTTGATTATAAAACAGGAAATGTTTTGTCTGTGTTGTGCCTACTACAGTGGCTTGTGGGTAATTTCTGCCTGGAGCACTCCAATTGTCTGATTACACAGGCATCCCATTGAGTACATCTTAAGGCAGAGTGTTTTATTTTAAAAACCCACACAGTCAAATCCCCACATAGCCTAAGACTCTGAGGATACAGACAATGTCAAGAAAACAGTAAACACGAGTAAAAAGCATTGAAATGAATCGAGGTCCGTTATAAGAAACAATCCTGCTGGGTTTTGAGATGAACGCTCCACATGTACCACTAAAACAGTACTTAACAAAATAAGTAAGAGGAGCCTTTACTAAGTTTGTACTTTATTTCCGATTACAGAGAGGCCCTACTGAGGAACTGACGGAAGTCAAGTGAGGTGTAAGGGCTCCTCTTAATCAAAAGGAAACAATTGAGAAAGAAAACCTTTTCAAGACTGGGATTAGTTATTCTGTTGTGGAATTTACCGCAACAGTTTTCAGTGAATAGGGCCAACAGTTTCACTTTCGCATAAGAAAATATAGAAGATATCGAAAATATGTGAAATACATTAGGCTCAAACTCAATACAAAAAAGGTTATTCACAATACGGAAAAGTCATAAAGGCTATATCAGCAATTGATCAACAAAAGCATTATGAAAAGCTAAATTGAAAAGCTACGAGGTTTTGGGTGTGCTATTGCCATCAGTCTTAAACACCACGTCAATGTTCTGGTCGTAAGACCTCTTTAAACATGCTACACGCTAACCTAACAACATTCCCGTGTGGCTCAGTTGGTAGAGCATGGCGCTTGCAACGCCAGGGTTGTGGGTTCATTCCCCACGGGGGGACCAGGATGAATATGTATGAACTTTCCAATTTGTAAGTCGCTCTGGATAAGAGCGTCTGCTAAATGACTTAAATGTAAATGACTTAAATGTAAAAATGTAAATTTTAAAGGCAAAAGAGCACTGCATGAGATTGAACGGTGACGAGCATCGTTGTACAGGAGACGTGTAGGAGGTGTGATTTTACAGTTTTGAGGTTCAGGCATAAGAGCATCCGTGATCCGTCAAGAAAAACGTCCGAAAATGTCCTCCTTCCCCCTTGTAAATTAATTCGCTTGAGACCTCCTGTAGAATCCCTCCGTCCTTCGTTCAATCTGTCACCCTGAACAAATCCAACTCAAAGTGCAGGTATAATGGAGACAGACATAGCAGGTATGGCCATGTTATTGGAATACCATTAACAGCTAGTGATAAGTATGCGCCACTGTAATCAAAGGGGATTTGAAAGGACATTTACATATGCACCTTCAAGATACTGTACAATTAATTATCCCTAGATGGCCTCCCCCTGTATTAGATTTGCAAATGGCGTGAATGGTATGTCGGGCTCGTTCTTATGCCATTGTGTAAGATGACTATTCTGTCCCTTTCCCATTATGTGGTCTGCCGTAATGGAAGTGTGAGTGGGAAAAAAACGTCTCTCTCAACATACATTTTGATATGAAAACGTGGAAGGCCCATTGAATGTGTACATTAGCTTTGGTGGATGAAATAGGTATTTTGATGAAAAAAAACCTTGCCTTGTGCATGTCCTTGTACTTTTGTATGTGTGTGTGTGTGTGTGTGTGTGTGTGTGTGTGTGTGTGTGTGTGTGTATCCTGCTGATAGAGAATGTCGGATTAAACAATATTTTATGACTGGCTCGCCATAATAGTTTAAGCCTGAAGGATTGTTGGAATATTTTCTGGCAAGTCACCGACCCTCCTCCTGTGAAACACAGGCCTACTGCCAATTCTGAGGAAACAGGTCTAACTGGATCTGGGTCCCGATCAATTCCTCTCTAATAGCGAGCAGCACTTCGGCCACAGTTACTTAAAATCTATTTGTCACCTTCCTCACTCTTCTACTGGTGCCGCTGTTTGTGAAATTCGCCGTTTAAGATTTTTCTAAATCAAATCTTTCAATGTTTTGTGTTCAATTCTTTACAGGTGCCTCAGCAACCAGCTTAACACCGGCCACAATCAATGATTTGCTCCCAGGGTTGGCTACCGCTGCCAAAGATTTGTTGCCTGATTGAAAAATGAGACCAACGTCAGATCGGTCTATAAAATACAAAAACCTGATGAGCTGTTCCAACAAGAAATCCCTTAATACCTTGTTCCCCTTGTTCCCTTGTTCCCCTTGATCCCCTTGTTCCCCTTGTTTCCCTTGTTCCCTTGTTCCCCTCGTTCCCCTTGTTCCCTTGTTCCCTTGTGAGACTCAAAGCGTAGAGTTAAGATTTGTAGAGGTTTTCACCTTTAATTCCGAGATTATCTATTGTTACTGGTACTGTTACCTCACTGCGTGCATCTTTCGTATTACTTCTTCCTAATCGCGTTTACCGAGCAACCTCTTGTGAGACCACACAAAAACAAAATGTCAGAGGATAGGCGTGTCATTTCAATTCGAGAATACCCTGAGGAGATTACACAAAAGGTTAGCTCAAACTGAGCAAGTTACCTCTGAGCTTAGCTGCTGTGCATAATTATTTGTCCATGTCGGACAAACACTTAAACCCAGGAAAGCTGCAACTTAATCTCAGAAGCAATCAAAACAACTTGCATGACATCGCGTGACAGGAAAGGATATGTTTGCACAACGTCATTTAGGCAGCAACTGGTTGTGAGTCAGCAACAAACCTTTAAACAATATTTACAAACCCTTAAAATCATTCCTTGTTTTCCTTTAGACCCCAGTTGCATGGCTACAAACTAATTTTGACTAATTCAGTATCACACATTGTGTTGTATACACCTGTGGCATAGTCAGAGATGCCAGGCATTTTGAAGACCCAGGTAGAAACCGTATGAACAGAGATGACATGATATTCAGCCATATGATAAAGACAGCTATGTCCACTCTACACATTTAAATGAGATCTGCAATGTATCTGAATAAAGCCTGGTGTGTAAGAAACAAAACAAGTGACGGTCTGCTCTGAACTCGCTCCCGCTTTCCTTCTTTCTCTCTCTCCCTCCTACTACCAACCAGGTCCCCCAGTGCAACCCAGACTCTCTCTTCCTCTGTCTCCCTCTCCCTCATATTCCTCTTCCTCTCTTTTGTTTCTCCCTCTCTCTCCCTTCATCTCTCTCTCTGGGCTGGCAGTGTGTTCTTGAGGCTGAGTGAGGTAATAAATCATTCAGTCCAGTAGAAGAGGCTGGGAGTGTAGGTCACATGCTCCCTGTGACCCAGAAACACCAAAAAACCGCCAGTCCTCCCTTCTGAATGCCATTTGATGGTGCACCTAAAGGGCACCCATACCCAGGGGCCTTGCCCTTACCTTTTAGAAAACCCACTCACTATGCTGAGCAGTGATCACCTGCTGATCAAAATGTTGAATTTAATAAAAGTACAATGCTAGCGCACAGTGTCACTAACAAACAACCTAGCTAGTTAGCTAGCACACGGTGTCGCCCTAGCATCCAGTCTGCTGTGCTAGCAGGAGGCGGGGACGACAGTGTCCTTTGCTCCCGACCTGCCGAACACCTGCCCTCACCATCGTTAACAGAACTGCGGGAAACAGTGCCGGACAGGCGGGGGGAGAAGGACTCTGTGTACTGGTCATCCCCGCCTCGCGCTAGCACGGCAGGCATGGTGCTAGGGCGATACTGTGTGCTAGCATATGGGGATGTCATCGTTTCATTTCTTTGACATTCCGAGGCTGAGCTACAACCTTCTAAAGCCGGGGAGACAAAAAATGTATTCTGTCACTGTCAATTGATTAAGCAATTCTCTTTCTGTACAATAGAAGATGTTTAAACCCAGACAGCTTTTAGCTAAACACTTGTGGCCTTCTCTCAATGGGTTAAGCCATGGAAGAAGAGTAGGCAGCAGTTAAAGCTTATATTTTTCTGCGTCGGTCGGCCTACTCTGTCTGCGGTGGAAAGGTAGGCCTACTCTGTCTGCGGTGGAAAGGTAGGCCTACTCTGTCTGCGGTGGAAAGGTAGGCCTACTCTGTCTGCGGTGGAAAGGTAGGCCTACTCTGTCTGCGGTGGAAAGGTAGGCCTAACATTTGAAAGTAAAATGCTCAGATTCCTAATGACATCTCAGATTTAATTATTCGCAAATAGGGACACTTTCGTTGCAATCAAGACATACTGATTTGGCATTGGAGAAATATAATAAGATGAACACAGGCATATCTCTCTGTCCTTTCTTAGCCTATCATTTCGGTAATGTGTGGGGTATTAAAAAATATTCTGCTAATATTGTACAATGACGTAGAATTGCATGAAATGTTTATAAAAGGCAATTTTTTTCTCAGACCTGCAAATACGATGATAGATTCATGAAATGCTTTGACAACAAAGGAGATCTTTTCACCCTTGCTCTTACCCACAACCTTCTGGCCCACAGCCCTCTGCGCTATCAAAATTCCTGCATTGCCATGTAATACTTACAGGAGGAAGAACAGTTTCTAATACGGCATGTCTAAGGCTCTGGTCTGTCCAAGAAGTGAGGGTAAATGGTAGGCATGTACTCAATCAACTTTATGTTTTCATTATGATAACGTTCACTCCCTTAAACCGATAAACGGTGAAGTCCCTCCTTCTTTTTTTTTTTACTAAACTTGCCATGTTATTATGTTATTTGAATATATTAAATGTTATTCTAATACATTATATGTTAAGATTGTATTTTGCCAGCTGTAGTAGTACTAGCACATTATATTGTGACAGGAAACTGTCACAAAAAGTCTCAGAAAATTGCAGGTTTTACTTTGGAAGATTTTTTTGCAGACAGACAAACAGACAAGCGTGCTTTGATTCAAGAATTTATACTACATAGTATTTTTGTGAACTGTTAGTTCACCTTCAGTCAAAACAGGTTCAATCTATTTATATCCTCCTTTCTCATTTGACAAGGATTTAATGGAAGCCAAGGTTACATGTCAGCTGTTCTTGGTCTGCAATATTCAATAACTTTTGTTGCAGTTTGTCACAGAGAGAGATAAAAATAAAAATAAACTTTATTTAACTAAGCAAGTCAGTTAAAAACACATTCTAATTTTCAATGACGGCCAAGAAACAGTGGGTTAACTGCCCTGTTCAGGCGGAGAACGACACATTTTTACCTTGTCAGCTCGGGGATTCAATCTAGCAACCTTTTGGTTACTGGCCAACACTCTAACCACTAGGCTACCTGCTGCCCCGAGTTAGA
This sequence comes from Salvelinus alpinus, assembly GCF_045679555.1. NCBI lineage: Eukaryota > Metazoa > Chordata > Actinopteri > Salmoniformes > Salmonidae > Salvelinus > Salvelinus alpinus. The sequence goes on from NC_092091.1 coordinate 59,074,303, forward strand.
GAGAGAGAGAGTGACAGAGAGCAAACCTAAGCCTTTGAGGTGAAACATGGAGAGTAAACCAACTTCTGAAGCGTAGAGTACATCGTCCAAGGAGAAGTAATCAAGGAATGAACTTACAACCCCAATTAAAAAACCTTTTACTATACAGTTCACAAAGAGTATGCTTATTAATAATGCATTTAGATTTTCCTTTGTTCAGAAGGATTGCAGTCAGTTTTCATCAGATGTTTTAAACCCACCAACTCAAAAATACTTAAATGAAACGCATTACCCAAAACATCATGGGCAAGGTTAAGTCTAGTCTTAAAAACTTTCGATGGAGAATCTCCACTGAACATGCTTTATAGTCATGCACTAGGCTTAATCTGTGTCTCGGAAACCGGTCTTTAAGGCCACAGTAAGAATAGATGTATACAATCAAGGGCAACATCAAGTACATAATCTTCATTATATTTGATATATTCTATTTTTAATTAAACCCTTGTCTAATTGAGATTGTATCCTATCGGTCTCCCAATGGTCAAGGGCGCGGGCATTCTGCCATGCCGCAGCCTAGTCCTTTACCTCTACGAAACCCTTGTCTAACAATTTGCCACTTCATAAATTCTCAAGGTGAATTGTTCAGTTCCACATGAACGCCCCTGTCAAAATATGCACCACTCTTTTAAGAATAGCAAAGAAATTAATGGAGTGAAACGGTATGGGAGGAAACCTACTTTAAGAGTAAAGAAAAGCAAGACTTTGGTGTCCGTGAGATGTCCTCTAAGACAGTTTTTGGTCAATTGAGCTAAGAAGGAAACCAAGAGATTTTCAGCCATTTTTGGGACGTGGCTAGCTATTTAGGACAATTGAGCAGATTTAAAAGCATGTCTGGATTCACACATTGTCACACACCATGTTCATCTGACTGCAAAAATCATCCTTTTGTTTGCTGTAGAGTTTTGGATGCTTCCAGAGGGAGCATTTGGCTAAAGGATGTTGGCTTTTCGTCAAGGCACACATGGAGGTTGTTTGAGACATGCATCTTGCGTCTCAAATGGCACCCTATTTACTATATAGCGCACTACTTTTGACTAGGACCCACACATGGTTCTGGTCAAAAGTAGTGCACTATGTAGAGAATAGGGTGCCATTTGGTACGTAGACAGAGTATTCTCTAGATGCGGCCTCCTGCTGGCTGCATCACTGCATTTTCACAGAAGATAAGCTGTTCAGTTTGCACGCTGGATATTGAACCACTCTTCACTGAGTGTACGAAACATTAGGAACACCTTCCTAATATTGAGTTTCAACACCATTTGCCCTCAGAACAGCCTCAATTCGTTGGGGCATGGACTTTATAAGCTGTCAAAAGCATTCCACAGGGATACTGACCCAAGTTGGCTGAATATCCTATGGGTGGTGGACTCTTGACACACACAGGAAACTGTTGAGTATGAAAAACCCAGCAGCATTGCAGTTCTTGACACACTCAAACCAGTGCGCCTGGCACCGACTACCATACCCAGTTCAAAGGCACTTAAATAGTTTGTCTTGCCCATTCAACCTCTCAGTGGCACACGTACACAGTCAATGTCCCAGTTGTCTCAGGGCTTAAAAATCCTTCTTTAACCTGTCTCCTTGGATTTAACAAGTGACATCAATAAGGGATAATAGCTTTCACCTGGATTCAGCTGGTCAGTCTATATCATGGAAAGTGCAGATGTTCTTAATGTTTTGTACACTCAGTGTTATTCATCAGTGTCAAGTTGATGAACATTAAGGGACACAGACCAGATGCAAACGGTCGCAGAAAGCTTTGCTGTGCTGTTTCAATTGAGGGTTGCAAATATTTTGAAACCCTTTTTCATCAGGAATTCAAATGAAATTCATAACCAAAGCGTACTGCATTCGTAAAAAGTCTATACGCATTGCATACATATTGTCATGCATCGAAGCAGAATGCAGTGTTTGTGGCCACACTCCACCTTACCTAGGCCTTAACAGGCTTATACTATACCTAGAGTTGCTAAATTACGGTAAGTTTTCCAAAATTCTTAGGTTTTCCAGAAATCCTGGGTGGATGTTTTGGATTTCCTGCTTATTCACTCCTGATTCTGGAAATCTTCCAAACGGGAATTCTACAAAAAAATATGAAATTTGTTTGACAAACTTACTGGAATTTTCTAACTGTAAAGAGTGGATAACCTATGGACACTCCAATATTTCCAAGGAAAGAGTATATATCAGAAACAAATGCACCTCTCCATGGCCACTGTAAACTCTATCCACCGCATTCACTTGTTTCCTTGCTCTTTTCGAGTGCTGCGTCAGTGAGCGCGGGACGTAGCTAAAGGTGTGAGACGTGACGTTGGTGGAAACGGCACTATGCTGGCTGAGCGTAAGAGTATGGCTTCCGTCCCTCTCCTTGCCCCTGACCTGGGCTCGAACCAGGGACCCTCTTAACCCATCATCAACTGCCTCTCCTGAAGCAGCGCTGTCTATCTATCGCTCAGCAAAAGCCTGGCCATTGCAGAGCGAGGGAAACAACTACATCAAGGTCTCAGAGCGGTGCTTCAGGAGAGGGAGTTGATGATGGGTTAAGACATTGCCGATTGAAATGCTACTAGCGCGCAACGCTAACTAGCTTGCCATTTCACACCGGTTACATCAGCAACACACACACACACACACACACACACACACACAAAGCAGCTTGTTAATAAGAGTCTATTGACGCACACGTGCGCCAATCTAAGTAATGTAATAAAAGCTAGATATCTGTTCTTTGCATGGCTCTCAATCCACCGCATCCACCTATGTCCGACTTCCCACATCTTCAGTGGAAGGTGGCAGACCGACAGCAGTGTTCGTCAGACCATTAGACATCCCGAAAACCGGTCTTCTCATGTAAACATCTTTAGCATCTGAATGGTTTGGCCTACAAACTAATATGACCCCACTGTGGAAAGGGGAGACTCTCACGAAAATTATGGTGTTCTCCATTTTGCCACACACGTGTCATGTGACTAGTCTGAATGTTACCCATACAAATTAATGGAAGTATGGAGGTAGTTCTGTGCCAACAAAAAGAAGCGGTTAACTATGTGTCCCAAAAAATACATTTTATCCCGAGCTTTCTTATATCTCCTAGATATAGGACAGACACTTTAAAAACTTCTTATTCTTTTTTGAATGTCTTTTTTTGCAATTTAAGAATGTGTTATTCAATGTGTTTCTATGGGTTATAGTACTTAATGCCAAAATCAACATTTTATATATTATATAATATATATAATATAATATATATAATATATACACTGCTCAAAAAAATAAAGGGAACACTTAAACAACACAATGTAACTCCAAGTCAATCACACTTCTGTGAAATCAAAGTGTCCACTTAGGAAGCAACACTGATTGACAATAAATTTCACATGCTGTTGTGCAAATGGAATAGACAACAGGTGGAAATTATAGGCAATTAGCAAGACACCCCCAATAAAGGAGTGGTTCTGCAGGTGGTGACCACAGACCACTTCTCAGTTCCTATGCTTCCTGGCTGATGTTTTGGTCACTTTTGAATGCTGGCGGTGCTTTCACTCTAGTGGTAGCATGAGACGGAGTCTACAACCCACACAAGTGGCTCAGGTAGTGCAGCTCATCCAGGATGGCACATCAATGCGAGCTGTGGCAAGAAGGTTTGCTGTGTCTGTCCGCGTAGTGTCCAGAGCATGGAGGCGCTACCAGGAGACAGGCCAGTACATCAGGAGACGTGGAGGAGGCCGTAGGAGGGCAACAACCCAGCAGCAGGACCGCTACCTCCGCCTTTGTGCAAGGAGGAGCAGGAGGAGCACTGCCAGAGCCCTGCAAAATGACCTCCAGCAGGCCACAAATGTGCATGTGTCTGCTCAAACGGTCAGAAACAGACTCCATGAGGGTGGTATGAGGGCCCGACGTCCACAGGTGGGGGTTGTGCTAACAGCCCAACACCGTGCAGGACGTTTGGCATTTGCCAGAGAACACCAAGATTGGCAAATTCGCCACTGGCGCCCTGTGCTCTTCACAGATGAAAGCAGGTTCACACTGAGCACATTTGACAGACGTGACAGAGTCTGGAGACGCCGTGGAGAACGTTCTGCTGCCTGCAACATCCTCCAGCATGACCGGTTTGGCGGTGGGTCAGTCATGGTGTGGGGTGGCATTTCTTTGGGGGGCCGCACAGCCCTCCATGTGCTCGCCAGAGGTAGCCTGACTGCCATTAGGTACCGAGATGAGATCCTCAGACTCCTTGTGAGACCATATGCTGGTGCGGTTGGCCCTGGGTTCCTCCTAATGCAAGTCAATGCTAGACCTCATGTGGCTGGAGTGTGTCAGCAGTTCCTGCAAGAGGAAGGCATTGATGCTATGGACTGGCCCGCCCGTTCCCCAGACCTGAATCCAATTGAGCAGTTTGTTGTCAGCACATTCAACTATGTAAAGAAAAAAGTATTTAATAAGAATCATTCATTCATTCAGATCTAGGATGTGTTATTTTAGTGTTCCCTTTATTTTTTTGAGCAGTGTATATACACCTTTTCTAAATACCTTTAAACTCAGTTTTTCACAATTCTTGACATTTAATCCTAGTAAAGATTCCCTGTCTTAGGTCAGTTAGGATCACCACTTTATTTTAAGAATATGAAATGTCAGAATAATAGTTGAGAGAATTATTTTTTTCAAATCAAATCAAGTTCATTTTATATAGCCCTTTGTACATCAGCTAATATCTCGAAGTGCTGTACAGAAACCCAGCCTAAAACCCCAAACAGCAAGCAATGCAGGTGTAGAAGCACGATGGCTAGGAAAAACTCCCTAGAAAGGCCAAAACCTAGGAAGAAACCTAGAGAGGAACCAGGCTATGAGGGGTGGCCAGTCCTCTTCTGGCTGTGCCGGGTGGAGATTATAACAGAACATGGTCAAGATGTTCAAATGTTCATAAATGACCAGCATGGTCAAATAATAATAATCACAGTAGTTATCGAGGGTGTAGCAAGTCAGCACCTCAGGAGTAAATGTCAGTTGGCTTTTCATAGCCGATCATTAAGAGTATCTCTACCGCTCCTGCGGTCTCTAGAGAGCTGAAAACAGCTTATATTTCTTTCATCACATTCCCAGTGGGTCAGAAGTTTACATACACTCAATTAGTATTTGGTAGACTTTAAATTGTTTAACTTGGGTCAAATGTTTTGGGCATCCTTCCACAAGCTTCCCACAATAAGTTGGGTGAATTTTGATGAATTTCTCTTGACAGAGCTGGTGTAACTGAGTCAGGTTTGTAGACCTCCTTGCTCGCACACACTTTTTCAGTTCTGCCCACAATTTTTCTATAGGATAGAGGTCACTGCTTTGTGATGGCCACTCCAATACCTTGACTTTGTTGTCCTTAAGCCATTTTGCCACTTTGGAAGTATGCTTGGGGTCATTGTCCATTTGGAAGACCCATTTGCGACCAAGCTTTAACTTCCTGACTGATGTCTTGAGATGTTGCTTCAATATATCCACATCATTTTCCATCCATTTTGTGAAGTGCACCAGTCCCTCCTGCAGCAAAGCACCCCCCACAACATAATACTGCCACCCCCGTGTTTCACGGTTGGGATGGTGTTCTTCGGCTTGCAAGCGTCCCCCTTTTTCCTCCAAACATAACTATAATCATTATGGCCAAACAGTTATATTTTTGTTTCATCAGACAAGAGGACATTTCTCCAAAAAGTACGATCTTTGTCCCCATGTGCAGTTGCAAACCGTAGTCTGGATGTTTTATGGTGGTTTTGGAGCAGTGGCTTCTTCCTTGCTGAGCGGCCTTTCAGGATATGCCGATATAGGACTCGTTTTACTGTGGATATAGATACTTTTGTACCTGTTTCCTCCAGCATCTTCACAGGGTCCTTTGCTGTTGTTCTGGGATTGATTTGCACTTTCGCACCAAAGTACGTTCATCTTTAGGAGACAGAACGTGTCTCCTTCCTGAGCGGTATGACAGCTGCGTGTTCCCATGGTGTTTATACTTGCATACTATTATTTGTACAGATGAACGTGGTACCTTCAGGCATTTGGAAATTGCTCCCTAGAATTAACCAGACTTGTGGAGGTCTTGGCAGAATCTTCTAAAGCCATGACATCATTTTCTGCAATTTTCCAAGCTGTTTAAAGGCACAGTCAACTTAGTGTATATTTACTTCAAAGCCACTGGAATTGTGATACAGTGAATTATAAGTGAAATAATCTGCCTCTAAACAATTGTTGGAAAAAGTACTTATGTCATGCCCAAAGTAGATGTCCTAACCGACTTGCCAAATCTTTAGTTTGTTGACAAGAAATTTGTGGAGTGGTTGAATAACTAGGTTTAATGACTGCAACCTAAGAGTATGTACACTTCCGACATCAACTGTATATATATATATATATATATATATATATATATATATATATATATATATATATATATATGTGTGTATATAAATGATACCTAAAGGGGTCCTACAATTCCAAATCAAATAACAAATGTATCCATTGATAAAATCTTAAAATAATTCCATATGTTTGCTAATCCCCAACGGTTTAGACTTTTAGGGGTTAAACATTGAGCCCTTTATAGAGGCTGGCATCTCTAGAGAAAGAGCACAGATCACCTTGTGACTCACAAAAGCATAGTTGGATGATTTTTACAATAGGATGTCAACCTGTGTGTGTGTGTGTGTGTGTGTGTGTGTGTGTGTGTGTGTGTGTGTGTGTGTGTGTGTGTGTGTGTGTGTGTGTGTGTGTGTGTGTGTGTGTGTGTGTGTGTGTGTGTGTGTGTGTGTGTGTGTGTGTGTGTGTGTGTGTGTGTGTGTGTGTGTGTGTGTGTGTGTGCGTGCATACTTGTGCACTCTCCTGTGGCAAGTCTCAGCTGACCTCCCAGCTGCACTGACATACAACAGTTAACACACAAACACTCGACATACCACAACAATACACATAACAGTATATCAGCTCAATCCCGGATTGATTTAATGTACTGATAAAACATGTCAGCTTCACCTCTGTAGTGGACACGCACAAACCCCTGCAGTAGTGAAGGTCATGAAACACAAACATTCCATGGGAGGTAGTCAGAAAGAAGTGACTTGGAAGTCAAAGATTATACTATAAATCATATTCCTGCACTTTGCTGGTAGGGTCTCTCTCTCTCTCTCTCTCTCTGTCTGTGTCTTTCTCTCCTTCTGCTGCTCAACTTCATTATTGTCCTTTTCGCTCCACTTCTCAACCTAATCCCCATAGCTGGGAGCACGCTAGCTTAGAGACCCCGAGCCTCCAAAGCAAACAAACGCACACTCTCTTACTCTTCTACTCCCTCTCTCTCTTCTCCTTACCCTCCTCCTCCCTTTCGCTCTTCCTCTTCCTCCTCTCTTCTCCTCCCCTAGCTCTTCTCCCCCTTCCTCCCTTCCTCCCTCTCTTCTCCTCCTTCTCTCTCACTCTATAGCACACATCACACACTCCAAAGAACACATTTTTGCACCATACCAAGTTTTTGGTATTTTGGCACCTTTTAGTTGAATGTAATTGACTCTATAGTCAATTAGTTGAAGTACTATTTTTATGACAATATGGTAATAGCTTGTGAAAGTAGGTTATGATAATTCTTAGTTGTATGGATAATTGTCACTCTCTGATCTGTTTCACCTGTCCTTGTGATTGTCTCCACCCCCTCCAGGTGCCGCTTATTTTCCCTGGTGTATTTATCCCTGTGTTTCCCGTCTCTCTGTGCCAGTTCGTCTTGTATGTTTTTCAGGTTAACCAGCGTGTTTTCCCGTACTCCTGCTCCTATACTCTTTTTGCTAGTCCTCCCGGTTGTGACCCTTGCCTGTTTTCTGGACTCCGTACCCGCCTGCCTGACCATTCTGCCTGCCCTGACCTCGAGCCTGCCTGCTACTATGTACTTCCCGGACTCTGAACTGGTTTTGACCTTTTGCCTGTCTACGACCATTCTCTTGCCTACCCCTTTTGGATTGTTTAATAAATATCAAAGACTCAAACCAGCTGCCTCTCGTGTCTGCATCTGGGTGCCCTTATAGATAATTATGCAGAGAGAAAATCCTATTCATCCTAACCTCCTGTACAGGAATGACTTTCCCAAAAGCTTTTAAGCCAAAGTAATACTTTTTTCCCTCTCAATGTCACAGACCCGTGGCACTCGTAGAAGAGCGAACAAATTCTGTTAGTTTACGCACAGAAGATTAACTGTCAGAAATCTATTTTTCAACGAATGCTCTGTGTGGTTGGGTTATCGAAATAAATAGTATGCCATGTCAGCTATGAGCCCAAGTCACCTACAAAACTCACCCTGGAACAGTACAGAGTAGATACAACTAGACATCATCATAACACAACTGAGCAACTGAGGAGCATCGTGTCAAAGGCCAAATTGTGTCTTTTTCATACAGCGTTCCAAATTGCAGCCAATTCCCTATATAGTGCACTGCTTTGGAACAGAGCCCCGTGGGCCCTGGTCAAATGCACTGTAAAGGGAATAGGATGAAATTTGAAACCAAACCTATAACTCATTAAAGACGATTCTATGGACAGGAAGTCCATGACGCGAAGCTGACAGGAATTTCCATTACGATCACTTCCCTTGGCCGTCAACCTGATGGAATATGTCAAGTGAACCTTGTCTAAAGGTGGACGTCATTGTGAAAGAGGATAATTCAGTGATTAGATTGGAACAATAGCGAAGGAGGAGTAATTGAATCAAATCTAGTGTATTATATATTGAGGGATTCCTATGAATAATGAACTCCATCCAATTTCAAATTACATCGCAATGAGTTGTTCCAGCTATGCACCCTAGCTGAGTAACCAGGGCAACACGGTACAGCTTGGCATGGCTTAGCTTAATAGTGTGAAAAGGGTATCAGTTACTCAACCAATTTTTGCCTGGAGGGAAAGAACTCCGGTGAGTTCAATGGAACTCCAATGACTAACAAAGGAACTACTGAATAACTAAGACGCTCCAGAGTAAGGTGTCCATAGTAGGACCTCAGAGTCCCCATACCAGTAAATCAAGTCGGTGACGGTAAGTCCAGTAAATAAAATGGAGGTCCAGACAAACTTCAGTGAGTATAGACTGTACGTGGAGGCGCCTCCTCCTCTCTGTGATTTCCTACATTAAGGGACCTGATCACCAACTGCTCCAGTGGAGGCAGGCTGTCCCTAATCACTCTGGGGTAATTGGAATTTGTTTGCGGAGGGAGGTTGTGCTGCTTGCGAAAACAGTCGTGTGTTACTCTGTACAGCTCTTGAGTCCAAAACACACTGATGAATGTTCTAACCATGCCCACAAAATGATTGTTCTTATGTTTCTAAATAGGTTGAAGTAGATTAAATAAACTGAGGGGAACATCGAATTGTTTGTCGTCTCGACTATCAGATTGGCTCTGAATCTGAAAAAACAGAGCAACTTCTGCTACTTTTATATATACACCATTTATCTAAAGCGACTTACAGTCATGCGTGCATACATTTTACATATGGGTGGTTCCGGGAATCAAACCCACTACCCTGGCGTTACAAGCACCATGCTATACCAACTGAGTTACAAAGGACCACAAAGGACGTTAAAAAAAATGTCAGTTTGTATAGTATTAAATGCATCGGCTGGCTCAATTATCTGAGTTAAATATTCAGACACAGCAACCACACAGAGCTTAGAAAATTGTCCGCCCTAATATCCTCTCCTCGGCTATACCAACATGAAAATGTGGTATTATTACATTGCCACATCCCACACTGTATCTAACACAGTTAGAAAAGTGAGATAAAATAATGTTTGTTTTTAATGGCTAATCAGATAAGCCAGATTTGCATAATTCACGGTGAAGAAATGATTCACGTGTGAAGCTAGCATGCACATAAACTCAGTGGCGGCCATGTTGTTTCAGCACAGACATCGTCTTCTCTTTCAGTCTGTGGCAGAAGAGATGGCAAATGTTGCTGATTCACTAATTAAGACAATGTGTTACAGACGTAGTTAAAACCTTTACAGGTTGTGATAAACATTACACATTACTTATCACGTTACAGCATAATTACATACATTATGTATAGCATAATAGTGAATGATAAGAGACGTCGAAAATGTCAACATTTTCCTCGGAGTTATGACACAGTTATAGTCTAGGTATGTGGGTTAACACTTTGGCCACAGCTGGCAAGTACTAATGACTCAAGTGAAGTGTTACCAAACAAATTTTCCTCTTAATTTACTTTTCTCAGTTTGTGAGAGTCAATGCCCTCTGGCTATTGAGTTGTTGTTAGTCCACTACCAGTAAGCACATCACCAGACTGATCCATCCCAAAAAGCTTGACAATTCAGACATCCGCTCTGGATACATCTGTTATTAAAGGCAACTGCCAAAATCCCATGTTTAAATGAAACTACCTTCGTTTCAGACCTACCGCGGCGTCAGCTCATCAATAAGCAGTGCTGGATAGATATTAAAGCATGAAATGCCTCCGACTCCTTGAGTCGATGTGGATCCATGCTTTCCTAACGTTTTACTTTCCGAGAGGTGAAAAAGTCAAGGGGTGAAAGCGTTGAAGTGCACACATATACACAGGCAGAGATAGAGACACACGCACACACACACACACAGGAAAAACACACACGACACAGTACTCTCTGTGTATACTCACACATCAGAATAGGTGGGAAAATGCATTTAAAGAGTGTTAGGACTTTTATGTGTCACAGAGAGCCAAGGGCCAAGGGACAACACGTGCAACACACTCCTTTCACAACGCTCCTCTCTTCTCTCCTCCTTGCCCCTCTCCTTTTTCTCCTCTCCTCTGACACCTGAGTCCCTATCCTCCAGCTGGGCCAGATGAGAAATATATGCACTGCTGCATGAAAAGTGAAAAAGCAGCGAGTGACTTGGATTGTCTACGTGACTCTCAGTATCTTGCCAAGCCAAAACACTTCCTTTGTGTTTATATCCCGAAGTTGTTCTCAGCAGCCATTTTTAGCCCTCTTTTAAAATGTCATCCCCCATTTGAGTAAACATTTTGTGCCAACATCCATATTTGATGCTCGACCTTACACTTCTCCCATAGATTTGACATTAGGAAGCTTGGTACAGTACAGGACATCGAGTGACTTGTCACTGTTTGTGATAATATTTCAGGAGTTAAAAATAGACAGCGATAATTAGCTATGGCACGCCAGTCAGTACAGGCAGTCTCTTTCTCTCCTCCACAGTGTGTGTAGACACGGCGTCTCCATTTCTCTGAGCTATTTTTAACTGGTTAGCAATCATCCTCCTTCAATCTCAAATCAAACTTTATTTGCCACATGCGCCGAATACAACAAGTCTAGACTTTACCGTGAAATGCTTACTTACAAGCCCTTAACCAACAGGGCAGTTCAAGTAGAATAAAATATTTACCAATTAGGCTGAAATAAAAAGTAATAATAAAAAGTAACACAATAACAATAACGAGGCTATATACTGGGGGGACCTGTACTGAGTCAGTGTGCGGGGGTACAGGCTAGTTGAGGAAATCTGTACATGTAGGTGGGGGCGAAGTGACTATGCATATAAACAGCGAGTAGCAGCAGTGTACAAAAGTGGATGGGGAGGGGTCAATGTAAATAGTGCGGTGGCGAATATTATGAATTGGAGGGAGAGAGGGAGAGAAAAGTTGGCAACAGACGGCAAGATCGATCTGTTGGTGTTGTTTACTTTTGTCACGTAAATGTCTTGGCACACTGGAGTGGAGTTGTATTATTTAAGTGAGCGTGTAGCCCGGCACTTGAAAGAATTGAGTGTCTTATAGTAAAGGTCAATGATAAAAATGCTCACTAGTCTCTGGCCACCACACTGGCAACCTTTTGAGCTACTGGCATTTCACCAACTGGGCACAGCTCTAAAGGTTACTCCCACACATACTGCATTTTAAGTATGTTTTGTTCAATTAATACTTTAGATTGTTAAATCATTCTGACCAAAGCAAAATCATGAGAGTATAAGATGAGCCGACACTACTAACGCCGCCCATTCCATACTATTATCAATACGGTTGTTTTGAAATGAATCCCATATTTCCATTAGAAAATGCAATTACACGGAATGGGATAGCATTCTAGTTTAGTGATATGGCCAATAAGGGCTGACTATGATTAAAGATAACCATGTGACCACTTACTTGTAATTCGACGGAGGAATCTAGGTAGACATGTGCATGTTAAAACAATCCATATCTTGGAAATAACCGTTATTTTTCTATGTTTGTTTCTATTTTTAAATCTCAATGCTATTATAGTGAGAGGACCTGTATTGGAAAATAGATATTACATTGATTTTATTCAGACCAGATACTGTCTAGTAGTGCTCTGCAATGCTGCTTGTTCATCTTTCCAATGGTTGTAACAGGATATATACATATGTATATGTTTGCATGTTATTTTAATTATGGTTTTGAATTCATTCTCTCTCACGTGTTGATAGGACGTGCGACCGCAATGTTCCATCCCATATGTAGTGTCACTGGCCTACCCACAATACCCCGTAATGTCAAAGTGGAATTATGTTTTTAGAAATGTTGTTATGGCTGCAATCCCGTTAACGGGATAAGTGTCATTAACAACCGCTGAATAGCATAGCGCTACATTCAATAAATATTACTAAAAATATTTATATTCATGAAATGACAAGTGCAATATAGGAAAACACAGCTTAGCCTTTTGTTCATCCACCTGTCGTGTCAGATTTTGAAATTATGCTTTACAGCGAAAGCAATCCAAGCGTTTGTGTAAGTTTATCGATCGCTCGACAAAACATTAAGTACACTTAGCATCAAGTAGCTCGGTCACGAAAATCAGAAAAGCAATCAAATTAATCGTTTACCTTTGATGATGTTCGGATGTTTTCACTCACGAGACTCCCAGTTAGACAACAAATGTTCCTTTTGTTCCATAAAGATTATTTTTATATCCAAAATACCTCCGTTTGTTTGGCGCGTTATGTTCAGAAATCCACAGGAAAGAGAGGTCATGACAACGCAGACGAAAATTCCAAATAGTTTCCATAATGTCCACAGAAACATGTCAAACGTTTTTTATAATCAATCCTCAGGTTGTTTTTAAAATATATAATCGATAATATATCAACTGCAAATGTCTTTCACATTAGGAGAGGGAAAAACAATGGCTGTCCAAACTCTGTTGCGCGAGCAAAACTCATGTGACCACTTGACGAGATGTTATGGTTCTGGCTCATTTTTCAAAATAAAAGCCTGAAACTATGTCTGAAGACTGTTGACACCTTGAGGAAGCGATAGGAAAAGGAATCTGGTTCATATCCCTTTAAATCCAGCAAAGGGAGGCTATGGAACATGGAGTTTTCAAAATAGAAGCCACTTCCTGTTTGGATTTTCCTCAGGGTTTCGCCTGCAATATCAGTTCTGTTATACTCACAGACAATATTTTGACAGTTTTGGAAACTTTAGAGTGTTTTCTATCCAATACTAATAATAATATGCATATATTAGCAACTGAGACTGAGGAGCTGGCCATTTACAATGGGCACCTTTTCATCCAAGCTACTCAATACTGCCCTTGCAGCCATAAAAAGTTAATACATTTATTACAAAATGAAAAACTGAAAGCATTGAACTCCTTTGTTATGGCAAGCCTAAATAAGTTCAGGAGTACAAATGTGCTTAACAAGTCACATAATAAGTTGCATGGACTCTGTTTGCAATAAAAGTGTTTAACATGACTTTTGAATGATACCTCATCTCTGTACCCACACATACAATTATCTGTAAAGTCCCTCAGTCGAGCAGTGATTTTCAAACACAGATTCAACCACAAAGATAGGAAACAAAGTGTTATCTTTTGGGGTAAAAATCCAAAACAACACATCACTGAGTACCACTCTTCATATTTTCTAGCATGGTGGTGGCTGCATCATGTTATGGGCATACTTGTCATTAGCAAAGTCTAGGGTGTTTTTTAGGATAAAAAGAAACAGAATATAGCTAAGCACAGACTAAATCCTAGAGGAAAACCTGGTTCAGTGTGTTTTTCAACAGACACTGAGAGACAAATTCACCTATCAGCAGGACAATAACCTAAAACACAAGGCCAACAATACACTGGATTTGCTTACCAAGATGATTTTGAATGTTCCTGAGTTGTCTAGTTACAGATTTGGCTTAAATCGGATTGAAAAGCTATGGCAAGACTTGAAAATACCTGTCTAGCAATGATCAACAACCAACTTGACGGAGCTCGAAGAATTTTGTGCAAATATTGTACAATTCAGGTGTGCAAAGCTCTTAGAGCCTTACCCAGACAGACTCACCGCTGTAATCACTGCCAATGTTGATTCTAATTCTTGTTCCTACCCATACTCTTATCCCATCCCATACTTTTAACAACTACGTATATGGCGTCTTAGCCTTATATCCAAAGACAGTCCTTTGCTGTGATTCTGTCTGAAAGTGGACTATTCTCAGCCATAAGGAACCAGCACTTGCTTTGATGAATAACTCTGAGCCCTGTGATTTATCATGGTTATTTCGCTTATGATGACTGCCTGGTCTTAAGTGAACAATGAAAGTGGATGTAGGATTACCATTTGAGGAGCCTTCAAAGGAAAGCCATTTGTATCCCGCTGCAATTCCGCTATCTCAGCTCCGGCCAATTACAGGAGGCTCTAAAAGATGTATCGTTCACTCTCCCAACTTGCCAGGGACATCTCCCTTTGTGTCTCATCGTTGGGATCTGTTGCACATGCATCAGGGTTATGTATTACAAGACACAGCTTTAATTGTATCCCTTCCAGGATGAAAATCAGATAAGGCCTGGCATTTAAGTCGCCCAAGTTAATAAAAGGCCCTTTCGAAATCCGTTGGTTCTCATAACTTTGTTGTGTTGTGTTCAGCACCAGATTTGAGTAGGAAATAGGGTTGTAATCTAACCCAAAAAGAGAAATGTCCCTTCTTCAATGGACAATAAAGTTTTCTTCCTCTCCTAGGCCTTTTACCATTACTGACACAGTCCTGATGTTATCTTAATTTTATACGGGTATCTGGAAAGATAATCTATTGTTTCACTCTTTGTGAATAAACGTTGTCAATTGATGACATGATCCTCCTACATAGCTGATTTAATGTTCCATTGCCGTTCGAGCAATTTAAATGATTGATTGGGGACTTATTTGTGGAGGAATGTAACCGTTTTTCTGGGTGATTTGTGATGTTGTATTTGTGCATCCCATGACTGTGTTTTTGTATTTAACAGTTTGTTTTTTTACAATCGCTAGGACCCATTTCTCAATACTTAGGTCACTTTTTCAAAACTCTTCACACAGTGGACACAACGGCAGTCTATGTGTGTTAAACTGTGGATAATTTGGCATTGCTTTGGCGCAAAATTCATTCAATGATTACATCTTTCAAATGTCATGAATTATTTTCTCACTCAGACACAACCACCACCAAAACTCTATCTACCTACAGGCCAATTTGCACATGTTTACATACTCTTTTCAAAACAGTTCAACTTAAGGTAAAACCTAACATAACACAAAATTGAATAAGACAGCAATTTGCTACATTTCTACAGTAATACCGTATTGAAATATATTCCAAATCTAAAAATGAAATACTATCAAAATTAGACCAACCACAGCTGATTCCCATTGTAGCTGAACACCTACCCAGGTGTTAGTCTTTCAATTACATTACCATCTATACAAAAGGGGACATCTTAGGAATAATGCTGTACTGTAATGTAAACATGGACCCAGCCAGAGATAGAGAAGTGCCTGACAGTGGAAGAAGAGTGGCTGGGAGAGGGAGAGGAGTACGTATGCATGGTGGAAGAAGACTGAGAGGAAGATCAAGAGCTGTAGTCTCAGAAGAGATTAGGGCCACTATAACTGATCATGTAATAAATCATAGTCTATCAATGAGAGAGGCTGGTCTGAGAGTGCAGCCAAATCTATTGTGAGAAATTTCTGCCAAAACAACCGGTAAGATGTGCATTCTGCAAGGGCATCTGACTGAACTGCACATTACAGAAGTAAATTGAGCGAAGCCTCCAAACCCACTTGTGTGTAATTGTTTTTGTATTTCTGCTTAGAACCCAACATTACCTCCCACAGGCGGGAGAGGGAGGATTTCCAATGCTGTGCAAGAAACTGCAATCGTTGATATGGTCATCAGAAACAATGGCATAAAACTCACAGAGATTCGGGACAGAGTGTTGGCAGACACCATTACATTTGGAAATATTCACAATGTCAGCATAACTATTTTTAGAGTCCTGAAACAACATCAAGTCAGGATGAATCAGTTGTACATTGTCCCCTTTGAGAGGAACTCTGAACGAGTCAAGCAACTCAGGAACCAATATGTCCAGGTAAGATTACTATAAAATATAGAACTGGTTTTGAACAAAACCAAACAGGACAGAGGCGAACAATGGCAGGTTTTTAGGTATAATGTAAACTCCCGTAATAGCCTAACTCTTATGTTGCCTTGTGGATTTATGTTAGAGTCATGGAGATTGAAGCCAGGCAAACACCCCACATATTCATCTTTGTGGATGAGGCTGGTTTCAACTTGGCCAAAACACGGCGGCGAGGAAGGAATGTGATTGGGAAAAGAGCCACAGTGGATGTCCCGGGCCAGAGGGGTGCCAACATCACAACGTGTGCAAAAATATCCTCTGATGGATTGCTGTTAGACAAACTGCTAATTGGGCCATACAACACTGAGCGTCTCATTTCATTCCTGGATGACCTCTATGGAAGGGTTGTGCCAGGTGAGGAAAGGGTTGCAGTGAGGCAAAATCTGCCAACGTTTGTAATTGTATGGGACAATGTGTCACTTCACCACTCCCGTGCAGTCACAGAATGGTACGCAACCCATCCCAGGATGGTGTCACTTTTCCTCCCACCTTACTCTCCATTCCTCAACCCCATAGAGGAATTATTTTCCTCATGTAGGTGGAAGGTTTATGACCACCATCCACATGATCAAATGTACCACCATCCACATGATCAAATGTCCCTCCTGGATGCAATGAATGCTGGATGCCTGGACATATCTGCAGAAGATTGCCAGGGATGGACAGGCATGCCAAAGATTCTTTCCTAGGTGTATTGCCCAAGATGACATAAGATGAAATGTCGATGAGAACCTGTCGCCTAATGCAGAAGACAAGGTTGACGAGCATTCCTACTGTATCTGTATCGGTAGATGGTATATATACAAATTCTTGTATTTTGGAATCACTCAATGCCAAAAAATGACTTAACATACTGAAGCATGTTGCATCATGTCTGATTCATTCCTGTAACATATACTGCAGTGAATTCTAAACAGTAGAGAGGTGTCATTCTTGTTTTGTAAAGACATTTTACAAAACAAACCATTGTGTAATGCTACCTGTTGTTAGTGTTTTTTAGGTAATTGTTTTATGAGTGACAAAGTGTGCTTGTTGGGTGACAACCTTTGCTAGTATTATGGAAGAACGAGTTGATTTGAGACATGTATGAAGTGTTTTGGTAGTTTTCGTGCATTTTGGATGTGAAATTAACTGCTGTGCCAAGCTGGAAGTTGGTTAGGAGAACTCTGTGAAGAGTTTTGAAAAAGTGATCTAAGAATTGAGAAATGGGTCCTAGCTGTAATGTGTAGTTTGGGTATAATGTGTATACAGTATGTATGTTGTATATACAAGGCGTATTTGTAAAAGAGACCTAGGTCTCAATATGGCTTCCCTGTTAAAACAAAGGTTGAATAAATAAATATATATATTTATATAGTAGATCCATCTGATATGATCAGGGTTTTCCCTCTAAAGATTAATCTTGTTATCAGCCTTTTGCTTACCATTTCAAATACACTATACAGTGCCTTGCAAAAGCATTCATCACCCTTGGCGTTTTTCCTATTTTGTTGCATTACAACCTATAATTAAAATTGATTGTTATTTGGATGTCATGTAATGGACATACACAAAGTAGTCCAGATTGTTGAAGTGAAATGAAAACATAACTTGTTTCAAAAAATTCTAAAAAATAAAAATGGAAAAGTGGTGTGTGCATATGTATTCACCCCTTTTGCAATGAAGCCCCTAAATAAGATCTGGTGCAACCAATTACCTTCAGAAGTCACATAATTAGTTAAATAAAGGCCACCTGTGTGCAATCTAAGTGTCACATGATCTGTCACATGATCTCAGTATATATACGCCTGTTCAGAAAGGCCGCAGAGTCTGCATCACCGCTAAGCAAGGGGCAGCACCAAGCAAGTGGCACCATGAAGACCAAGGAGCTCTCCAAACAGGTCAAGGACAAAGTTGTGGAGAAGTACAGATCAGGGTTGGGTTATAATAAAATATCCGAAACTTTGAACATCCCACGGAGCACCACTAAATCCATTATAAAAAAATGGAAAGAATATGGCACCACAACAAACCTGCCAATAGAGGGCCACCCACCAAAACTCACGGACCAGGCAAGGAGGGGATAAATCAGAAAACAAAGAGACCAAAGATAACCCTGAAGGAGCTGCAAAGCTCCACAGCGGAGATTGAAGTATCTGTCCATAGGACCACTTTAAGCCGTAGACTCCACAGAGCTGGACTTTGATTGATATTTTTGGCCATCAAGGAAAACAATATGTCTGGCGCAAACCAAACACCTCTCATCACCCAGAGAAAACCATCCCCACAGTGAAGCATGGTGGTGGCAGCATCATGCTGTTGGGATGTTTTTCATCAGCAGGGACTGGGAAACTGGTCTGAATTGAAGGAATGATGGATGGCGCTAAATACAGGGAAACTTGTTTCAGTCTTCCAGAGATTTGAGTCTGGGACGGAGGTTCACCTTCCAGCAGGACAATGACCCTAAGCATACTACTAAATCAACACTCAAGTGGTTTAAGAGGAAACATTTAAATGCCTTGGAATGGCCTACCTAGTCAAAGCCCAGACCTCAATCCAGTTTAGAATCTGTGGTATGACTTAAAGATTGCTGTACACCAGTGGAAACCATCCAACTGGAAGGAGCTGGAGCAGTTTTGCCTTGAAGAATGGGCAAAAATCCCAGTGGCTAGATGAGCCACGCTTATAGAGACATACCCCAAGAGACTTGCAGCTGTAATTGCTGCAAAAGGTTGCTCTACAAAGTATTGACTTTGAGGTGGTGAATAGTTATGCACGCTCAAGTTTTCTGTTTTTTTTGTCTTATTTCTTGTTTGTATTACAATAAAACATATCTTCAAAGTGGTAGGCATGTTGTGTAAATCAAATGATACAAAACCTCAAAAAATCAATTTTATTTCCAGGTTGTAAGGCAACAAAATAGGAAAAATGCCAAGGGGGCGAATACTTTCGACAGCCACTGTATATAATAAATTATGAGGAGGCCCCTTTCAAATTAGTGGATTAGGCTATTTCAGCCACACCCGTTTCTGACAGGTGTATAAAATCGAGCACACAGCCATGCAATCTCCATAGACAAACATTGGCAGTAGAATGACATGACTGAAGAGCTCTGTGACTTTCTACGTGGCACTGTCATAGGACGCCACCATAACAACAAGTCAGTTTGTCAAATTTCTGCCCTGCTAGAGCTGGCCCAGTCAACTGTAAGTGCTCTTATTGTGAATTAGAAATGTCTAGGAGCAACAATGGCTCAGCCGTGAAGTGGTAGACCACACAAGCTCACAGAATGGGGCCGCCGAGTGCTGAAGCGCGTAGCGCGTAAAAATTGCCTGTCCTCGATTGCAGAACTCACTACCGAGTTCCAAACTGCCTCTGGAAGCAACATCAGCACAAAAACTGTTTGTCAGGAGCTTCATGAAATGGGTTTCCATGGCCGTGCTGCTGCCGCACACAAGCCTAAGATCACCATGCACAATGCCAAGCTCGGCTGGAATAGTGTAAAGCTAGCCAACCATTGGACTCTGGAGCAGTGGAAATGCATTCTCTGGAGTGATGAATCACGCTTCACCATCTGGCAGTCCAACAGGCGTATCTGGGTTTGGTGGATGACAGGAGAATGCTACCTGTCCCAAACAAATCAATTTGTATTTGTCACATGCGCCGAATACAACAAGTATTCAGTGAAATGCTTACTTGCAAGACCTTAACCAACAATGCAGTTTTAAGAAAATACCCCCCCAAAGAAAGTTGAGATGAGAAAAAACATATAATTAAAGAGCAGCAGTAAATAACAATAGCTGGAGTATATACAGTACAGGGGTACCGGTTCAGAGTCAATGTGTCAATGTGCGGGGGCACCGGTGCGAGGTAGTTGAGGTAATTATGTACATGCAGGTAAGGTTATTAAAGTGGCTATTCATAGATGATAACAGAGAGTATCAGCAGCGTTGGGGGGATGCAAATATTCTGGGTAGCCATTTGATTATCTGTTCTTGGGGGTAAAAGCTGTTTATAAGCTTTTTGGACCAAGACTTGGCACTCTGGTACCGCTTGCCGTGCGTTAGCAGAGAGAACAGTCTATGACTAGGGTGGCTGGAGTCTTTGACAAATGTTAGGCCCTTCCTCTGACACCGCCTGTTATAGAGTTCCTGGGTGTAAGGAAGCTTGTCCCGGTGTTGTACTGGGCCATACGCACTACCCTCTGTAGTGTCTCTGTAGTGTCTCTGCACTACCCTCTGTAGTGTCTTGCGGTCTGAGGCCGAGCAGTTGCCATACCAGGCAGGATGCTCTCAATGGTGCAGCTGTAAAACCTTTTGAGGATCTGAGGACCCATACAAAATCTTTTCAGTCTCCTGAGGGGGATTAGGTTTTGTCGTGCCCTCTTCACGACTGTCTTGTTGTGCTTGGACCATGTTAGTTTGTTGGTGATGTGGACACCAAGGAACTTGAAGCTCTCAACCTGCTCCACCACAGCCCCGTTGATGAAAATGGGGGCATGCTCGGTCCTCCTTTTCTTGGAGTCTACAATCATCTCCTTTGTCTTGATCACGTTGAGGGAGAGGTTGTTGTCCTTGCACCACATGGTCAGGTCTCTGACCTCCTACCTATAGGCTGTCTCATTGTTGTCAGTGATCAGGCATACCATTGTTGTGTCATCAGCAAACTTAATTATAGTTTTGGAGTTGTGCCTGGCCGTGAGGTCATGAGTGAACAGGGAGTACAGGAGAGGACTGAGCACGCACCCCTGAGGGGCCCCTGTGTTGTGGATCAGCATGGCAGATGTGTTGTTACCTACCCTTACCACCTGGGAGCGGCCCGTCAGGAAGTCTAGGATCCAGTTGCATAGGGAGGTGCTTAGTCCCAGGGTCCTTAGCTTAGTGATGAGCTTTGAGGGTACTATGGTGTTGAACGCTGAGCTGTAGTCAATGAATAGCATTCTCACATAGGTGTTCCTTTTTTCCAGGTGGGAAAGGGCAGTGTGGAGTGCAAAAGAGATTGAATCCTTTGTGGATCTGTTGGTACAATATGCAAATTGGAGTGGGTCTAGGGTTTCTGGGATAATGGTGTTGATGTGAGCCATGACCAGCCTTTCAAAGCATTTCATGGCTACAGACATATGTGCTACGGGTCGGTAGTCATTTAGGCAGGTTACCTTAGTGTTCTTGGGCACAGGGACTATGGTGGTCTGGTTGAAAAATGTTGGTATTACAGACTCGGACAGGGAGAGATTGAAAATGTCTGTGAAGACACTTGCCAGTTGGTCAGCGCATGCTCGGAGTACACGTCCTGGTATTCCATCTGGCCCAGCAGCCTTGTGAATTTTGATCTGTTTAAAGGTCTTACTCACATCGGCAGCGGAGAGTGTGACCACACAGTCATCCAGAACAGCTGATGCTCTCATGCATGTTTCAGTGTTACTTGCCTTGAAGAGAGCATAGAAGTTATTTAGCTCGTCTGGTAGGCTCGTGTCACTGGGCTCTCTCAGCTGTGCTTCCCTTTGTAGTCTGTAATAGTTTGCAAGCCCTGCCACATCCGACAAGTGTCTCAGTCCTGTATTGACGCTTTGTCTGTTTGATGGTTTGTCGGAGGGCATAGTGGGATTTCTTATAAGTTTCCGGGTCCCGCTCCTTGAAAGCGGCAGCTCTACCCTTTCGCTCAGTGCGAATGTTGCATGTAATCCATGGTTTCTGATTGTGGTATGTACGTACAGTCACTGTTGGGACGACGTCCTCGATGCACTTATTGATAAAGCCAGTGACTGATGTGGTGTACTCCTCAATGCCATCGGAAGAATCCCGGAACATATTCCAGTCTGTGCTAACAAAACAGTCCTGTAGTTCAGCATCTGCTTCATCTGAAAAAAAATGTAAAGACTGAGTCACTGGTGCTTCCTGCTTTAATTTTTGCATGGGAGGATAGAGTTATGGTCAGATTTGCCAAATGGAGGGCAAGGGAGAGCTTTATACGCGTCTCTGTGTGTGGAGTAAAGGTGGTCTAGAATTTTTTCCCCTCTTATTGCACATTGAACATGCTGACAGAAATTCGGTACAACTGATTTAAGTTTCCCTGCATTAAAGTCACCGGCCACTAGGAGCGCCGCCTCTGGATGAGCATTTTCCTGTTTGCTTATGGCGGAATACAGCTCATTGATTGTGTTTTTAGTGCCAACCTCGCTCTGTGGTGGTATGTAGACAGCTACGAAAAATACAAATGAAAACTCTCTAGGTAGATAGTGTGGTCTACAGCCTATCATGAGATACTCTTCCTCAGAAGAGCAAAACTTTGAGACGTCATTAGATATCATGCACCAGATGTTGTTTACATAAATGCATAGGCCCCCACCCTGTGTCTTACCAGAGGCTACAGTTTTTAATGTCCTGTTGGTAGGATATACGTGCTTTCAGTTCGTCCCATTTATTTTCCAGCGATTGAACGTTAGTTTGCAGACCGGAAGGGCAGATTAGCCATTCGTCGCCTGATCCTCGCAAGACACCCTGATCATTTGCCTCAAAATCTCTGTTTCCTTCTCCAGTGAATCACTGGGATCGGACCTGGTCGGGTGTCTGCAGTATATCCCTAGCGTCTGACTCTTTGAAGAAGAACTCCTCATCCAATTTGAGGTGAGTAATCCCAGTTCTGATGTCCAGAAGATCTTTTCGGTCATAAGAGACGGTAGCAGCAACATTATGTACAAAACAAGTTACGAACAATGCTTATTGCCAAACGTAAAGTTTGGGTTTAGGAGGAATAATGGTCTGGGGCTGTTTTTCATGTTTTGGGTTAGGCCCCTTAGTTCCAGTGAAGGGAAATTTTAATGCTACAGCATACAATTACAATTTCAATGATTCTGTGCTTCCAACTTTGAGGCAACAGTTTGGGGAAGGCCCTTTCCTGTTTCAGCATGACAATGCCCCCGTGCACAAAGCGAGGTCCATACAGAAATGGTTTGTCGAGATTGGTGTGGAAGAACTTGACTGGTCTGCACAGAGCCCTGACCTCAATCCCACCGAACACCTTTGGGAAGAATTGGAACGCCGACTCAGTTTCCCATTACAACAAAGCTTACTCTGCTAAATCAATCCATACCTCATTTTTGATTCCCCCTGAATAACGAATGCATGACTTGGGACGTTTTAACTTGTCATTTTCATGCTGGTCACCAGTAGGCTATTGATTCTCATTGTCCGTCTGCATATTGAAACATCACAAAGATCTATGTGCCCCACAAAACATAGCTGCCAATGCATGCCATTAGCCTTTCCTGGTCCATTGCCTTCCACTTAGCTTGTAGACTGCGGTCTGCCGCCACTCCCTATTTGCAACCATCTTAAGAATGAGGAGAACGAGAAAGACGAGATCCTGGTAAGGCTTTGGCAGAACCCTTGATCTAATTTAAGAGTTGAATCATTGGCCAAGGCTGAAGAGGTGAAGGGTAAAATTGGTCAGTCATTTTGTACTCCTCTCTTCTCCACCACTTCTAAACCAGGTAGAGTGATTGAGACTTTGAAGTGCTCTAGATTCCCAGGGGAATGAAGGTGAAATGAAGGAGATGTAGATAACAGACAGTGTATCTCTCTGTAAAGCTGTCCAAATAGATGTATAGTATGTGCATACTATTAGAATTGTAAAAAAATGTTTGAAAAATAACTTGAGAAGTATTTAAAGTATTTAGAAAAAAATTATTTTCAGAGTTTTTCATCCATCCCTTTCAAAGTGCAGTCGTATTTCTCAAAGGAGGAACTTCAAAGGTTGTTGGTGCCTTGTCATATCAATGGAAATATCTTCCAAGAGATTTTTGCCAATATTATGCTCTTTAAAGTGCATCTGATTAGATATCTCATCACAGGCCCACCTCTTTATTTCTTCTGACGATTGCCACCGTTCGTCTCCTTTGGTATCTTTTCATTGGGTCTGAACATTAGGGATATGGGGGAGACATCTAAATTAACATCGGCAGTCCTACACAGATCTTGACTTCCTTTTGACGTGCTCCAGGGTTTCGCTTTTAAGTGTCCCTTCTAATCTTCAAGGGGAGACAGGTATGTACACTATCAACCCGTGTTTCCAGTCAGGAATGAAATTGAGCCTTGCTCCACATGTCTCCATCGGATCAAGCTACTGGGCAGCCATGCAGAACATCGAAAAGCATGAATGCTCGAATGTAACCTGTGATATATACTGTATTTACGTAATCATCTGTAAGACGATTGATCTCAGACATAGGATTGATATAAAAAATCAAAAGATGTACTTGAAATTTGAAGGTAGATTTTGATATCATGTAAGAGCTGGGATTTGTCTGGCAGTGTACCGCATCAAAACTGTCTAAACAACTGTAATTCTAAAGCAATCTGGCATTAACCGATTTGGTCTCTTTGCCAAAATACAGCTAAGCATCGGCTTCGGTTGGTAAAGGCGAGAACAGATTGCTGTATTTATTCAATTTTGTAGCCATTGGAAATAACCGACGAGCATGCCAGAATGAATTAATCTCAAAATGTAATGAAATCCTGATTATTTTCAGAACCATTTCCCTGCTGCTTCCTCTCGAGGTCTTGCAGTCGTCGCTGTGTGTCTCGCTGCCAACTTCCAGCACCAATCTGAGGCTCCATCCACTACAACCATAAATCATCCTTGAGCAAAGACCTAGGAGCTAATAGAGAACAAGCATTGCACTATTTTCAATTCACTGGGAGCTGTTTGCAGGGCCTACGATATGTCACTGATATGCCCAACTTTCCCTATTGCTGAAATGTCACACTGTTTCTTTAATAGCTTTTTGACAGGTTTCCTTTTTGTTTGCTCTCCGATTCAATCCAGGTAGCCTTCACTCACTGTCAGACAAGGCCCAAGTGAGACTCCCTAGCCGCTGTACAGTACGTGCATACGCACTCAGCCCAGGCATGTTCCAAGCACTGCATTTGTTCCGTTCCTGAACGGTTTGGAATATTTGATCAGAGAAGATGGAAGCGTAGAACAAAAAGGGGACTTTGATGTCCACGGAATCGTTGAGATGAAACATGCCAATTCATAAAATAAAAAAATAGGCTTTGCTTCTTACCAGATTAAAGGTTAACGACTCTTTTCCTAAAGTATTGTAGGTCTCTTCTTGGGTCACAACGCATTAATCAGCAATCATTTTCAGAACTGCCACGAAGCAGTCCGCATCAACTATTTAAACCATACGTTCTACATCAGATAAGATCATTATTTTGATCTCTCTGTAGTAAATCCGTACAACAGTACAACAATGATTTGTCTCTTAGTACCAAGTCTTTGGAAGTGCAGTTTGCTGAAATTGTAGCCTGATTTTACTTTAAAAATTATGATTTACCAATAGTTGAGCATAATAAAACACCGTCATACTTCTGCGAGCGTGTGGGAATCAGATTCTTCAAGCACTGTTCATGCTGACAAACCAGACAGACACACAAAAAAAAACACGTGTCAATAACATTCTCCAAAATAATTCCTCTGAGAGTGTGGATCGCTAAACCACCAAAACAGGACAGCACTTGTGTTACACCATTGTTTTGAGAACTTCTTGTCTGCCTTGCTCGAGAGCCTTAGAGAATAACACAAAGTGCCGCCTTGACACATGTCAAAAACCCCTCAGTGGTGAAACACGATATGAGGTTTGTGAGGGATCGTCAGACGGCTTCTCAACCTTTCCCTCCTCTGCATGGTGACAGTGTTGGAACATGAGAGAACATCTTCTGATGTTGGCTCCTGTTCAGGGGACTGCTAATGAGTCCCTACACATCTCAATGGGGTCCGACTGGCAGAGAAGCAACAGCAGACATCCAGTTTTATTAGAGCTCTCTGAAACACACTTAAGGCTCCATGGGATCTAGCAACAGATCAATTCGCAGCCACAGGATAAGTCATTACAGTGTGTTGTGACAAGCTGTGGTCGTGTGTATGTGTGCGACACGTGTCCAGAACAGTCACCTTATTGGTTGAAACATATCATTAGAACTGAGAAGGGTTCGGTTGGTGTCCCTTCGGCGTGACACAATGGTCATGACAACCCTGCCCAACCTCAACTGAGCACCAACTCTTTTCCCAGTGGCCACTGGGTTATTGTTAATCGCAAGGAATGGGTCCTCTCTCTCTCTCTCTGTATATCTCCTCCCTCTACCACTTTCTGCCTTTCTTAATCATTCAAAAAAAAAGTAAACTTTCTTTCTGATGTGCATGTTAAAGGGCTGCCAGTCACAGAGGGGTCTGAGTTCCCAAGAGGTTCCGGGGACAGGCATGTTCATTAAGCTGGAAGAAGCTTGGCCGCCCGGTCCTGACAGATGGAATGTGATGTAACACTAGTGGGGCTGGGCAATGGGTGTTTAACAATGGTGCACACAAGTACAGGTGCACAAACACACCCTCGCACACATGCACCACCGATGTTGATTATACAACACAATCGACATTGATTATTCAATCATCCGGTCGTTATTTAGAGGTGCGTCTGTGTGTGTGTCTTCGTTGCCGTGGTTTTATTGGAGTTCTGCTCCCCACCTGCCACACACAGAGCTCTGAGGTGTAGAGCTCCACGAAGACCCAGAAAATAGCCCCAGTCTGCTCCCTCCCTCCAACTGGGTACAGATCTAGGATCAGCTTCCCCTCCCCCAATCCGAACCCTAACCATCAGTGCAAAAATGTGAAAGTTCCCACGGAAGGACGATAAGGCAAAAGTAACCGGCCTAGACCACAGTGTGAAACCATGTCAATACAGGATGCTAAAAATGCACACAGAGCTTGATCCCTGTTCACAGTCCAGCAGATGGACGGACCCACAACTTATATTGGATGACTCAGCAGTACTCAGAAATGTGAGGAGTCACTTTAAAACACTAGAGTGGAAAAGAGAATTAGGCTGCTCGTCTATTTTTACTCTGTGGGGGATTTGTGACTGGGGAGATAATCTAATGTAGGTAATTATTGTCAGTTGTCTGTTATGATGATTCATGGAGATTTTGTCGCTGAGCTCTCGGCACAAATTGCTTGTGAATGTCTTCGCACTCTGTTAGATAAATCAAAGCTCTTCTGAAACCGAGAAAGGAGCTATTATTGAATCAAACCTGTGTTGCAGAAGTTTTATATAGTGGCAGGTAAACATCACTTTTTCAGAATAGCAGAATAGCTATTGCAGAATAGCTTTGAGCACTGTTAGGTAGCAGACTGACCTGTAGGCAGTAGATACTTTAGGCTATGTAAGCAAAGTTACTGAATGTTAACCTTGCCATGGCAGGTTGTGTAAGCTCTCTCCCAGTGAAAGTTCACTACCTTGGAACAATGTCATTTTCAAACAAAGTTAATGTAGCTTTTCATCTGTCACTTTGT
Source organism: Salvelinus alpinus (assembly GCF_045679555.1). Lineage (NCBI taxonomy): Eukaryota > Metazoa > Chordata > Actinopteri > Salmoniformes > Salmonidae > Salvelinus > Salvelinus alpinus. The sequence continues at coordinate 59,102,108 of NC_092091.1, forward strand.
CACGTCAATGATCAAGGATGCGACACCATGACAAAACAGAGCGAAGGAATCACCAAAGAACAGTAATTAAAACTACATTAAACTTACTTGACTACTTAATTATCCAATTGACCTATGATAGCAACTGCTGTGTGTCAAGTTACACCGCCTCATTAAAATTGGGGGAAAGAAAATGATCAGACGATTACTTTAACACCTTTTGGGAGTACAGCTTACGAGGAATCTCAGGAGAGAGAACGGTCGGGTATGCAAAATTACAACCCCTACTAAAATCCAAACAAAAACACTAAAATTCATTAACATTAATTATACTGCAGAAAAAACGACTTGAGTTGCATTTTAACATTTGATATTAGAGTCCCAGCTGACAACCAAACCTGGTTGTAAATACTATTTGAAATAATTTAAAATGCTTTAACTCTGCTGGATTGAGCTTGACTCTTGCAGTGTAACCAATAGAATACCTACAAAAGCTCAAACCCCACCTACCTGCCACTTCAGAGTATATGAAACTCTTGATGTATTTGAAAAGTTTCAAATAGTATTTAAAGTCAGGTCTACTGATAAAGCCACAGATTATGTTCAGAGAACATTTGAACACGTCATCGGCAAGTTTCAAAATGTCAATATCTCTCCCAACAACTTTGGTTTGAATCAACAAACATCTAACTCGCAAGTAGCCAACAGATAAATAGCAAACATAATCCTAATGATGAAAAAATGTAATCCCTGCACACCAAGTTCCTGTCACTTCGCCATGGCAAAGTCATCTGCGTGTTTATTCATTAGGCAGGCTTCTTCTGTAGCTGAATGCGGTCAGATACATGTGTATTGAGATGTATTTCAAGGCCTACCTTCAAACTCAGTTGCTTTTTGGTTGACATCATGGGGAAATCAAAAGAAATCAGCTAAGACCTCAGAAAAAAATGTGTACACCTCCGCAAGTCTGGTTCATCCTTGGGAGCAATTTTCAAACGCCTGAAGGTACCACGTTCATCTGTACAAACAATAGTACGCAAGTATAAACATCATGGGACCACGCAGCCATCATACCACTCAGGAAGGAGACGCGTTCTGCCTCCTAGAGATGAATGTACTTTGGTGCGAAAAGTGCAAATTAAACCCAGAACATCAGCAAAGGACCTTGAGAAGATAATGGAGGAAACAGGTACAAAAGTATCTATATCCACAGTAAAACAAGTCCTATATCGACATAACTTGAAAGACCTCTCAGCAAGGAAGAAGCCACAGCTTCAAAACCGCCATAAAAAAGCCAGACTACGGTTTGCAACTGCACATGGGGACAAAGATCGTACTTTTTGGAGAAATGTCCTCTGGTCTGATGAAACAAAAATTGAACTGTTTGGCCATAATGACCATCGTTATGTTTGGAGGAAAAAGGGGGAGGCTTGCAAGCCAAAGAACACCATCCCAACCGTGATGCACGGGGGTGGCAGCATCATGTTGTGAGGGTGCTTCGCTGCAGGAAGTACTGGTGCACTTCACAAAATAGATGGCATCATGAGGTAGGAAAATGATGTGGATATATTGAAACAACATCTCAAGCCATCAGTTAGGAAGTTAAAGCTTGGTCGCAAATGGGTCTTCCAAATGGACAATGGCTCCAGGCATACTTCCAAAGTTGTGGCAAAATGGCTTAAGGACAACAAGTTCAAGGTAGTGGAGTGGCCATCACAAAGCCCTGACCTCAATCCCATAGCAAATTTGTGGGCAGAACTGAAAAAGCGTGTGCCAGCAAGGAGGCCTACAAACCTGACTCAGTTACACCAGCTCTGTCAGGAGGAAGGGGCCAAATATCACCTAACTTATTCTGGGAAGCTTGTGGAAGGCTACCCAAAACATTTGACCCAAGTTAAACAATTGAAAGGCAACGCTACCAAATACTAATTGAGTGTATGTAAACTTCTGACCCACTGGGAATGTGATGAAAGAAATAAAAGCTGAAATAAATAATTCTCTCTAATATTATTCTGACATTTCACATTCTTAAAATAAAGTGGTGATCCTAACTAACCTAAGACAGGGAATTTTTACTAGGACTAAATGTCAAGAATTGTGAAACTGAGTTTCAATGTATTTGGCTAAGGTGTATGTAAACTTCCGACTTCAACTGTGTGCGTGTAGTGTGTGCGTGTGTGTGTGTGTGTGTGTGCGTGCGTGCGTGCGGGAGAAACACTAATGACTGATCTATCAGAGTTTGTCCAAACTTAAACAACACACTGGGGCTGTGATCTGACAACGACTCCATGCAGGCATCACAGAGCAGGCTTCATTGAGAAGGCGTCACAGAGCATGCTTCACTGAGAAGGCGTCACAGAACAGGCGTCAGTGAGAAAGCGTCACAGAGCAGGCCAGTGAGAAGGCATGACAGACTAGGTGTCAGTGAGAAGCATCTAGACCACAGCAGAGCAACTTGTGAATTATTCATCCTGTCTGCCACTCTCTGATTACACTGCACTCAGCTTGTGTTCACAGGCATTTGTAGAGACTCCCAGTTCAAGCTCTCTGACCATGTACATGCTGCTGTGCAGGTCACCTACCGCCTCTAACTCTCACTTGTTATTTTCCTCTCTCTCTCTCCTGCCTCCACGGTCTTTGTTCTTCCCCACCCTCCTCTTTCTAGATACGTTCCTCCTCCATCTATTCTTTGTCTCTGCTGCTCTCTTTTTTCAGCCCCCTCCCTTTCTATCTTTTCCTCACCTTTTTCACTCCCTCCCTTTTCCTCTCACTTCCCTTCTCTCTCCCCACCTTTCTCTCTGCCTTCCTCTTTCTCTTCTACTATCTCCCTCCATCGCTCTCCCTCTCTCTCCTACTCCCTCCCTCCATCTCTGCACCTCTCTCTCTCTCTCTCTCTGTGTGCTGTTCCAGCAAAGGCTGTTTGATGTAGTATCCCACTGTTCCAAAAGCGACAGGCAGCCGTAGGATGAGAACACAGGGTTTGAAATCTCTACGTGGGACTCTGCCTGGCGTTCTGACTGCCAGCCTCATCTACTTCTCATTACCTGGGTGCCTCTGTCCCGACGCACACAGCAAACCATTATTTATAATACAGCATTTGCATCTGACAAAAAAGCTTGTCAAACTGATTCATAATGTCTGCTATACTTTATGTTCTGTGGGGAGGATTAATACTGTAATAATATTTGAAGATGATTCTAAAGGAAAACTTTTTTGATGACAAAACCTGAATCTAAAATGTTCTCTTTATAGATGCCAAAACTCACTATTAACCAATCTACTCACTACTAACCAATCTATAATTGGTTTAAAGTTGTCATTCAGTGCAATGAAGTCAAGTTGGACGAATATTATTGTGACGCCATAACCCATGGAATCCAGAATTTATTCGAAAAAGGACACCTTTTTAGCCACACTTTTGTGGCTCAATGATGTGACCAATGTATAACTTGATTACTTAGTAATTTGCAGTAATACACAAGTTAATAAATAAACGTTGAATTGTCACAGCCGTAACAGAAAAACAGAGAGGTGTTTTAATACGAAAGGTTGTTCTCAGCACTCCGGCATGATTTCAATTTGCAATTTAATTAATTTAACATTTCCTGAGACACGTTCATCTCGTTCCATTTTAACAGACTAATTATTATAGCTGCAAAACAAATTGTCATTACTTTGTGTGGCATACCTCTCTCCATTTAACCTGACTAGAAGCTGAGATAGAGATTCTCAGAGTGAGCGAGTGACTGGGTGAGTGAGTGAATGAATGAAAGAGTATGTTCTGCTAGTCTTAGGTAACCCCCTACAATCTGCACTGTGGCGCAAAGCCCAGACTCACATGTAGAGGAAGAAGATAATTACAGGCTCTCCGAATAGAACACAATTTCATTTTCAATGGCTGAATCATGAACGTTGAAATATCTTTCAGAGAAGGCTTGTTGTTGCAGAAAATAGGATGTTATGACAAGGTAGGATGGAGATGAGGCCAGTTTAAACACAACACATATTTCCGATGGATAGTTGTCTACTGAGTGCGTTTGGTGGTGTGCGTGGATGATTTGTCATTCGAGCTCTATTGGTTGACAGATGCTATTTCAGGATTGATCGCCTAAAAAGTTTAACTCGTTCCAACTTGGTTACTGAAACTACCCTCACGCACTCGATCCATTCTGCTCGGACCCGTTCTGTCTGTCCAAAGTGTGACAGAACAAAATACAGATTGCCTGTCCGTCGTCACCTTTTTTAATGGATCTGTATACTTCCCTGAGTGAATCTAATCAATGTATAAGAGAGACATACAGGATTCGTAACCCTTCAGATGTATTGTCCACATAGGCTATTCTCAGTGTTGTGGGTCAGATGTTTTCGAGGTCAGACCTGAAGGACCCATGTCATTCGATTTTCAATAGAGTAAGCAAAGCAAAAGAAACATAACATCCGTGTGAACATATTGAGTTATTTGTAGAACAATCACAATGGGCGGTGAACTCGGGATTTTAGAGTTGATTACATCCATAATTATACCTCTACAGCACATTTTTAATTATTATCCTCCAATCAGGGACTGATTCAAACCAAGGACACTTGTTGTGTGGAAACTCTAACCAATCAGTGACATTAAAAAACGCAGTATTCAGGAATGGGTGAGGGTCGAGTTTTTCGTACTCCCGAAATTGGAAGCGAGTGTTTCGATGAATCTTTGACTGTTGGCTGGAAGGGATTCTATCATGACACAAGGCGAGATCCAGATGCAGACACAGGAGGCAGATGGTTGGAGTTTAGGATGTTTAATAATCCAAAAAAAGAGTAGGGCAAGAGAATGGTCGTGGACAGGCAAAAGGTCAAAACCAGTTTAGAGTTCAGGAGGTACAGAGCGGCAGAAAGGCTCGAGGTCAAGACAGGCAGAATGGTCAGGCAGGCGGGTACAGAGTCCAGAAACAGGCAAGGGTCAAAACCAGGAGGACTAGAAAAAGGAGAATAGCAAAGGCAGGAGAACGGGGAAAACTGCTGGTTGACTTGGAACATACAAGACGAACTAGCACAGAGAGACAGGAAACACAGGGATAAATACACTGGGGAAAACAAGCGACACCTGGAGGGGGTGGAGACAATAACAAGAACAGGTGAAACAGAGCAGGGTGTGACAGATTCAAGCTTCTATCCATTGGAAGCTGCTCCTATTTCTGTCCTATTTCCACTTCGACCTTTGACCTTTGTCTAGAGACTCTAGACTGACAGAGTTACCTTGTAACTTTTAGCAGAAGTCATGACTGACTTTGGCTTTTGGTGAGTCTGTCCATCCTTTCTTTAACCTTTTGTCAATAGGGGTAGCTGTTAGCATAATTTTTTTTTTTACATTTCCAAATTAAACTGCCTCGTACTCAATTCTTGCTCGTCCAATATGCATATTATTATTACTATTGGATAGAAAACAATATCTAGTTTCTAAAACCGTTTGAATTATGTCTGTGGGTGAACCAGAACTCTTTCTACAGCGAAAATCATGACAGGACATGCGAAGCTCTGAAAAATAGTCTCTGATCTCGGATCAGTTTTAAGCTCTGTGTATGCCCTATGGATCGAAATGAACTGCACCCGCCTTCCCCTGGATGTCAGTAACCAATGAGAAGTGGAATGGCGTCTCTACGTGTTTCTCAGAGTTTATAAAACGCAATGGAGTGAGATGTCCCTTCTTTTGGACGCTCGCCAGGACGCAAGGGAGGACATCAGAATGGCATGCTCAAAAGCTCTCGTTATTGATCAAAGATATATCCGTCTGTGATTTAATTCGATATAGGTGTTAGAAACATCATAACGAAGTTATTTGAAACCGATTTATATCAGTTTATGCGAGTATATTGCTATTTTTCGGAATTTCCTTAGTATTGCGTTTGAGGATTTGGACATGTGTGTGCCGTGTAGCTATCGTTAGCTGCTAGTTCCGAAGTTGAAGAGGTCGTTTTACAACAAAGCAACGATTCTTTTGGACAAAGGACACATTGCCCAAGATACTGATGGAAGCTCGTCCAAAAGTAAGTTTTATTTATGATTTTATTCCGTATTTATGTGGAAAAATGTAAACGCAGTTGTCGGCCATTTTTTGCGGCCCTAGTCTGGCTGTAACTCACAATGTATGTCTAGTAACGTTAATTTAAAAAATCTAAATCAGCGGTTGCATTAATAACCAATGCATCTTTCATTAGCTGTCCAACCTGTATTTTTTTAGTCAATCTAATCGATAAATAATCGTAAACATAGGTGCCTTTCCAAGATGGCGCCGGCCAGAATGCATGCCATGTTTTGACAGATTACATTGCATAACCACGATTTGTGATGCTAAATATGCACATTTTCGAACAAACTCTATATGCATTGTGTAATATGATGTTACAGGACTGTCATCTGAAGAATTCTGAGAAGGTTAGTGAAAAAATTAATATATTTTGGTGGCGATAACGTTATCGCCCCTTTTGCCTTGATTCAATGCGGGGGTGATGTTAGCTCATGTGGTATGCTAATATAACGATATATTGTGTTTTCGCTGTAAAACACTTAGAAAATCTGAAATATTGTCTGGATTCACAAGATCTGTGTCTTTCAATTGCTGTAGGCTGTGTATTTTTCAGAAATGTTTTAGGATGAGTATTTTGGTAATTGACGTCGGTCTCTGTAATTATTCCGGCTGCTTCCAACGCTATTTCAGATTGCAGCTGCAATGTAGAACTGTGATTTATACCTGAAATATGCACATTTTTCAAAAAAAACATATGCTATACCATAAATATGTTATCAGACTGTCATCTTATAAAGTTGTTTCTTGGTTAGTGGCTATATATATCTTTATTTAGTCGAATTAGTGATAGCTACTGATGGAGTAAAAAAATGGTGGAGTAAAAAAAGTGGTGTCTTTTGCTAACGTGGTTAGCTAATAGATTTACATATCAGAATGGCATGCTCAAAAGCTCTCGTTATTGACCAAAGATATAGTAAAATGCAACAGAGAGGAGAGGGATGGGAGATTCCTATCACCATATTGTAATAACTAGAGCTGATTGCCCAATTACCACATGAGCAGACAAACAGGCACGTTCACAAGACGCTCAACACATTATCACCTATTAGTAAGGCGATGAGATAAAACGTTTGCCTGCCTCCACGTGAAAATTTGACTTTCAAAACATATTTTCGGCAATAGCAATCTACCAAAGGTGATTAAAGGGAGGGACGATAAAAATAATAATTTGGGGGGTGTTTATATTTGTCCTGTTACACACAAGTGTGTAATTGAAATGTGTTTTTTGCATATCCCCAACTACTCCTGAGACACACGCACAGAGCGGGGTCGTGGTATCCTTTGTAATGCGCCCCGGGTGTAATTAGGGTTAAGTGCCTTGCTCAAGGGCACATCGGAAGATTTTTCACCTTGTCGGCTCCGGTATTTGAACCAGCGACCTTTTCTGCCCAAGACTTTAACCTTGAGGCTACCTGCCGCCATAGATAACAATGTTAAGATAAGAAATCTCCCCCAGGCTATTTATCATGTCAGAAAGTTAGAAATGGGGGAGAGAACTTGAACACAATGTAGGCCTAATGCAACATCCTTGTTAATTCTGCTGTGAGATGACTTTATGTAGTGGATTTCAGAGAATTGTCAAATAATTTGTATGTATTTTATGGGTATACAGACTGCATATATAGATCAAGGTTATTCAATTACGTTAAAAGACAACATTAGCTCGTTCTCAGTCTTTCATGTGTTATTTATTTTCCCAGTTAGTGAACTATCTGACCAATCAATTGCATTAATTGATCAATTAAACTACCAGGGAGAAAGAAAACCATCAGTACTTTGGCCCTTGGGGGATGGAAATAAATAGCCTCACCACACTCATTTGAGAAGTACCACCTGACAGGACCATTGCACTGGGGTGAAGACTGGTGTGGATTTTCCCAATCCCTGTGTATATGGCATTGTTATAAATGCTTTTCTATCTTTTCTTTTTCTTTTTGCCTCACGTCATAAGCAGACCATTTCCCACAGAAAGTATCTAACAGGTAAACATCTTTGATTTTGACCTTTGTTGAAAAGCCGCAAGCTCTTTGAAAATCAAGACTGAGGCAGGTACACTAAAGCGAGCGAAGAAATTCAATGTATTTTGTTCATGTTCTTTAAAATGACATTCCTTCACCTTCTCATACATATTGACTGCAGTTACAATGGAACAGAGGTCTTATCTGTGGGCACTCATGAGTGAGAAACCACTCGAATGCTCTCGGGAAATAACAATAGTGCTGTTTGCTTTGCTTGCCAGAGTGAATATACAACGCTGTATTCGGGTTTAACAGCACATACCAACAGAGATGGATAAACAATGGATATTATACAGGCAATAATAATAATACCCATAAGTATGATTTGTGAAAGCTCATAACATACTCCTGAAATCCTCAGAAGCCACAGGGGTTGTTTACAATACGTTGTAGAGCATTGCTGGGGGGAAAAATCTATCATGCCTAAAGCAATGCTCATGAATGACAAAAGCGTTTGGTTGTTTGGATGTTAAGGGATGGAGCCGTCAATGACAATGTGGCAAATCGAGGGTGAAAATGTGAAAGTTAAAAACCTGGCAATAGCCTTAGTGTATATTTCACGGGTGAACAGCTACAGGGCCGAGTCGCCTTGTCAATCATTCGTTCATGTCCGTTTTGATGTGCTGCCGTAGGCATGTACTGGAACAGAGTCGTGCTCCGGTGATCGGACTAGCCACATCGCTAAACTGCAGGGTTTTGTCAGCTAATCTAGCCTTCTATTTCCCATCAGTCTAATTCGGCATAATGAACACTGACAATTTCCCAACCCCGCATTTTGTCAAAATTAAACACGTTGAGGGGATTGAGATGAGTAAATGATGATACTCCCCCCTGTTTAAAGGTGCTTTAGCTTTGCTATACTCAAATCAATTTTAGCCGGCTAGTGAGGTCAACAAATGATGCTCAATACTGGAATTTGGAAGATATATCATTAAACCAGCTAGGGACGCTGACAAAGTTATTCCATGGGGTAAAGTTGAATACTTGTATTCATGACCACACTGTAGCTTTCAAAAACCCACTGGCAAGGATAGAGGGTGCAGCATGCAATGTATGGCAATTGTGTGATTATGCTCGAACTGAGTTTTTTGTGATCTGTATAACTTCACATGTCAAACTAATGTAATCTCATCTCTGCCTTATTGAATCTCTATTCCCTGGACCCCTATGCTCAGTCCATGTCAGAGTCCAATCCTAGTGTTAAAACATTTCACTTTAGAAAGAGTTTTTAAAAAGGACATTTCAATTATGTCATGGCGCTTTGAGGATGAAAGGACTACCAAAAGCCACAAGTCTTAAAAAATCAATTTAACTAGAAAAGCCTGGCCTCATGGGACATTCTTGCCAATGTCATTTGGTTGTGTTAATGAAGATGTTATGTAACGTTAGAATAAGAAATGCACATTTTTGAAAGAACATAACATTTTGATTGTTTATGTTGTTGGCTGTATGTGAAAACCAAAAAAACACTAGTAACACAGAATTTCAAGTGTAAAAACTATTTTATTCGTTGAGTGCCTTTGTTACAACTGTGACACAAAAAGTTTGTGCATTGGAACACGGTAAAAACGTTTTTTTATAACGACAAAATACCCCAAAATACCCAATAAAAAAAATATCAGCGATACCGTATCAGTAGTGTAATCATCAGTATAAGAGCCAAGCGTGACTGGGAATAGTGAAAATCAGCACAAAAGCAATAATGGCATTATGATGAATATAAGTGTTGATATGACAGCGGTCAAAACTAGTCTATTATTGTCAGTTATTGGACACATTAATTGTGACCGCGCTCGTGCTTACAGTATGGAAGGCGTCCTCATGCAACAGTTGGATCTCGTTTAGCTGTTATACCTTGTCCTTACAGTCACCACAAATCCTCCTCACTTTCACTTGATTGCGACACCTCTCACGAACAGGTCGCTAGCAGCTGAAACAGGTGTCATGGGTTCTGTTCCGAGTGTATCACCCCACCCGGCAGTTTCTCCTCCACCCGAGCTGTGCGCAATTTGGCTCGCGCAAAAGGCTCGCCTGGAATCTTTCCTGTTGCCTTGGCCATCATATGTCTGTCACGTAGCCCGTTTGCCAGACTCATGATGAAGTGTCTCCTGCTCATGGTGTTGTTCATGCACTGCTTGAACAACAGGTGTGCGTTGATAGCAGCCAAGGCGAGCATGTTGTAGAACACAGTGATTCGAAACATTATCACTCACCTGCTGCCTGATATGGATCCTTTCCCAGATATGGAAAGCCGTTTAGCATGAATCAGAATAATACTCGTCAGAGATGTCATGATTCATTTCTTCCCTGTCATCCGAGTCATTTTCATTCAGATCTTGTAGCAACGCTAACACAGCAAGTGCATCCATTGGTCTTGGCCTTGCCATTGTAAATTACGCACGCTCTCACTGTGCAGCCTACTCCAAGCGGCCTAGGGTAGTTAATACAACTGCTTGGAATCGGTGGACTGATATAGGGTACTCCGTTTTGAGATAAAAAAGTAAACGCAGCAAAAAAAGAAACATCCATTTTTCAGGACACTGTCTTTCAAAGATTATTCGTAAAAATCCAAATAACTTCACAGATCTTCATTGTAAAAGGGTTTAAACACTGTTTCCCATGCTTGTTCAATGACCCATAAACAATTAATGAACATGCACCTGTGGAACGTCGTTAAGACACTAACAGCTTACAGACGGTACAGACGGCAATTAAGGTCAAAGTTATGAAAACTTAGGAGACTAATGAGGCCGTTCTACTGACTCTGAAAAACACCAAAAGAAAGATGCCCAGGGTCCCTGCTCATCTGCGTGAACGTGCCTTAGGCATGCTGCAAGGAGGCATGAGGACTGCAGATGTGGCCAGGGCAATAAATTACAATGTCCGTACTGTGAGACGCCTAAGACAGCGCTACAAGGAGACAGGACGGACAGCTGATCGTTCTCGCAGTGGCAGACCACGTGTAACAACACCTGTGCAGGATCGGTACATCTGAACATCACATCTGCGGGACAGGTACAGGATGGCAACAACAACTGCCCGAGTTACACCAGGAACACACAATCCCTCCATCAGTGCTCAGACTGTCCGCAATAGGCTGAGAGAAGCTGGACTGAGAGGCAGGTCCTCACCAGACATCACCGGCAACGATGTCGCCTATGGGCACAAACCCACCGTCGCTGGACGAGACAGTACTGGCAAAAAGTGCTCTTCTCCGACGAGTCACGGTTTTGTCTCACCAGGGGTGTTGTTTGGATTTGTGATTATTGTCAAAGTAATGAGCATTACACCGAGGCATGTACTCTGGAGCGGGATCGATTTGGAGGTGGAGGTTCCGTCATTGTCTGGGGGCGATGTGTCACAGCATCATCGGACTGAGCTTGTTGTCATTGCAGGCAATCTCAAAGTGGTGCGTTACAGGGAAGACATCCTCCTCCCTCATGTGGTACCCTTCCTGCAGGCTCATCCTGACATGACCCTCCAGCATGACAATACCACCAGCCATACTGCTCATTCTGTGCGTGATTTCCTGCAGGAATGACAGGAATGTCAGCGTTCTGTCATGCCCAGCGAAGAGCCCAGATCTCAATCCCATTGAGCACGTCTGGGACCTGTTGGATCGGAGGTTGAGGTCTAGGGCCATTCCCCCCAGAAATGTCCGTGAACTTGCAGGTACCTTGGTGGAATAGCAGGGTAACATCTCACAGCAAGAACTGACAAATCTGGTGCAGTTCATGAGGAGGAGATGCACTGCAGTACTTAATGCAGCTGGTGGCCACACCAGATACTGGACGGTTATTTTGACCTCCCCCCCTTTGTTCCGCGACACATTATTCAATTTCTGTTAGTCACATGTCTGCGGAACTTGTTCATGTCTCATTTGTTGAATCTTGTTATGTTCATACAAATATTTATACATGTTAAGTTTGCTGAAAATAAACGCAGTTGACAGTGAGAGGACGTTTCTTTTTTTGCTGAGTTTAGATGAATACAATAGAACGGCCCACCCTGGCTTCATTCACAATTTGGTGATTAAATAATTATGCATCTTTCGTTTCCCCTAACTCATCAACTCACCCATTCTCCCTCTTTCTCCTCCATCATACTTACATGTATTTGATCTATTGTTTTTTGTGTGATTTGTTTTGGTATAGTTTAGGCTCAATTTCGAGGCAATTGTCGGGGTGATTATCAACTGGGCACGGCACTTTAAACTATTGGAAGAAGTGGAACAGGCCCTACTGTCAAAAAGGAGGGGTAACAGGGAAACCCATTCAAAAAAAAGTGATGTGCCCTCATAAAACAGGTTATACCACCAGTTCTATTTGTGATATTAAAAAATTCAAGTTGCGATGTTAAGATTCTGACAAGGACAGTGTGTTACATAGACTTATTTGGGAAAAGTCCAGGACAAAGGGGACATGCCTTTAAAAGTGTTATTAAACATTTAATAACAGAAGGTCATAACAAACATGATACAAGACCATTTATTTCAAAAGAACAGAATAGCATGTTTTGAGTTGCATTTATCTGTGCCTAGTATCCAAGGCCATGGATGGGCCTTGCCAATGAAATCAACTTGTTTATTTAGCAGACATCACAGGTCCTGCCCTACCACAGCCAACACGCGTATTTTACAGTAACAATATAATGGAATATAGCAAAAGAAAATGGAACATATCATTGTTTTATTGCTGATTGTCATGAGTAGCCTACTCACATGAGGAACTCACCATGGTTATTTTAGTAAAAAGTTACATTTTGAAACAGAGACCATCTGCACAATTTGTACAGTTGTTTGGCAAAAAATAGGCTCATTAGAAACCTGGTAATCTGCTCTTTCTTATAGGGTACAGCAATCAAAACGTCTGGCCTGCATGGACCTCTGTAGGATGGTATTGAAGTGCTATTTGGTTGCTTCTTTGTCAATGCACCCTGCACTGGTCTCTTTATTCTCAATTTGAAAACTGATAATATTGTCACCCATCAGACTATTGTCAATTTAATCTGGTCTTTAAATCACATCTTTTACTATTATTATATGTGTGAAATTAGTTTCAATATGCAGTAGTTTAGGTGTAGTTTGAATGGGCCAGCTGGGCAGGCAACTGTAGTCTTATGGTCAGAAAATACACCGTTGTCTTATTTTTGTATTTACAGTCTATGCTCTTCTGGATCAATCAATACAGTTTCTGACTGATTACAAATTATATTTGGTGTCCTGAGGGTTCTTATGACCTATTTCAACATAATAAATGCATTCACTTACCAATGTATTGTGTATTATGGAATATTTACACAATTGAAATATCAACGGTCGTCATGGCCATTCTTGTAGTTGGGTCATTCTGGCTATCCGGGTGTTAATGCTTTAACGTAGAAGGATAGGAGTTGATTGATCAATCAAATAAGTGCTATTGCCTGAAATGTCTTAGTCCACAACAACATGGCGAACCCTTACATCAGGTCACCCTGGAGAATGCATTCTGCCTCCCCTCCAGACCTGGATTCAATACTAATCCAAATCCTTTCCATACACTTAAAACGGTGATTGAGCTCGTCTGCAGCAATGGCCCATCAAACTGTCAATAGAAAGGGCCAACAAGTCCAAACCCACTCACCAGGCACTACAGGCAGACTAAAGCAAACCTTCAAAATCATAGCTGGGCCATACTAAAAGATTTTTAACTCTACCTCCCTTCCTCCTACTTAATAGAGTATGCATGCTTTAACATGACTCGTCACAAATTGTAACGGAAGCATAATTTCAATATAAGCTTTCGGTCCTTTCATGTTAATGCATATCATGAATAATTCAGGAACCACTTGCGGGCGTACATTTCTTCAGCCTAAAACGTAAATCCATCAAATGGAACTGGTGTCTCATTTCACAATCTCTCAAAGTAGTAGTGTAAGAACAGGCAGTGGTGGTGTTTGCGTGGCTTAAATACAACGTTAAACAGGGACATTCCTTGGGGTCGCACGGCCATTAAATCATTCAAAACTATTTAACTAGAAAAATACAGGAAAAAGCTCTTTAAAATTACGAGCCTCCGGTGATATCCTGTCATAAATTCCGCTTGTTCGACGCTGCCGGGCTTCTCCGTACTCCACTGTAGCTCTCTTATGACTCGAGCACAACTTCAGCCTCCCCATAACAGACGACCCCCTGGAGAACACGCAGCCGATTACTCAACACAATATGGTAATAAACTCCACATTTCAGCTGTGCACTCCTCTCTCTCAGTCATAACACAAGCTGGCTAGCTCTATCGTCAAACTTGTTCAACATGTATAAGTCCACAGTGATAATGTATGTATTATTTGCTCCTGTGTACATGTACAAGTCCACAGCTTATGGCTAATGGGGGCCATTTGTATGAAGCGTTATCGCAGGTTGAGCAAGTGTCGAGGGATATGTCCGAGAGATACTGTCTGAAGGGTGAATGAAGGAGCGAGGAAGTGAAAATATGTAATTAAAATGCCAATCAGACGGTGAGGTGGATAGATAAGCCGAGCCGTCTCAGGAGCTAGCGCATGCAGCAATCAATAGTTAAGGCTTCATAAGAATAATTTACCTTTCGTCGGTGGTGAGATAACAGGAGCTGTAAAACTACATCTCAAGGTTGGTGACAAACTGAGCAGTTTCTGTCAGGCCGGCCAAAAATAGCAATTTATTGGTGGGCCACAGTGATGGATGACTCAACATATAAATCTAGACTTGCCCGATCAATCAAAGGAAGGCTATTGCCTGAAATGTCTTAGTTCGCAACAACATGGTGACCCTCAACATCAGGTCACCCTGGAGAATGCATTCTGCCTCGCTTCCAGACCTGGGTTCAATAGTATTCTAAATCCTTTCATATACTTGAACTGTGATTGAGCTCGTCTGTTGCAATGGAGAATAGTACTGTCAATAGAAACGTCCAACAAGTCTAAAACCTGCCCACCTGGTGCTACAGGCGGGCTAAAGCAAACGTTCAAAGAATTTAAAAGATTTAGTGTTTAAACCCAGCTCTGCTCCTCTCAAACACAAGAACTACTGTAGGTGATTGAGATTGGTCATTCTACCCCTAAGCGAGTTATTTTAGCAGCAATATGTACTGTATCTGTCACTACTAATTGGGTTGTCAAGGAGTAATTAGTCAACAAACTCTGTGTGTTAGTCGTAAGTTACACGAGCAACAGTGTAGGCAGAGCGAATCAGTTTTTGACAGAAACTATAAGCCAGGGGTTTATGGGTATTGATGTTTTTTCTCAGGTTTTGGGAGGATATCACAACTATGAGAATTACACTGCTCAATAAAGAAAAATACTTCACGATCAAAGTGTCTAGCATGATCCCAATGGCCATTTTTCTTCATAGGTTCAGAATTGCAAAATGCATTAGTATAATTTTTATAATGTATTAGATTAGAATCAAGATGATGCCTATGGATTGAGTCAATGGAGGTTAATACCAGACCCTTCTTTGATTAACTTTGACCCTCCCGCCCATATCGCAACCCTAATCTCCACATGCGAATCGAGTAATTCCACCAATCAAACGGAGCGACTGAACTCTGACATCACGGCTCGCCGGCCTTAATCATAGGAGACGTTAAGCACTTCTCTGTCCATTCAGTGGGCTAATGTTGCCATTAGAAAGTCATTACTCACCAGCAAGATGCTTCGCTCTGTCCCTCTAGACAGAAACACTACCAGATCCTTCTCCCAACCGCATGACGGGATAATTAGCATGTGTAGCACCCAAAAATGGAACGCTATTGTCCGATTTTAAACACTGGATGCAATGAACAACTTGGGAACCATTAATTAAGCATGTCAATATGCATCGACCCTGTGTGTGGCGTGTGTGTGTATCTGTGTGTATCTGTGTGTATCTGTGTGTGTGTGTATCTGTGTGGGTGCGTGTGTGTGTGTGTATGCATGTGCATGTGAGTGGGGTGTGTGTGTATCTGAATGTGTGTGTGTATACTGTATTGCTGTAAGTTATGTTTAAGAAAATGAAAGAACTCATTACACAAACATTTCCAACTATTGAAAGAAATCTCCCATTATCAGATAGATGCGTTCATAAAGTAAACCATCAATGAGCTATTTCTTGGCTTTCTGTTCATGTTCTATAGCAGACAACTGTGTTTGAAGACGTAATTTGAGTGATATCACTTCCAACAGGGTGTGAAGCTCAGAGGGTTGCTGACTTCCTTCCTACACAGCAGGTGTAACCATATTAACCATATTTCACAGAAAATATCATAAAGCTGCCACTCTGAGAGTGTGGGCAGGGAGACAGAACAGAAATATAGTGCCAGACAGGGTCTCCATCATAAGACATGATCTGATATCAGATGAATGGGTGGGTGGGTGTATGGAGAGGTGGCGCAGAGTTGGATGAGTTAGAGCTGTTGCCCCTAGGTGATGATCTCCGGTCAGTTAAGTATTTCCCCACGTAATGGATATGATTAACAATGAGGAATCTGTAGAACAGATCCCCAGGTCTGGGTTTCAATGACAAGCACTCCCTATCTAGGTCTGATTGACAAATACAGCAACCATACACCATCAAAGGAAGGGAGTACACTTAGGCATACAGTTGAAGTCGGAAGTTTACATACACCTTAGCCAAATACATTGAAACTCAGTTTTTCACAATTCCTGATATTTAATCCTGGTAAAAAAAACTGTTTTAGGTTAGTTAGGATCACCACTTTATTTTGAGAATGGGAAATGTCAGAATAATATATCGAGAGAATGATTTATTTCAGCTTTTATTTCTTTCATCACATTCCCAGTGGGTCTGAAGTTTCATACACTCAATTAGTATTTGGTAGCATTGCCTTTAAATTGTTTAACTTGGGTCAAACATGTCGGGTAGCCTTCCGCAGGCTTCCCACAATAAGTTGGGTGAATGTTGGCCCATTCCTCCTGACAGAGGTGGTGTAACTGAGTCAGGTTTGTAGGCCTCCTTGCTCGCACATGCTTTTTCAGTTCTGCCCACAAATTTTCTATGGGATTGAGGTCAGGGTTTTGTGGTGGCCACTCCAATTCCTTGACTTTGTTGTCCTTAAGCCATTTTTCCACAACTTTGGAAGTATGCTTGGGGTCATTGTCCATTTGGAAGATCCATTTGCGACCAAGCTTTAAATTCCTGACTGATGTCTTGAGATGTTGCTTCAATATATCCGGATAATTTTCCTACCTCATGATGCCATCTATTTTGTGAAGTGCACCAGTCCTTCCTGCAGCAACGCACCCCGACAACATGATGCTGCCACCCCTGTGCTTCATGGTTGGGATGGTGTTCTTTGGCTTGCAAGCCTCCCCCTTTTTCCTCCAAACATAACGATGGTCATTATGGCCAAGCAGTTATATTTTTGTTTCATCAGACCAGAGGATATTTCTCCAAAAAGTACGATCTTTGTCCCCATGTGCAGTTGCAAACCGTAGTCTGGCTATTTTATGCCGGTTTTGGAGCAGTGGCTTCTTCCTTGCTGAGCGGTCTTTCAGGTTATGTCGATATAGGACTCGTTTTACTGTGGATATAGATACTTTTGTACCTGTTTCCTCCAGCATTGTCACAAGGTCCTTTGCTGTTGTTCTGGGATTGATTTGCACTTTTCGGCACCAGAGTGCATTCATCTCTAGGAGACAGAACGCGTCTCCTTCCTGAGCGGTATGACGGCTGCGTGGTCGGTAACATGGTGTTTATACTTGCATACTATTGTTTGTACAGATGAACGTGGTACCTCCCGGCATTTGGAAATTGCTCACAAGGATCAACCAGACCTGCGGAGGTCTACAATTTTTTTTCTGAGGTTTTGGCTGATTTCTTTTGATTTTCCCATTATGTGGGAAATGTGTTTTTTTATTATGCTAATTTGATTTCCAGAGAGTCATGGACATCGACCTTAGGGGGCTAAGCATGCTCAAGATAATAATTATGCTATGGATGATGTATTAAACCACCCAGACACCCCAAAGATGCAGTCGTCCTTTTTAACTGGGCTACAGGACAGGGAGAAAACTGCTTAGGGATGTCACCATGAGGCCATTGGTGATTTCAATGGCTGTGATGGCAGTGTACTTAGGATGGATCAACAAGTGACTCCAAAATAATTAACTAAATGACAGAGTGAAAATAAGAATGCAAATATACAGAATATGCATCTTTATGCAATACGGGACTTAAGAAATACTGAAGAAAAGAAAAAGCAAATGAATACACTTTTTGACCTCAATGCAAAGCCTTATGTTTGGCGCAAATCCAATACATCACCTCACTGAGTAACTGCCTCCTTATTTTGAAGCATAGTGGTGGCTGCATCATGGTATGGGTATTCTTGACATCGGCAAAGACTGGGGAGTTTTTCAGGATGAAAAGAAACTGGATGGAGTTAAGCACGGGCAAAATCCTAGAGGAAAACCTGCTTCTGCTTTACACCAGACACTGGGAGAGGAATTTACCTTTCAGCAGGACAATAACCTACAAAACAAGTCAAAATCTACACTGGAGTTGCTTACCAAATAGATAGTGAATGTTCCTGAGTGGCCAAGTTACAGTTTTGATTTACAGTTTTGGCTTGAAAATCTATGGCAAGACTTGAATATTTCTGTCAAACCATGGTCCCCAACACCTTGACAGAGCTTGAAGAATTTTAAAAAGTATAATTGGCAAATATTGCACAATACAGGTGTGCAAAGCTCTTATGAGACTTACCCAAGAAGTCTCACAGCTGTAATCACTGCCAAAGGTGTTTCTAACGTGTATTGACTCAGGAGGGTGAAGACTTATATAATCAAGCGATATTAGTGTTTTATTCTACTTTGACATTACAGGGTATTTTGTGTAGATTGTTGAGAAACATGACATTTAAACACATTTTAATCCCACTTTGTAACACAATAAAATGTGAAGAAATCCAAGGGGTGTGTAGACAATCTATAGGCACTGTAGGTGACTCTGACTGGTATAGATCAAGGGCCCTAACCAATCAATAGGTCAGAAAATCAACTAACTCAACTTAGTTCAAATCACTATCTGTGCATTGCTGTGTCGTTGTGAACGAGTAGAATCAAATGCAAGCCAAACAAATACCGCTCTGTTACCACAAGCCCAAACAGCAGTGATTCACTTCCTTAGTTGTCATTCCAGAGAGATAGTGTGAGAGAAAGCTTAACCTTTCAAATTCTTCTATAATGATAACAGGCTGACAGACAGGCTCATTGAAACCTTCCATCATACAAATGTGGTTCACACAGGATCAAAAATAGGTCACCATGTTATACCCTAAATATTGGTATTTAGCACAGTACATACTGGTTACTGTAGGGCATTGGTTACCAAACTTGTTTTAGAAGGGTAACCTTATTGGACCAGCTACACTTTGAGTGACAGAGGGGGTTGTTCTGGTATATATTTAGCCTAGTGTGACAGACTGGGGTTGGAACCTGGGTCTCTTGCATGACACAATACTGTGTAAGATTTAGCCCTCTGAGCTAAAGCCTAGGCATTTGCTCTGGGAGCTAATGCAAGACTTCTTCTCTCCTTAAAATATGACCTATCATGCAAGCGTGGATCACCAAACCACCTCGGTTACACTTATAGGCATTCAGGTGTTAACATGGAAGGTGAATTGTGAAATACTTGTGGAAAGGCAGTGGACAGTTATGTGCTATTACCTTGTGTATGTTATGGCTTTCTAAAGGGGAATGTATCTCCCATTAAGCATTTTCTGGCCCAATTTGGTCTCCTGGGTGTCCCTGCGGGCCACCTCTATCCCTCGATCTCTCCATTCTTCACACCTCCACCATCTCTAATAAAAGCATATTGTGCTTAAATCAAACTCAATTTACCGGGCATCTCAGCAAACACCAGTTCCAATTGAACAGAATTAAAAAGCCTGCCAGCACTATAGTCGGCCTTGATAGGATTCTGTACACCAACATAGGGGAACAGCAGGCTTGAAATGGATAAATGAGTCGACATGAGCGTGACACCGTTGACCTTGAGTTAATACACCAAAAGCCAGGCAGAAATAGACTCAAAATAAGGCTCAGGGACATAGTCTGTTGTGTTGCTTTGTCACGAATAAGAAGACCTTAATCTTGATTCATAAAACGTTCATGAATTTACATGGATTTCCCACTTAGTATTCACCACCAAAGAACACGTACAAAGATGTGTGTAGGGGATCTTAGTCATTTAGTTGGCTCTTGTTGTCGTCGCTGAAGGTCGGTCATCTTGTAGCCAGGGAACAGTAGTAGAATATGAAAATAAACTTGGGGCATTTGCTATTTATGATGTGCCATGGGTCGTCAAGGGCGGCTGTGACATCCCTCCGCACTGTGCTTTCATACTGATTGAATTAGCCCCCAAGTCATGTATTCGTGTCATCTAACGCAGAACGAACTGATGGCTGATGGGAAAGGTGGTCCTTGGTGAAACCGCAGAGCACTCGGTCCAATGACAGCCTTGCGTGAGAGAGGCATCTCTGGGAGGAACGTTTGCTTAGATGAGCGCCACACGGTCTTAGTACTGTATGTGAAACCCATGTGTCTGATGCTGTCGAGACCTTGGGACTGTAAGGGTTTTGTCTGACATTTTTGTAGAAAAATGTGTTAGTCGCGTATAATTGTTCTTCATATGTCTGTGAAGCTAGATTTGTTTGAAGCTAATTTCAGGTGAAAGAAAATGAAAACTAGAAAGTTCTATCTGCAAAACCCATTTGAACTTGGCGCTACAAGGTTGTATCTGCAATCCAATCACAAGCCTGAACAAATACAAACAGAACAATCAGAACAAGTGTCTTTGCCATCTCCCTATAAATATGTCTAGGCCAGTGTACCCCGAAAAGTACATGGCCCCGGACAAGCACACCTGCTTCTACTCAACTAATCATCAAGCCCTAGATAAGTTGAATCAGGTGTTTTCATTTGGGGCTACAACAAAAATGTGTGCTGATGAAGGTACTGGAGGACCGAAGATGGGAAACACCGGTATCGGCTAATCTAGCCAGCAATAATGGCACACAAGCGAAAAACAAAAACACTGTCAGAAATCTTAAAATTCAATAATGTTGTCTCATCTTTGTTCAGTGATGACAATATTTCATCTGGTGATCATAATACATTTCTTATGAAAGTAGAATTGACTGAGATCTGGGTGCTCAATATCTCAGAACTATGCTTTGCGCAGATGGACCATCATAGTCCTAAGGTCTCGATGTCATATTATTTTGGGCCAGACAGAATCAGATACGTAGGCTACAGATACTCAGACAATGGTGTGCTGTTTGTCTTGTTCGGAGGCTTTCTCTGGTGAAATAGATTCGGCCTCTTGCGAATTGAAGGAACATGTTTAAACACTGAGAGACACAAATTAGTTGCGTGTAAGATTCTTTCTTTTTTTATTGCAATTTTTTGGGGGAGAAGCCTGGTTTCCCTTGGCATCCATGAATTCATGCCACTTTGTAAGCTGAACTTCATTACACTGGTGTTTGTAATAGATAGTCCCTTTCCGTTCAAATGGCGAGTGCACAGTGCACTGTTCTAATGCTGAACTCAGACGAACATGCGCAGGAAACCCACTTAACCAACTTTTTGAAGTTATTTGTTTGACAATCAGATGAAAACATCATGACTAGTGTTCATGACACATTAAAATGTAATACATTTTTACAGTTAAACTACATGTCTTTACGATAAAGCCCATCAAAAAATGTATGGCATGTGCAAGCATAGGTGGACCTGTAAAAAAAACACAGACCCCCCCCGAATACCACGGTATAATACGCACTCTGGACTGCTCTTTCAAGTGAATTTACTGCTGTATGGTAATACCCTTATATAAAATCCTGACCTTGAATGAAAAGACTGTAACAAGACTTTTGGAATTGATTTATGGTTCATTTTAATAGGGAAATGTACCAAGCCTGAGCTGAAGCATTTAATGCGTTGAACCATCATCATCATATAGAAAGAAAAAATCCACCTTGCATCTATTAAGCTTCAAAATGTTATGGCCTCCCTAAACTGGGTCTGTGTCCCATATTGGTCACCCCATTCAACATCGGCTGGACACGCCACTAAAAGCAATAACACATTGCACAACTTCCTCTTAAAAGAAGCCATAGAATGAAACATTAATATATATAATTATACTTTTTACCATGTCATCATCATTCAACTACACCAGGAGTCAGCATGACATTCATTCATATTACTCTGTCTGTAACATCTAGATATATAAAGTAGCATAAAGAAACATTTTGCATCTGAAATCCAGGTTAGCTGCAAAGATAAGCAAAAAGCTATACCCTCAATCTGCTTTCCCACTTTGTTAGGACATTCTTAAAAATATCCCTGGCACTACCTTTCCATTGCACCGGATCCTACCTCCCCTGGTCTTCTCCCACTTCCTCTTCTTCAAAGCTCTGGCACACCTTCCTCAGACAGCTAGGGAAGTAGAATCTGCTGATTAAACTCTCAGCAGGGATCTCTCACTGTTGCATTTTCATGACTTACTCAGCAGTAACAAAAATAGGTAGCATCTCTACTGGGCAAAGAGGACCATTTCCCATAATTAGGGTTAGGGAAACCCCTACTGATATGTTTGATGTCGAGTTAATTTTCCAATCTTTAGCAACAAAATCCAGAAAAATTCTGTTATCAATCTTATTTTCCGAGGAGGTGGATTCATAATACCTAAGTAGTCAAAGTGAGTGTTGTTGATGGTGGATGCTTTTGATGTTACTCGTGACAGAGAAAAAAATATAAGTTTTAATGTCCATTTCCTGCAATTCTGCATATTCTGCTATGGGGTGTAGAGAGAATGTTGCAGTTTTAAAGCAAGTTTGTTGCATTTCTAAACATTTTAGCTGACATTGGCTAAATGAGTGACTACTGATGTAGAACTAAATTTCAAAATTGCACCGTGTGTAATCTATTATTCTAAATCTCCACAGTAAATTGAGACCCCGACTGAGTTCATAATACAGTGCATATAGAAAGTATTCCGACCCCTTGAATTTTCCACATGTTGTTAGGTTACAGCCTTATTCTAAAATGTATTAAATCGTTTTTTCCCATCATCAATCTACACACAGTACCCCATAATGAAAAAGCAAAAACAGGTTGTCAGAAATCTTTGCTAATTAATTACAACAACAAAAAAGATATCACATTTACAAAAGTATTCAGACCCTTTACTCAGTACATTGTTGAAGCACCTTTGTATGACGCTACAAGCTTGGCACGTCTGTATTTGGGGAGTTTCTCCCATTCTTCTATGCAGATCCTCTCAAACTCTGTCAGGTAAGATGGGGAGCGTTGTTGCACAGCTTTTTTCAGGTCTCTCTAGAGATGTCGATCGGGATCCAGGCCGGGCTATGGCTGGGCCACTCAAGGACATTCAGAGACTTGACCCGAAGTCAAACTTGCATTGTCTCTGCTGTGTGCTTAGGATTGTTGACCTGTTGGAAGGTGAACCTTTGCCCCAGTCGTAAGTGCTGAGGACTCCGGAGCAGGTTTTCATCAAGGATCTCTCTGTACTTTACTCCGTTCATCTTTGCCTCGATCTTGACTTGTCTCCCAGTCCCTGCCGCTGAAAACACCCCCACAGCATGATACTGCCACCACCATGCTTCACCGTAGGCATGGTGCCAGGTTTCCTCCAGATGTGACGCTCGGCATTCAGGCCAAAGAGAATCTGGTTTCTCATGGTCTGAGAGTCTTTAGGTGCCTTTTGGAAAACTATTGTGCCTTTTACAGAGGAGTGTCTTCCGTCTGGCCACTCTACCATAAAGGCCTGATTGGCGGAATCCTGCAGAGATGGTTGTCCTTCTGGAAGGTTCTCCCATCTCCACAGAGGAACTCTAGAGGTCTGTCAGAGTAACCATCGGGTTCTTGGTCACCTCCCAGACCATGGCCCTTCTCCCCAGATTGCTCAGTTTGGTTTGTTGTTCAAAACTTCTTCCATTTAAGAATGATGGAGGCCACCATGTTCTTGGGGACCTTCAATGCTGCAGAGATGTTTTGGTACCCTTCCCCAGATCTGTGCCTCAACATAATCCTGTCTCGGAGCTCAACGTACAATTCCTTCGACCTCATGGCTTGATTTCTTCTCTGATATGCACTGTCAACTGTGGAACCTTGTATAGACAGGTGTGTGCCTTTCCAGAACTTGATTCTACCACAGGTGGACTCCAATCAAGTTGTAGAAACATCTTAAGGATGATCAATGGAAACAAGATGTTCCAGAGCTCAATTCTGAGTCACATAGCAAAGGGTCTGAATACTTATGTAAATAAGGTTTGCATTTTAATAAATGTTTTAAAAATGTCTAAAACCTGTTTTCGCTTTGTCATTATGCGGTATTGTGTGTAGATTGATGAGGATTTTTTTTATTTAATCCATTTTAGAATAATGCTGTAACGTCACAAAATGTGGAAAAAGGGAAGGGGTCTGAAAACATTCAGAATGTGTAGTGTATATATATACAGTATATATACTGAACAAAAATATAAACAAAACATTCAGCAATTTCAAAGATTTTACTGAGTTACAGTTCATGTAAGCATTTCAGTCTATTGAAATAAATACATTAGGATCCATCTATGGATTTCACATGTTGGGGGCGTGGATCAGAAAACCAGTCAGTATCTGGTGTGACCACCATTTGTTTCATGCAGAGCGACTCCTTCGCATATAGCTGATCAGGATTTTGATTGTGGCCTGTAGTTGCTGGACATTGGCGGGAACTGGAACACGCTGTCGCACACGGTGATCCAGAGCATCCCTAACATGCTCAATGGGTGGCATGTCTGGTGAGTATGCAGGCCATGGAATAACTGGGACATTTTCAGCTTCCAGGAATTGTGTACAGATCCTTGCGACATGGGGCTGTGCATTATCATGCTGAAACATGAGGTGATGGCAATGGATGAATGGCACGACAACGGGCCTCAGGATCTTGTCATGGTATCTCTGTGCATACAAATTGCCATCGATAAAATGCAGTTCTGTTCGTTGTCCGTAGATTACGCCTGCCGAAACCATAACCCCAACGCCACCATGGGGCACTCTGTTCACAACGTTGACATCAGCAAACTGCTCTCCCACACGATGCCATACACGCAGCTGTGAGGCCGGTTGGACGTACTGCCAAATTCTCTAAAACAATGTTGGACGTGGCTCATGGTTGAGAAATGAATATTCAATTCTCTGGCAACAGCTCTGGTGGACATTCCTGCAGTCAGCATGCCAATTGCACTCTCCCTCAAAACTTGAGACATCTGTGGCATTGTATTTTGTGACAAAAATGCACATTTTGGAGTGGCCTTTTATTGTCCCCAGCAAAAGGTGCACCTGTGTAATGATCATGTTGTTTAATCAGGTTCTTGATATGCCACACCTGTCAGGTGGATGGATAAAAATGTACGGAATAGAGCTAAGCCCATTCAAAGTCCTAGAAGAAAACTTGGTACAGTCTGCTTTCCTACATATACTGGGAGACAAATAAACCTTTCAGCAGGACAATTACCTGAAACACAAGGGCAAATATACACTGGATTTGCTTACCAGGACGGCATTGGATGTTCTTGAGTCGCCTAGTTACAGTTTTGACTTAAATCGGCTTGAAAATTGGCAACACTTGAAAATGGCTGTCTCGCAACGATCAACAACCAACTTGACAGAGCTTGAAGAATTGTTAAAAGAATAATTGTACAATCCAGGTGTGCAAAGCTCTTAGAGGCTTACTTGGAAAGATTCACAGCTGCCAAATGATAGCTGCCAAATGATTCCAAGATGGAGTAGCAGTTCAGACGTCTTTGTCTTTGTCTTGTCGTGTCCATGTATATATTTTTTTTTTTCTTCGTATATATTTTTTTTATTTTTAACCTGAATTTCAACATGCTCTCCTACAACCCACCTCACCCAATGTGGTATGGATCTGCTATTTTCTATACTTTAGAACCGGAACCCCCAACAGAAGCTAGCCAGCTAACTAGCTACTAGCTATTAGTCAGTTAGCCACTGCTAGCGGTCATCAGCTAACCTTAGCCCGGTCAACTCCTGCCAGTCTGCACAGCGCGATTCAACCCAGAGCAGACCGGATGGCTTTTTCTCCACCAAATCTCCACATATACGGATTCCTACCGCAAGCTCTGAACCTTTTCACCTGGATCATCGCAGCTAGCTAGCTGCTATCCGAGTGGCTACTCCTGGCTAACGTCTCTGTCCCGAAGCAAGCACCAGTTAGCCTGGAACTAGCCTCGTGCTAGGCCCATCTCCCGGCTAGCTGAAGAGGTCCATCAGCCACTCCTTGGGCTACAATACCTATTTTGACAATTGGCCTGGACCCCTTTAACTGCTGAGACGGAGCCCCGCCGATCCATCACGACTGGTCTACCGACGTAATCTGCCCGAGGGGGTTTCAACAGGCTCCTCCGTCACGACGTCCTCTGAAGGCCCATCTGCTATCCGCGGCCCGCTAGCTGTCTAGAGCATATCAGACTGTTAGCTGAAGAGGTCCATCAGCCAATTTCTTGGGCTACAATACCCATTTTGCCAATTGGCCTGGACCATTTTACTGCCTACACAGAGCCCTGCCGACGTAACCATCTGAGGGGGCTTCAACAGACTCTTCCGTCGGGGCCTGCTACCCCCGGCCCGCTAGTCTGAATCGCCGTGTCTACAGCTCGCCTAGCTACACACTGGTCCCTATGATCACTCGGCTAAGCATGCCTCTCCCTAATGATAATATGCCTTGTCCATTGCTGTTTTGGTTAGTGATTATTGTCTTATTTCACTGTAGAGACTCTGCTCAATATGTCTTAGCTAGCCCTTTTGTTCCACCTCCCACACATGCGGTGACGTCACCTGGTTTAAATGGTGTCTCTAGAGACAAAACCTCTCTCATCGTCACTCAATGTCTAGGTTTACCTCCACTATATTCACATCCTACCATACCCTTGTCTGTACATTATGCCTTGAATCTAATCTTCAGCGCCCAGAAACCTGCTCCTTTTACTCTCTGTTCCGAATGCACTAGACAACCAGTTCTTATAGCCTTTAGCTATACCCTTATGTTAACATTAGAAGCCTCCTCCCTAAATTTCTTTAATTCACTGCTTTAGCACACTCTGCCAACCCGGATGTCCTAGCCGTGTCTGAATCCTGGCTTAGTAAGGGAAGTCCCCCCCCAATTGTACAAAATAACATGGCAACTTATTGACACCGAGCGCAGCATATACACGATGGACAAGTACACTAGTTCTGGCCCGGTTTCATCCAAAGCTGATGGCAAATGCCATGCTGCAAATGAGCTGTGTAACACTCCAAAATTCCTATAGTGGGCGAGTGTGTTCTATCTAAATTTTTCATAGGCTTTATGTAACGCAAGTCAAGACCCAAGAGTAAAATTTTGAGATTTTGAAAGTTTTGGCAAAAACTTATCACCCCCTTAAAAAAGTGCTTTCTGGACCGTTTTTTGAAATTCTTTCGAGTTTTATGTCAATTACACATGTGTAAGAACTATATGAAAATACTTTTTTCAAATTTTATTAACATAATTTTTTTTGATTTTTTTTTTTGAACTTAAGGTATATGTTTTGTACATTTGGAATGTGATTTCATAGGAAGTCAAAAGTCAAAAGTCAAAAATGTCAAAAATTGGGAAAAAACGTATCACCCCCTTTAAAAAAGTGCTTTCTGGACCGTTTTTTGAAATTCTTTCGATTTTTAGGTCAATTACACATGTATAAGAACTGTATGAAAATACATTAGTCACATTTTATTATCATAATTTTTTTGTAAATGTTTATTTGAACATAAGGAATATGTTTTGTGCATTTGGAATGTGATTTCATAGGAAGTCAAAAGTCAAAAGTCAAAAATGTCAAAAATTTGGAAAAAACGTGTCACCCCCTTTAAAAAGGTGCTTTCTGGACCGTTTTTCGAAATTCTTTCGATTTTTAGGTCAATTACACATGTATAAGAACTGTATGAAGATACTTTAGTCACATTTTATTATCATAATTTTTTTTGAAATGTTTACTTGTCCTTAAGGAATATGTTTTGTGCATTTGGAATATGATTTCATAGGAAGTCAAAAGTCAAAAGTCAAAAATGTGAATAAATTAGAAAAAACTTATCAACCCCTTTAAAAAAGTGATTTTTTGGATTTCATAGTCAAAAATAACATTTTGTTTTTAAAAGGCCAAAATGAAGCACTTAAAACGGTTTTGAAAAATGACGCCTGGTACCCAAAACATGAAACAGAATATTTTTTGACTTTTTTTGGAAACCTCCTTAAATCACTCAGGCCGGACCCCCATTGACTCGAGAAGAAAAAACAAAACAAAAATTCCAGAAGAAAAAACATAGAATATTTTCTGACTTTTTTTGAAAACCTCCATAAATCACTCAGGCCAGCACACATTGATTTTTGCCCGTCGAATAGTGCTCCCAGAGCGGGTATGGAATTCTGGATGCCCCCTAAAAGCAATTTCAACCATGGCACCTGGTAACCCAAAAAAAATACCAGGTGCACGAAAAGTTTGGACTTAGAATATTTTTTGAGTTTTTTGGAAAAACTCCATAAATCACTCAGGCCATTGACTCGAGAAGAAAAAACATAAAATATTTTCAAGAAAAAACAGAATATTTTCTGACTTTTTTTGAAAACCTCCATAAATCACTCAGGCCAGCACCCATTGATTTTTGCCCGTAGAATAGTGCTCCCAGAGCGGGTATGGAATTCTGGATGCCCCCTAAAAGCAATTTCAACCATGGCACCTGGTAACCCAAAAAATGAAACAGAACATTTTTTTGACTTTTTTTGGAAACCTCCTTAAATCACTCAGGCTGGACCCCCATTGACACGAGAAGAAAAAACAAAACAAAAATTCCAGAAGAAAAAACATAGAATATTTTCTGACTTTTTTTGAAAACCTCCATAAATCACTCAGGCCAGCACACATTGTTTTTTGCCCGTGAATAGTGCTCCCAGAGCGGGTATGGAATTCTGGATGCCCCCTAAAAGCAATTTCAACCATGGCACCTGGTAACCTAAAAAAAATACCAGGTGCACGAAAAGTTTGGACTTAGAATATTTTTTGAGTTTTTTGGAAAAACTCCAGAAATCACTCAGGCCATTGACTCGAGAATAAAAAACAAAAAATATTTTTCAGAAAAAAAAACAGAATATTTTCTGACTTTTTTGGAAAACCTCCATAAATCACTCAGGCCAACACCCATTGATTTTTGTCCGTCGAATAGTGCTCCCAGAGCGGGTATGGAAGTCTGGATGCCCCCTAAACGCAATTTCAACCAGGGCATCTGGTAACCTAAAAATACCAGGTGCACAAACAGTTTGGACTTGTGTGTGTGTGAGCTTTTCTTTGACATCTGTTTCGAGAAATGACTGATTTACAGTTCATGAAGGTTGCCTAATCACACACTTAAAGTTTTGGAAAGATCTGACTTTTTTAACCCTTCGAAACAGCACCTATGACCCCATTTTAAGGCACTTCCGGTTGGCACAGGAAGCTATAAGTAAAGACATATGCTGACCGGGATATTCTCTTAGAGAATCCTGAGTTTTAAGTCTATACGTTAAGAACTGACTGATTTACACAGGGTTGAATGCACTATATATCACAAACTGCTGGTTGGGTATGGCAAAACACTTTTAGGGTGATTTAACCACTTCCGGTTGCTCCAGGAAGCTTAGAATCAACACAGGTAGACCTCATAGTGGCCTGATGGATTGTTATCAAAGACAGGTTCATAAGACATTCATAACCCACATAGGCTTCAGGTTGAATTTAGAGGTGCAGTCAATGTATTCCTATGGGGCTACATGTCATTGTAAACTGTTTGATGTAAACACCTTCTTTTAACTGTTAAGGGTTAATGCCACACAGTCAAGGTTAGGCTTGCACAGATCGGGAGGACCTTAGGAGTGTTCCTGAGGTAAAATTGTGCTTCTAACCTGAACGGTTCTCTCTCTGTCTCCCAAAAGCAAATAAAATTGACATTGAGGTCAAAGGGTCATTTGTGTCCGTCTTCTTGTAACGGTCGCTGCGCTCAGACCGAGCGAGCTACGGTTAAGCGGGGCATCTCGTTGAACTCGGCACGGCCTGGAGATAATAGTAATGCCATTGCAGGCTTTGTGTGTCTTTAAGCACCGTACTTTTTCACTCCATCCTTGCTTTTTGTGTGTGTGTGTTTGTGTGAGAGAGCTTTTCTTTGACATCTGTTGGGAGAAATGACTGATTACAGTTCATGAGGGTTGTCTAATCACATATATGAAGTTTTGAAAAGTTCTGACCTTTTAACCCTTCAAAACAGCATCTATGACACCATCTTAAGGCCCTTCTGGTTGTCACAGGAAGCTATAAGTAAAGAGATATCCGGATCGGAGTATGCTCTTAGAGAATCCTGAGTTTTAAGTCTATACGTTAAGAACTGACTGATTTACACAGGGTTGCATGCACTATATATCACAAACTGCTGGTTGGGTATGGCAAAACACTTGAAGGGTGATTTAACCACTGCCGGTTGCTCCAGGAAGCTTAGAATCAACACAGGTAGACCTCATAGTGGCTTGATGGATTGTTATCAAAGACAGGTTCATAAGACATTCATAACCCACATAGGGTTTATTTAAAGAATGCACGTTAAATTTGCAATATGATTCAACACATCATATTGCAAAAGTAACACACACTGTTATGTTTGCAATATGATTCAACACATCATATTGCAAAAGTAACACACACTGTTACGTTTGCAATATGATGTGTTGAATCATATTGCAAACATAACACACACTGTTACATTTGCAATATGATGTGTTGAATCATATTGCAAACATAACACACACTGTTACATTTGCAATATGATGTGTTGAATCATATTGCAAACATAACACAGTGTTACATTTGCAATATGATGTGTTGAATCATATTGCAAACATAACACACACTGTTACTTTTGCAATATGATGTGTTGAATCATATTGCAAATTTAACGTGCATTCTTTAAATACTTTAAATACTTTAGAAATACAAAATCGAACAGGCTTGTTGGGGTTTGTCTCTATGGGCTGAGCCGGTTTCAATGCACCTAGTCTTGAGACTCTGGGACTTTTCTAAACGTCGCCAGTTTCGTTGAGGTCAAAATGAATTGAAAACATGGCAAATACACGAGGCTTTTTATCGATCCGAGAACCTTCTAGAGCCACATAATTCACTGTGCACAATCGACCTGAGGTCTAGAACAGGTTTGTAAATTTTCAGAACTCTAGGTCTGACGGTTTTTTAAAAGTTGGAACAAAAGTAACTACCACAGGCACTGTCTGCCTCTTAGCCCCTCAGTGTGTCCCTCCATCATTTCTGTTTGGGTGTGTAAATTTTTCTTTGAAATCTGATGGGACTAATGACTGATTTACAGTTTAGGAAGGTTGCCTAATCACAAATATGAAGTTTTGGAAAGATTTGACTTTTTTAACCCTTCGAAACAGCTCTTTTGACACCAAATATGTCACTTCCGGTTTGCACAGGAAGCTGAACGTTAACACATATCCTCATTGGAGTAGGCTTTTACAGAATCCTGAGTTTTAAGTCTATACATTAAGAACTCAGTGATTTACATAGGGCTGAATGCACTATTTCTCTCAAACTGTAGGTTGGGTATTGCAAACACTTTTAGGGTGATTTTAACCACTTCCGGTTGTTCCAGGAAGCTTAGAATCGACACAGGTAGACCTTATGATGGCCTGATGGACTGACATCAAAGACAGGTTCCTAAGACCTTCATAACCCACATAGGCTTCAGGTTGAATTTGGAGGTGCAGTCAATGTATTCCTATGGAGAGAGATGTCAATGTAAACTGTGAGATGTAAAAACCTGTTTTCACTGTTAAGGGTTAATGCCACAAGGTCAAGGTTAGGCTTGCACAGATCGGGAGGACCTTAAGAACATTCCTGAGGTGAAATTGTGTTTCTAACCTTAACGGTTTTCTCTCTGTCTCCCAAAAGCAAATGAAATTGACATTGAGGTCAAAAGGTCATTTTGCTCTGTCTTCTTGTCACTGTCGCTGTGGCCAGACCGAGTGAGCTACGGTCAAGCGGGGCATCTCGTTGAACTCGGCACGGCCTGGAGACTATGGTGATGTCGTTTTAGTGGTGATTTCAGAATGCTATTTTGGTGCATTCATGGAAGGCGCTGTGAATTTTGGCCCTGCTCTGAAATATTTGACAGTTGGCTTCTAAAGGAGTTGTAAAAAGTGAGTTTGGAGTCAGATGGTATCAGTTTGGTGTCTGAAAAGATGTAATTGACTGATGGACACTTGCTAGTTGACTTTTGTTGACACTTGCTAGTTGACTTGCTAGCTGACTTTTGTCCATTTGCAATATGTTTCAACGGGGAGGTACCATGAGGAAAAAGCGACATGATGAAATTTCACGAAACGAGCGATGGAGAGGAACCACTATCACTGCCCGGCCATCCTGAGGTCATCAGGACGTTGACTTTTGTATTTCTAAATTATTTAAAGAATGCACGTTACATTTGCAATATGATTCAACATCACATCATATTGCAAATATAACAGGCATTTGCAATATGATGTGATGTTGAATCATATTGCAAATCTAACGGGCATTCTTTAAATACTTTAGAAATGCAAAAGTCAACGGTCTGATGACCTCAGGATGGTCGGGCAGTGATAGTGGTTCCTCTCCATCGCCCGTTTCGTGAAATTTCATCGTGTCGCTTTTTCCTCATGGTACCTCCCCGTTGAAACATATTGCAAATGTACAAAAGTCAACGAGCAAGTCAGTGTCCATCAGTCAAATAGATATTTTCAGACACCAAACTGATACCATCTGACTCCAAACTCACTTTTTCCAACTCCTTTAGATGCCAACTATAACATATTTCAGAGCAGGCCCAAAATTCACAGCGCCTTCTATTTAACCTGTTTAGGATGGGGGCGCTGTTGTGACTATTTATGCTAATCGTGTAATTTTTGAAACGGCTTCCCACAAAGTTCTTGATCGTACAATATGCATATTATTATTATTATTGGATAGAAAACAGTCTATAGTTTCTATAGGAGTTGAAATTTTGTCTCTAAGTGGAACAGAGCCCATTCTACAGCAATTTCCCTGACATGGAGTCAGATTTCAGAAATTTTGGCCACTGTTCTGGAGTCAGTTAAAAGGGCACTGTTATTGCTATGACTATACGGACACTGCTTACGTCTTCCCCTGGATGTCTTTACGTGATGACGATTTGAATGGGGTCGATTGCGCGTTCACAGGCACTATAAATTAAAAAACCCTGAGGCTAGTCACTCTTTTGGAGCTGCGTCATGCGCCTAGAGGACACCGACCCGCACCTGTTCCAAGCATTAGTGGAGGGAGTAATATTACTCTGGTCATGTTTCTACTCGTTATGGGAGTTAAAAACATCATAAGGTAGTTAACCTTTCACGAGTATCAATCCCGGATCCGGGAGCACCCCCCACCCCCCACACACTGATTAGCATAGCTAGCATAGCTTCACAAGTAGATAGTAGCATCTAAATATCATTAACCTTTTGTCAATAGGGGGAGCTGTTAGCATTATTTTTTTTTTTACATTTCCAAATTAAACTGCCTCGTACTCAATTCTTGATCGTACAATATGCATATTATTGTTATTATTGGATAGAAAACAGTCTATAGTTTCTATAGGAGTTGAAATTTTGTCTCTGAGTGGTACAGAACAATTTCTACAGCACTTTTCATGACAGGGTTCAGATTTCAGAAATTTTTACCTCTGATCTGGGGTCTGTTTATAAGGCCACAGTGAATGCTATGAAGAAACCGACACTACCTACGTCTTCCTCTGGGTGTCTGTACGTCATCACGTTTTCAATGAAGTCTATGGGACGTTCACAGCCATTATAAATCACAAAAATGTACAGAGACCCCTCTTTCTCAACGTGCGCCTCAAGCGTGAAGGCCATCGGACCTGCCTCGTTCCAAATCGTTTTCTAACCAGCAGTATTTCTCCGGTCATGTTTTCAGTCGTTATAGTTGTTAAAAACATCATAATGTAGTGAATTTTAACCGTTTTATATCAATTTATATCCGTTTAGTGCGATTTTGAGGAATTTCTTTGTCGTGCACTCTGAAAGTTTGGACACGCTTTAGGGTGTCGGTCGTTGGTGATGGACAATTCGAAGGACAGAGGACATCTATCGACCAAAAGACGTTTATAACATAGAAAGGATACATTGCCCAAGAATATGATGGAAGATCAGCTCAAAGTAAGCAATATTTAATATGATAAACCGTGTTTCTGTCGAAATATTTTAAACGCATACATCGCCATTTTGTTTGGTATAGCTTCACTTGGCCAACCCTGTATTGAAAAGTAAGGATAATTTTAAAAATGTAAATCAGCGGTTGCATTAAGAACTAATTTGTCTTTCGATTCCTGTCAACCCTGTATTTTTTAGTCAAGTATATGATTAGCTTTTAATTAAACTAGATCACTCTGATAGATGACGTCAGACATATTGAGGCTTGATTTCCTAGTATTTTCATTGTGTAACCACGGTTTTGTATGGCTAAATATGCACCTTTTCGAACAAACTGTATATGTATGTTGTAAAATGATGTTACAGGAGTGTCATCGGAAGAATTCTGAGAAGGTTAGTGAAAAAATTAATATCTTTTGGCGGTGATTACGTTATAGCGCTCTTTGCCTGGAATCGATGCTCTGGTAACGTTTTCACATGTGGTATGCTAACTTATCGATTTATTGTGTTTTCGCTGTAAAACGCTTAGAAAATCTGAAATATTGTCTGGAATCACAAGATCTGGGTCTTTCCATTGCTATGCTTTGTCTATTCTTATGAAATGTTTTATGATGAGTAAATTGGTCATACACGTTGCTCTATCTAGTAATTCTAGTGGATTTGTGATGGTCGGTGCAATTGTAAACTGTGATTTCTACCTGAAATATGCACTTTTTTCTAACAAAAACTATCCTATACCATGAATATGTTATCAGACTGTCATCTGATGGTTTTTTTTATAGGTTATTGGCTATCAATATCTTAGTTGAGCCGAATTGGTGATAGCACCTGAAGGAGTAAGAAACTGATGGAGTTAGAATAGTGGTGTATTTTGCTAACGTGTTTAGCTAATAGATTTACATATTTTGTCTTCCCTGTAAAACATTTTAAAAATCTGAAATGGTGGCTTTATTCACAAGATCTGTATCTTTCATCTGGTGTCTTGGACTTGTGATTTAATGATATTTAGATGCTACTATCTACTTCTGAAGCTATGCTATCTATGCTAATCAGTGTGTGGGGGGTGGGGGGTGCTCCCGGATCCGGGTTTCTGAGGCAGTAAAAGTTAAATCACAAGTCCAAGACACCAGATGAAAGATACAGATCTTGTGAATAAAGCCACCATTTCAGATTTTTAAAATGTTTTACAGGGAAGACAAAATATGTAAATCTATTAGCTAAACACGTTAGCAAAATACACCACTATTCTAACTCCATCAGTTTCTTACTCCTTCAGGTGCTATCACCAATTCGGCTCAACTAAGATATTGATAGCCAATAACCTATAAAAAACCTCTTCAGATGACAGTCTGATAACATATTCATGGTATAGGATAGTTTTTGTTAGAAAAAAGTGCATATTTCAGGTAGAAATCACAGTTTACAATTGCACCGACCATCACAAATCGACTAGAATTACTAGATAGAGCAACGTGTATGACCAATTTACTCATCATAAAACATTTCATAAAAATAGACAAAGCATAGCAATGGAAAGACCCAGTTCTTGTGATTTCAGACCATATTTCAGATTTTCTAAGCGTTTTTCAGCGAAAACACAATAAATCGATAAGTTAGCATACCACATGTGAAAACGTTACCAGAGCATCGATTCCAGCCAAAGAGCGCTATAACGTAATCACCGCCAAAAGATATTAATTTTTTCACTAACCTTCTCAGAATTCTTCCGATGACACTCCTGTAACATCATTTTACAACATACATATACAGTTTGTTCGAAAAGGTGCATATTTAGCCATACAAAACCGTGGTTACACAATAAAAATACTAGGAAATCAAGCCTCAATATGTCTGACGTCATCTATCAGAGTGATCTAGTTTAATTAAAAGCTAATCATATACTTGACTAAAAAATACAGGGTTGACAGGAATCGAAAGACAAATTAGTTCTTAATGCAATCGCTGATTTACATTTCTAAAATTATCCTTACTGTGCAATACAGGGTTCGCCAATTGAAGGGATAGAAAACAAAATGGCGAAATATGCGTTTAAAATATTTCGACAGAACAACGATTTATCATATTAAATATTACTTACTATGAGGTGATTTTCCATCGGATTCTTGGGCAATGTATTCTTTCTTGGGTATAATCTTCTTTTGGTCGAAAGATGTCCTTTGTCCGTCTAAATGCCCGCTAACGTTCAACCAGGACCCCGAAATGTGCCCGGTGCTTCACATAGAAATGCATCAAAATCGCACTAAATGGATATAAATTGCTATAAAACGGTTTAAATTAACTACCTTATGATGTTTCTAAGTCCTATATCGAATTAAATTACAGACGGATACATTTCAAGTTGATAACCGAGCCTGTGAAAATGGCATCCGGAGGTCCCATCCTGCGTAAGGGCGAGCGTCGAAAGGGGGGCTACTCTCGCTCCTTGGTCTTTTATAACCTCTGAGAGCTACCTAGAAGGCCCATTCCACTTCTCATTGGTTACTGACATCCAGGGGAAGGCGGGTGCAGTTCGTGTCGTTCCATAGGATAGACAGAGACCTTAAAAACTGATCTGAAACCAGAGCTTCGCTCTCAGACCTTTCACTGTCTGTCATGGATTTCGCTGTAGAAAGAGTTCTGGGTCACCCACAGACATAATTTCAACGTTGTATGAAACTAGAAGGTGTTTTCTATCCAATATAATTAATAATATGCATATTGTACGAGCAAGAATTGAGTACTAGGCAGTTTAATTTGGAGACGACAAAATGCTAATTCGGAACAGCACCCCCTGTAGTCGCAAGAAGTTAATTTAAAGCGTTTTATAGCAATTTATATCCGTTTAGTGCGATTTTGGGACATTTATTTCTGAAACGCTGTGAATTGCTGGGCACGCTTGTCACGTTCCTGACCTATTTATGTTAGTTTTTGTGTGTTAGTTGGTCAGGACGTGAGGTTGGGTGGGCATTCTATGTTATCTGTTTCTATGTTGGTTTCGGTTTGCCTGGTATGGCTCTTGATTAGAGGCAGGTGGTTTGCGTTTGCCTCTAATTAAGAGTCATATTTAGGTAGGGCATTCTCACTGTTTGTTTGTGGGTGATTGTCTCCTGTGTTTGTGTATGTCGTTGCGCCACACGGGACTGGTTTCGGTTTGTTTCATTTCGATGTAGTCTGTTTCCTGTCCGTGAGTTTTACGTTTCAGTTAAGTAAGTTCATGTTCAGGTTTTGTCGTCTACGTCGTTTTCTTGTTTTGTAGTTTTGAAAGTGTTTTGTTTTGTTTCTTGTTGCTGTCGTATTTATAATAAAGATGGCTTATTTCCCTGAAGCTGCGTTTTGGTCTGAAGATCCTTCTCTCCTCACCTCATCCGAGGATGAGGAGAGCGACAGCCGTTACAGAATCACCCACCAACACGCTAAGACCAAGCGGCAAGGGAAAACGAAACGGAGTAAGGGACAGGAGAGAAAGGAGCAATGGACATGGGACGATGTTTTGGATGGAAAGGGTTGCTACACTTGGGAGGAGATCCTGGCTGGGAGGGATCGCCTCCCATGGGAACAGGTGGAGGCATTGAGGAGAGCAGAGGCTACCTGGGAGAGGAACCGGAGCTATGAGGGAACGCGTCTGGCACGGAAGCCAAAAAAGCCCGTGAGTAATTCCCAAAAATTTCTTGGGGGGGGGCTAGGAGATAGTGGGCCAAGGGCAGGTAGGAGACCTGCGCCCACTTCCCAGGCTTACCGTGGAGAGCGGGAGTACGGGCAGGCGCCGTGTTACGCAGTAGAGCGCACGGTGTCTCCTGTACGAGTGCATAGCCCAGTGCGGGTTATTCCACCTCCCCGCACTGGTAGGGCTAGATTGAGTATTGAGCCAGGTGTCATGAGGCCGGCTTAACGCGTCTGGTCTCCAGTGCGTCTCCTCGGGCCGGCATACATGGCACCTGCCTTACGCATGGTTTCCCCGGTTCGCCTACATAGCCCGGTGCGGGTTATTCCACCTCCCCGCACTGGTCGGGCAACCGGGAGTATTCAACCAGGTAAGGTTGGGCAAGCTCAATGCTCAAGAGTGCCAGTACGCCTCCACGGTCCGGTATTTCCGGCACCACCTCCCCGCCCCAGCCTAGTACCTACAGTGTCTACACTACGCACTAGGCTACCAGTGCGTATCCTGAGCCCTGTTCCTCCTCCACGCACTCTCCCTGTAGTGCGTGTATCTAGCCCGGTGCCTCCAGTTCCGGCCCCACGCACTAAGCTACCAGTGCGTCTCCAGAGCCCTGTACCCACTGTATCTTCTCCCCCTACTAATCCTGATGTGCTTGTCCTCAGACCGGTGTCACCAGTGCCGGTACCACGCATCAGGGATAGAGTAGGCTTTGAGAATACAGTGTGCCCTGTCCCTGCTCCCCGCACTAGTAGGAAGGTGCTTATCATTAGCACGGTGCCTCCAGTTCCGGCACCACGCACCAGGTCTACAGTGCGCCGTATCCGGCCAGAGCCATCCGTCTCCCCAGCGCCATCTGAGCCATCCGTCTCCCCAGCGCCATCTGAGCCATCCGTCTCCCCAGCGCCATCTGAGCCATCCGTCTCCCCAGCGCCATCTGAGCCATCCGTCTCCCCAGCGCCGTCTGAGCCATCCGTCTGCCAGGAGCCTGCAAAGCCGCCCGTCTGCCATGAGCCTGCAAAGCCGCCCGTCTGCCATGAGCCTACAGAGCCGTCAGCCAGACAGGAGCCGCTAGAGCCGTCAGCCAGACAGGAGCCGCTAGAGCCGTCAGCCAGACAGGAGCCGCTAGAGCCGTCAGCCAGACAGGATCTGCCAGAGCCGCCAACCAGACAGGATCTGCCAGAGCCGCCAACCAGACAGGATCTGCCAGAGCCGCCAACCAGACAGGATCTGCCAGAGCCGCCAACCAGACAGGATCTGCCAGAGCCGCCAACCAGACAGGATCTGCCAGAGCCGCCAACCAGACAGGATCTGCCAGAGCCGTCAGAGAGCCATGAGCAGCCAGAGCCGTCAGAGAGCCATGAGCAGCCAGAGCCGTCAGAGAGCCATGAGCAGCCAGAGCCGTCAGAGCGCCATGAGCAGCCAGAGCCGTCAGCCTGCCATGAGCGTCGAGAGCCGTCAGCCTGCCATGAGCGTCGAGAGCCGTCAGCCTGCCATGAGCGTCGAGAGCCGTCAGCCTGCCATGAGCGTCGAGAGCCGTCAGCCTGCCATGAGCGTCGAGAGCCGTCAGCCTGCCATGAGCGTCGAGAGCCGTCAGCCTGCCATGAGCGTCGAGAGCCGTCAGCCTGCCATGAGCGTCGAGAGCCGTCAGCCTGCCATGAGCGTCGAGAGCCGTCAGCCAGCCATGAGCATCGAGAGTCGTCAGTCAGCCATGAGCTGCCCTTCAGCCTGAAAAGGCTAGATACCCAGAACTGCCCATCAGTCCAGAGCTGTCTCTCTGTCCGGAGCTGCCTTTCAGTCCGGAGTTGCCCCTCTATCCTGATCTCCCTCTCTATCTTTATCTACCTCTATAGTCTTATCTATCCCTCTGTCTTGGTTTATCTCTCTGTCCCGGTATTGTCATTATTAGATTTGTTATTAGGAGGATTTTGTGGGGGAAGTAAGAGGGTGGACATTCTTGAAGGGAGGGGGCTAGGATGGATTATGGTGGGGTGGGAACCGCGCCCGGAGCCTGAGCCACCACCGTGGTTAGATGCCCACCCAGACCCTCCCCTAGACTTTGTGCTGGTGCGTCCGGAGTTCGCACCTTGTGGGGGGGGTACTGTCACGTTCCTGACCTATTTATGTTAGTTTTTGTGTGTTAGTTGGTCAGGACGTGAGGTTGGGTGGGCATTCTATGTTATCTGTTTCTATGTTGGTTTCGGTTTGCCTGGTATGGCTCTTGATTAGAGGCAGGTGGTTTGCGTTTGCCTCTAATTAAGAGTCATATTTAGGTAGGGCATTCTCACTGTTTGTTTGTGGGTGATTGTCTCCTGTGTTTGTGTATGTCGTTGCGCCACACGGGACTGGTTTCGGTTTGTTTCATTTCGATGTAGTCTGTTTCCTGTCCGTGAGTTTTACGTTTCAGTTAAGTAAGTTCATGTTCAGGTTTTGTCGTCTACGTCGTTTTCTTGTTTTGTAGTTTTGAAAGTGTTTTGTTTTGTTTCTTGTTGCTGTCGTATTTATAATAAAGATGGCTTATTTCCCTGAAGCTGCGTTTTGGTCTGAAGATCCTTCTCTCCTCACCTCATCCGAGGATGAGGAGAGCGACAGCCGTTACAACGCTTCCAGTTCATCCCGAACGCAGTTGGCATTTCCACATGGCAAGAGGACAGCTTTCCACCAAAAGACGATTGGACCCAAGAAAGGATCCTTTGCCCAAGATACTGATGGAAGAACAGCTCAAAGTAGGACATTTTTATTATGATAAATCGTGTTTCTGTCGAAAAATGTTAGTGGCTTAGGACGCCATGTTTTTTGACGTAGCTTCGCTTGGCGCAAGCTGTATTGAAAAGTAAGGATAATTTAAAAAATGTAATTCCGCGATTGTATTAAGAATTAAATTGTCTATCAATCCCTGTCCACCCTATATTTTTTAGTCACGTTTATGAGTATTTATGTATAAGAGTAGATCACTGTCTAAGTGGCGCACAGACATTTTCTGACCAGCTGAGCTACATTTCACATTGTCTAACCATGATTTTGGTGGCTAAATATAAACATTTTCGATCAAACTCTATATGGATTGTGTAATATGATGTTACAGGAGTGTCATCTGAAGAATTCTGAGAAGGTTAGTGAAAAAATTAATATATTTTGGCGATGTTTACTTTTATCGCTCACTTTGGCTAGAATCAATGCTGGGCTGCTATGTGCTATGTGCTATGCTAATATAACGATTTATTGTGTTTTCGCTGTAAGACACTTAGAAAATCTGAAATATTGTCTGTATTCACAGGATCTGTGTCTTTCGATTCGTGTATGCTGTGTATTTTTACGAAATGTTTGATGATTAGTAAGTAGGTAAACACGTTGCTCTAAGTAGTTTTTCTATTCCATTTGTGACGGTGGGTGCAATTGTAACCTATGCCATCTACCTGAAATATGCACTTTTTTCTAACAAAACCTATCCCATACCATAAATATGTTATCAGACTGTCATCTGATGAGTTTTTTTCTTGGTTAGGGGCTATAAATATCTTAGTTTAGCCGAATTGGTGATAGCTACTGGTGTTGGTGGACAAATAAAAGATGGTGGATTATGCTAATGTGTTTTTAGGTAATAGATGTACATCTTTACATATTGTGTCTTCCCTGTAAAACATTTTAAAAATCGGACATGTTGACTGGATTCACAAGATCTGTGTCTTTCATTAGCTGTATTGGACTTTACTGTGTGAAAGTTAAATATTTTTAAAAAATATTGTTTTTGAATTTCGCGGCACTGGTTTTTCAGTGGGGGTGGGGGGGGAGTGCCGCTAGCGGCACTCTCATCCTAGACAGGTTAAACCATAATAAAACAAATAATACGTAGTTATGTTCTAGCTGCGGGTCCAGTGCTCACATTATGTTTAGCCCTATGTGAGGCGACCTCGAATCCCAAGTTTCGGCTCGATAGGTCATTCGGTGCCCGAGCAAAACCCTAATTGGTGCTGAAATTCCACTTTTTTCATTGCCTTGCTACGGGGCCCTTGAATGAGCAATCAAACAGGCTTGTTGGGGTCTGTCTCTATGGGCCGAGCCGGTTTCAACGCACCTAGTCTTGAGACTCAGGGACTTTCCTAAATGTCGTCCGTTTCGTTGAGGTCAAAATGAATTGAAAACATGGCAAATACACGAGGCTTTTTATCGATCCGGGAACCTTCTAGAGCCACATAATTCACTGTGCACAATCGACCTGAGGTCTAGAACAGGTTTGTAAATTTTCAGAACTCTAGGTCTGACGGTTCTTTAAAAGTTGGAACAAAAGTAACTACTACAGGCACTGTCTGCCTCTTAGCCCCTCAGTGTGTCCCTCCATCATTTCTGTGTCGGTGTGTTTTTTTTTTTTTTTTAAATCTGATGGGATGAAGGACTGATTTACAGTTCATGAGGGTTGTCTATTCACATATATGAAGTTTTGGAAAGATTTGACGTTTTTAACCCTTCGAAACAGCCCATTTGACACCAGTTATGGCACTTCCGGTTGTCACAGGAAGCTATAAATAAACACATATCATCACTGGAGTAGGCTGTTACAGAATCCTGAGTTTTAAGTCTGTATGTTAAAAATTGACTGATTTACATAGGGCTGAATGCACTATTTCTCTCAAACTGCAGGTTGGCTATGGCAAACACTTTTAGGGTGATTTAACCACTTCCGGTTGCTCCAGGAAGCTTAGAATCGACACAGGTAGACCTCATGGTGGCCTGATGGACTGACATCAAAGACAAGTTCATAAGACATTCATAACCCACATAGGCTTTAGGTTGAATTTAGAGGTGCAGTCAATGCATTCCAATGGGGAGACATGTCATTGTAAACTGTTTGATGTAAACACCTTCTTTTAACTGTCAAGGGTTAATGCCACAAGGTCAAGGTTAGGCTTGCACAGATCGGGAGGACCTTAAGAACATTCCTGAGGTGAAATTGTGCTTCTAACCTTAACGGTTCTCTCTCTGTCTCCCAAAAGCAAATCAAATTGACATTGAGGTCAAAAGGTCATTCGTGTCCGTTCTCTTGTAACGGTCGCTGCGCTCAGACCGAGTGAGCTACGGTCAAGCGGGGCATCTCGTTGAACTCGGCACGGCCTGGAGATAATAGTCATGCCATTGCAGGCTTTGTGTGTCTTTAAGCACCGTACTTGACCTTTATTACCCTTCAAACCTGACCCTATGCACCATTTTAAGGTACTTCCAGTTGACATAGGAAGCTGAACGTGAACACATACCCTCCTTGGGGTAGGCTCTTATATAATATTGAGCTTTAAGTCTTTATGTTAAGAACTGACTTATTAACAGAGGGTTAAATGAGTGTGTGTTACTTCATAAAATCACATAAAATCACAGAATTCTCGCAGAGCTTCGAGACCCACTTTAAAAATGTTCGTGTGAACAAACTGCAACTGGATCTGTGATTTTTTTGAAAAAAAAAATCCTCTTCGTGAACATCACCAAATGGACAATGTACGATTTCTCTTAAATTACGATAGATAAACGGCTGGTTCTTTTTTTCCTGACACCGTATGCTTATGTACTTTGACATGAAGCGGTCAAATTAGCACCCTACTTGCGTTTTAACCCTTTAATCCCAGAAAAATGGCCATAACTCAAAAAGCGCCGAGGTCTCGACGCCATCTTGTTCGGGGCCAACTGCCCATTACTCCAAACCTACGCTCGCCGAGTTTCGTCTTCGAAATATTTTCAGTTTAGGAGAAAAGGCCGTGCTCGTTTGCCACGTGCTCGTGCGCCTGCAATATGATTTATTTTCCCTCTTGTGGGAATTTTCGAGAATGCAGAAAAAAGTCAAAAATTTGTCATTTTTATAAAACGGAAACCGAAATTCCGAAACGTTTTTTTGAGTGACTTCCTGAAAGAGCTCTCCGCCGCCCACGGCCCGACGCCGTCCGCGATTTTCTGCGACGTATTAAGACGTCAGGTAAGGGACCGTACATTTGCAATGGGACTTTCTTCACTAACCATACGGCTCCCGTCTCAGAGTTCCCTTAAGGTATGGAAGGCCACCAAAAATCCCTAACTATAACATTTTCTGACAAGATAAAAAGGCCAAAGGGGGAGTTGCAATCTACAGCAGAGATAGCCTGCAGAGTTATGTCATACTATCCAGGTCTGTGCCCAAACAATTCGAGCTTCTACTTCTAAAAATCCACCTTTCCAGAAACAAGTCTATCACCGGTCCCGCTTGTTATAGACCACCTTCAGCCATATGTGAATTGATTGCCCCCATCTATCTTCAGAGCTTATACTATTAAGTGACCTAAACTGGGACATGCTTAACACCCCGGCTGTCCTACAATCTAAGCTAGATGCCCTTAATCTCAAACAAATGATCAATGAACCTACCAGTTACAGCCCCAAATACGTAAACATGGGCACCCTCATAGATCATAGGTCATCCTGACCAACCTGCCCTCTAAATACACCTCTGCTGTCTTCAACCAGGATCTCAGCTATCACTGCCTCATTGCCTGCGTCCATAATGGGTCTGCGGTCTAACGACCACCCCTCATCACTGTCAAACGGTCCCTAAAACACTTCAGCGAGCAGGCCTTTCTAATCGACC
This sequence comes from Salvelinus alpinus, assembly GCF_045679555.1. Taxonomy (NCBI): domain Eukaryota; kingdom Metazoa; phylum Chordata; class Actinopteri; order Salmoniformes; family Salmonidae; genus Salvelinus; species Salvelinus alpinus. Next base: position 59,146,754 of record NC_092091.1, read on the forward strand.
TGGCCTGGGTATCCTGGAAGGATTTTGACCTCATTCTGTCAGTAGAGGATGCTTGGTTATTCTTTAAAAGTGCTTTCCTCGCCATCTTAAATAAGCATGCCCCGTTCAAAAAATTTAGGACGAGGAACAGATATAGCCTTTTGTTCACTCCAGACCTGACTGCCCTTGACCAGCACAAAACATCCTGTGGCGTACTGCATTGGCTTTGAATAGCCCCCGCGATATGCAACTTTTAAGGGAAGTTAGGAACCAATATACACAGGCAGTTAAACAGAAATTTGCATCCTGTAGCACATACTCCAAAAAGTTATGGGACACTGTAAAGTCCATGGAGAATAAGAGCACCTCCTCCCAGCTGCCCACTGCACTGAGGCTAGGAAACACTGTCACCACCGATAAATCCACTATAATTGAGAATTTCAATAAGCATTTTTCTACAGCTGGCCATGCTTTCCACCTGGCTACCCCTACCCCGGTCAACAGCTCTGGACCCCCCACAGCAACTTGCCCAAGCCTCCCCCATTTTCCCTTCACCAAAATCCAGATAGCTGATGTTCTGAAAGAGTTGCAAAATCTAGACACCTACAAATCAGCTCGGCTAGACAATCTGGACCCTCTCTTTCTAAAATTATCCGCTGCAATTGTTGCAACCCCTATTACTAGCCTGTTCAACCTCTCTTTCGAATCATCTGAGATCCCTAAAGACTGGAAAGCTGCCGCGGTCATCCCCCTCTTCAAAGGGGGAGACACTCTAGACCCAAACTGTTACAGACCTATATCTATCCTACCCTGCCTTTCTAAGGTCTTCGAAAGTCAAGTTAACAAACAGATGACCGACCATTTTGAATCCCAACGTACCTTCTCCGCTTTGCAATCTAGTTTCCGAGCTGGTCATGGGTGCACCTCAGCCACGCTCAAGGTCCTAAACGATATCATAACCTCATAACCGCCATCGATAAAATACATTACTGTGCAGCCATATTCATCGACCTGGCCAAGGCTTTTGACTTTGTCAATCACCACAATCTTATTGGCAGACTCAAAAGCTTTGGTTTCTCAAATGACTGCCTCGCCTGGTTCACCAATTACTTCTCAGACAAAGTTCAGTGTGTCAAATCGGAGGGCCTGTTGTCCGGAACTCTGGCAGTCTCTATGGGGGTGCCACAGGGTTCAATTCTCGGGCCGACTCTTTTCTCTGTATACATCAATGATGTCGCTCTTGCTGCTGGTGATTCTCTGATCCACCTCTATAGACGACACCATTCTGTATACTTCTGGCCCTTCTTTGCACACTGTGTTAACTAACCTCCAGACGAGCTTCAATGCCATACAACTCTCCTTCCGTGGCCTCCAACTGCTCTTAAATGCAAGTAAAACTAAATGCATGCTCTTCAACCGATCGTTGCCCGCAACTGCCCGCCCGTCCAGCATCACTACTCTGGACGGTTCTGACTTAGAATATGTGGACAACTACAAATACCTAGGTGTCTGGTTAGACTGTAAACTCTCCTTCCAGACTCACATTAAGCATCTCCATTCCAAAATTAAATCTAGAATCGGCTTCCTATTTCGCAACAAAGCCTCCTTGACTCATGCTGCCAAACATACCCTCGTAAAACTGACCATCCTACCGATCCTTGACTTCGGCGATGTCATTTACAAAATAGCCTCCAACACTCTACTCAGAAAATTGGATGCAGTCTATCACAGTGCCTTCCGTTTTGTCACAAAGCCCCATATACTACCCACCACTGCGACCTGTATGCTCTCGTTGGCTGGCCCTTGCTAAACCCACTGGCTCCAGGTCATCTATAAGTCTTTGCTAGGTAAAGCTCCGCCTTATCTCAGCTCACTGGTCACCATAGCAGCACCCACCCGTAGCACGCGCTCCAGCAGGTATATTTCAATGGGCACCCCCAAAGCCAATTCCTCCTTTGGCCGCCTTTCCTTCCATTTCTCTGCTGCAAATGACTGGAATGAATTGCAAAAATCTCTGAAGCTGGAGACTCATATCTCCCTCACTAACTTTAAGCATTCGCTGTCAGAGCAGCTCACAGATCATTGCACCTGTACCTAGCCCATCTGTAAATAGCCCATCCTACTACCTCATCCCAACTGTAACACTCGTCGTTAGGAGAAAGAGAGGAGGACCACACTGCAGCGTGGTGAGTATTCATATTCCTTTTAATGAAAACTGAAATACTCGAACAAAACAACTAAATAACGAGAAACGAGAATAAACCGAAACGACACAGTCCTGTCTGGTGACATACACAAAGACACAGGAAACAAACACCCACAAACCAAAAGTGAAACCCAGGCTACCTAAGTATGATTCTCAATCAGGGACAACGATTGACAGCTACCTCTGATTGAGAATCATACCAGGCCGAACACAAAACCCCAACATAGAAAAACACACATAGACTGCCCACCCCAACTCACGCCCTGACCATGCTAAATAAAGACAAAACAAAGGAAATAAACGTCAGAACGTGACACCAACATTGTTATTTATTTGTGTTGCTCTTTTGCACCCCAGTATCTCTACTTGCACATTCATCTTCTGCACATCTTTCACTCCAGTGTTTAATTGCTAAATTGTAATTACTTCGCCACTACGGATTCTAACGTATTGACTTACTGAAATTCAAGAAATACAGTATTAGTATTTTGTTTAGATCGTTGACAAAAATTACAATTAAATCCATTTTAATCCCACTTTGTAACACAACAAATGTAAAAAAAAAAGTAAAGAGGTGTGAATACTTTCTGAAGGCACTGTAAATATCCCCTCTCCTCCTCTTGTCAGTATTTATCATGATTCCTGTTGAGAGAAATCCGAGATAAGACTAATATTTCCCCCTGGTCATTTATCAGACTTCAGGCAGCTCCTATTCCTCTCCTTAGTTATACAGGAGGTGTATAACCAGAGAGAATGGAGACAGAGCTTCACTACATCTGCAGGATGCTTTATCAACCTGGTCACTGTCATTAATCTGCTGTCGTCGGGGTGATTTACAGTAACCATGGACATATCAGTAATAAGGTTCCACTGTCTCCTTGATTATGGAGGGAGATTTACATTTACATTTACATTTAAGTCATTTAGCAGACGCTCTTATCCAGAGCGACTTACAAATTGGTGCATTCACCTTATGATATCCAGTGGAACAACCACTTTACAATAGTGCATCTAACTCTTTTAGGGGGGGGGGGGGGGGGGTTAGAAGGATTACTTTCTCCTATCCTAGGTATTCCTTAAAGAGGTGGGGTTTCAGGTGTCTCCGGAAGGTGGTGATTGACTCCGCTGACCTGGCGTCGTGAGGGAGTTTGTTCCACCATTTGGGTGCCAGAGCAGCGAACAGTTTTGACTGGGCTGAGCGGGAACTGTACTTCCTCAGAGGTAGGGAGGCGAGCAGGCCAGAGGTGGATGAACGCAGTGCCCTTGTTTGGGTGTAGGGCCTGATCAGAGCCTGAAGGTACGGAGGTGCATACTTGTTCCCATGATTCTGACTGAAACTGGAAAGTGGTTTGGCTCCCCACCCTAGACCCCACCACACAGGGAAACACAACCCTGCTTATTGCTATGGATATTATAGGGCTGCAAATGAAAGGAACTGTCACTGTTTTTGTATATTTTGTATTGTCATTTGGAGTTTATCTGTACAGTCATGTCTAAAGTATTTATAATTATTAATGTTGGTATGATTCATCTTTATTAAATGCTCACTTGGCTTTGGGCCCGTGTTTGTATTTGTGTGCAGTTCTGTTAGGCTACACATTATTATTAGTTTATGTACCATGAAAGAAAAATGCCAACACACAGTCACACACACAAATAAATCCATTATCTCCCAGGACGTCCCATTCTCTCGTTGCAGTTTCATTCGGTAACATAATTCCTCCCCACCACAGTCACGCCTCCAGACCAGTTTCCGCCCTTCTGAGAGAAAATACTCCGCCTGCGATTCATCAACGACAGCAGGAAAGTTTAAATATAGCCTACAAAAATAATACAAAAGGATTTGTTAACTTCTGCATTATCGCGGATTCTACGCTGGAAACACGGACAGAGTCAGTAGTCAGGAGATGGCTGAAATGAGGATGAGCTGAACTCGAGCTGGTACATTTACGGTACGGAATCATCGCTTTGGTCTGGATACTTCGGCCATGCTGTTTAGGACAAGATCTGGGAAGCCCCACTCTCTGTCTCACTATGGCTATAACCCATATTCACTTCCTATATAAACAGGAAGTAAACAGAAAGTAGAATATCTTCTCTGAGGAGAGAATCCAACACATCAGCGATACATTTGAGCATTATGCCAGTTAGGATATACGGTAATAGATAACAAAAGCATATTGGGCTTTCAATGAAAAAGAAAGGAGAATGGGACGTTGTGGATGCTGGCTTGGCATTAACTGTCTGGCAACAGAATGTTTCAGAGATGTTCCCTGTCTGTTTGGTCTGAGCCTCGTCAGCACTGATGACTGTTATAATGGTTGAGGAGACAGGTTCCCAAAATCCCCCTTAAAGTTTTCCTTTCTTAGCAGTTGATGCTGACTGCTCTGCAGAGGGAGAATTTGTCTAGGGTGTTTAGCTCAGTGGCAGCATTAGCCGGCGCTAGCGTTAGAATTGCTCTCCATCAAGTCTTCCTCTGATCCAAATATTTAGCAAACACATTAAGGAAATTCATGTCTCACCCCATGTGGATCTCTACACTGATGCATCTCTCTATCTTTCAGCCTGAGTGATTTCTTCTTCCCTCAATCCAGTTGGGAGAATGGAGGGTTTTATAAGGGGTTATAGCCATAGTGAGACAGAGAGTGGGGCTTCTTCTCCACAGCCCAGATCATGTGCAGCCTGTCAACATGGATCACATCATGACCCACACTTCCTCTCCTTCCCCAGTTATATAGAAAGGAAGAGGTAAAGCTGGAAGGTTTAATCCCCCCAAAGTCTGTACACGAAAATAAGACCAGGAAGTGAGGAATTTATGTATGGAGATCAATGAGAGAGTGTCGAATTTGGTCAACAAAAAATGTAATTGCTAATTTGCTATGTGAGGTTTATTTGATCGAATAGTCTACTTTAAATCGAAGTTGTGCCTGTTGTTCACGCAGGTATCTGCCCTCTCTTTGGCTAGAATGGTTCCACCTGATCTCGCCTCCTCCTGCCTGCCTTCCATATTTGAGGACATGTATTTCCATTGACAGAGCGGTCACTCGACTATCTTGTCAATATAATAGTTAATCTTTGCTGTTGCTAATTTCTCCTTCTGTAACGACCGTCTTCGGGAAAAGGAGAAGACCAAGGTGCAGTGTGGTAAGTATTCATAATACCTTTTAATAAATACGAATACTTGAACAAAAAAAACGACGAACGAACAATTCTGCAAGGTACAAAACACAAAACAGAAAACAACTACCCACAAACACAGGTGGGAACAAGCTAAATAAGTATGGTTCTCAATCAGAGACAACGATTGACAGCTGCCTCTGATTGGGAACCATTCCAGGCCAAACACATAGAAATACAACACACAGAACAAAATAAAGAATGCCCACCCCAACTCACGCCCTGACCAACCAAAAAAGAGACATATAAAGGATCTCTAAGGTCAGGGCATGACACCTTCCTTTCCTCCCTTCCTTCCTTCCATTTTTGTGCCTTCCACGTACACTTTTGCCATCCACCTTCATTACCAGTCATCAACTTGCATTTTCAATCTGTTGGTGCTATGACTGGAAAAGCAAGTTGTAAAAGTTTTAATTTAGGTTCAAAGGTGTCATAACGCATCATCCTAGCACCTGCACTATGACATGCTCAATTGTATTCATGCACAGACGCACAACTGTGCGAAAAATAATAGTCCATGAACATATAAACACTGTTTTGAGAATGCCAGATAGATTAACAATGCATTGAATGCCTGGGGCAAAACCAATCGACTCCAATCATTGCGACCAAATCTAGTGTCAAACCGAAACATTCACAACATCCTCCCCATTTACCATCTTTTTTCCCAAAATTGCACCTTATTCCCAATTTAATGCACTACTTTTGACCAGGGCCCTGGTGTGCACTGTAGGGTGGCATTTTGGGATGAAACCGCCGTATCCGTTTTTTGTTAAGGAGTGATGGAGTGATTCCAGCCGATGTCTAATTGGTGACATGTGTTGAGCGGTGTATTAAAAGTTGATGTCTTTCTGTCTAAGTGCCTCCACAGCTTTGATCTACTCTCTGACTTTCCAAAGCTTTCAAGTCTTTTTGCTCCGCTGGTGCTAGAAGGAAAACTGGCACGAGGTGCGTTAATTATGAACTCTTGAAGCTGCAGGAGGCTGCTCTCCCTCTGAGACCTTTCCGCTCCACCAGCTGGTTGCCTTCTGCAGCAGTTTTTGATGGGCTAGGTTGCGGTGAATCGTCCATGTGGTAGATGAGAGCGTGTGGAACAAAAGCAATCGTCAAAAAGCATTTAGGATGAAGACATGATTGAACTGATGCTGCTTTACCAGCTGCACAGTGCAGTGTTAGCAGCTATGGGTTATGGGTCATGACATGGCAACTGTTATAGTATATTAGAGAGTTGTCTTTGCTCTCTTTGGACGAGTCATCAGAGCCAACTAACCCATTCTAGAGCATAACTACATAACTTGATCTGAACGTTTTAAATTTAATTCAAGGTGCACTCATGTTGACGCATTTGAGATATACCGATATACACTGCTCAAAAAAATAAAGGGAACACTTAAACAACACAATGTAACTCCAAGTCAATCACACTTCTATGAAATCAAACTGTCCACTTAGGAAGCAACACTGATTGACAATAAATTTCACATGCTGTTGTGCAAATGGAATAGACAAAAGGTGGAAATTATAGGCAATTAGCAAGACACCCCCAAAAAAAGGAGTGATTCTGCAGGTGGTGACCACAGACCACTTCTCAGTTCCTATGCTTCCTGGCTGATGTTTTGGTCACTTTTGAATGCTGGCGGTGCTCTCACTCTAGTGGTAGTATGAGACGGAGTCTACAACCCACACAAGTGGCTCAGGTAGTGCAGTTCATCCAGGATGGCACATCAATGCGAGCTGTGGCAAAAAGGTTTGCTGTGTCTGTCAGCGTAGTGTCCAGAGCATGGAGGCGCTACCAGGAGACAGGCCAGTACATCAGGAGACTTGGAGGAGGCCGTAGGAGGGCAACAACCCAGCAGCAGGACCGCTACCTCCGCCTTTGTGCAAGGAGGTGCACTGCCAGAGCCCTGCAAAATGACCTCCAGCAGGCCACAAATGTGCATGTGTCTGCTCAAACGGTCAGAAACAGACTCCATGAGGGTGGTATGAGGGCCCGACGTCCACAGGTGGGGGTTGTGCTTACAGCCCAGCACCGTGCAGGACGTTTGGCATTTGCCAGAGAACACCAAGATTGGCAAATTCGCCACTGGCGCCCTGTGCTCTTCACAGATGAAAGCAGGTTCACACTGAGCACATGAGCACATGTGACAGACGTGACAGAGTCTGGACACGCCGTGGAGAACGTTCTGCTGCCTGCAACATCCTCCAGCATGAGCGGTTTGGCGGTGGGTCAGTCATGGTGTGGGGTGGCATTTCTCTGTGGAAGGAGGTGCACTGCCAGAGCCCTGCAAAATGACCTCCAGCAGGCCACAAATGTGCATGTGTCTGCTCAAACGGTCAGAAACAGACTCCATGAGGGTGGTATGAGGGCCCGACGTCCACAGGTGGGGGTTGTGCTTACAGCCCAGCACCGTGCAGGACGTTTGGCATTTGCCAGAGAACACCAAGATTGGCAAATTCGCCACTGGCGCCCTGTGCTCTTCACAGATGAAAGCAGGTTCACACTGAGCACATGAGCACATGTGACAGACGTGACAGAGTCTGGACACGCCGTGGAGAACGTTCTGCTGCCTGCAACATCCTCCAGCATGAGCGGTTTGGCGGTGGGTCAGTCATGGTGTGGGGTGGCATTTCTCTGTGGGGCCGCACAGCCCTCCATGTGCTCGCCAGAGGTAGCCTGACTGCCATTAGGTACCGAGATGAGATCCTCAGACCCCTTGTGAGACCATATGCTGACACATGCACATTTGTGGCCTGCTGGAGGTCATTTTGCAGGGCTCTGGCAGTGCACCTCCTTGCACAAAGGCGGAGGTAGCGGTCCTGCTGCTGGGTTGTTGCCCTCCTACGGCCTCCTCCACGTCTCCTGATGTACTGGCCTGTCTCCTGGTAGCGCCTCCATGCTCTGGACACTACGCTGACAGACACAGCAAACCTTTTTGCCACAGCTCGCATTGATGTGCCATCCTGGATGAACTGCACTACCTGAGCCACTTGTGTGGGTTGTAGACTCCGTCTCATACTACCACTAGAGTGAGAGCACCGCCAGCATTCAAAAGTGACCAAAACATCAGCCAGGAAGCATAGGAACTGAGAAGTGGTCTGTGGTCACCACCTGCAGAATCACTCCTTTTTTTGGGGGTGTCTTGCTAATTGCCTATAATTTCCACCTTTTGTCTATTCCATTTGCACAACAGCATGTGAAATTTATTGTCAATCAGTGTTGCTTCCTAAGTGGACAGTTTGATTTCATAGAAGTGTGATTGACTTGGAGTTACATTGTGTTGTTTAAGTGTTCCCTTTATTTTTTTGAGCAGTGTATATACAGAGCCAGTCAAAAGTTTGGACACACTTACTCATTCAAGGGTTTTTCTTTATTTTTACTAAGTTCGACATTTTAGAATAATAGTGAAGACATCAAAACTATGAAATAACACGTATGGAATCATGTAGTAACAAAAAAAGTGTTAAACAAATCAAAATATATTTTATGTATGAGATTCTTCATAGTAGCCATCCTTTGCCTTGATGACAGCATTGCACACTCTTGGCATTCTCTCAACCAGCTTCATGAGAAATGCTTTTCCAACATTTACATTTAAGTCATTTAGCAGACGCTCTTATCCAGAGCGACTTACAAATTGGAAAGTTCATACATATTCATCCTGGTCCCCCCGTGGGGAATGAACCCACAACCCTGGCGTTGCAAGCTCCATGCTCTACCAACTGAGCCACACGGGACCACCAGTCCTTTTCCAACAGTCTTGAAGGAGTTCCCACATATGCTGAGCACTTGTTGGCTGCTTTTTCTTCACTCTACATTCCAACTCATCCCAAACCATCTCAATTGGGTTGAGGTCGGGTGATTGTGGAGGCCAGGTCATCTGATGCAGCACTCCATCACTTTTCTTGGTCAAATAGCCCTTACACAGACTGGAGGTGTGTTTGGGGTCATTGTCCTTTTGAAAAGCAAATGATAGTCCTATTAAGCGCAAACCAAATGGGATGGAGTATTGCTGCACAATGCTTTTGTAGCCATGCTGGATAAGTGTGCCTTGAATTCTAAATAAATCACTGACAGTGTCACCAGCAAAGCACCCCCAAACCATCACACCTAAGGAGATCATCCATTCACCTACTCTGCGTCTCACAAAGACACAGCGGTTGGAACCAAATACCTCAAATTTGGACTAAGAGCAAGGGACCGATTTCCACCGGTCTAATGTCCATTGCTCATGTTTCTTGGCCCAAGCAAGTCTCTTCTTGTTATTGGTGTCCTTTAGTAGTGGTTTCTTTGCAGCAATTCAACCATGAAGGCCTGATTCAAGTAGTCTCCTCTGAACAGTTGATGTTGATATGTGTATGTTACTTGAACTCTGTGAAGCATTTATTTGGGCTGCAATTTCTGAGGTGTAATTAACTCTAATGAACGTATCCTCTGCAGCAGAGGTAACTCTGGGTCTTCCTTTCTGTGGCGGTTTTCATGAGCCAGTTTCATCATAGCGCTTGATGGTTTTCGTGACTGCACTTGAAGAAACTATTGACTGACCTTTATATCTTAAAGTAAGGATGGACTGTCATTTATCTTTGTTCATTTGAGCTGTTCTTGCCATAATATGGACTTGGTCTTTTACCAAATAGGGCTATCTTCTGTATATCACCCCTACCTGGTCATAACACAACTGATTGGCTGAAACGCTTTAACCTTCAGCAGGACAATGACCCTAAGCATACTGCTAAAGAAACGCTCGGGTGGTTTAAGGGGAAACATTTAAATGTCTTGGAATGACCTAGTCAAAGCCCAGACCTCAATCCAATTGAGAATCTGTGGTATGACTTAAAAATTGCTGTACACAGCGGAACCCATCCAACTTGAATGAGCTGGAGCAGGTTTTCCTTGAAGAATGGGAAAAAAATCCCAGTGGCTAGATGTGCCAAGCTTATAGAGACATACCCCAAGAGACTTGCAGCTGTAATTGCTGCAAAAGGTGGCTCTACAAAGTACTGACTTTCGGGTGGTGAATAGTTATGCACGCTCATTTTTTCAGTTTTTTGTCTTATTTCTTGTTTGTTTCATGAAAAATATTTTGCATCTTCAAAGTGGTAGGCATGTTGTGTTAATCAAATGATACAAACCCCCCCAAAATCTATTTTAAGTCAAAGTTGTAAGGAAACAAAATAGGAAAAATGCCAATGGGGTGAATATTTTAGCAAGCCACTGTAAGTTCTGTTATTGTGAAGTGGAAACGTCTAGGAGCAACAGAACGGCACCACCGTCTGCTGAAGTGTGTAGGGTGTAAAAAACGTCTGTCCTCAGTTGCAACACTCACTACCGAGTTCCGAACTGCCTCTGGAACAACGTCAGCACAATAACTGTTTGTTGTTCATCAGAACAAGAACTGTTCATCGGGAGCTTCATGAAATGGGTTTCCATGGCTGAGCAGCCACACACTTAAAAAAAATATATACTGAACAAAAATATAAAACGCAACAATGCAACAATTTCACAGATTTTACTGAGTTACATTTCATTAAAGGAAATCAGTCAATTGAAATGAATTCATTAGGGCCTAATCTATGAATTTCACTTGAATGGGAATACAGATATGCATCTGTTTGTCACAGACACTTTTTTTCATAAAAAAGGTAGGGGCGTGGATCAGAAAACCAGTCAGTATCTCGTGTGACCATCATTTGCTTCATGCAGCGCAACATCTCATTCACATAGAGTTGATCAGGCTGTTGATTGTGGCCTGTGGAATGTTGTCCCACTCCTCTTCAATGGCTGTGCGAAGTTGCTGGATATTGGCGTGAACTGGAACACGCTCTCGTACACAGCAATCCAGAGCATCCCACACATGCTCAATAGGTGACATGTCTGGTGAGTATGCAGGACATGTAAGAACTGGGAAATGTTCAGCTTCCAGGAATTGTGTACAGATCCTTGCGACATTGCATTGTCATGCTGAAACATGAGGTGATGGCAGCGGATGAATAGCATGACATCGGGCCTCAGTATCTCGTCACGAAAAAATACAATTCTGTTCAATGTCCGTAGCTTATGCCTGCCGATACCATAACACAACCACCATGGGGCACTCTGTTCACAACGTTGACATCAGCAAACTGCTCTTCCACACAACGCCATACATGTGTTCTGCGGTTGTGAGGACGGATGGCCGTACTGCTAAATTCTCTAAAACGATGTTGGAGGCAGCTTATAGTCGAGAAATTAACATACAATTCTCTGGAAACAGCTCTGGTGGACATTCCTGCAGTCAGCATGTCAATTGGCATGCTCCCTCAAAACCTGAGATATCTGTGGCATTGTGTTGTGTGACATAACTGCACATTTTAGAGTGCCCTTTTATTTTCCCCAGCACAAGGTGCTCCTGTATAATGATGATGCTGTTTAATCAGCTTCTTAATATGCCACACCTGTCAGGTGGATGGATTATCTTGGCAAGGAGAAATGCTCATTTAAAAGGGATGTAAACTAATTTGTGCACAACATTTGAGAGAAATACGCTTTTTGTGCATCTGGAACATTTCTGAGATCTTTTATTTCAGCTCATGAAACACGGGACAAACACTTTAAATGTTGCATTTATATTTTTGTTCGGTGTACATAGTACATTTATGATAATTCAAAGCCCTAGCCAAATAGGCAACTCCAGAATGCCTTTTTCTCAGAATTCTCACAAGTATGTAGTATGACAATTCAGTCACAGCCCCGGCCAAATAGGCAGCTGGAGTGTAAAACACTTGAGAACACCTTTAGCCCATGCCTCTTTACTAAAAGGAGCTATAAGCTGCTACGGGATAGTAAATCTGTCCATGTGCCCTTGAGCAAGACACTTCAACCTTATTTCTCTTGTAAGTCACTCTGGATAAGAGCATCTGCCAAATAACTAAAATGAAAATGAAAATATCCAACTGCTTAGACCCCATTTCACATTTGATGGTATTTTGTATTTGAGGACAGGTGAAGGCCAGCCATGCTATCAAATCCTAGCTGGCAGAAAGAGCATCCCAATACGTACAAGACACTTCTTATAAGATGAAGAACAACACAAAGTGTCTTTGTATGACGTCTGTATTTGAAGGGATTTTTAAGATATCAAAACTGCTACAAATACACAAACTCACATATCACCTTGTTGAAAACACTTGCTGCACAGTATCACCCTTTAGTTGTGGTGTACTGTTAAAAGCTCCTACCCTCAGGGTATGCTTTACAGTCACCTGTCTCCCATGTTTCACTGAACAAGCAACTCGAGAGGTGGTAAGTAACACCTTGGAAATGTAATTAACCGCCTTCCCTGAATGCCAATTGTCTGTGGATCAGACCCGGGTTCAAATACTATTTGAAATCGTTCAAATCCATTGAAAGTGTGTTCTAGCCTGCCTGTAGTTCTAGGCCAGGTTTATAGTTTTGGGACTATTCTATTGGTCCATTAAAACAGGCTTAATCAAGCACATATATACAGTCGTGGCCAAAAGTTTTGAGAATGACACAAATATTAATTTCCACAAAGTTTGCTGCTTCAGTGTCTTTAGATATTTTTATCAGATGTTACTGTGGAATACTGAAGTATAATTACAAGCATGTCATAAGTGTCAAAGGCTTTTATTGACAATTACATGAAGTTGATGCAAAGAGTCAATCATTTCAGTGTTGACCCTTCTTTTTCAAGACCTCTGCAATCCGCACTGGCATGCTGTCAATTAACTTCTGGGCAACATCCTGACTGATGTCAGCCCATTCTTGCGTAATCAATGTTTGGAGTTTGTCAGAATTTGTGGGGTTTTGTTTGTCCACTCGCCTCTTGAGGATTTACCACAAGTTCTCAATGGGATTAAGGTCTGGGGAGTTTCCTGACATTGGACCCAAAATATCGATGTTTTGTTCCCCGAGCCACTTAGTTATCACTTTTGCCTTATGGCAAGGTGCTCCATTATGCTGGAAAAGGCATTGTTCGTCACCAAACTGTTCCTGGATGGTTGGGAGAAGTTGCTATCGGAGGATGTGTTGGTACCATTCTTTATTCATGGCTGTGTTCTTACGCAAAATTGTGAGTGAGCCCACTCCCTTGGCTGAGAAGCAACCCCACACATGAATGGTCTCAGGATGCTTTACTGTTGGCATGACACAGGACTGATGGTAGCGCTCATCTTGTCTTCTCCGGACAAGCTTTTTTCCGGATGCCCCAAACAATCGGAAAGGGGATTCATCAGAGAAAAGGACTTTACCCCAGTCCTCAGCAGTCCAATCCCTGTACCTTTTGCAGAATATCAGTCTGTCCCTGATGTTTTTCCTGGAGAGAAGTGGGTTCTTTGCTGCCCTTCTTAACACCAAACCATCCTCCAAAAGTCTTTGCCTCACTGTGCGTGCAGATGCACTCACACCTGCCTGTTGCCATTCCTGAGCAAGCTCTGTACTGGTGGTGCCCCGATCCCGCAGCTGAATCAACTTTAGGAGATGGTCCTGGTGCTTGCTGGACTTTCTTGGACGCTCTGAAGCCTTCTTCACAACAATTGAACCGCCCTCCTTGAAGTTCTTGATGATCCGATAAATGGTTGATTTAGGTGCAATCTTACTGGCAGCAATATCCTTGCCTGTGAAGCCCTTTTTGTGCAAAGCAACGATGACGGCACGTGTCTCCTTGCAGGTAACCATGGTTGACAGAGGAAGAACAATGATTTCAAGCACCACCCTCCTTTTGAAGCTTCCAGTCTGTTATTTGAACTCAATCAGCATGAGAGAGTGATCTCCAGCCTTGTCCTCGTCAACACTCACACCTGTGGTAACGAGAGAATCACTGACATGATGTCAGCTGGTCCTTTTGTGGCAGGGCTGAAATGCAGTGGAAATTAATTGCAATTCATCTGATCACTCTTCATAACACTCTGGAGTATATGCAAGTTGCCATCATACAAACTGAGACAGCAGACTTTGTGAAAATTAATATTTGTGTCATTCTCAAAACCTTCGGCCACGACTGTGGTATTTACAATTAATTTGAATAGCATCTGAACGCAGATCTATTGTGAATGCATTGCAGTCGGTTTTAGACATCACCTGTTTTTATCAGATTCTCACCAAGCCGTTTATTTCTTAAGAAATTACTCACAATCACAGAGCCTGTCATGATACTGGTGACACTTTCTGCTAAGTGTTTTTTTCATCTTACAATTTTGTATGAGTTCTGGGGACGGCTGTGAGACGAGCAATTTATTTGACAGCGGCTTTTCAACACTCCCAGCGACACTTGAATGTGAAAGAATAGTTTTTTTGAGCCTGGGTGACATGTTATTTCCTAGTGCTCTTTCTGACAAGTTAACTCTCTCTCTCTCTCTCTCTCTCTCTCTCTCTCTCTCTCTCTCTCTCTCTCTCTCTCTCTCTCTCTCTCTCTCTCTCTCTCTCTCTCTCTCTCTCTCTCTCTCTCTCTCTCTCTCTCTCTCTGCTGATTTAAGCTGTTAACAACTAATAATAATTTGAAAGATTGCTGAGAAAACAAGGTGTTTTAATCGCCGTATTCTTTCTTCGATTATGACATTAAGCCGATTAAGATAAGCAGAATAAGGTTTTTACATGACTATTTCCATACTCTGCCTATGCCATAATCAGCTTGATATCTGATTATTAGTGTGCATGTAAACGTACCTAGTGATTCAGCATGTTTTATAACAACAATGGACTTTGTGGGTGGTGTTCTCCTGTTATGAATATTGAACTTATCTGAAAAGTACATATAATAATCACTACATAATTAGTAGATAGATATTCGTAGGGTTCAACATGTATTACAATACATTTATATTGACTGTAGTTTGTAATATTGACTCCTAGTTTATATTGACTATGTCCCCAAAAGTGACTGAAATGTTTTAATGTCACACATAACATAATATAATATACACCATTTAGGAGGTGGCCCAAGCGGGAAACAAACCTACAAACCTGACATTGCAAGGACCATGCTTTACCAATGGAGCCACACAAGACTTGCGCATTTCATTGCCTTGGGGGATGCGTTCTTCGGGTAGCTCGGTCAAGCTCATGCCATGTAAAGGGAAATTTTAATATTCATCACGCACAGTCATTGGTGAATGACCCACAGTAAGATGCATTGACTGAAAAAGACATAGCAGGTTTCTGACCTGGGCAACACAATCTGTACAAACAGAAAGCAGTCATGGGGTGTAGATCCACTGTTTATAGAATGACCTAGAGAAATAATTCATACATTCCCTCAACACGGCAACCACCAACATCCTCTGCTGTGTTTTGCAGACAAATACAGTAGTGTGTGAGGACGAGTCGCTGCTTGCTTCTCACCTGTCTGTCCAACAAGGGTTGAGTGACTGTGTGTGTGTGTGAGTGTATGGGCACTGTGTAAAGGACGTCACGCTTGCAATCCTCCAGATTCGGCCCATACCTGGTGCAAACTCAGTCTGCCTTGCTAGCACACGTGACAACCCTCCTGAAGCTTCTTACGAGTCGGCCAACGTGAAAAGCTAGCTATTCGCTGGCGCAAGTGGGGACACTTCAGGCTGAGGACATCCCCATGTGCTCCACCTGTATTCTCGACTGTCTATCCAACGACAACTGTCATTGTGTCGCACGTGAATGCGTCGGTGTGTGTGTGCATCAAGTGAAATCAGAGTTTATTGGTCGCATACTGCCACGTATACTCCCTCTCCGGCACACGAGGTCGCCAGGCTGCTCATTATTATGCACACCTGTCACCAATAACAAGAAGAGACTTGCTTTGGCCAAGAAACCAGAGCAAGTCTGTATTAGACCGGTGGAAATTTGTCCTTTAGTCTGGAGTCCAAATAGGAGATTTTTGGTTCCAACTGCCGTGTCATTGTGAGACACGGTGTGGGTGAACGAATGATCTGTATTTCCCACTGTAAAGCATGGAGGAGGAGGTGTTATGGTGTGGTGGTGCTTTGCTGATGACAGTGTCTGTGATTTATTTCAAATTCAAGGGACACTTATCCAGCATGGCTACCACAGCATTCTGCAGCGATACGCCATCCCATGTGGTTTGCCCTTAGTGGGACTATCATTTGTTTTTCAACAGGACAATGACCCAACACACTCCTGCTGGATAGTCCAGAACAGGACACATGCATGTCTGATACAATTTGGAATACGTAGCATAACCAATATCTCAAGGATATCCAATACATGCGTCCAGCAGGAGTGTGGGGTGCTAAGAAGTATTTTTAAAATGAGCATGTTGATAACAGAGCAGTACTTTACTTTTTAGGTGTACACAAGTTTTCACCTATACTTGCAATAACTGGGGACATGGGCTGGGAACCCTCTGAGGTGAGATGGAAGGCATGTATGGTGAGACTATAGAATAGACTGTTGGATATGCCAACTGCCAGAATATCTAGTAAAGTATTTCAATGGGATCTATTCATAGGGGGAGCCTGGGCAACTGAAATGTCTGACCTGTTTCAACATTCTGACTGTGAACATCTGTATGAAAACCAAATGAAGGGAGACATAGATATGATTAAAAAACAACTGTTGATGCAATATGAAAGAAAATGGGTGGCGGAGATGAATCATAAACCCGAATTGAGAACCTTCTGTTTGATTAAGGGTGAATTTGTGTGTGAGATATATATTATGTATAACCTACCTAGAAGCAAGAGATCGCTATGTGCACAGGTTAGATCAGGGATAATGCCTCTGCGTATTGAAACAGGTTCGTATTGTGGTGAAATGGAAGTTGAAAAACTGTGTAACTATTGTGACGTTGAAGAAATAGAGAATGGAACTAATTTGATCCTCTATTGCACCTTTTACCACGATATACGCTTGCTAATATTCCAGAAAGCACACCAGATATACTGTATATAAAAACTAGACAAGTCAGTTAAGAACAAATTATTATTTACGATGACAGCCTAAAATATACCCTGGCATTATGTGGCTGAGTGATGAGGAGAAAATGAAATGTTTTTTTGTCCATTGTGCATTTCCGTTTGCGGAATGCTTAGATAAAGCCTGGAATAAAAGAAAAAGGGCTTCCTATAATTACATTTTAAAAATATTTAGCTTCTATGTGGTAAATGTGTATATAGATTGTGTTAGGCTTGTCTCCCATAAGAATCTTCTCTTAGTGCCAGACTGGGTTCAAATGCCATCAGTTTTTTTTTCTATATTTATTTATCTGTATATGTTATGTATGTATGTATGTATGTATGTATGTATGTATGTATGTATGTATGTATGTATGTATGTATGTATGTATGTATGTATGTATGTATGTATATTATTTTACTGCTCTAGGGATATAATTATTATTTACTATTATGTATTGATTTTTACTTTAGAGTTTTTCACTCTTTATTCAATGTGCAATGCAGAGAACACCAGAAGAATAAATATAATCTAATTACAATAGTGAATTATTGTAATGTTTGTTTATGTGTAAATGAATTCCATAAGGGATGGGTTGCCAATTGGCGATTTGACACAAAAATAAAATTGTATTCATTCTTAGAAAGAGCTATGTCAAGAGTCCAGTATATAAATAAATATGTGGTGTGTATAGACGGTGTAACTAAAATGCAATGTACAGTAGTATAAATATTTACATTTACATTTACATTTAAGTCATTTAGCAGACGCTCTTATCCAGAGCGACTTACAAATTGGTGCATTCACCTTATGATATCCAGTGGAACAACCACTTTACAATAGTGCATCTAACTCTTTTAAGGGGGGGGGGGGGGGGTTAGAAGGATTACTTTATCCTATCCTAGGTATTCCTTAAAGAGGTGGGGTTTCAGGTGTCTCCGGAAGGTGGTGATTGACTCCGCTGACCTGGCGTCGTGAGGGAGTTTGTTCCACCATTGGGGTGCCAGAGCAGCGAACAGTTTTGACTGGGCTGAGCGGGAATTGTACTTCCTCAGAGGTAGGGAGGCGAGCAGGCCAGAGGTGGATTATTAGTATGAATATTAGTATGAATATTAGTATAGAAAATACAGCATCTAAATACACAGTGTGAAACGGGGAAATGTCCGGTGGTTTAATGTCTCTACAACATGAGACAGCAGTGTTGGCTGTGTGTATGAGTGTGTGCGTGAGAGTGTGTGTGTGTGTGTGTGTGGGCGTGTGTTTGTGAGTTTGAGGAGTGTGTGTGTGTCTGTTTTGTGTGAGTGAGTGGGCATCACCTGGTAGATGGCTAGTAATGGCTGTTCAACAGTCTGATGGCCTGGTTAATAGAAGCTGTTTTCTGGTCTCCCGGTCTCCCTCAGACTGTAGCCGAATGAACAGGTGACTGAGGTCCTTAATGATCTTCTTGGCCTTCCTTTAACACATGTTGCATGTATCTCTCTGTGTGTCTGAGTACACAATACATTCCTCTGTGCTGAAGGCACATTGATTTGGTCTTTCTGAGATGAACACATTCCCCAGCAGAGCTGTCCATTTGTTTACCTTAACATGTCATTAACATTTCTCACTCCCCATTGTCTCTCTGTGTTTTGTTTCATGCATCATTTGCATCCACTACAGTACCTGATCCCTCTATTCCCCTGTTAGGAAAGCCATTTGCAAAACGCTTGATGGTTTGAATCTCCCGTTAGGCAATTTAGAATGCAAATTATAAGCAGCCTCACGGTATAATTTGTAATGGTGCATTGTTGAAAGTTTGACAGTGTCTGCATTTTAATGCGTTGTCAGAGACAAGTAGATTTGTTGGAGCTGTGTGTGCTTGTGCGTATATATTCGTGTGTGTGTGTGTGTGTGTGTGTGTGTGTGTGTGTGTGTGTGTGTGTGTGTGTGTGTGTGTGTGTGTGTGTGTGTGTGTGTGTGTGTGTGTGTGTGTGTAATAGGGGACCACATGCCTCCGCCTAACCACAAGTGAGGGAGTGAATATGTAAATATGCACTCGTGCTCTCAATACAGTCCGTTCGCCTCACTCACTCCCTTCCACACACACACACACACACACACACACACACACACACACACACACACACACACACACACACACACACACACACACACACACACACACACACACACACACACACCTCTACCATAGACCATGACATTAGTAGGTGGTGGGGATGGTGGTTACAGGGCATTCATGAATGCCTCTCCCAGATTCCTGACGACAGACAGATTGGGAGACTCCAGATTTTGTGTCAAGGAGATTGGTGCAGCATGGCTGGGTTTCAAGTTTCCTGGCCTCGCCTTCTCTCTCTCCTGCACTCTCTCTCTCGCTCTCTAACTCTCTCTCTCTCTCCCTCTCTCACGCTCTCTCTCAGCCCCTTAACCGTCTGTCTCTCCCTCTATCGCTCCCTCCCCTCTCTTTTCATGTCTTCTCTCTGGGTCCATCATCCCCTCAGTCTTCTGGGTACAGGAGTCTGGCTGTCTGCTCCTTAAATAGAGCTGACCTCAGTTCAGACGCTGGAGCTGCTTCTGTCTTTAACTCTGCAGAGGAACTGAAGGAGCTCAGTTTACACACACACGTGTGTGTGTATGTGTTTATAGTATATGTGTGTGTGTGTGTTTATAGTGTGTGTGTGTGTGTGTGGTGTGCGTGTGGTGTGTGGTGTGTGTGTGTGTGTGTGTGTGTGTGTGTGTGTGTGTGTGTGTGTGTGTGTGTGTGTGTGTGTGTGTGCGTGCATGCGTGCTCAAACCACACTGTGCATGCTAACAACACAGATTAAAGAGTAATTTCTTGATCTGATTAGCAAAAGGCTTCATGGGATTGTTTTGAATACCAGGGTCATGTAAGGTACCTTATTAAAATCTCAGAGTTATTCTAAACAGCCATGTAATGCTGACTTAGCCAATCAGTTCTCTCTTCTCACTAACTTTCTTAAACTCTGAATTATGGAGAAAGTACAGTCATGGATGGTCCTTTGAGTAGCTGTCCTGTGAAAGTCATTACTCTGGTATTTCACTAAAAGTGTTTTTGTCTCAAAAAGGAGATGTAGTCTCTGGTTTTATGGGAAGTCTAAATTTAGACCTAGACTAAAAACAGGAATAGAAGAAAGTGAGAGGGTTTTCTATTACATTGCGAGAGAGGACAAAAGAAGGGGATAAAACTACTGAAACACTTTGGTCCCTTGTGTAGGTGGGTAAGTCCGGTCCTAGTGTGTGCAAGCTTTTGTTCCAGCCCTGCACTAACACACCTGATTCAACTGCACATACTGCACACATCTATAAAACCCTTAATAAGACCCCTTATTGATCATTCTTGACCCTATTAAAATACTGTTTTATTACATTTATTATATTAAGAAGTAACTTAGAGTAACCCGGAGCTCGAGTTTTAGAATAACTAACTTGAGAATTCCACGAGGGCGTTACACCATGCGTCAAACCACATGATATAAATAGCTCGGCAAATTAAACACAGCTTGATACGACACGTCCATTGAGAAGTTCTGCACAGGGTCATTCCAAAATGTGCCCTTTTAAATTCTTTCCTGCTGCTAGGGGCGGCAATAATGTTTTTTAATTTATTTTTTACCTTGCCTCCTTCAACACGCATCTCTTCCTCTGTATAAAAAATAAAGGGCATTCTCTTGAGGAGAATGCATCAGGGGGTGCAGGCAAATTGAGTTTGTACTCCTTGTGCTTCGAATTTCAATGTGTCTCAGATTAATATAATGGCGTAAATGCTCACAACGGGGTGGAACATGCCATTTTAGATGTGGGGGTGATGATTGATATAATTATAACTAATGACCCGGACGCACCGCTTGTTGCGCATTCTGGGTGGGATATGATATGATTTAATAATGGTATATTACACTTGAGCTTTGTATCTCTCTCTGTATGCATGTGGTTGTTGGGGGGAGCTAAGGCTAGCTAGGTGGTTTAAAGGGACAGTCCATTCAAAATAAAACATTTTTTTGTTTGTATTTAACCTTTATTTAACCAGGTTAGTCTAGTTGAGATAAAAATATACAGTATATATTTTTCAAGAGAGACCTGGAATGAACAATGACCATTGTTTTCCACTTATCGGTCATGCTGGATGGGATATGACTTGATTTAATGCTGCAATATTGCAATTGAGCATTTTAGCTTGTATATCTGACCATGTGTTATTGTCGGTGCAAGTTGTGCAAACTGGGTCGGTTGAAAGGGATAGTCCGCCTCAAAATAGAAATTAGCAGGATTTTCCACTTGCCTGTGTAGTTCATTCACCGAGAGTTTTTGGATATCTGTTTACCTTACTTAGATAGGTAAGTCTTCGTTACTTGACTACAGTCAAGGTAAGTGGAACATCATGTTATTTGTATGTTGAGTGGACTATCTCAGCTGGTTGAGTCAACAGGGAAAAGAGTGATAGTTTCTAGAATGTTTGTGGAACACATTGGAAGATATTTTTTTACACGAGTCCCAGGACCCATCACATTTTTTCTTGAATGTGTTCTTCCAGGCATAGGGGAACAGAAGATAAGGTTCCCTTTCTAAATCTTCGAAAGCCAAGTTAACAAGCAGATCACTGACCATTTTGAATCCCACAGTACCTTCTCCGCTGTGCAATCCGGTTTCAAAGCTGGTCACGGGTGCACCTTAGCCACGCTAAAGGTCCTAAACAATATCATAACCGCCATTGATAAAAGACAGTACTGTGCAGCCGTCTTCATTGACCTGGCTAAGGCTTTCGACTCTGTCAATAATCGTATTCTTATCGGCAGACATAACAGCCGTGGTTTCTCTAATGACTGCCTCGCCTGGTTCACTAACTACTTCTCAGATAGAGTTCAGTGTTCAGTGTGTCAGTGTGTCAAATCGGAGGGCCTGTTGTCCGGACCTCTGGCAGTCTCTATGGGGGTACCACAGGGTTCAATTCACAGGCCGACTCTTTTCTCTGTGTATATCAATGATGTCGCTCTTTCTGCGGGTGATTCTTTGATCCACCTCTACGCAGGCAACACCATTCTGTATACATCTGGCCCTTCTTTGGACATTGTGTTAACAAACCTCCAAATGAGCTTCAATGCCATACAACACTCCTTCCGTGGCATCCAACTGCTCTTAAAAGCTAGTAAAACTAAATGCATGCTCTTCAACCGATCGCTGCCCACACCCGCCCGCACGACTGGCATCACAACTCTGGACGGTTGACTTAGAATATCTGGACAACTGTAAATACCTAGGTGTCTGGCTAGACTGTAAACTCTCCTTCTAGACTCATATTAAGCATCTCCAATCCAAAATTAAATCTAGAATTGGCTTCCTATTTCGCAACAAAGCCTCCTTTGCTCATGCTACCAAACATACCCTCGTCCTCGCTACATATTCGTTGCCAGATCCACTGGCTCCAGGTCATCTATAAGTCTTTGCTAGGTAAAGCTCCGCCTTATCTCAGCTCACTGGTCACCATAGCAACACCCACCCGTAGCACGGGCTCCATCAGGTATATTTCACTGGTCATCCCCAAAGCCAACACCTCCTTTGGCCGCCTTTCCTTCCAGTTCTCTGCTGCCAATGACTGGAACGAATTGCAAAAATCACTGAAGTTGGAGACTTCACAAAATTTAAGCATCAGCTGTCAGAGCAGCTTACTGATCGCTGCAGCTGTACACAGCCCATCTGTAAATAGCCCATCCAACTACCTACCTCATCCCCATATTATTATTATTACATTTTTTGCTCCTTTGCACACCAGTATTTCCACTATGACCTATTTATTGTCTTACCTCCTTACTTCATTTGCACATACTGTATACAGATTTTCTATTGTGTTATTGCCTGTGTCACGCCCTGACCATAGTAAGCTGTTTTTCTCTGTGTTGGTTGGGGAGTGATAGTGACTAGGGTGGGTGTATTACATTTCTATGGTGGCCTGATATGGTTCCCAATCAGAGGCAACTGTTTATCATTGTCTCTAATTGGGGATCATATTTAGGTAGCCATTTTTACCATTGTTAGTTGTGGGATCTTGTCTACAGTAAGTTGCCTTTGTGCACTCCAGTAGAATCACGTTTCGTCTGTTGTTTAGTGAGTTTCTCTTTATTAAAATTATGTGGAACTCTATGCGCGCTGCGCCTTGGTCTCCTCTTTTCAACGATCGTGACAGCCTGTATGTTTGTTTATCCCAATGTGTAACTCGGTGTTGTTGTTTTTGTCGCACTGCTTTGCTTTATCTTGGCCAGGTCGCAGTTGTAAATGAGATCTTGTTCTCAACTGGCCTACCTGGTTAAATAAAGGTGAGAAAATAATAATATATATATTTTCTAATCATTCTTGGATTTTGTTTTGTTTTGGATCATGTTTTGTTAGCTGGGTAAAAGCAATACCAACAGCTATCATTTCATTTGTTATTTTACTAACGCACTTATTAGTCTTAAACAGTATTACTCATTCTTCTTCTGCAAACCGCCATACATATTCTTCACCATATACACCCGGTAATAAGCCAGTCTGCCACAGTTCATTACCTACATATGGATAATGAGTGGTGCTAAGGGGTTTAAAGTTGATCTATAGTAGAACATAGTTGACAGCGTGTTGCATTGAAACTGAATCCTTGATCATCTCTATTTAGCAGTGGAAGGTTGCTGTGTGAGGAACCTAGGCGGAACCTCGGGCCCCCGTAGGGAGGACGTGCCAGGGTCATATCGATTTCTTCCGTTTGATGTGTGATGCTCATTCTCCCTTTTCTCTCCGTGACGTTTCCCGTAGGGACTCCGGCGATATGTTCAGCGACGTGAAGTGGCGGTAAGAGCACTGCGCTCCTTACAGCCAGGGCCGATCGGGTTGCTCCTCGCGAATGTTCTGTTTCAGCCTGAAAACAGCGTGCGCTGTATGAAATGACAGAAGGTGAGGGAATATTTTCTGCTGTTGAATTGACGTGGTGGTGCAAACAGTGTGTATCGGTGCGAGAAGCGACAGCGGTTCATTTGATAAAGGGCGATTTCCACTGAACATCTTACCTATGTTTGGCATACATTTTAAAGTGTAAAGTCTCGGAGTCACTCTGTTATCGTGGAGTTTTGCCAAAGCAACATGAGAAAAGGCGTTCTTATAACATTGTCTCAATAAAAAAAAAATGCAGGTTTGTTTGACATGGAATGTCCTAAGACAGGAAAATGCACAACTCCAGACCTGTCTCTTCCCTCAGGCACTTAATTGATTTGTTAATGTCACATTTGCCCAGAGAGTAAACACAAGCTTTTCCCCAGGTCTGAATCAGTCAATAACTTGCAAGAACAAAAACAAGCCCACACCGCAGCCCTTGAGGACTGGAGTTGTTCACCTCTTGTGTCGTATTGAGGCCTTGGGGATGTATTAAACAAGCCGACTTGTTTAAATTCCTTTAGTTGGTGAACTTGATGGTGTGTGTGTGTGTGTGTGTGTGTGTGTTGGGGTTGGGCTCAGTTAGAATTAAAGGCAGCTAATTCAGGAAGTAAACGAATCGAATAATCAAAGAAAGAGTATTTCTTTTCAATGACGTCTCAATACGTGTGTGTGCATGCTTGCATGTTTGTATGCACACGTGCATACGTGTGTGTGTATAAACATGTACAGTATGGGCTCTGTGTATCCTCATTCAATCACGACCGAGTACAAATGTTTACTGATGAAGCTTATTTATTTTCTCGACGGATTTGCAGGAATGTATTTGTGACGGTTATATCCCCAGGGCCCACCAGAGCATGTGACTGCAATTACTCCAAATGATTTGCTCTGTGTGATGTCCTTTTTAAAGACCATCACACTGTTGGGTTTTCCCCACAGTGTGTTGATGGCGCACCAGCATGACACTTGTTCACATTGTCGTGATAAAGCTGTGGATTTGCAATGTAAGGCAGTTTAGGTGAAGGAGTCTACAGCGACAGTAGGTACGGAGCGTAGTTCAGTGTTACAATTACACTTTTTTGTTACAAGGGGCAGTGTTTTCAGTAGGTATCTTCATATGATATATAGGTTATGCATCAAAGATAATCTCAGTAACTGTTCAAACAGTAAACCAAACAACATTGTAGCCTCATTAGAATCCCCCCAGCAAGGTATTTTGTTGAGAAGTAATGACTTCTGCTACACGGGAAAAACAGCTGGTGGCCATGAGCCTTTTTACCTGTGATATGATGACATTCTGTTTTTAGCTGATATGGGAGTGAATACATTGAAGCAGCATATCAAATTGGGATACACTTGTAGGTTACACAGGCGTGTAAACCATAAGAATATTTACCAAGGCAAAATAATCATATTTTTTCAAAAGGGGGACATGTGGGAAGCTGAAAGGCTAGCTTGCTTGCTGTTTTTATTTTAGCCAGCTAGCTAGCAAGCTGCTAGCAGAGCACTGTGCAGCCTGCTGGCAGACCCAAAACGAAGTAATGTAAATCAAACCTTTGCTTGTGTATCTCCAAATCTGTGGGTGTATGATAACACGCATGTTTCTCTTGTGAGAAAAGAACGTGTTTTCCCAATCCGTCTTCTGTAATGTAGCAATCTTAGCATCCTTTCACTCACTAACAACCATGAAGCATCACATGCGGCGTAGAACAACCCTGTCCTTGTGTGACAGATAATAAATGCTTCCTTTTAATATCCTCCTTTTCTTCCTCTCCTCTCTACACAACAATAATATGAACGCCAACTCACACTCTCTACACAGATCGATGTGATGAAGTCCAGCAAGTAGTCTCATACAGTCAAACATAAAGAGCACACTTAAAAATGTAACAAAAGAACATACTATGGAACACTAGTTGCTGGTCTTTGTCGTCAGGGCTATAGAAAGCTGGTGTGTTCATTTCTATGTCGATCTAAATCAGGGCCACATACAACCATCACACCACGTGAATGGACACCGGCTGCTAGACTAGAGACACTCCAGTTGATAAACTCCAGATTTTCTGAAACCAGTATGATAGGATTCTGTCCTACTGGTTATAACCAGTGCAAAATACGGTCCTGTTGAGCAGCAACAAGTACTAGTACCAGTATGATGTTGGGTTCAGTCCCTCTTAGGGTCTGGTACAATGCCGGAGTGCTGACCTACTAAATCTGTGCAATACATGGTCCTTCTCTCTGTGCCGAACTAGCTGTTGCTGATGTATATATATATTGAGATACAGAGTCCCCAGAAAGCTCCCAGCCAGTCACACAGAGACATCAGTGATCTGACAGTCTGGACAAGTACAGCTCCATTAATCTCTTCATTTCTCTTCTCCTATCCAATCACAGCGTTTCCTCTTCCTCAATCCCCTCGTTCATTACCATTCTGTTGTTCTAAGACTTTGTCTGGGATCAATGTGCTATTTACTTCCTAATGAAAGGCTGCAATGACCCCAAATTAAGACAGAGAAGTAATGCTTGAATTGACAGACTTTGCATTCATCTGTTAGGCTTTGTCTACACCTGCGTTAATAACGTTAGGCAGAAAGGCAGGCAGACAGGCATACAGACAGGCAGGCATACAGACAGACAGGCAGACAGGCATACAGACAGGCAGGCAGACAGACACAACGAGCTCAATCTACAGGGCAGGGACATTGTCAAGTTGACCTCTTTCTTGTGCAATTCCCCACTTGAAAAGGACAGTCCCTCCACATGAAGATTTTAACTGGATTTCACTCAATAAACAGCCATGGAATCAGTTGTTTGTCTTTTATTTACCATTCTTTGGTTGGCAGTAAACAGGTGAAAAACCTCAAAGAGATGACAAATACAAGTTACTATTTGAGTTGACAGCCCAATCAAATACACAAAATTATCCACATTCACCCCAGATAAACACATTTCTGCCACCATAAAACACAAGGTTTCCACTTTTAAGCAAATGTTTCCCAAAATAGAAACCCACCATTTTTAATCAAATGAGCAGAATCAGTATATTTTCTCTAAATTTGCATTTTAGCCAAATACATTCAAAATATTTTTAGTAGTAAAAAATTACATTTATTTTCTAATCAGTAGTTTTAAGCAGACAAATCTTACATTTTTTTGCCAAAGAACATTTGAAGTTATAAATACCACTGCAAAAGTCCTATCAAAGTTAAGAGTCTGTGTTTTCCAGAGTATCATTAGCAGTGCACTGCTTAAGTCAGTCTAGCCAAGCATGGCTAATATGGCGCTTACCGGCTGTCTTTCACAGTTTTGTGGAGGGCTTGGACTTGCACAGTCACCTTGATCACAAAGATGAAGTTTCCTTGGTCTTGTGGTGTTATAAATGCTCCTTTCACTGCGGTCTAAAGACAACAGCAGAGCCAGGTGCTGGCACGCCCAGATTGCCTGGAAGATTTGTTCCACCTGGTTCACCACTGATTGAAGGAGGAGGAGTTTCACCACTGAGGAGCTCCCAGGCAGTTTGTCAGCACAGACATTGTATCTACTGTACTGGATATCTTTGCATGTTTTTGATACATTCTAGGAAAACACACCATTGTGCTGTCATGCTGTCTAGTAGACGCACACCTCACGATGTAAAATCTTGAATTTCGCAACATGTGTCTAAGGGCCTACAACCTATGAAAATCCTCTTCCTTGTTGATATTGCGTGCTGTCATGAGTCATTGATGTCTGCCTTAGATGTATATTTAATTTCCCATCACCACCCATACAGTTATGTCTTTCTTAGTAACATCCAGGAAACGACATGCGAATTGCCATTGAACACAGAAGAGAGGATATAGTGGATCGTGTTGTTTGTCAGTGAAAGGTCGAACGTTCACAGTTTGAACAGCCCTTTTTGGGGGCTTGATGAAACGTTCATTTATTCATCAATTTTGTAAGCCAATGTCGTGTGTGTGTGTGTGCTTTTATACATACAGTAGGTGTGTGTGTGTGTATGTGTATGTGTTTTTGCATGTCTGCACTCATGCATGTGTGTGTGTGTGTGTGTGCTTTTATACATACAGTAGGTGTGTGTGTGTGTATGTGTATGTGTTTTTGCATGTCTGCACTCATGCATGTGTGTGTGTGTGTGTGCTTTTATACATACAGTAGGTGTGTGTGTGTGTGTGTGTGTGTGTGTCCACACGTGGGTCTAAGTCATAAACAGAGAGCACAAAGGAACCTCAGAACACACTCGCAGCCACAAGGCAACCAGGTGACAGACGACCGCTGACCGTTAATCATGAAGTCTCACCGATGCGTCCCAAGTGGCACCCTATGCCCCTTTGGAACGTTGGTCAAAAGCAGTGCACTACATAGGGAATAGGGTGCCATTTGTGACACACTAGGTCTCATAGTCTGCTCTTTGTGACTAACGTCTGACCAGGGAATCATTAACAGTCCCATTTTTGCCCCACGTGAAGCGCTACATGTGGCAATGCTGTTTATTTGATCCGTTTTTCAGGCAACAAAGGGATCTTTATAGCTCTTTCTTCACTGCGACATGAGGTGCAGCCAGACGGGCTATTAAACAATAAATACATAGCGGGTAAATAAATCAGTTTGATGTTCCATGTCCTTATTTACATCTAAGAAACTCCTCTCTGCACCTCACTGCCCATAAATCCATGATTGGAGTTGGTAATGTTGATTGGAGCGGAGACGTCCTGCGGCCTGAAGCCATAGCAGGCTGGCTGGATCTCAGCTCCGCTCCTGTTGTGATGAGTCAAACGCAGCAGGCAGGTTCTTCTTTCTCCTCCGTTGTGTCTCAGCCTTCCTCCACCTGGGTTCTGCCTGTGTTTCATGTGTTACTGCTGGAACCTGGAACAACAAGCCCACAACGCACGCACACATGCACACAAACACGCACACACTGCATCACCGTCACGAATCACACGTTACTTAAACATCTACACCGTCTCGCCAGAAGACACCAGCACAGAGCTGTCTTTCAGGAGAGATGACATCTCTTTTTAACTGTCTCTCCTCAAACCCCAAAATTAGACTTCAAAAATGAGTGTCTTTGTCTCAAGATCAAACATGTTAGCCGGAGTTTCTTATCTTCGCCTCCGTTTAAGCTCTTTGTCTGTTAGCTTTATACTGCAGTGGGCTCCCCTTGTTAGACCTTAGCCGTTAGCTTTATACTGCAGTGGGCTCCCCTTGTTAGACCTTAGCCGTTAGCTTTATACTGCAGTGGAGCTCCTGCATTCACAATACCTGCTGTTCAGGAGAGACACTGTGGTCTCTTTACTGTGACACGGCCTTGGAGGACGAGTTATGTATGAGTCACTGTGGAGTCCCACTGCAGGTAGAACAGACCAGATGGGTGGATTAGAGCTGCTCCTTCTTTAATGTTTTATAACTATCTGACCACAAGGTATCTATCGTCTGCCTGTATTTTAGTCTGTCTGTCTGTCTGCTTCTCAACCTTCCAGCATGCCTGTTTGTCTACAAGACCGGTTCCCTGTCTGTCTGTCTAATGTTTCTTAACTATCTGACCCGAAGGTATCTTTCACCTGCATGTCTTTCTGTCTGTCTGACTGTATGTCTAGCTATCTGCCTGCCTGCCTGCTTGCCTGCCTGTCTGGGTAAAGCTGGCCTGCAGCTTGAAGTCTACGGAGCTGTTTTGGGATGCAGCTCAACACTCCCCTAAAGCCAGAGGTCTCAGTCTTTGGACAGGAGATTAATTTAGTTTGGCCAGATTACAATACCTTAGAGGGCACACATGCAGGGACTGTGACCAAAACAAAGGACACTGCAAAATGTCTGTGTCTGTGTGCCAAGAGGCAGCAAAAAAGTACAATAAAACAAAAATAAGCAAAAAAAAATACGGTATTTATTATATATTTTGTACTTTTGTTACTGCAACCGCCAACCACAGGAAGACTCAGGAGCCCGCTCTCAATGAGTGTAGACAACCTGTAGACAGTGTCGACAAATGGGGGGAGGAGATGAAGTAGGGGGAACACATGGGTAACTGGGGGACACTGCCTTGATTGGGTAACTGATGTATAAATATTGATTGTAAAAAAAAAAGAAAAGAAAAAAAGAAGCATAATACATATACGTGACTGGTCAATTGTGTGAGTCAGGGGCTGGGCCCAAGCCTGTAGGTGGCCCAAGAGGCAAAACAAATACAAATATTCGATATGTTTTTTATCCAATAACAGGGTCCTGCTCTCAATATTCAAAATGCACAGGAGAGCATCATGCACCAGAGAGCATCAAGATCGATAGTTAAAAAAGAACTGTGGATCAAGTTTTATCGCAAGCACATACA
This sequence comes from Salvelinus alpinus, assembly GCF_045679555.1. Taxonomy (NCBI): domain Eukaryota; kingdom Metazoa; phylum Chordata; class Actinopteri; order Salmoniformes; family Salmonidae; genus Salvelinus; species Salvelinus alpinus. The sequence goes on from NC_092091.1 coordinate 59,177,240, forward strand.
TGTGACTGACAAAATAAAGGAAACACCAACATTAAAGGGTGCTAGGGCACCACGAGATGCCAGAACAGCGTCAATGCGCTATGGCATAGATTCTACAAGTGGACCTACTGTAAGACCATGCCAGGAAAATGCACCCCACACCATAACATATACTTTACATCCATCATTTACTCAAGTGTTTCCTTTATTTTGTCAAATATCCGTATGCCTACATTCAGGAAGGTCGCAGTTTGGGCAGCATGCGTTGTGTTGTGGCCATTGACATATAGTCCATAGAAGGGTTTTGGAACGTCTTACCCAGGCAATTTGACTGTTAAACTCATGGGTGCTGGCTGTGGCTGCCAGTCCTGATTTGAATGGGAACTGCCATTTATGGATTATATTTTTATGGTTCGTTGCAGCTGTGTCACACCCTGATCTGTTTCATCTGTCTTGTGCTTGTCTCCACCCCCCACCAGGTGGAGACAAGCATTATCCCCATTATCCCCTGTGTATTTATACCTGCGTTGTTTGTGTGTGTGTTGCCATTTCGGCTTGTCTCGTCAAGTCGTCTCAGGGTGTCTCCCGTGGATTACCGTCGCTCCAGTTTTGTTTTCTAGTCTTCCTGGTTCCGACCTTTCTGCCTGCCCTGACCCTCAGCCTGCCTGCCATTCTGTCCCTTGTTGACTGTGCCTTGGATTACGAACCTCTGCTTGCCATTGACCTGCCGTTTTGCCTGACCCTTTGTGATAATAAATATTCTGAGAACCGAACCACTGACCCAGCAGACTCAGACCAGGCAACTTTTTGGTTACTACATGATTCCAAATGTGTTATTTCATAGTTGTGATGTCTTCACTATTATTCTACAATGTAATAAATAGTGAAAAATAAAGACAAACCCTTGAGTAGATGTTTCCATACTTTTGACTGGTACCTTAAGTATTCAGACCCTTTGCTATGAGACTCAAAATTGAGCTCAGGTGCATCCTGTTTCCATTTACCATCCTTGAGATGTGTCTACAACTTGATTGGAGTCCATCTGTGGCAAATTCAATTGATGGGACATGATATGAAAAGGCACACACCTGTCTATATTCTCTGGTCTGATGAAACCAATATCGAACTCTTTAGCCTGAATGCCAAGCGTTACGTCTGGAGGAAACCTGGCACCATCTCTACGGTGAAGCGCGGTGGTGGCAGCATCATGCTGTGGGGATGATTTTAGAGGGGGGGACTGGGAGACTAGTCAGGATCGAGGAAAAGATGAACAGAGCAAAGTACAGAGAGATCCTTAATGAAAACCTGCTCCAGAGTGCTCAGGACCTCAGACTGAGGCAAAAGTTTACCTTCCAACAGGACAACGGCCCCAAACACACAGCCAAGACAATGCAGGAGTTGCTTCAGGACAAGTCTCTGAATGTCCTTGAGTGGCCCAACCAGAGCCCAGACTTGAACCTGATCTAACTTCTCTGGAGAGACCTGAAAATAGCTGTGCAGCAACGCTCCCCATCCAACCTGACAGAGCTTGAGAGGATCTGCAGAGAAGAATGGGAGAAACTTCCCAAATACAGGAGTGCCAAGCTTGTAGCGTCATACCAAAGTCTCGAGGCTGTAATCGCTGCCAAAGGTGCTTCAACAAAGTACTGAGTACATTTTTTAAAAACCCATTTTTGCTTAGTCATTATAGGGTATTGTGTGTAGATTGATGAGGGAAAAAAAAAACATTTTAATCAATTTCAGAAGAAGGCTGTAACCTAAAAGAAACGGGAGAAAGTCAAGGGGTCTGAATACTTTCCGAAGGCACTGTACATACAGTATATGGGGGGGACTATAAAAATACAATACAGCCCAGGGACCGTTGATTTCTTAATCCGTCCCTGTGCCTGTGTACGTGTTTGCGTGTGTGTGTGTGTTCACACATGTGTGTACAAGCATACTGATTAAAGTGGACTAATATGTACAATAGAATGATGATTGATGGACCATGACTTGTTTCAGTTAACACAATTTTATTAGATATATTTATATAAATAGAACCACGGCAGAAAACATATGGTAGAATAATCTGATAGATATTGTATTGTCTTAGCTAATGCTGAGTAAACAGGCGCTGAAAGGAAATTAAGGTGATTTGAGGTCCAGATGTCACATTTAAATTGGAATTATTCAGTTAGTTTAAAGTGAAGCTGCATGCGACTAGAGCTAGTTTCATTTAATGTTTGTGATTATTTGTGTACCTGCAACAGCTCTTCTTATGTAAGTAATTATGTGCAAGTGTTTATGACAGAATTCAAATGTGGCATAAGACACAGATATAGCCTGAAGATCCGTCCATCCATCAAGACATCCAGCAATTACGCCAGCCATTTGTCCATCCATCCACCCATCTTTACAAGTGTACGTACACTCAGTGGCCAGTTTATTAGCTACAAACATCTAGTACTGGGTCGGACCCCCCCTTTGCCTCCAGAACAGCCTGAATTATTCGAGGGATGGGTTCTATAAGTTGTGGTGTTCAAATGTTGCTCAATTGGTATCAAGGGACCTAATGTGTGCCAGAAAAGCATTCCCCACACCATTCCCCACACCATTACACCGCCGCCACCAGCCTGTACCATTGACACCAGGCAGGATGGAGCCATGGATTCATGCTGCTTACGCCAAATCCTGACTCTGCCATCAGCATGACGCAACAGGAACCGGGATTCTTCAGAACAAGCTATGTTTTTCCAATCCTCAATTGTCCAGTGTTAGTGATTGCGTGCCCACTGGAGCCGCTTCTTCTTGTTTTTAGCTGATAGGCAAAGGAGGGTCCGACCCGGTACTATACTGTATGTGTGTACCTAATAACTGACTGTATATTGGTTATTACTAAGCTTTAACCACACATTTATTTAATTTGTCTCGCATAATAGCTGAGGGCTAGAATATGCCTAGGACCTCACTCGTTGCTATGCGTGGAAGTATCAGGAAGGATTGAGGATTTTTACCCATTCTTTAACCAACGCCTGATGCCAAACTGTAATAACCCCTGGCAAAATTACAGTTAACTGGCACACACCATATGGTGCCCCACACGCAAAACCTCCCATGCTTAATTAATTGTAAATGTGTCCTTTTGCCTTGGGCACCAAATGCATTTTGGGTAATGAGATAATATAATAATACCATGAGCCGTTCTTAATGTGACCGAAAGTCCCTCACACATATGTGCTGAATTTGTTAATGATATAATTTGGCTAATGATGGATGAAACTTATGAATGGAATGTTATGGGTATATTTCAGTTGGAATGAGTCGTATGGCTCAACAATGGGTGTTTAATTGTTCTGTTTTAACTAGTTGTCATATTTCAAACCCCATGCCAATGCCACATATGTTTATGCAGTGTCTACCCACGCACACACGTTCTGAATTCAGGAAACGTCTACCTGTGAGTGGAGTGTAACTGGAATTTTGATCACCCAAAATCATTCCCTTATCTTATTTGACCATGTGAGACAGGGTTTCAAAGATACTGTATGCTACGATTTAAGCTCTGTAATGTGGGTTTAACTGAAATGACTCTTAGCCACAGCAGATCATTCAGACTTTCCAAGTATAACAAGAAGAACCCGATTGTAGCAGAGCTGTTCCATGTTTATCTGAATCCTAGGATGCCTTTGGAATCTCCATGGCACAGTGTGGTCTACCTGAAAGTGTTTTCAAGTGCAAATGGACCATTACAGAACACTCTCAATATGTGTGAGTCTCTCGATCTTTGCTACATCTTGCACATCTGACACCCATCACCTGATATGTTTCTAAATCAGGCCATGTGTTTGATCAAGTAAAAAGTGGTAAGACTCCCTTCTATCTGACATGAAGTGTTAAATAAATGGATTGAGGATGAATATTTAATGTGTCTGAGATAGACTGTGCTTGTCGAAAAAATAAGAGATGGGGACTAGAATCTAGGCGTTTTACATCAAAGAAAATGACCACCGTATGCTTAAACGCCCACACCAGTAGAGATCCACTTTTTCAAGCTGAAAGATGAAGGCCGGAGCTTACCCATGATGTTGCACGATTTAAGTCAATAAGTCATAATTTTTGTCAAAGTATGATATATTTGGGCTTGAAGTGGCAAATCTGTGTGAATGCAGTGTCTTTTCCTATGATATGACATACAAATTATTTTCTGCCTTAATTTTGTTTCAGGGCTGGGTATTATTTGAATGTTACAACCCACCAGCATGGCATTGTTTATTAATCATAAACAGCTTCAAAGTTATTCCTCTTAGCCAATGCGATGAGCCAAACAGCCTTGTGTCCACTTGGCTGCCTGAGACATTAGGCAAATTAAAATAGGGGGTGCTAACTTAGGTTTTTGGACCTCTACTTTTTTAAGCAGAAAATTATCCATTGGATCATTTGTGCATTTTCTCTTATCTTTAAGCTAGTCTGTATTAAAAGAAAAAAAAAATATATATGACCATTTAATAAATGGTATAATTGCTTAATATGATAGAATTTTGCAAACACGCTTCCATCGTTGCCCCAAGATGAATGGCTTTGGCCACTAAAGTTTTGCTTCACTACATGCTCCACTGCTTTGATTCCGCAGCCAAATCCTGCTAGCAGACTACATACCAAAGGTTGCACCATGTCCATTACAATTTAGAAAAATGTATATCAGGGGTCAGGGGTCAACTATTTCTATTTTACTATTTCTACTAAGTTATATGGAATTGTTTTAAGAAGGTCATACCAAGGATCATTTTCCTATTTGATTTCTAATTTTAAGAACCCTTGAAGTACGAAAAAAAGATTTAAAAAAAAATACAAATGCACGGAATAACAGATTAAGTACAACAGATGAAATAAATCAAAAGAAAGTTTGTTCTGAAGTGTCTGTCGTATATCTTAGAGAACAAAAATATAAAGGCAACATGTAAAGTGCTGGTCCCATGTTTCATGAGCAGAAATAAAAGATCCCTGAAATGTTCCATACGCACAAAAAGCTTATTTCTCTCAAATGTTGTGGATTTCTTGGGGGTGGGGAATGGAATTAAATGTATTTTTTTTTTATTTTTTTTTTCTGTGGGAGGGGTCTCAAATGGTTGAGGGACAGCTATTGGGGAACTGTGGGGGGGATCTTGGAGGGTTCAGATTCACATTTTTTTGGCCTGGTGGGAGATCTGTCGACGTGCCCTTGAGCGGGGCATTAACCCTGGATGCTTCTGTGTGTCGCTCTGCATGGGAGTCTATTGTATGTTTCGGATATAAAAAATAAAACAAATTGTGCATTCTCTAAAATGGGTGCTAAGGAGTATTTCTGTCTGTAATAAAGCCCTCCAAAAAACAAATTCTGACTGGCTGGGCGTGGCCCCCCAGTGGGTGGGCCTATGCCCTCCCAGTCACACCCATGGCTGCGCCGCTGCCCAGTCATGTGAAATCCATAGATTAGGGCCTAATGAATTTATTTAAATTGACTGATATCCTTTTATGAACTGTAACTTGGTAAAATCTTTGAAATTGTTACATGTTGTGTTTATATTTTTGTTCAGCAATCAAAGAACCTTTGAGATTGAGAGAGGTTCTTTATAAAACCATTCTCCATAAAGGTTATATAACGAACCATAAAAAGGGTTCTATACAGCCCATAGAAGGGTTTTGACCATAGCGGAACCCTTTTTTGGTGTTATATAAAACCTTTTTTTATGGTTCTTTATAGAACCTTAGGAAATGTGTCTTTATAGCAACATACACATTCATTTAGAACCTTATGAGCATGGTCTTCAAAAAGGTTCCACATAGCATCAAAAAGTGTTCCACTATGGTTACAAGCCAAATAACCCTTATTTAGCGCTATATAGAAACATTGTGTGTGTGTGTGTGTGTGTGTGTGTGTGTGTGTGTGTGTGTGTGTGTGTGTGTGTGTGTGTGTGTGTGTGTGTGTGTGTGTGTGTGTGTGTGTGTGTGTGTGTGTGTGTGTGTGTGTGTGTGTGTGTGTGTGTGTGTGTGTAGTGACCACAGCTCTCCACTGCTTACTGCCAATAAGAGCAGTCAACTGCCAACTGTCTGTCAGTTTCTGTGGATCCACGGAAATCTTGACCGCCTTCCAAATACATCTGCGAAAATAGTTGGACTTCCATCTCCCGGTAGCTCTTTCCCAAGGAAATCCATAACTCACGTTATTGTACTAAGATTTATTTCGGCTCTCCTGTGGCAATTTAGCCCTTTTCTCTTGACTTAAGGCCTCTTATGCAGCTGATGTTAATGTTTCGGGAACAATTGCTTCCTAGATATGGATGATTTGTGTTAATGTCGTATCTCAAGACACATAAAAGTTGTGCTCTCCAGTTAGAGTGAACTCTTACAATAACCCCTACACCTAAGAGTCACATGTGACAGAGCCCAGAATTGTGATATACAATATATTTAGAAGTAACAAGTCAATGTAAGGATCTTCATTCATGCCAGTAAACACACAGTGTGTTTCATAATTTTTGGGGGAATAAGAAAAGGCTTTGATTCCGGGTCAAACAGATGAAAACGGGGTATTAGAAAACATCTACCAGGAAAAGTCGTTAAAAGACGTCAAAACACTGTCACGCCTGCTCCCACTCCCCCCCCCCCCCATGCTCTCCAGCCTTGCGCACTCTTGCCATCAACTTTACGAACACCTGCCTTCCCCCGTCACGAGCATCAGCGATTATTGGACTCACCTGGACTCAGTCACCTCTGTCATTACCTTCCCTGAATTTGTCTGGTTCCCCGCTCTGTTCCCTGCTTCTGCATTGATTATCTTATGTCCTTGTATACCCGTGTGCTGACGCTGTTCCTGTCTTGTTTAATGTCTGTTCCTGATTAAATGTTTGACTCCCCATAGCTGCTTCTCATCCCCGGCGTCGGGTCCTTACAAACACGATAATGTTGAAGTAAAGACTCCTGCCTACTAATATCAACACTTACAGTATATTTCGTTTTGGAGAAATGTTTCTGCCTTCTTTAAGTTTAAGAAACATTGCCTTGTGCCTTGAAATATTTTTTATTCTTTTCAAATTTCTCTCCCTAATGAGGGAGGATAATGATAGATCACAGAAGTAACAAGTAGAGATAGACCTACCAATTAGTTCTAATGTTTTTACTAATATCAATTTTGTTTATGAATTTGTAAGTGATTAAAACGTGAAATTCCGTTACCAAATTGGTAACATAATTTCCTGAAAAATCGCTAACGGAATTTCTACAATTGATTGGCTACAATTGGAAATCATAGTAATCACAAACCATAGCTGGGTTCATAAATTTGAACAGTACAGCACAGTACAGCACAATAGAGCAAAGAAACGTAATGTATAGTTCAGTACGTTACATTACTGTACAGTAGAGTCCAGTTCAGTACAGTACACAGTAGAGCACACTAGAGTTGAGTACACTATAGTCTACTGTACTGTACTGTATTCTACTGCACTGAACTATACTGTACTGTACTGAACTTTACTGTTTTAAACTGAACTCTACTCTAAAGTACTGTGCTCCTCAGTACTCTACTGTACTCTACTGTGATGTACTTTGATGTCCAAACTTGTGAAAGATAGATGTTTATGATTGGTTCAGATTTGGTCTGGTCCGGACCAACCAAATGTGGTCTTGTTTTGGGGCAGAACTCATTAAATAATAGCCAGTATGTAGAATAATACCCAAATATACAAAGGAGTATATTGCATATTTATATATTTGTGCAACTATTGAGCATACATCACCATGAAGAGAATTACATTTATGTGTAGTGCAGATCAGGGACCCACGATGTAATTCCCTTACCATAATTCTGTTACCGGGTGTAAATCCTCTTCACTTACTGAAGTTCAATAACCAAAAGTCAATGTGTCATGTCATAGCTGAAACTCCATTCTTTCTGCAGACAGCTTTGAATCTCAATCTCGAGCAGATGTTTAACAGAGTTTTTGGAAAATGTGGACACAAAAAAACAAAGGGAGATTTTACCGAAATTCTGTTACCAAACTTTGCATCTGCACAGTTCTTCCAGTAAATGTGTTTATGTAAAATGTTCAGTGGAAATTGTTAAAAGTAGTCCTGGTGCATCGAGTTGTATGGTTTGTTAAACTTGGAAATCAATATCTTTTTGTGAACATTTTAAGTAAAAAATCTGAGTCTCCGCGCAATTCCCTGGAATTGTGGAATTGCACTGTTCAGACATACCATGGGACGAGCGTTTTAACATTACAAGCACAACCTGTCTGTGCCCTTGGGCCAATCATAAAATGCGGTAGACACAAGCTGTAGAATATGTTTTACATAATTTTCTTTGAGGGAATTAACATTATTTGCCTCAAACAAGTCTGATAGATAGGCCATTTGCTGGGTTTAAGTTTGATAAATAAATTTCCGTTTTGTACATAAAATGTTATAATGGAACTGTTTTTTGTAACTACTATATAAGCCATGTTTGGCATTTAAATGGCTTCTCTTGTATCTAAACTTCACTCACACAGCTAAACTCAGGAAAACAAGAAACGTCCTCTCACTGTCTTAGTCTCTATGGGGGCACCATAGGGTTCAATTCTCGGGCCGACTCTTTTCTCTGTATATATCAACGATGTCGCTCTTGCTGCGGGTGATTCCTTGATCCCCCTCTATGCAGACGACACCATTCTGTAAACATCTGGCCCTTCTTTAGACACTGTATTAACAAACCCCCAAACAAGCTTCAATGCCATACAATACTCCTTCTGTGGCCTCCAACTGCACTTAAACGCTAGTAAACCTAAATGCATGCTTTTCAACCGATGCACAGTAATGTCTCTTATCGATGGCAGTTATGATATAGTTTAGGGCCTTGAACGTGGCTGAGGTGCACCCATGACCAGCTCTGAAACAAGATTGCATAGCGGAGAAGGTACGGTGGAATTCGAAATGGTCGGTGATCTGTTTGTTAACTTGGCTTTCGAAGACATTAGAAAGGCAGGGACGGATAGATATAGGTCTGTAGCAGTTTGGGTCTAGAGTGTCTCCCCCTTTGAAGAGGGGGATGACCGCGGCAGCTTTTCAATCTATGGGAATCGCAGACGATACGAAAGAGAGGTTGAACAGGCTAGTAATAGGGGTTGCAACAATTTCGGCAGATCATTTTAGAAAGAGAGGGTCCAGATTGTCTAGCCCGGCTGATCTGTAGGGGTCCAGATTTTGCAGCTCTTTCAGAACATCAGCTATCTGGATTTGGGTGAAGGAGAAATGGGGGAGGCTTGAGCGAGTTGCTGTGGGGGATGGAGGGCTGTTGATCGGGGTAGGGGTAGCCAGGTGGAAAGCATGGCCAGCCGTAGAAAAATGCTTATTGAAATTCTCAATTATAGTGGATTTATCGGTGGTGACAGTGTTTCCTAGCCTCAGTGCAGTGGGCAGCTGGGAGGAGGTGCTCTTATTCTCCATGGACTTTACATTCCCTAGTAAAACTGACTATCCTACCGATCCTTGACTTCGGCGATGTCATTTACAAAATAGCCTCCAACACTCCACTCAGCAAACTGAATGCTGTCTATCACAGTGCCATCCATTTTGTCACCAAAGCCCCATATGCTACCCACCACTGCGACTTTTATGCTCTCATCGTTTGGCCCTCGCTACATATTTGTCGCCAGACCCACTGGCTCCAGGTCATCAATAAGTCTTTGCTAGGTAAAGCTCCATCTTATCTCAGCTCACTGGTCACCATAACAACACTCACCCGTAGCACGAGCTCCACTAGGTATATCTCACTGGTCATCCCCAATGCCAACACCTGCTTTGGCCGCCTTTCCTTCCAGTTCTCTGCTGCCAATGACTGGACCGAATTGCAAAAATCACTGAAGTTGGAGACTTATATCTCCCTCATTAACTTTAAGCATAAGCTATCTGAGCAGCTCACAGATCCATGCAGCTGTACACAGCCCATCTGTAAATAGCCTATCCAACTACCTACATCATCCACATATTGTTTTTATTAACTTTTTTGCTCGTTTGCACACCAGTATTTCTACTTGCACATCATCATCTGCACATCTATCATTCCAGTGTTAATTTGCTAAATTGTAATTACTTTGCTACTATGGCCTATTTATTGTCTTACCTCCTTACACCATTTGCACACACTGTATACATACCTTTCCTATTGTGTTATTGACTGTACGTTTGTTTATTCCATGTGTAACTCTGTGCTGTGGTTTGTGTCGCACTGCTTTGATTTATCTTGGCCAGGTCGCAGTTGTAAATGAGAACTTGTTCTCAACTGGCCTACCTGGAAATATAAAGGTGAAATAAAAAAATCCACTGTCAACTGCGTTTATTTTCAGCAAACTTAACGTGTAAATATTTGTATGATCATATTACGATTCAACATATTACGAGACATAAACTGAACAAGTTCCACAGGCATGTTCATTAATTGTTTATGGTTCATTGAACAAGCATGGGAAACAGTGTTTAAACCCTTTACAATGAAGATCTGTGAAGTTATTTGGATTTTTACGAATTATCTTTGAAAGACAGGGTCGTGAAAAAGGGACAGTTCTTTTTTTGCTGAGTTTATATAACGTATTTGAGTTTCATAAATTTCGATTTGGTACTGTACAGTGCTTTTCACAGCCCAAAGTGATTGGATGCTATTGATGCAGATTGCGACATTATTAGCCTGTGATTATGCTACTAATCTTGGTTGGGCCAGACGGACTAATGGCTTATTGGTGTCACTGGGTAATTCGATTTTTCATCCTGTTGTTTCAGTTGATCTGCTTTCACATGGTCGAAGTAGTCGGCCAGTGGTCCGAGCATCACCATCATCGCAATTATCATCATTGTCATCATCACCATCGTCATCACCATCATCACCATCATCAGCATCATCACCATAATCAGCATCATCACCATAATCATGCAGCAACAGCAGCAGCAGCCTCTTTCCTCCAGATGCTTAAGAGTTAAAGCCAAGAGTGAAAGTCTTCTAATCCCTTGACCGAAATCCTTCAGGACGTCCTGTTTAATAAGCATATTGTCCCAGTACCCTAGCTGACTGCTTGGCATACAGAGAGAGAGAGGACCAGGAGCGGAGTGGGCACAGGGCAGGGGTTTGACAGCCAAGGGAAGCCTTTGTCTTGTTCATTTGGGTGATGGTGCCAGAGTAACGGAGATGGTTTGGTGACCTCCTTTAGCTTCCCGAATGCCCAGACTTTAACTCACCTGGCTTATACAGTCTTGTGGTGAGCAAGATACCGGTCCTTGAACCCAGTCTGTCACACCAGCACTACAGCATGCCAGAAGGTAGACCAAGCTCTAGCAAAGCACAGCCTTAATGTGGCTCATTTGGGTGATGGCCAAAGCATAGTGTGCCACTGGTCAGATAAGGACATAGGCTACTCTAGAGTTGCCCTAATCTTAGAAGGACAGTTCCGAGCCATAAAACCTCAGTGTATTAGATTAGAAGGACAGTTCAGATCCCTAACTCTCAGTGTATTAGATTAGAATAACCGTTCAGAGCCATAACCCTCAGTGTGTTGGATTGGAAGGACAGTTCCGAGCCATAAACCCTCAGTGTATTAGATTAGAAGGACAGTTCAGATCCCTAACCCTCAGTGTATTAGATTAGAAGAACAGTTCAGAGCCATAGCCCCCAGTGTATTTGATTAGAAGGACACTTCAGATCCCTAACCCCCAGTGTATTAGATTAGAAGGACAGTTCAGATCCATGACCCTCAGTGTATTAGATTAGAAAAACATTTTAGAGCCATAACCCTTAGAGTATTAGATTAGAAGGACAGCTCAGAGCCATAACACTCAGTTTGTTAGATTAGAAGGACAGTTCCAAGCCATAACCATCAGTGTATTAGATTAGAAGGACAGTTCTGAGCCATAAACCCTCAGTTTATTGAATTAGAAGGACAGTTCAGAGCCATAACCCTCAGTGCATTAGATTAGAAGGACAGTTCAGATCCCTAACCATCAGAGTATTAAATTAGAAGGACAGTTCAGATCCTTAAACCTCAGTGTACTAGATAGGGATAGTTCAGAGCCTTAACCCCTCAGTGTATTAGATGAGAAGGACATTTCAGATCCATAACCCTCAGTGTATTAGATTAGAAGAACAGTTCAGAGCCGTAACCCTCAATGTATTAGATTAGAAGGACAGTTCAGAGCCGTAACCCTCAGTGTATTAGATTAGAAGGACAGTTCAGAGCCATAACCCTCAGTGTATTAGATTAACCGTTCAGAGCCATAACCCTCAGTGTATTAGATTGGAAGGACAGTTCCGAGCCATAAACCCTCAGTGTATTAGATTAGAAGGACAGTTCAGATCCCTAACCCTCAGTGTATTAGATTAGAAGAACAGTTCAGAGCCGTAACCCTCAATGTATTAGATTAGAAGGACAGTTCAGAGCCGTAACCCTCAGTGTATTAGATTAGAAGGACAGTTCAGAGCCATAACCCTCAGTGTATTAGATTAGAATAACCGTTCAGAGCCATAACCCTCAGTGTATTAGATTGGAAGGACAGTTCCGAGCCATAAACCCTCAGTGTATTAGATTAGAAGGACACTTCAGATCCCTAACCCCCAGTGTATTAGATTAGAAGGACAGTTCAGATCCATGACCCTCAGTGTATTAGATTAGAAAAACATTTTAGAGCCATAACCCTTAGAGTATTAGATTAGAAGGACAGCTCAGAGCCATAAAACTCAGTTTGTTAGATTAGAAGGACAGTTCAGAGCCATAACCCTCAGTGTATTAGATTAGAAGGACAGTTCTGAGCCATAAACCCTCAGTTTATTGAATTAGAAGGACAGTTCAGAGCCATAACCCTCAGTGCATTAGATTAGAAGGACAGTTCAGATCCCTAACCATCAGAGTATTAAATTAGAAGGACAGTTCAGATCCTTAAACCTCAGTGTACTAGATAGGGATAGTTCAGAGCCTTAACCCCTCAGCCTATTAGATTAGAAGGACATTTCAGATCCATAACTCTCAGTGTATTAGGTTAGAAGGACAGATCAGAGCCTTAACCCCTCAGTATATTTGTTTAAAAGGACAGTTCCGAGCCAAGAACCCTCAGTGTATTTGATTAGAAGGACAGTTCAGATCCCTAACCCTCAGTGTATTAGATTAGAAATTCAGAGCCTTAACACCTCAGTGTATTAGATTAGAAGGACAGTTCAGATCCCTAAACCTCAGTGTATGAGATTAGTTGGACATTTCAGAGCCTTAACCCCTCAGTGTATTAGATTAGAAGAAAAGTTCAGATCCCTAACCCTCAGTGCATTAGATTAGAAGGACAGTTCAGAGCCTTAACCCTTCAGTGTATTAGATTAGAAGAAAAGTTCAGATCCCTAACCCTCAGTGCATTAGATTAGAAGGACAGTTCAGATCCCTAACCCTCAGTGTATTAGATTAGAATAACCGTTCAGAGCTGTAACCCTCAATGTATTAGATTAGAAGGACAGTTCAGAGCCATAACCTTCAGTGTATTAGATTAGAATAACCGTTTAGAGCCATAACCCTCAGTGTATTAGATTGGAAGGACAGTTCCGAGCCATAAACCCTCAGTGTATTAGATTAGAAGAACAGTTCAGAGCCGTAACCCTCAATGTATTAGATTAGAAGGACAGTTCAGAGCCGTAACCCTCAGTGTATTAGATTAGATTAGAAGGACAGTTCAGAGCCATAACCTTCAGTGTATTAGATTAGAATAACCGCTTAGAGCCATAACCCTCAGTGTATTAGATTGGAAGGACAGTTCCGAGCCAAGAACCCTCAGTGTATTTGATTAGAAGGACAGTTCAGATCCCTAACCCTCAGTGTATTAGATTAGAAATTCAGAGCCTTAACACCTCAGTGTATTAGATTAGAAGGACAGTTCAGATCCCTAACCCTCAGTGTATGAGATTAGTTGGACATTTCAGAGCCTTAACCCCTCAGTGTATTAGATTAGAAGAAAAGTTCAGATCCCTAACCCTCAGTGCATTAGATTAGATGTACAGTTCAGATCCCTAACCCTCAGTGTATTAGATTAGAATAACCGTTCAGAGCCATAACCCTCAGTGTATTAGATTGGAAGGACAGTTCCGAGCCATAAACCCTCAGTGTATTAGATTAGAAGGACAGTTCAGATCCCTAACCCTTAGTGTATTAGATTAGAAGAACAGTTCAGAGCCATAACCCTCAGTGTATTAGATTGGAAGGACAGTTCCGAGCCATAAACCCTCAGTGTATTAGATTAGAAGAACAGTTCAGAGCCGTAACCCTCAATGTATTAGATTAGAAGGACAGTTCAGAGCCGTAACCCTCAGTGTATTAGATTAGATTAGAAGGACAGTTCAGAGCCATAACCTTCAGTGTATTAGATTAGAATAACCGTTTAGAGCCATAACCCTCAGTGTATTAGATTGGAAGGACAGTTCCGAGCCATAAACCCTCAGTGTATTAGATTAGAAGAACAGTTCAGAGCCAAGAACCCTCAGTGTATTTGATTAGAAGGACAGTTCAGATCCCTAACCCTCAGTGTATTAGATTAGAAATTCAGAGCCTTAACACCTCAGTGTATTAGATTAGAAGGACAGTTCAGATCCCTAACCCTCAGTGTATGAGATTAGTTGGACATTTCAGAGCCTTAACCCCTCAGTGTATTAGATTAGAAGAAAAGTTCAGATCCCTAACCCTCAGTGCATTAGATTAGATGTACAGTTCAGATCCCTAACCCTCAGTGTATTAGATTAGAATAACCGTTCAGAGCCATAACCCTCAGTGTATTAGATTGGAAGGACAGTTCCGAGCCATAAACCCTCAGTGTATTAGATTAGAAGGACAGTTCAGATCCCTAACCCTTAGTGTATTAGATTAGAAGAACAGTTCAGAGCCATAACCCTCAGTGTATTAGATTGGAAGGACAGTTCCGAGCCATAAACCCTCAGTGTATTAGATTAGAAGAACAGTTCAGAGCCGTAACCCTCAATGTATTAGATTAGAAGGACAGTTCAGAGCCGTAACCCTCAGTGTATTAGATTAGATTAGAAGGACAGTTCAGAGCCATAACCTTCAGTGTATTAGATTAGAATAACCGTTTAGAGCCATAACCCTCAGTGTATTAGATTGGAAGGACAGTTCCGAGCCATAAACCCTCAGTGTATTAGATTAGAAGAACAGTTCAGAGCCGTAACCCTCAGTGTATTAGATTAGAAAAACATTTTAGAGCCATAACCCTTAGAGTATTAGATTAGAAGGACAGCTCAGAGCCATAAAACTCAGTTTGTTAGATTAGAAGGACAGTTCAGAGCCATAACCCTCAGTGTATTAGATTAGAAGGACAGTTCAGAGCCATAACCCTCAGTGTATTAGATTGGAATAACCGTTCAGAGCCATAACCCTCAGTGTATTAGATTGAAAGGACAGTTCCGAGCCATAAACCCTCAGTGTATTAGATTAGAAGGACAGTTCAGATCCCTAACCCTCAGTGTATTAGATTAGAAGAACAGTTCAGAGCCATAACCCTCAGTGCCATAGATTAGAAGAACAGTTCAGAGCCATAACCCTCAGTGCCATAGATTAGAAGAACAGTTCAGATCCCTAACCTTAAATGTATTAGATTAGTAGTTCAGAGCCTTAACCCCTCAGTGTATTAGATTGGAAGGACAGTTCAGATCCCTAACCCCCAGTGTATTAGATTAGAAGGACAGTTCAGAGCCATACCACTCAGTGTATTATATTAGAAGGACAGTTCCGAGCCATAAACCCTCAGTGTATTAGATTAGAAGGACAGTTCTGATCCCTAAACCTCAGTGTATTAGTTTAGAGGGACAGTTCAGATTTTTAACCGCTTTGTGTATTAGATTAGAAGGACATTTCAGATCCATAACCCTCAGTGTATTAGATTAGAAGTTAAGATCCATAACCCCTCAGTGTATTAAATTAGAAGAACAGTTCAGATCCCTAACCCTCAGTGTATTAGATTAGAAGGACAGTTCAGTGCCTTAACCCCTCGGTGTATTAGGTTAGAAGGACAGTTCAGAGCCATAATCCTCATTGTATTAGAAGGACAGTTCAGTCCTTCAGGTCCTCACTAAGCAGTGAACTGCCGACTGCCGTTATTTCCCCTCTGGGCCATTCTCTCCCAGGTTTGCCGCAACCTTCCCACAATCATTAATAACACACTCTTTCAGATCCCGAGATGGCCACCAGTCAGTTATAAATCATAGGTGAGGATGTGTGGGCTTCAATGGAACCTTTGTTCTGCTTCTAATGGAACAAAGATCAATGGCGACTTCCAAATCTGGGCGTTGATGTTCCCTTTTTCTGCACCGTTAAACTGCTTTCATGCAGTCAGCAAATTGCTTTGGCCAAGATTGATGTAGTGTTGTGTGTGTGTGTGTGTGTGTGTGGGTGGGTGGGTGTGCGTACGTGTGTGGACAATGAGAGAAACACTCAGTTGTTTTTATTTGGCAAACTGCTGAAAGCTGAGTCACCTTCTCGTCTACACAAGTCCATACCCTGATTTATTTAGTGGTAATCATACCACTATGCAGTGACGAAGCTGTAGTGCATCAAGTTACTTTACAATCAGGAAATGTTACTAAATCTCTCTCTCCCTCTCTCACACACACACACACACACACACACACACACACACACACACACACACACACACACACACACACACACACACACACACACACACACACACACACACACACACACACACACACACACACACACACAGTAACACTCCTAATAACCTCTCCTGTACATCCATGAAACGGAAATGAACCTATCCTGTAGGAGCTGCATTCTGCTTGCCTGTCAAATGTCACACCCGACTGTGCCTTTGAATGATGTGAGAGATCAAAGTGCTCTATCTCACCACTTCCTACTGTGACTTCACAGCCTACAGTCAGGGAGCTCATGCCTGACGAACTTACCGGTAACGGTCCAAACGTCCGTTTTGTCAGGAAGAAAGACCACATCCATGAAGGCTCCCACTGCAGTGTGTGTTGACTGCATTGATGTTCACATAGTGGCTATGCACATTGTGCTGTACAGACGTTCTCACCAGAATGTCACATTCCTTTGTGCTGAAATAGGCACCCATCTCACGCCTTGTGGAATATAGGCTTCTGGCCAAATCGATTGCTACTGCATCAAGTTCCTTATACTATTGCCAGATAACCGTATTACAACCAGGTGAAGGTCTTAGACCAGATTTCAGGACTTTCTTTAAGTCGTTTTCTTTTTCAGACCTCTAAAAAACGTCCTCTTACAACCATTACACAACCTGACCGTGACGTGACAAAGCATCCAGTTTTGCCCACATTAAGTGTAATGTACAGTACTATAGGCTCGGGAGTAGCATTACTTAGAGTAAATGGATATAAAGATGTTTGTCACTCCAGGGATCCATATTCAATGTAATTTTCAATCGAAGCAACTCAGTGTGTGATCGCATTACACTCAAAATTAAACACATCATAATTACCGTAGGGAATTGAAGAGTTTATTTCCAAATGCTACATCCACACATTTTTCACTAGCAGTGATTGATTATGGGTACGTTCATGTGAGTGTAAAATTTTACTGTTCTCAGATTTTTCATTCATAGATTCTAGATACAGTGGGGAGAACAAGTATTTGATACACTGCCGATTTTGCCGATTTTCCTACTTACAAAGCATGTAGAGGTCTGTAATTTTTATCATAGGTACACTTCAACTGTGAGAGACGGAATCTAAAACAAAAATCCCAAAAATCACATTGTATGATTTTTAAGTAATTAATTAGCATTTTATTGCATGACATAAGTATTTGATACATCAGAAAAGCAGAACTTAATATTTGGTACAGAATCCTTTGTTTGCAATTACAGAGATCATACGTTTCCTGTAGTTCTTGACCAGGTTTGCACACACTGCAGCAGGGATTTTGGCCCACTCCTCCATACAGACCTTCTCCAGATCCTTCAGGTTTCGGGGCTGTCGCTGGGCAATACGGACTTTCAGCTCCCTCCAAAGATTTTCTATTGGGTTCAGGTCTGGAGACTGGCTAGGCCACTCCAGGACCTTGAGATACTTCTTACGGAGCCACTCCTTAGTTGCCCTGGCTGTGTGTTTCGGGTCGTCGTCATGCTGGAAGACCCAGCCACGACCCATCATCAATGCTCTTACTGAGGGAAGGAGGTTGTTGGCTAAGATCTCGCAATACATGGCCCCATCCATCCTCCCCTTAATACGGTGCAGTCGTCCTGTCCCCTTTGCAGAAAAGCATCCCCAAAGAATGATGTTTCCACCTCCATGCTTCACGGTTGGGATGGTGTTCTTGGGGTTGTACTCATCCTTCTTCTTCCTCCAAACACGGCGAGTGGAGTTTAGACCAAAAAGCTCTATTTTTGAATCATCAGACCACATGACCTTCTCCCATTCCTCCTCTGGATCATCCAGATGGTCATTGGCAAACTTCAGACGGGCCTGGACATGCGCCTGCTTGAGCAGGGGGACCTTGTGTGCGCTGCAGGATTTTAATCCATGACGGCGTAGTGTGTTACTAATGGTTTTCTTTGAGACTGTGGTCCCAGCTCTCTTCAGGTCATTGACCAGGTCCTGCCGTGTAGTTCTGGGCTGATCTCTCACCTTCCTCATGATCATTGATGCCCCACGAGGTGAGATCTTGCATGGAGCCCCAGACCGAGGGTGATTGACCATCATCTTGAACTTCTTCTATTTTCTTCTATTTTCTAATAATTGCGCCAACAGTTGTTGCCTTCTCACCAAGCTGCTTGCCTATTGTCCTGTAGCCCATCCCAGCCTTGTGCAGGTCTACAATTTTATCCCTGATGTCCTTACACAGCTCTCTGGTCTTGGCCATTGTGGAGAGGTTGGAGTCTGTTTGATTGAGTGTGTGGACAGGTGTCTTTTATACAGGTAACGAGTTCAAACAGGTGCAGTTAATACAGGTAATGAGTGGAGAACAGGAGGGCTTCTTAAAGAAAAACTAACAGGTCTGTGAGAGCCGGAATTCTTACTGGTTGGTAGGTGATCAAATACTTATGTCATGCAATAAAATGCAAATGAATTACTTAAAAATCATACAATGTGATTTTCTGGATTTTTGTTTTAGATTCCGTCTCTCACAGTTGAAGTGTACCTATGATAAAAATTACAGACCTCTACATGCTTTGTAAGTAGGAAAACCTGCAAAATCGGCAGCGTATCAAATACTTGTTCTCCCCACTGTATGTCTTATTATAAATTTGAGCAAAACGCTATATATCCATTGTTTAGCCGGAATGGAATGTTTGACTACTGTATATTTTCACTGTGATATATGGTTGTCTCACCTAAATATCTTACTGTAGGATCAATGCACTAACTTGAAGTCTCTCTGGATAACAGCATCTGCTAATTAGATTCAGATATCATATTAATGGATTGAATCGTTTGAAAAAGAATTGAAGTCACAATGTATCATTTGTACAGATCTTTCTTAAAAAAAAGAGAGTTATTTGTTACATTTAAGTGTGTAAAACCTAGCGGTGTGCCGGTGTGTCCCTAACACCTACTACCATAGGCATTTCAATCTTCCGTCTTGCCCATTCACCCTCTGAATGGCACACATACACAATCCATGTCTCAATTGTCTCAAGGCTTAAAAATCCTTCTTTAACCTGTCTCCTCCCCTTCATCTACCATGATTGAAGTGGATTTAACAAGTGACATTAATAAGGGATCATAGCATTCACCTGGATTCGGCTGGTCAGTCCATGTCATGAAAAGGTGTTCCTAATGTTTTGTACATTCAGTGTATAGCGTTTAGCAAAACAAAAATAGATGATTATCTGTCTCTCTGAAATGAAACCATCAAGTGATAGATTTCAAAACAAATAAAGTACATGTCTGTCATTGAAAAACCCAGTGTCCTGATTAGATAGTGAAAAAACACACCAATCTGTTTCATACATTCTTTAAACAATAGAAGCTAATTTTCCAACATTTCTGAAATTGGATACACAGCGTTTTGGAATGAAACTCTTCAGTTGGTCACATTATCATCAAACTAATTGATGTGATTAAAGTCATGGCACACTCGTTAGATTTAAAACGGAGCCTTTCATCAGCTTTTAAATACCATATAAAAGTTTGCTTATAGTTTGTAGGTAAGTTTTTTTGAAGATCCGTTAGTATTAGATGATGAGTAATAATGACTGGCTAAATATCAGATTCATTCTCAACGAGGGATTGAAAGACATGACCTGACACAGTGTTGAAAATGGAGTGAAACTGGCCATGTTCAGTAGGGCACACCGTGGCAAAACGCCCAGCTGGTTTTCTTCCGTTTGGCGCCTAAATGAACAGGACTCCTGAGAGCGGATGTCTTAATTGACTTCAATCTAATGTGTCGTTCATGCAGCAGGTTGGAGCAGGTACAGTGCAGTATAATTGGTGTAAAACCACTCATGTTACTGCAGAGCCCTGAGGATTACTCATTCACCCTTGAGGTACTTGTGATGCATAATGGCCTCCCAAAGCACAAGTTTATGGGAGAAAGTTCTGCAATACGGTGTCCAATGTAGGACAGCGGTTCAGTAAGATCATTTCCCTCCAGCTTCTAAAGTTGCTGTCTAACGCTAGAAGCGCAGAGGCAATCATTTTGACTGCATATTCATTTAAATTTGAAATATCTCTGTCATTTTTAAAGTCATGCCCACTCCGTCCTGGACCTTAACTAAATCAGTATATTTAACGCACATATATTGTTTGAATTTTGACATCACAAACAGAATTTGTGGTTTAAGCAGTTTTGAGAGGACATGTCATGTCACAGACGTAGGGAAACGGAGCGCCAAAAGACCATATTCAGAGGTTTCCAAAAGATGTAAGAGATGAGCTCTATTTCAAAATATCACTTTTTCCAAGAATAACCGCTGTTCCATGCTCTCCACAGGTGAGCATGCGGCAGAAAACAGCCTACAGTAACATAAACAAATGAAAATGCTATTGTGATCTTTCAAATACATATTTTTTCTAATGTTACCATCATCAACACAACCAAAGGATTACTTTTGGTGACTTCCGTAATCCAGGCAGAGTGATATGAGTCATCTGCTGTCACCTAGCTAGCGAACATAACCAGAACCGACAGGCTGTGAGACAAGCAGCTTTGCAATGAGTAGAACTACTCCATAAAACATGGCCGCCGTTTCACCCTTTGATCTCAATTTGGATCAGATTAAACCCTGTCTCTGGATTATCCCTGAGAGTGGTGGGATTTGTTTTCATTTCCATACACTGGCCGCATGGCTAGTCAAGCAGTTAGCTGTGGTCGTCTCACACGGATTGTCTTCAAAGCTAATATCATGATCCAAACAACCGTCTCATGACAAAGAGTATTATTGCCTAACCTGGTCCTGTACTGTATGTGCTGTTGCCAACTCTTCAATCATTGTCATGCAATAGAGTAGTTGGCTACAACACATACAGTAGTTGGCTACAGCACAGTAGTTGACTATAGCACATAAAGTAGTTGGCTACAACACATACAGTAGTTGGCTACAGCACAGTAGTTGGCCACAGCACAGTAGTTAGCTACAGCACATACAGCAGTTGGCTACAACACAGTAGATGGCTACAGAACAAACAGGAGGTGGCTAAAGCACAGTAGTTGGCTACAGCACAGTAGTTGGCAACAGCACATACAGTAGTTGGCTACAGCACAGTAGATGGCTACAGAACATACAGGGGGTGGCTATAGCACAGTAGTTGGCTACAAAACTTACAGGGGGTGGCTACAGCACAGTAGATGGCTACACAACTTACAGGGGGTGGCTACAGCACAGTAGATGGCTACAAAACTTACAGGAGGTGGCTACAACACAGTAGATGGCTACAAAACTTACAGGAGGTGGCTACAACACAGTAGTTGGCTACAGCACATACATTAGTTGGCTAGAACACAGTAGATGGCTACAGAACATAACAGTAGTTGGCTACAGCACAAGAGATGGCTACAACACGTACAGGAGGCGGCTACAGCAAATACAGTAGTTCGCTACAGCACAGTAGTTGGCTACAGCACAGTAGTTGGCTACAGCACAGTAGTTCGCTACAGCACAGTAGTTGGCTACAGCACAATTGTTGGTTAAAGCACAGTAGTTGGCTACAGCACAGTAGTTGGCTAAAGCACAGTAGTCCGCTACAGCACAGTAGTTGGCTACAGCACAGTAGTTCGCTACAGCACAGTAGTTGGCTACAGCACAATAGTTGGCTAAAGCACAGTAGTTGGCCACACCACAGTAGATGGCTACAGAACAAACAGGAGGTGGCTACAGCACAGTAGTTGGCTAGAACACAGTAGATGGCTACAGCACAGTAGTTGGCTACAGCACAGTAGTTGGCTATGGCACAATAGTTGGCTACAGCAAAACAGTTGGTTAAAGCACAGTAATTCGCTACAGCACAGTAGTTGGCTACAGCACAGTAGTTCGCTACAGCACAGTAGTTGGCTACAGCACAATAGTTGGTTAAAGCACAGTAGTTGGCTACAGCACAGTAGTTGGCTAAAGCACAGTAGTCCGCTACAGCACAGTAGTCCGCTACAGCACAGTAGTTGGCTACAGCACAGTAGTTCGCTACAGCACAGTAGTTGGCTACAGCACAATAGTTGGCTAAAGCACAGTAGTTGGCCACACCACAGTAGATGGCTACAGAACAAACAGGAGGTGGCTACAGCACAGTAGTTGGCTAGAACACAGTAGATGGCTACAGAACATAACAGTAGTTGGCCACAGCACAGAAGTTGGCTACAATACATACAGTAGTTGGCTACAGCACAGTAGATGGCTACAGAACATACAGGAGGTGTCAACAGCACAGTAGTTGGCAATAGCACATTAGGTATGGGACGGTGTTTCCACATCCCTTCATAAAAATAAAATGATGTTGTAGAATCAACGTGTAAAACTAATTTGGATCTGCAAAAGGTCATCAACGTAAAGGATATTTGTTCCCCTCAGTTTGGGAACCACTGCCATTGAACACCAGCTACAGTAACAAAAACAAGCAGATTGAGTAGGCAATTCAGTGCTGGGCTGAGCCCTGATTACCTCCCCATAAACCTTAGTTTGGCGCCAATATGATGACCTCACAGACTGACTGAGAGACCCAAAGAGGATCTTCATGATCCAATTTATTTGGTGAATAGGTCTTCTTTAAGCTAATCTCTTTACAGGTTTGTGCAGATAGATGAGCTCATGTTTGGCTGGGTTATATTCATTTGGGCAACATGTAGCAAAACGTTTTTCTACCAACTGAAACCAAAAGCGAGCATTTCTCATTGGATTAGTTCAGGTTGTCCCTCTTTGTTTCAGACCGTTTTCCTCTGTTTGGTGCCTTATGAATATGACCCTGTTAGTGAGTGTAGAGCGGAGTTCCCTGCATGGCGATTATTGAGTAGCAGGAAAAGTCAGGATTCTTGGCCAACTGTGTCACATATTAACTAGATTATCCTGGATAAGACATTCTCTAAGTCTGGATAAGATATAGCCTATATCCCCCATTTTAGCCTACAGTATTCTCTTAATGCTCTACACTTAGGTTGCAATCCCCTGCTGGGATTGTATAAGCAGTATAGCTTATTTTTCATATATATATTTTTTATTTTAAAACCACTCACACATCTGAGCTATCTTTTATGCAGGTGCATTGGTAACAGTTGAATAATATGAGAAAAAAGAAGAAACCAGCACACTGCTCTTGATAGTATCACTGCTCTTTAATAAGCTTTACGTATCAGCCCCAAGGCCTTTACACACACCTACTTACTTTCCTTTCACTCCAACCCCATTGGTTGCATGGAACGGACGCGGGTGGAGCTATGTCTACATAAGGGTGCACTTAAAAAAAAATATATGTTACCCACAAAAACTCTGACGAAGGCCGCGAGGCCGATACGTAAAGCGTATTAAAGAGCAGCGATACTATCAGGAGCAGTGTGCAGGTTTCTTCTTTTTTCTCTTTCTTTTTTCTCTTTATAAGAAAGCATCAAATACAGAAAGCCATATAAAAATGGGTGCTGTCTCACAAATAAGTGCAGTGGCTGTGTCAGCACATTCCTGTTAACATCCGTTTTGAAAAGTCGTTTGTGGCTCGACTTTTCATCAATGACTAAAACGCAACCTTTGGTCCAACGTAAAAGAATCAGAACCACAATAGTTGCCGATGAGCTGCCGAAATCCCGCCATGAGCTGAGGAGCGTCGTTTTGACTCTGAATATTAATAACTGCCCAAGTTGTCATGTGCAGTGGTGCTCAAACACACAGGATGATAAGCAAGTCATTCATTGTCAGTCAGTTGCTGGGGAACTGCAGTAAGAGATACCATAGGATACTGCTATAATTGGGGGGGGGGACAGAATTTCCGACCAAGTTTTGTTCTACTTCAAGGATCTCGCTGTGTGTCCATTTTGTTAACAGGTACTTCAATCAATTTACAGGCGTTGATCTTTATTCATGATTGATTGAATTGATTACACAGCCTACACAGCATGGACAAGCGGTAGATAGGCCTTCATTAAGAAAAGGACGAGGATGAGCATTGACACATGGTATTCATCTTTATGTATCTGTTTAACTCATTCACTTGTATTCACAAAAATTATAAATAAAACGAAACATTTATATAAATAACAGGTAAAATAATTATTGCAAAGATCAAGTGTATTTACGCCTTTTTCTGTGGGAGTGTTAGGATAGATTTGAGCACTAACTTAACCTTCAGTCGTACAATGGAGAACAATAAGCGTGGGTACTGTGAGTGAAGTTAATTATACTGGGATCTCGCTGAATTTCAAACAACTGACATTTAATCATTGAATATGTTTCCTAATTACCGACAAATTGAGGTCAAACTAATTCAGTTTGGTCTTCTATAATTGGGGTCATATCTCAATTTTAATAAACATCCTCTTGAATGTCAGAATCGTTTGTTTTTTTCAGTTTTATATTCCACCACCTACACATGCCACATGAACTATGCAGACATACAAATAAAATATATGTTTAACCAATTCCAGCAGTGAAATACAACTGCTTCTATAATAACATGTGTGATGGCATGTGTGTATCTGTCCTTCCATCAGTGTGTGTGTGTCTGTGTGTGTTTGTGTGTGCGTGTGCGTGTTTGTGTGTGTGTGTGTGCACGTGTGCGTGTGCACGTGTGCGTCTACACCCCACCATGCAAACACAGCAGAAGATGACAGAAGTCATGCAGTGTGTGGAGGCAGCAGCAGCTCAAAGGGAGAGGCATCGGTGTTGGAGCTGGCAAAGATCACAGTGTCCGCCACAGGCTGGGCGACACGGGGGTCAGCAATGTCAGTTTGATCCCAGCCAGAGATCTAAAATCACATTAAACTCAACGCAATGCAATGTGACAAGCCCTGAACAATAGGACCCAGAGCAGGGGAAGTTACACAATGTGCTTACTGTACAGCAGTAGTGGTTTCCCACTCCTGATTCTTCCTGGTCCTTGGGACCCAAAGGGGTGCACTATTTTAATTCTAGCCCAGCACTAACACGTCTGATTCAACTAATCAAAGCTTTGGTGAAGAATTGATTAGCTGAATCCAGTGAGTTAGTGCTGGGCTAGAATGAAAGAAGCAACCCTTTGGGTCTGAAGGACGCTGTTGGTACAGTAATATAAAACCAAGAAGAAACACTTTCAAATAATCTACCTTAATAAATATGGTATTTGTTATTATAAAGCGTTACCGACTAAGAGGGAGAGACAGTTCTGAGCTGTTAGATTTTTGCTCATACATTTGCAGGTAGAGCTGTTGGAGGTCTGCCACTTAGCCAGAACAGCTCATTTGCTCTCAGTGTGTGTGTGTGAGCAAATTATAACCAGGCAATATGAAGTGGTGCCTCAGGGGTCCATTATTACCTGTGCTTAGGAGCTTGTCTAATGATGGCCCCTACAGACATAACCCGGAGGTACTTTTCTCTAATCTAGATCTGAAAGACTTTGATAGGTGTAGGGAATATTTTAATAGCTCCATATTATCCCCCGATATGACATTTTACCATATTGCTCACATGTATCCAATTCCTTCAGAATTACACAAGTGTCTTGGAGTAGTATTTGGTCCCTGGATGCAGCCATGCTCTCCTGTCCAGGCAGAGGGAAGCATTGCAGTGGCCATTTTTGATTTTGTAGACCAATGCAAGATGTGCCTTGACACAAAATTAGGGACAATGAAGGATTCTGGCATTTTAATTCCCGAGACGGTCCTAGAGGGTCCCACATAAATGCTCCGACCTTGATACTGCGATGAGGGATTTCGCCGATACACAGATACGACATTTTGCTCATCCGCAGATGTCCATCAGTTGGAAAAATTACCATTGCGTCCCAATGCTCCGTCCCTTCATTAATTCCCTTACCAGTTCCCACAAAAAGTGTTACAAAAAAGTGCTGTGAGCAGGCCGGGAAAAAGACACGAGTTTAGAAATCACTGGAGTCTCGGTTTTCTCAGACTGGGCCATTTTGAGGTGGCTACAAGGCTAAGCTCTATTCCTGGGATTTAGGGGACTTTAGGGGACAGAAAGTGAGAAATGTGATTTTGCTTGAGATAAGAGTAGGGTATCTCTCAGCTCAGTAGTACCCTTCTGAGCATGAACTGAACCTAAAGTGTGAAACACACAGTGACCAAATGGCTCGAAACCCACACACTTTTTGATGTGATTCTGCGTGAGATAGAGGTAGAGATATCCCTCAACAGAAGTCTCTCTCTGTCCACTATCTGCCGGTGCAGTTTATGTGTGTGTGTTTCTCAAGATTAAGTTAAGCTAGAAGTCGCTTCAGCTGTTTTTGTGTTCTCTGGGGTGAAGTGGCCATAAACTGCTTAAATGTGAAGCACTCACAGTGACCAAAAGGACAGCTTCATAAGGAGATGGTTGAGACTGGCACTTCTTGTGAGGCGGAGGCTGTCCTAATATGGACACCGTAAAACCAAAATTATTTTTGTGAACCTGGCTTTATCGTCGAGATTTCTCGACGGTTTTTGGAACGCATCCCGTGAAAAATGTCTCTCCGGTAAGTAAAAAGACAATTGATTTGGATGTAAAGGAGGAGGTTACAGCTGATTGTTGTTCGAATGTTACGTTCAGTTACAAAGCATAAACACGATTAATTGAGTAATTGCTTTTGTGTAACTCACTCGTTACACATAGCATTTGGTTATGGATTTGTCGCTGGGCAGTTATAAAACAGACACCAAGAGATAAAGTCAAGATAAAGCAAATCTGTCATTTGCTGTGTGTTGTCTCTACGCCAAATGGCACCATACTGTTTGGTTTCATGTCTGTTGGTGTCTGGTGAGCAAAACATGACGTGAACATTTGTAATCCTAAATGTATTTTTTCAACACCCTGCTGAGTTAACGTACAGTGAGGGCCTTAGCAATATTTTTAATGGGAATGTTTTTATTCCCTATAGCTCTTTCCTATACCCAAACAGAGAAAACTCTGTCGGAGACTATTTGCTGTGTGTCAACAAGACAATTGTCAGAGGCTACAGTTTGCTGGTCTGTCTAGTCAAAGTCAGACAACTGTTTGGTGTGTGTCTGCATCATTTCAACCCATGGTGAGAATTTGAAATTGGGTTGTTTGCTTAAATTCAGTGTAGGAAGCTCCATCTTGATTCAAATTTCTTGAATTAGATTCAAATCTAAAAAGCTTTATTGTCCATGAAATATTCATACGTTGGAAAATTGTCTTTTGCATGTGGTTAACACGCAACATATCAACATCATTATATAGCCGTGACTTGAGCACAGCCAGTGACTGTGATTCCACTCGGGGTATTGAGGAGTATAGGGAATTCCAAATTCACAACCAGACAAGTTACAGTCAGATCACAGTCCAATTGCACACCGAGGGAGATGCATTTAATTTGTCATAATCTGCTAACATCCTTCCAATTAGGAGTCAAACACTTAGCATAGCTGGAAGAGGTGAGGAGACCCAACAAAAAACAAGCAGATACAGTGCATTTGGAAAGTATTCAGACCCCTTCCATTTTTTCAATTTTTTCAACTTATTCTAAAATTGATGAAATTATGCTTTTCCCTCATCAATCTACACACAATACCCCATAATGACAAAGCGAAAAACAGTTTTAGACATTTTTGAAAATGTATAAAAATAAATAAATAAATACCTTATTTACATAACTATTCAGACCCTTTGCTATGAGCTCAAGTGCATCCTGTTTCCATTGATCATCCTTGAGATGTTTCTACAACTTGATTGGAGTCCACCTGTATAAATTCAATTGACTGGACATGATTTGGAAAGGCACACACCTGTCTATATAAGGTTTCACAGTTGACAGTGCATGTCAAAGCAAAAACCAAGCCATGAGGTCAAAGGAATTGTGTCGAGGCACAGATCTGGAGAAGTGTACGAAAAAATGTCTGCAGCATTGAATGTCCCCAACAATACAGTGGCCTCCATCATTCTTAAATGGAAGAATATTGGAACCACCAATACTTTTCCTAGAGCTGGCCGCTCTGCCAAACTGAGCAATCGGGGGAGAAGGTCCTTGGTCAGGGAGGTGACCAAAAACCCGATGGTCACTCTGACAGAGCTCCAGAGTACCTATGTGGAGGTGCGAGAACCTTCCAGAAGGACAACCATCTCTGCAGCACTCCTCAGTAAAAGACACACGACAGCCCGCTTGGAGTTTGCCAAAAGGACTCTCTGGTCTGATAAAACTAAGATTGAACTAATTGGTCTGAATGCCAAGCATCACATCTGGAGGAAACCTGGCACCATCTCTACGGTGAAGCATGGTGGTGACAGCATCGTGCTGTGGGGATGATTTTCAGCGGCAGGGACTGGGAGACTAGTCAGTATCGAGGGAAAGATTTACGGAGCAAAATACAGAGAGATCCTTGATGAAAACCTGCTCCGGAGCGCTCCAGACCTCAGACTGGGGCGAAGGTTCACCTTCCAACAGGACAACAACCCTAAGCACACAGCCAAGACAACACGGGACCATAAGAGGAAGTGAGTTGTCAGGAGGACATCTCAAATGGACAGAATAGGGAGACACCGGATTGGAGGGCCAAATCTTGTCACGTTGCTCCGATGCCAGAAATTAGAAGTGCAATGTCTTTATTTATTGTTCCCTCTTAAACTCAACTAGGATTTCTCCTTCTACTTCCGGCCATTAAATTAGTCTCTGAATGTCCTTGAGTGGCCCAGCCAAAGCCGAGGCTTAACATCTCTGGAGAGACCTAAAAATAGCTGTACAGCGACGCTCCCCATCCAACCTGACAGAGCTTGAGAGGATCTGCAGAGAATAATGGGAGAAACTCTCCAAATACATGTGTGCCAAGCTTTTAGCATCATACCCAAGAAGACTCAAGGCTGTAATCACAGCCAAAGGTGCTTCAACAAAGTACTGAGTAAAGTGATCAAAAGTAGTGTCCTAACAATGGAATAGGGTGCCATTTAGGACAGGGAACTGATGAATGACTTCCAGCCATTAAAACATTCCACCTCTATGTGGAATGTTAGTATGCTATATGTTTCAAGCAGTCTATGATAGTCTGCTTGAAACATATAGGTTTTACAAACTCAGTCAGGGAAATCTTGCGAATGTCAGTGAAGACACTTGCCAGTTGCTCAGCGCGTGCTCTGAGTACACGTCCTGGTAATCCGTCTGGCCCTGCAGCCTTGTGAATGTTGACCTATTTAAAGGTCTTACTCACATCGGCTACGGATAGCGTGATCACACAGTCGTCCGGAATAGCTTATGCTCTCATGTATGCTTCAGTGTTGCTTGCCTCGAAGCACGCATAGAAGTAATTTAGCTCGTCTGGTAGGCTTGTGTCACTGGGCAGCTCGCTCCTGGGCTTCCCTTTGGAGTCCGTAATAGTTTGCCAGCCCTGCCACATCCAACGACTGTCAGAGCCGCTGTAGTCCTGTATTGCTGCTTTGCCTGTTTGATGGTTCGTTGGAGTGTATAGTGGGATTTCTTCTCACCGTCCTGCTTAGTGTCCCGAAAATTTCTGCTCTACTCTTTAGCTCAGGACAGATGTTGCCTGTAATTCATGGCTTCTGGTTGGAGTATGTACGTACGGTCATTGTGGGGACGACATCATTGATGTACTTATTGGGCTCCAGAGTGGCGCAGAGGTCTAAGGCACTGCGTAACAGTGCTGGAGGCGTCACTACAGACCCAGGTTCATAACCGGGTCTTATCACAACCAGCCGTGATCGGGAACATTTTCAAGTTTGCTTATGGCCTTGTACAGTTCGTTGAGTGCGGTCTTAGTGCCAGCATTGGTTTGTGGTGGTAAATAGATAGCTACGAATAAGATAGATGAAAACTTTCTTTGTAAATAGTGTGGTCTATAGCTCATCATGAGGTACTCTACCTCAGGTGAGTAAAACCTTTAATATTAGATTTTGCGCACCAGTTGTTACTGACAAATAGACAGACCCCACCCCCCCCCCCCCCTCGTCTTACCGGAGGTAGCTGTTCTGTCTTGCCGATGCACGGAAAACCCAGCCAACTGTATATTATCCATGTCGTCGTTCAGCCACAACTCAGTGAAACATAAGATATTTCAGTTTTTAATGTGCCGTTGGTAGGATAGTCTCGATCGGAGCTCCTCCAGTTTATTCTCCAATGATTGCACGTTAGCCAATAGGACAGATGGTAGAGGCGGGTTACCCACTCGCCGACAAATTCTCACAAGGCACCCAGATCTGCGTCCTTTGTATTGGCGTCTCCTCTTAATGAGAATGGCGGGGATTTGAGCCTGGTCCTGGAGCAGCAGTATATCCTTCTCATCCGACTCGTTAAAGAAAAAATCTTTGTCCAGTTCGAGGTGAGTAATCACTGTTCTGATATCGTTCTGCCCCTGAACAAGGCAGTTAACCCACTGTTCCTAGGCTGTCATTGTAAATAAGAATTTGCTCTTAACTAACTTGCCTAGTTAAATAAAGATTTAATAAATAAATAAATAAATATCCAGAAGCGGTCATAAGAGACAGTGGCAGAAACATTAAGTCAAAATTAAGTCACAAACATGTGAGAAAAAAAAACACACTAAATAGCGCAAAAATGTCAGCCATTATCTTGATAAAAAAGTTATGTGAGGTAGAGCTATGGGGATTTGAGTTTTTTCATGAATTTCTTGTTGTGCGTTATTAAGCATGAAGATTGCCTCTCATTTGCAGCCATGATTAATGTGTTTATGAAAATACACCACTGCTCTGACAGTTGGAGGTATAAGGTTGGCGATCTCTTTTCACCAGGAGACTAAACAGATTGTTTAAAAAACAATTCTATTCTATTTTTGCAGTTGTGCTCTGTACCGTTTGTCTTTTTAAAACTGTGTGTGTGCGCTTGTGTGCATGCGTGATTTGTGCAGCTGTACACAGTGTGTTAAAGGAACAGTGTGGCCCCTGGTACTGGCCCCTGTGGTTCCTCCTGACCCCTCTGTCTGTCAGACACCTCAACACCTGACAGCTCTGCTCTGCTCACAACCCCCTTTACTGCCATCAACCCGTCACTGGGCCTGGGAAGGCTTCTTCAAGCTCTCTGTACGTCTGTTCAAAGCATTATGTCAATCGTACACACACACACACACACACACACACACACACACACACACACACACACACACACACACACACACACACACACACACACACACACACACACACACACACACAGTGTGCACCATTAGTCCCTATATCTATTCAGTTCCACCTAACACGTTTCAGCTAGGGCTTTTCTCTGACTGTTGGCCACATAGAGATATATAATATAATGTTGAATTGAATTCTGTGGTTGGTCGTCTCGTATTCCTCCTCAGGCAGCTCAGGCAGCTCCAGCCTCATGATAAACAGCAGCCTCCCCAAAGTGGGAATGTTCCCCATTCTAGTTAACCTCCAGTCACACCTGGAGTGTGGACAAACCAGCCCAGCCAATCAGTGTCTGTCTATAGCTCCTGTGTGTCATATTCCCGTTGAGAGTGTGTGTGTGTGTTGGGGGGGATATAGCTAAACTCATTGCATTCTAGGCACGCTGGTGCTTTCCCCCTGGTTTCCCTCCAGGTGGAAGCAAGAGAAGAGAATATGTTATTCTGTTTAGCATGCAAGCCCACTATCGTAAATGTTTCTGTGATGGCATTTGAAAGTATAGGATGATTTCCTTCTAGGGCCCTATCTGCATGGCAAAGAAGTGTCTGTTGTTCAGAAAAGCTGTAACCATGTCTATCAAGGGGACATAATAACATTAGAGTTGTGTGGAAACAATCTATAGCTCTGAACAGAAGCTGATGGTATGGAATTGCTCCCCTCCTTTTGACAAAGTAACCTGGAATGACTGTATTTAACAGCTTTGCTCTCTCCCGCTGATGTCTTGCCTTCCCTATCGCACGTCAAGAGCAGGTGTATGAATGATAGAGTCAGTGGAGGATGACGACGGAGGAGAGGAGGAGAAGGAAGAGGAGAGGAGGGGGATAGATGAGGGTCAAACAAGGTCAGTGCACCTGCAGTTGATTATGCTGAAGCTTCTATATGAGCTCTTTCATGTCTGCTGTGGTGAAGGATCCTCCATTTTAACACCTTAGTTAATACACATCTCTTCCTTATCACAGTGTCTACATTGAGGCTTTTAAGTTACAGTGCCTTCAGAAAGAATTCATACCCCTTGACTTATTCCAAATTTTGCTGTGTTACAGCCTACCCCATAATGACAAAGCGAAAACATGTTTTTAATGTTTTATTTAAAAAAAAAAATGAAAATGACATACAGAAATATCTTATTTACACAATATTCACACCCTTGAGTCAATACATGTTTGAATGACCTTTGGCAGTATTTATAGCTGTCAGTCTTTCTCTCTAAGAGCTTTGAACACCTTTGCACACAGCCATTTTCAAGTATTGCTATAGATTTTCAATCCGATTTAAAGTAAAAACTGCAACTAGACCACTCAAATTCACTTAATGTTGTATTGGTAAGCAACTCCAGTGTATAATGGGCCTGCTAAATTTGTCTCCCAGTGTTTGTTGGAAAGCAGACTGAACCGGGTTTTCCTCTAGGATTTTGACTGTGCTTAGCTCTTTTAATTCCCTTTTATCCTAAAAAACGACCTAGTCCTCGCCAATGACAACCATACTCATAACATGGTTGAAGATATGAAGAGTAGTACTTAGTGATGTGTTGTGTTGATTTTGCCCAAAACATAACACTTTGTATTCAGGCCATACATTGAATTTCATTGCCCATTTCTTTGCAGTTTTACTTTAGTGCCTTGTGGATGCATGTTTTGGAATATTTGTATTCAGTACAAGCTTCCTTCGTTTCACTGTGTCATTTAGCTTAGTATTGTGGAGTAACTGTTGTTGAGCAAGCAATCCTACCTATTTTCTCCTATCACAGCCATTAAACTCTGTAACTCTTTCAAAGTCACTATTGGTCTCATGGTGAAATCCCCGATCGGTTTCCATTCCTCTCGGCAACTGAGTTAGGAAAGATGCCTGTACCTTTTCTGTGACTGGGTGTATTGATACACCATCCAAAGTGTAATTTATAACTTCACCATGCTCCAAAGGGATATTCAATGTCTGATTTCTTTTTGTACCTATCTACCAATAGGTGCCCTTCTTTGCGAGACATTGGAAAATCTCCCTGGTCTTTGTGGTTGAATCTTTGTTTGAAATACAGCGCTCAACTGAGGGACCTTACAGATAACTGTGTGTGTGGGGTACAGAGATGCAGAGGATCCTGCATGGATGAATCCATGCAGCTAATAATGTGACTTGTTAAGCACGTTATTACTCCTGAATTAATTTAGGCTGCCATAACAAAAGGCGCCGAATACTTATTGACTAAATACATTTCAGCTTTTCATTTTTTATTAATTTCGACAAATTCTAAAAACATAATTCCACTTTGACATTCTGGATGTGAAACAGCCTTGAATTGAACCAGGGTCTGTAGTGACACCTCTTGCACTGCTATGCAGTGCCTTAGACCTCTGCGCCACTCACAGCAGTCTAAGATATGTGGTTGTTTATCCTATTTTAGTTGAATGCACTGATTGTAAGCCACTCTGGATAAGAGCGTCTAGTAAATTACTAAAATGGAATAAACATGTGGCCGTAATGGCTATTTAAAGTCGAAGCATTTTCCCTGCAGGTAGATAGACCGTTTTTGGTATTGAGTGACATGCTGTTAACATTCAGGTGTTCACATAGAGAGAGGCATATAAGCTGGACTGCAGTCCTCCTCCCTCACTTCTAGGGAAAACGTCAACAACAAGCGCCAGATGAAACCCATGATTGAGGAGGAGGCAGCGGCAGATGCTCTCTCTCTCTCTACACAGATAATTCCGTTTTAATCTGAGCTCTGCAGGTGTGCAGCGGACACAGAGGGAGCGAGGCGGTGCACCACCATAAAGATTTACTCCCAGCAGTCGACCGTTATCAGAGCCACAGAGAAAAACACACCTCAGCTGAGAGAAGTCTCTAAATGTGGCCAGAATTACACCAACATCACCACAGGAGTTCGTCTCGATAAGGACTCTGTAGAATATTCTGTTTACTTGGGGGACAGTGATAAATATAAGGATAATCAGTTGATCATTATGGTAACTGGCCAGCAGCTAAATGGGTTTGGATAAGAATAAAATTGGGGGACAAGTTCCATTTCTTTTTTGTAAAGTAGCTTCTCAAGTACTTCAAGCCAAGCACTTCACACGCACGCACACACATTGTTTTTTTTGCAATGCATCCTGACCTACGGTTAGGTGAAAACGAGAGTTTCTTATTGGACAAAATCCGGTAGATCCTTCCCATCTGTTTCCTAGTGAATACAACCCCTGGTTTGTCCATAAACTGCTGCAGATCAAATTCGTAGCATGTACCTCCCTTGAATGTTAGTGCTGTAATGCTGTAGGCTGAGGTGAGGTATGTCCTGTCCAGTCCACCCCTGTAGTCTCAACACACACACACACGCATGCACGCACAAACGCACCACTATAGCAGACACAGTGGGTAATGTCCCCCCTTAGTTTCTTTTCACCACAGTCTCCTCCAGTCCCCAGCTGCTGCTGAAAATGACTGAGAGCCAAATGTGTGTGTGTGTGTGTGTGTGTGTGTGTGTGTGTGTGTGTGTGTGTGTGTGTGTGTGTGTGTGTGTGTGTGTGTGTGTGTGTGTGTGTGTGTG
Organism: Salvelinus alpinus; assembly: GCF_045679555.1. Classification (NCBI taxonomy): domain Eukaryota; kingdom Metazoa; phylum Chordata; class Actinopteri; order Salmoniformes; family Salmonidae; genus Salvelinus; species Salvelinus alpinus. The sequence continues at coordinate 59,212,482 of NC_092091.1, forward strand.
TGTGTGTGTGTGTGTGTGTGTGTGTGTGTGTGTGTGTGTGTGTGTGTGTGTGTGTGTGTGTGTGTGTGAGAAAGAGAACAAAAGAGAAAGATCTGTGATTTATTTTCCTTCATATGCAACCTGGAACCAAACAAACTAACAGCGTTGGGGATGCTACTCTGAAAATATAGTTTATCAAGCTAGCAATTACTTCACAATGAAAGAAGTTAACCTACAGTCTCCTTCACTAAAGCTAGTTCACTACATCCAAACTACTTTATGAAAAAGTGTCTTATCTAAATATGAAATTTCATTGAATACAAATTGTTATAACAGATCACTCTGGATTTAGATGTTAACAAAATCTTTAATTTCAAAAACTGTGTTTCAAATGAGAATTAGGCGGGTCTGATGCTGAAAAATAAATGGCCTACTTCACCCATATTTAATTTTTTCAAAACAAAGTTGTGTGTAGTTCCAGTAGTTAGCGACACCGCTCCATGGCAACAAGTTATCAACTACTGAAAACACTACCATGATTAGAATTGATTTACCCTACTTCCAAGCTAATGTGTTTAATTACTATATAGTTGAACAGCATGTAGTTCCCTACTCCCCAACACTGTAAACTCCATTCAGCCACAATAGCTGCATGTTTTTAGAGCAGGGCCCATAGGGAAGCCCATAGGGCTCTGGTCAAAAGTAGTGCACTACATAGGGAATAGGGTGCCATTTGGGAGGCAGACACTTTCCAAATACTTCCTCTCAGGAAAACATAAATTCTACCATTTCCCAACACAAACCGTATCCAAGACAACCGTCAAGTAGGCTATGAATATACATCAGACATCTGAATCCCGGAGAGAGTGCTCTGCTTACTGACACTCTCCCATTCTTATTTGTTGCGGCCTTGTTCAGGATCAAAACCCTAGCCTCTTCTTCTTAGGCACTTCATGTAGATCTGAGAAGGCTGGATAAATGGAAACAATATTTTATTAGGTTGAACCTTTATTTTACCAGGTAAATATGGTTGTAACTCCACCTTGAAAAACCATCAGATGAAACTCTGATGAAGACAGCTGTCACGTCTGCTCCTGAGCTGTCACGTCTGCTCCTGAGTGCACTACTTTTGACCAGCTGTCACGTCTGCTCCTGCTCCTCCCCTCCGGCGTACGACATCGCCAGAGTAAAAACCACCGGTCCTGGGATTCATCATTACGCACACCTGGCACTCATTGTTACGAGCACCTGTTAATCATTACGATTCACACCTGGACACCATTACCTTCATCGTCTCCTCCCCTTTATATGTCACTCTCCCATGTTCACTCACCAGGGGGTATTGTTTTTGTGTATCGGTGTTCTGCCTTATGTTAGTGTCGTGTTCTTGGTTTTGTTGTTTAATTAAAAAGTTTCACCTGCACCTGCTTCCAACTCACTGCCCCATCATTACAACAGCATAGCTTTCAAAACGTTGGTATCTATTAATTTGTTGCATTGCGCCGGACCCACAAAGCATAAAGCATTTATTTTATAAGTGCAACTGCACCCAGACACACACACACACACATACACAAATCTCTATTTCTCTCACACACTAGATTATATTTCCTGTTTACATGTACAGTTGAAGTCGGAAGTTTACATACACCTTAGCCAATTACATTTAAACTCAGTTTTTCACAATTCCTGACATTTAATCCTAGTAAATATTCCCTGTTTTAGGTCAGTTAGGATCACCACTTTATTTTAAGAATGTGAAATGTCAGAATAATAGTAGAGAGTGATTTATTTCAGCTTTTATTTCTTTCATCACATTCCCAGTGGGTCAGAAGTTTACATACACTCAATTAGTATTTGGTAGCATTGCCTTTAAAATGTTTAATTTGGGTCAAACGTTTCGGGTAGCCTTCCATAAGCTTCCCACAATAAGTTGGATGAATTTTGGCCCATTCCTCCTGACAGAGCTGGTGTAACTGAGTCAGGATGTAGGCCTCCTTTCCCGCACACACTTTTTCAGTTTCAGTTTTTTAGGATTGAGGTCAGGGCTTTGTGATGGCCACACCAATACCTTGACTTTGTTGTCCTTAAGCCATTTTGCCCCAATGTTGGAAGTATGCTTGGGGTCATTGTCCATTTGGAAGACCCATTTGCGACCATGCTTTAACTTCCTGACTGAAATCTTGAGATGTTGCTTCAATATATCCACATAATTTTCCTACCTCACGATGCCATCTATTTTGTGAAGTGCACTACTCCCTGCTGTTGCAAAGCACCCCCACAACATGATGCTTCCACCCCCGTGCTTCACGGTTGGGATGGTGTTCTTCGGCTTGCAAGGCCCCCCTTTTTCCTCCAAACATAACGATGGTCATTATGGCCAAACAGTTGTATTTTTGTTTCATCAGACCAGAGGACATTTCTCCAAAAAGTACAATCCTTGTCCCCATGTGCAGTTGCAAACCGTAGTCTGGCTTTTTTATTGCAGTTTTGGAGCAGTGGCTTCTTCCTTGCTAAGTGGCCTTTCAGGTTATGTCGACAAAGGACTCGTTTTACTGTGGATATAGATACTTTTGTAACTGTTTCCTCCAGCATCTTCACAAGGTCCTTTGCTGTTGTTCTGGGATTGATTTGCACTTTTCGCGCCAAAGTACGTTCATCTCTAGGAGACAGGTCTTGGCTGATTTCTTTTGATTTTCCCATGATGTCAAGCAAAGAGGCACTGAGTTTGAAGGTAGGCCTTGAAATACATCCACAGGTACACCTCCAATTGACTCAAATTATGTAAATTAGCCTATCAGAAGCTTCTAAAGCTATGACATAATTTTCTGGAATTTTCCAAGCTTTTTAAAGGCAGTCAACTTAGTGTATGTAAACTTCTGACCCACTGGAATTGTCATACAGTGAATTATAAGCGAAATAATCTGTCTGTAAACAATTGTTGGAAAAATGACTTGTGTCATGCACAAAGTAGATGTCCTAACCGACTTGCCAAAACTATAGTTTGTTAACAAGAAATTTGGAGTGGTTGAAAAATGAGTTTTAATGACTCCAACCTAAGTGTTTGTAAACGTACGACTTCAACTGTATATATTGCCGTTAGTATACTGTGTATGGACCATGTTAGTTGTCCTTTGTAGCACAGTTGGTAGAGCATGGAGTTTGTAATGCCAAGGTAGTGGGTTTGATTCCCGGGACCACCCATAAGGAAAATGTAAGCACGTATGACTGTAAATCGCTTTGGATAAAAGCATCTGCTAAATGGCTTATATTATTACCATAAGTATGTATATATGTGTATTCCTGCTACCAGTCACTTTTCAGCCCTGTTTACATGTAATCTAACTACAAGTCACGTTGGATGTATAAACCCATCTCAACCACTCCAGTACCCCTGCACATTGAATAAGGTACTGACACTGCCCTGTATACATTTACATTTAAGTCATTTATATACAACCACTCCAGTACCCCTGCACATTGAATAGGGTACTGACACTGACCTGTATATACAACCACTCCAGTACCCCTGCACATTGAATAGGGTACTGACACTGACCTGTATATACAACCACTCCAGTACCCCTGCACATTGAATAAGGTACTGACAGTGCCCTGTATATACAACCACTCCAGTACCCCTGCACATTGAATAAGGTACTGACACTGAACTGTATATACAACCACTCCAGTACCCCTGCACATTGAATAGGGTACTGACACTGACCTGTATATACAACCACTCCAGTACCCCTGCACATTGAATAAGGTACTGACACTGCCCTGTATATACAACCACTCCAGTACCCCTGCACATTGAATAAGGTACTGACACTGAACTGTATATACAACCACTCCAGTACCCCTGCACATTGAATAAGGTACTGACACTGAACTGTATATACAACCACTCCAGTACCCCTGCACATTGAATAAGGTACTGACACTGAACTGTATATACAACCACTCCAGTACCCCTGCACATTGAATAAGGTACTGACACTGAACTGTATATACAACCACTCCAGTACCCCTGCACATTGAATAAGGTACTGACACTGACCTGTATATACAACCACTCCAGTACCCCTGCACATTGAATAAGGTGCTGACACTGCCCTGTATATACAACCACTCCAGTACCCCTGCACATTGAATAAGGTACTGACACTGAACTGTATATACAACCACTCCAGTACCCCTGCACATTGAATAAGGTACTGACACTGACCTGTATATACAACCACTCCAGTACCCCTGCACATTGAATAAGGTACTGACACTGAACTGTATATACAACCACTCCAGTACCCCTGCACATTGAATAAGGTACTGACACTGAACTGTATATACAACCACTCCAGTACCCGTGCACATTGAATAAGGTACTGACACTGAACTGTATATACAACCACTCCAGTACCCCTGCACATTGAATAAGGTACTGACACTGACCTGTATATACAACCACTCCAGTACCCCTGCACATTGAATAAGGTACTGACACTGAACTGTATATACAACCACTCCAGTACCCCTGCACATTGAATAAGGTACTGACACTGAACTGTATATACAACCACTCCAGTACCCCTGCACATTGAATAAGGTACTGACACTGACCTGTATATACAACCACTCCAGTACCCCTGCACATTGAATAAGGTACTGACACTGACCTGTATATACAACCACTCCAGTACCCCTGCACATTGAATAAGGTACTGACACTGAACTGTATATACAACCACTCCAGTACCCCTGCACGTTGAATAAGGTACTGACACTAACCTGTATAAACAACCACTCCAGTACCCCTGCACATTGAATAAGGTACTGACACTAACCTGTATATACAACCACTCCAGTACCCCTGCACATTGAATAAGGTACTGACACTGAACTGTATATACAACCACTCCAGTACCCCTGCACATTGAATAAGGTACTGACACTGCCCTGTATATACAACCACTCCAGTACCCCTGCACATTGAATAAGGTACTGACACTGAACTGTATATACAACCACTCCAGTACCCCTGCACATTGAATAAGGTACTGACACTGAACTGTATATACAACCACTCCAGTACCCCTGCACATTGAATAAGGTACTGACACTGAACTGTATATACAACCACTCCAGTACCCCTGCACATTGAATAAGGTACTGACACTGACCTGTATATACAACCACTCCAGTACCCCTGCACATTGAATAAGGTACTGACACTGAACTGTATATACAACCACTCCAGTACCCCTGCACATTGAATAAGGTACTGACACTGAACTGTATATACAACCACTCCAGTACCCCTGCACATTGAATAAGGTACTGACACTGCCCTGTATATACAACCACTCCAGTACCCCTGCACATTGAATAAGGTACTGACACTGCCCTGTATATACAACCACTCCAGTACCCCTGCACATTGAATAAGGTACTGACACTGAACTGTATATACAACCACTCCAGTACCCCTGCACATTGAATAAGGTACTGACACTGCCCTGTATATACAACCACTCCAGTACCCCTGCACATTGAATAAGGTACTGACACTGCCCTGTATATACAACCACTCCAGTACCCCTGAAAATTGAATAAGGTACTGACACTGACCTGTAAACACCTGCATTCTCTTGTTTCTTTAACTCTCATCATAGTTCTTGTGTGGTTTGTATTTGTACTTTTTTTTTTAAATTCTATTTTAAATTATTATCTATATTATCACTGCATTGTTGGACAGAACACTCAAGGTAAGAATGTTTCTGTTCTGTTCTACAACTGTTGTATCCTGTGCACGTAGCGAATACACTTTAAAACTTTGAAACTTTGAAACCTTGGCTGAGTCGTTTAGACAAGCAATGTACCCTTGAAAACAATGTTTATTTACATGTATTGACCCGCATCCACTTATTTCCAAACCACTCTTCCGAACCACTATTCCAAGTCCGGCACTCTGGCTAAGAGCAAACTCCTAACTTAGGAACACAGAGTAGACCAGGGACTGAGGGCTACTTGGTGATCCAGGGGTATCTTTAATGCAATGCTCATTACCATACCATAACATTCTGTCCACGGAGTAATCGGAGTGGGTCCTCGCTGTGTCTGTGATTGACAGGATGTGGTAGGAACTAAGAGCATGCCTGACCCTGTCCTTTTCTCAATTAGATTTGCTCGACTCTTGCATCTTCTCTCCTCCATCCTCTCTCGCCTCCTTTTGAAAAAGGTTAAAGGTAATCGAGGAGAGGCGGCGAGGAGAGTGAGCGTGGACGAAAATGTGCTTACATGAAATGAGAAGCTCCTTCTCCACTCGGAACCTCCCATCAAGCAAATTACGTTTACAGGGGTGGCTCCCAAAATACATGTGTACGTTGAGAAAAACAAATGAAGCTAGCTGTGCAAGACATTTTATAGATAAAAGGATAAGTAGAATATCGTTTTTAAATGTGCGCATGCTTTTGTCCTCTGACAATACAACAGCTGATTCAAAGAGGGTGTGGCTGATATAAATAAATAAAAATCCTCTGCAGTAGGATACACTTGTGCTTCCTCGCTTAAAGGAAGCTATGAAGGAGGGGATGGACCGTATTTCGTTTGCCTACCAATGAATTGACTCACTAATCGACCACTCAACCACTTATTGGTTTCCCAGTCACAGAGGAAAGAGGACGGAAGACAGACTTTTGCCCGAACGAGAGAAGGCCCCTCGTTGGTCGGAAAGTGTCACTCACCTGAGTCGTCCCACGCTATGCCTGTCTGACACTCTGAAATGGAAAAGGAGAAAAAAGCTGAGGCATTTTAATGGACTACTTGAATTTGATTTCGAGGGATTTTAGTGGAAGCGTTACGTAAGAAAATCCATTAAAACTAAAGAAAGTGGGAAATTCGCGGCAGGGATATTAAGCTGGAACGTACAGAATCACATAGCAAGTATAAATATGTCTATCAGGGAGAAAAACTAGAAACTAGAACTATTCTTGAAGTTTAGTAGTTCAGCTCTCAGCAAGCTATCTGGAGAGTGGCAAACTCCTGTCGAGACTTTATACAGAATGAGAATTGGTGATTTTCAGCAAACGGAAAAATAGAGCTCTTTTGGAAATGAGGTCTTGGCACAATATGTCTACCGTCTATTCAGAACAGAGTAAGACATTACTAGGAGAGGTTTGAATGAGAGTTGATCATGGGTAAATGTTTCAACTTTCAAATTTTTATTTCGCATGCACAAGTACAGTAAAAGGCCTTTCTTGCAAACTCAAACGTGTTCATGTACATCCATAAAAAATGTATGTGTGACGAAACGCGTTGCTTTTTCTGTATGGAAATAACATTTATGTGAACAACAGAGAGTAAAGTATATCTAATCGAATGTTTGTGATATGTTAGATTGGCTATATGCTTCTGATATATTGTGGCTGTCTGTACAGTGCCCATATTAGGACCGTCTCAGCAGAAGTTCTTCCAATCTTAGCAGGAGTTGCCTTATTCTCAGCAGGAGTTGTTTCAGTCTGCTGGATATGTGAGAATTTTTGTGTGATATACAGTACCAGTCAAAGGTTTGGACTCACCTACTCATTCTTGTGTTTTTCTTTATTTTTACTATTTTCTACATTGTAGAATAATAGTGAAGACATCAAAACTATGAAATAACACATATGGAATCATGTAGTAAACAAAATTGTTAAACAAATCTAAATATATCAAAGCGGCCACCCATTGACTTGATGACAGCTTTGCACACTATTGGCAATCCCTCAACCAGCTTCATGAGGTAGTCACCTGGAATGCATTTCAATTAACAGGTGTGCCTTGTTAATTTGTGGAATTTCTTTCCTTCTTGATGTGTTTGACCCAATCAGTTGTGTTGTGACAAGGTAGGAGTGGTATACAGAAGATAGCCGTATTTGGTCAAATCCATATTATGGCAAGAACAGCTCAAGAACAGCTCAAATAACCATTACTTTAAGACATGAAGGTCAGTTAAAAATTTCAAGAACTTTGAAAGTTTCCCTCAAGTGCAGTCGCAAAAACCATCAAGCACTACAATGAATCTGGCTCTCATGAGGACCGCCACAGGAAATCAAGACCCAGAGTTACCTCTGCTGCAGAGGATACGTTCATTAGAGTTACCAGCCTCCGAAATTCCAGCCCAAATAAATGCTTCACAGAGTTCAAGTAACAGACACATCTCAACATCAACTGTTCAGAGAAGACTCCGTGAATCAGGCCTTCATGGTCGAATTGCTGCAAAGAATCCACTACTATAGGACACCAATAACAAGAAGAGACTTGCTTGGGCAAAGAAACACGAGCGGTGGACATTAGACCGGTGGAAATCTGACCTTTGGTCTGATGAGTCCAAATTGTAGATTTTTGGTTCCAATCGCCGTGTCTTTGTAAGACGCAGAGTAGGTGAACGGATGGTCTCCTCATGTGTTGTTCCCACCTTGAAGCATGGAGGATGAGGTGTAGTGGTGTGGGGTTTCTTTGCTGTTGACACTGTCTGTGATTTATTTAGAATTCAAGTCACACTTAACCAGCATGGTTACCACAGAATTCTGCAGCGATAAGCCATCCCATCTGGTTTGCGCTTAGTAGGACTATTATTTGTTTTTCAACAGGACAATGACCCAACACACCTCCAGGCTGTGTAAGGGCTATTTAACCAAGAAGGAGAGTGATGGAGTGCTGCGTCAGATGACATGGCCTCCACAATCACAGGGTTTGGGATGAGTTGCACCGCAGAGTAAAGGAAAAGCAGCCAACAAGTGCTCAGCATATGTGGGAACTCCTCCAAGACTGTTGGAAAAGCATTCCAGGTGAAGCTGGTTGAGAGAATTCCGAAAGTGTGCAAAGCTGTCATCAAGGCAATGGGGGGCTACTTTGAAGAATCTCAAATACAACATATATTTTGATTTGTTTAACACCTTTTGGTTATTACATGATTCCATATGCGTTATTTCATATTTTTGATGTAGAAAATAGTAAAAATAAAGATTAGCCTTTGAATGAGTAGGTGTGTCCACATTTTTGACTGGTAATGTATGTATATATATATATGTATATATATAGAGAGAGGTCCAACTGTGGTTACGGTTGTTCAGATTGAGAGCTACTTTGAGCAGCAGTGACCTCACCCCCCAGCCATGTTCTACAGGTGAACACACAGACCCTGCTAGTCCACACTATGACTCACTTTACCTCTCCAGATCTCATGCTACTGATAGGCCCTGGTATGTGTCTTCTGGACTGATTTTAATCCATGTCAAACAAAGACCTGAAGGAGAGGAGGAGAGAGGCACAAGGAGAGAGAAAGAGAGAGATAGTGCAAGAGAGTGAGAGAGAGGGGGCAGAGAGAAAAGTGAATAGAATGAAGAGAGTGACAAGGAAGAGAGAGAGAATTAGAAATAGAGAGAGAGAGGGAAGGACAGAAAAGAGAAAAAAGAGAGACAGCTGCATTCCTGATGTGTCTGATATCAGGGGGATAAGAAGGGAAGGAATCCAATCTTTGGACCACTCTTTTTGTGTGTGTTTTCACATATATAACCAGTCAAACAATGTGGCTGCCACTCATCCGGGGGAGAAATTTTCCCTCGCTGACACATAATGGAAGGGCAAGAAGTCTTGTTTTTGCTGCTGCAGGCGAATAAGATATATCACTTTACATAGGCATTGGATGTCTCCCAAATGACACTCTATTCCCTATATATTGCACTGCTTTTGACAAGGGCTCATGGGGTTCTAGTCCAAAGTAGGGCACTATTGTATATAGGGAATAGGGTGCCATTTGGGACACACACATTGTATGAGCACACTGCAGTAGATGACAAGTTGCCATTTCAGCAGATGCCAGACAGTGAACTGTTGTAGTCAATGGTGATGGGGGGAAATGTCCGACAATGTGCAAACTGCACACAATGTCCTAGAATTCAATATGTTTCTACACAGAAGCATTCATACGTCTCTTTTCATAGCACCTGGAGATAACGCATTACTAATGAAATTATAATTGCATGTAATGTGGGGCTGGTTGCCACAAGTTGACAAGGCCTGTTCAAGCCTGTACAGTATTTTCATTTTGACATAACCTACGGCGTGAAAAAATATCGACATTTCAACATGAAACTCCTGTCATAATTGCATAATTGCATAATCAAGTTACTGTTGTCTGTTAATTCAATTAATGTAGAACAGAGGCTGAATAAAATAGGTAAAGAAATGTGAGCTGTTGAGATCCAGACCCGTTCTCCACTACTGTATACTGTGATAGACAAGGATTAGGATTCAACAAGTGGCACCAATGTGTTTTAAACAGCTTATTTACACCCACCAGGGAGCCATTTCTCGGTGATGATGACTACCTTGGTGTGTCCCAGACAAGGATTCTGGGACCATAATTTTAAAAAACTGTCTCGGGGAAGTTCTGCTGGTCTAGTCCCATCTGACCATTCAATATCATTTAAAAGGAAAAACTGATTCTAGATCAGGACTCTTACTCTGAAACGCTTTATGAATATGGGCCCTACAGTGGTTAAGTATGACTATGAGGCTGGGAAACAGCTGATTTGGTTGGGAAGTCATGCACTATAGGCACCATTGAGAGCTCTGAACCAGTGAACTTCGTTCAGAGGAAGAGGAAATGTCACTGGCCTTTGGCACACCATTCTACAGAGAAACCTGATATGTTTCAACAGAACCCAAAACACTGAGCTATACAGTACAACCCCAGGGAGAGAGAGAAGGGCACACACACACACACACACAGCTTAATTCATTTAACTCGATGTCTTAAAACTCCCTCAAACAAACACTTTAAAACTGTTTTCAAACATATCCACCAGTCAATTTCACCCTGTCTGACATTTCGTGATATTTCAGCCAAATGTCACGAAGCAGACGACGGTGGCCAGTTTATAAGATGGCCTTGAGAACCAGAAATAAACGAAAACATCACTCATTTGAATTGGACTTTTCATGTCTTAAATGTAGTTTCGCATGTGCCAGTGGTCAAATATCAAATCATGAGCGCTAAAACATTGTGACCTTCACATTACAGTAGAATCCATGTGCGGCTGTTTAATAGAAATCAGGTAATGACATGCAATGGCATATAGTTAGTAAGATGTCCCCTATAATTGGCTCCTTGGGGCAGTTCATGAAACACAGTTAGCCTATTGTAAATCTAGGAGAATCATGTGCTCGTGCATAATCATGACATTTGAAGAGGCACTGAAGGACTTTCAAATTAATGATGTGTAAAATAAGCTAATTCTTTTGCATTTTGTTCTACAAATGTGTATAATTGTGCCCTCTCAGTCTCTCTACTACGTACAAGATGCCTATGTGTAAGGTTACTTTAACTTGTATAGGTTACTTTAAGGTTCTCCTGCAATTGCCATACATAGACTGAGTGTAAAAAACATTACGAACACCTTCCTAATATTGAGTTGCACCCCATTTTTTCGGAACAGCCTCAATTCATCGGGGCATGGACTCTACAATGTGTCAAAGTGTTCCACAGGGATGCTGGCCCATGTTGACTCCAATGCTTCCCACAGTTGTGTCAAAGATGGCTGGGCGTCCTTTGGGTGGTGGACCATTCTTCATACACACAGGAAACTGTTTAGCGTGAAAGCTCAGCAGCGTTGCAGTTCTTGACACACTCAAACCGATGCGCCTGGCACCGACTACCATACCCCGTTCAAAGGCACTTCAATATTTTGTCTTGCCCATTCCCCCTCTCAATGGCACACACACACAATCCATGTCTCAACTGTCTCAAAGCTTAAAAATCCTTCTTTAACCCGTCTCCTCCCCTTCATCTACACGGATTGAAGGGGATTTAACAAGTGACATCGATGAGGGATCATAGCTTTCACCTGGATTCACCTGGTCAGTCTAAGTCATGGAAAGAGCAGGTGTTTCAAATGTTGTAACACAATACAACTTCTGCATAAGTCAACAGAATACAACTACAGTGTGTTTCCATCAGGGATGCAGTGGTAAGATTAATATGTGGGTAAATACTGATCGGCGTTTGCGGTGAGTAAAGTAACGCCCCCTATACTTTCGTACTGGCTGTACGCTAGAGCAAAACAAAAGTGTTGAGTAAACGGTGTTGATGTGCATTCACCCTCCACTACACCTCTGGTTTCCATTATATCAACAAGCCCAACATTTCAATGTCTCTGTATGTAAAACCTCTCATCAGACGTTCACCTGTACAGTGTCCATAATAGGATATGTACAGTGTCCATAATAGGATATGTACAGTGTCCATAATAGGATATGTACAGTGTCCATAATAGGATATGTACAGTGCCCATAATATGATATGTACAGTGTCCATAATAGGATATGTACAGTGCAAGTAATAAGTATTCACCCCCTTGGACTTGTTCACGTTGTGTCACAATGTGGGATATAATTGGGATTTTTTTCATCATACTCCATCATGTCAAAGTGAAAAGACAATTATATCAATTATTTAACATTTATAAACTTCCATGTACGTGTGGCTGTTCTGAGGTGCAGGTCCTTTTTGCCTCCGTAACTCAACAAATGACACGTTCAGCACGTTTCCAGTCAAACACACCCAATTGTGTCTGCTTTGTGTAACCCAACACAACTTCACATCGCTCTTCTTCCCTGGCCTGCTGTCATCGTCTGGATACAAACAAGACTATTTATACACCCAGAAATTACCTCAGGAATGTAGGAGAGCATTTAACACACCGAGCACATGATCGCACTGGGAACACGGGACAGCGCCGATCTTTATCTGTGTCTGTGTGCGATGGCTTGTGTGGCATTCTCTCTATGTTGTTGATTGGTTCATTCTGTAGCATAGGCTTCTAGGAAACTGCTCTCCCTCTCCCTCTTCCTCTCCCCCTCTCTCTCTCATTTGTCTCTCTCTCTCTCACCTGGTTTGTCCTGAGAGAATGCCCTTCTGCACTGTGTCTTAATAGAGAATATATAGAGGATACAACCTCTGAGTTTTGACTTCTCGTATTATTTTTCCTCAGGATTGGAACTGGTATCCCCCCTGGGTCAGAAAAGCATTGGAAAGAGAGCTCTAAAATACCAACGCAACACTAACGAACCTAGGGGGAATTTTTGTTTTCTGAAAAATGTATTTATTTATTTATTTATTGTGGAAGTGGAATTATTTCCTATTCTAAGATGCAGGATTGTTTTTTGTCATTTATTGGATACAGATGTGATTACAGAGACAAGGTTTTATCGTCCCAAACAGCTGATGCTCGTTAGAAGGATCATCTTCGTTTAATGAATGAACGAGTTCATTCAGATTAGTGTGCTTGTTGTGATGAATGTGTTGGTTTAGGGAATATGCATGTGTTTGTTTATAAGTAGTATGTAATTGTCTTATTTACCTAAGGGTGATAATCCAGATGCTTTGAGAAAAATATGGATGGCACAGAGGTATACTGAATAAGCATATTTACAGTAGACAAAGAAGGAAATCATTTGGTTAAAAACTGTTGGTATCCTCTAAAGTTAAGATGAGGAAGGAGGTGAGGGAGGGAAGGAGGTCCTTTTATCTATGAAATGCTAGTTACAGTTCTTTCTACCACTTTACACAATAAACATGTATTTTGGGATTCCACCCCTGGGCAGATTTTTTCACATAAAATGTATGCCACTCAAAGAACATTCATTTCAAAGTTAAACAAACCATAAAACTCATGCACAAGCACAACTTTTAATAATTTACCCTGAACATTTTACAAAGACACATTTACTGTAAGAACTTTGAGGATGCAAAGTTTGGTAACAGAATTTGGTTAAATCTCCCTCAGTTTTTAAGTGACCATGTTTTCCGAAGACGATGAATTAAGACTCAAAGATGTCTGCTGAAAGAATGTAGTGGCAGCTATGACATGACATCTTGACTTTGAACACATCTCTTTTGGTTATTGAACTTCAGTAAGTGAAGTTGATTTGCACCCAGGAAATTGCAGCAACGGAATTTCGTCATGGGTCCCTGATCTGTACTACACAGAAATGGATCGTTATGGATATGAACGTCATTCTCTGAGGGAGAGAAGCACAAGAGAGAATCTCTTCTAGAACAAGTCATTTGTCTGTCATATTAGGGACGATCATCATCTAAGAGAACGTCAAGATAGGCTGAGACAAGACAGAAACGCTTCAAGCAGTTCTCATAAACAAAACGCTTTTTTTCACAATTTGGAGTCATTTTAGTAATTCTGTATTTCAAAATTAAATCTGTTTAAACTGCCACTCATAAACAAAACACAAATAACAGATCTCCCCTTGGCTTTACCAAGTTAATTTAATATCTGAACAGCTTTCGTTGCGAACACTTCAGACTCGGACCAGAGCTTGAGGTATAGGTCAAGCCCCACAGAAAATGGATGTAATTTACTTAAATAGCCGTTCCAGCCTTGCAATATATGGAGACAGTTCCAGGAAAAATATGCACTCTTTGGTCTGTACAGTACAATTCATAGCTCCACGTTACGCTTTTCTTCAGCCAATTACCTCAAGACTTTAACAGCAAAGGGGGCAGCTGCATTCCATCATACTGTAGGTGTGATGCATCTCACAAAGCTGGAGGTAAATAGTGTTATTAAAAGTACAATGTCCGTATTAGGACTGCCTCAGTCTCAGCACAATATGGATACCATATACAGTACTTGAACATTCTTAGCAAAAAAAATTACTCAGGTGTGCATTTAAATTGCTCTTTGCCCACCTACGCAAATAATCACTTCCCCCATCTTACCTGTCAATCATTGGAGAGCTCAGTGGGTTACTCTCATTGTTCGAGAAAGCGCGATTAAGTGCCATGTGACTAAGTCCAGGAAGTCTATTAGAAGCTGTTAAGGGCCCCCGGAAGTCACTCCTGTGGGTGAAATCCAGGTTCATCACAATTATTTCTCAGCCATTAGGCTGAAAATACACTTTGGATTGAGTCCTATGTGTTTTTTTGAGAACCTACAGTCCCTTCCCATGCAGTGATAATGAATCATTCAGAGCCACGTCACTCAGTTATTTCTTTTGGCTCAGTCCTCAGGTATAATAGGTGACATTAGGCATCCATTTTGGCTCTTTCCCAAGGTGAATGCTGTATTTTTCACTGTCATCCCTGTCACAGATGAGTGACCCAAAGCTCAGAACTAGAGTGGAGACTGTGGAGACTTAATTCGGAATTGGTTCTATTCAAGCTCATTCAGGTTGGCTGTTAGGCACTTTTGAAATGAGTGCTCTCTACCTTGGAATTGATGGATGGATGGCAGGATGGGAGACTGTGCCAAATGGACACAGAACCAAAACATGTCTCTGGTGGTTCAGGGAGAAAAAAGGCATCATTGTTGTTCATTCTAGCCTCCCACAGCGGTGGGTTCTGGGTCTGTTCCATGGCTGGCACTGGGCTATTCAGCTCTCGGGCTCTGAAGTCTGACACACACATCTCAGAAGCAGAGGCTGCAGAGGTGCTTGGACAGGGGCTTCTTTGTGCTTCCACTCAGGGGTCTGCTATTGTCTGTACCTGTGGCTTTTTCCTTTGTTGCTGACAGGAAACATATGGGGAAGAATTCAATGTACTCACATGACATTCATTTTTAGTGTTGCACTATGAGGAGAAGGTAAAGGTGCACAGTACTGGGAGAGGAGAAAATGACATGGGAAAATGGGAAATGTTTCAAGTAGTTAGTCGTTCTCAAAGGTTTGTGTAAATGTTAAATATAAAAAAAGGTTCAACATTTTTAAAAGTAATTATCTTTATTTCTTCTGGCCGGTCTCCAACTCTGACGGATCAGTGAGGCTCTCCGGAGAATCTCATGAATATATCCAAGACTATGAAACCAGTTTAAAAATGCCGCTTTGCATTTATGCACTCCAATTATGACAATGCCAATAGGACCAATGGGATGGTAAATAAGAAGCGAGTGAGTATGTAACAACAACCTTTCTACAACCTTATCAAGGTTGTAGAAACGTATTTTGTACTTGGACCAGGTTTCTAGACTTTCGGTCTGTTCCAAGATGAAAACTATTTTCAGCCTTGCTGTTATTTTCACACCACTAATAGTGTGTCTAAATGGTTTCTGTGACGAATGAGCAGAATTACGCATTAGGTTTCACCTTTTTTTGGGGTGAATTCCTCTCTGATTGGACTGTCTTCACATGTGGATTTGATTGCTTTCAAATGAATCTCAGCTCTTTTTCACTCTTTTGATAAGGTGTTAGCTTTGAAGTGTCATTGTCTGTCATGCCGACAACAACTGCGATTCACATAAACGTCTTGTCAAGTGACAGCTACAGATTGTTCAATTTTTTTCAATACACAAGAAAAACTTCATAACCTCAAAATAACCTCTGAATCTGACCATAAAACGTAACAGTCCTTTGATGAACATGCCGTATAATATGCCTTACTGTTTGAGCTATTCATCTAGTGTCATAACGAAAACTGCCAATCTGTACGAGAGCTGAAATGAGACACATCAGGGAAAGGTGCCATTTCCCGCTGCAGTGATTCTGGGATGACGATCTGCCTGAGGTGGGCTGTGAAGCGTGACCTTACTGGAGCGTGGTGACCCAAACAGTTCGCCCTGATAAACCATCTGGGGCTGCACCAGCCACATCCACACTCTGGGGAGACAGGGAACCGAACCGTGAGCATGTTGCCTCTGTGTAACACAGAAGATTCAGGTCAACTCTGGAGCAAAGGTCAACTCTGGAGCATGTTGAGCTGAGGAATCGCCATTCAAAAAACATAATGAGCCGATAACTGTCTCGGCCAACTTTCACACATTTCTCTCTCAGTTTTGGTTCTGCAGGTAGCCTGAAAATATACAATTTCTGACATCCCCTCAGTGCCCTGTTTATAACTAGAGACAATGTGACCTTAAAAGACATTCTAGGACTTAGTTCTGCACAGGTTAAAACCCTCTGAACTACTTCAAGGCGGTCAAAATATGCAAATGTTACAAAAGAGGCAGAGAAGATACCACAAGAAATGGGAACATTCAAACAGTGTCAACTGAAATGTACCTCTATTTGAGGAATTCAAACACAAAATAAAGAGAAGATTCCACACAAAATGGTAGCATTCAAACAGTGTCAACTGAAATTAACCACCTCTTATTCCATGAAGACAACACAACCATTTTCAGGGGCTTGTGTACGCCCCTGCATAGCCTTGAAAGAGCCGGCTCTCCCTCATGCCTGTTTGCAGTGGCTCTTTCAGAGATAGTTTTTCAGTCAAAACAACCACTTAAAACAGAGAAATCCACACAGTGGCCGCTCAGATTATTCAGCGGCACGTGAAAAGCCATGTGCCGCTGCGTTAATTGTTAGCCCACTTCACACTATACCCATTGTTTTCTTTCCCCGTTGTGGAACGTTTCTGAGAAGCACCGACCTTGCTATACGAAACAACGAGCGCTCAAATTGTATAACATTTACACTCCCATACTGTATGTCTCATCTACATAAGTGTGAAACAGGAAATGTAAATAGATAAGGAATAGTAAACTACTTTTCTTAGATGCAACAAAATGGAGACTGACAATAAGAGAACAAGCTACAATGGCAGACTTTCGCACATACAGTACATGTATTCCGGTATGGCACGTACGGCATCCCAATAAATAAGGAATAGTATACTACTTTTCTAGGATGCAATAAAATGGAGACTGAAAAGAGTGTTTTCAGTCTGTAAAGCTGAAGCGTTACAGATTCCACAATAGAAATGTAAAGTTCATTTCCAATTGAGCCGGTTTACCGTGAACGCATTCTCCACTAAAGCAGGAACATTGCCATTAGATTTGACACACGCTGTAAAGCTGAACTTCCATGATGCAGAATGAATAGGTCCCTAAAGAGAACCAGCAACAATGGCACAGAAGACTATCGCTCATATGGTGTCCCAGTATGGCACGTACAGTATCCCATTAGACTAGGAATAGTACAGCAAACATCTTTTTTTCAGACGCTATTAAAATCAATCAAATAGAGACTAAAGAAGAGAACAGTCATTGGCACAGGAAATGTACGTACATTCCGGAAGAAAACAGAAAGTGCTCTGTTTATTACAACCGTGTTTAGTGGCTACCAGAGGTTACTGAACCAAATTCACATTATTTTTTATTTTATTTCTTATTTTGTTTCTCTTTTGACCCCCGTATGCACCATTTACGTGACGTTGTCAGCTAACCCATTTATGGGTTGCGTCTCAAATGGCATCCTATTTCTTATATAGTGCACTATTTTTGACCTGAACCCTATGGGATAGGGTGCAATTTGGGATGTCATACAAGTCTTCATTGGTAAAAAAAAATATTTTTTTCCATTGATAATCATAACAATCATATCTTAAATTGACCATTTATTTTAACGTATGTTACAAATGTGGCCCTTTCTTTTGAAGGGTTTAAAGGAATATTCCACCCAAAACTATCTTTCGGTATTTGTTTCACTAATCCATTGCTGACATATTCCCAAAAAGTTTAGCTTGTCAGCAAAAACGTTTTAAAGGTATGTCATTTTCAAAATACAGAAAACTTTACGTATGATGCATCATCATATGATGCTACATGCATCATACGGGGACGATTTCTGTATTTTGAAAGGGATCTAAACCAACCCCGCCTGTTTTGCCCCATAAATGCGCACAGGTCTTTAAAACAAATGATATACACTACCAGTCAAAAGTTTGGACACACCTACTCATTCAACGGTTTCTCTTTATTTTTACTATTTTCTACATTGTAGAATAATAGTGAAGACATCAAAACTATGAAATAACACATGGAATCATGCAATGACCAAAAAAGTGTTAAAATTTCAGATTCCTCAAAGTATCCACCCTTTGCCTTGATGACAGCTTTGCACACTCTTGGCATTCTCTCAACCAGCTTCACCTGGAATGCTTTTCCAACAGTCTTGAAGGAGTTCCCACATATGCTTTTCCTGCACTCTGCATTCCAACTCATCCCAAACAATCTCAATTAGGTTGAGGTCAGGTGATTGTGGAGGCCAGGTCATCTGATGCAGCACTCCATCACTCTCCTTCTTGGTCAAATAACCCTTACACAGACTGGAGCTGTGTTGGGTCAATGTCCTGTTGAAAAACAAATTGTACTCCCATTAAGTGCAAACCAGATAGGATTGCGTTTTGCTGATGAATGCTGTGGTAGCCATGCTGGTTAAGTTTTCCCTGAATTCTAAATAAATCACAGATGGTGTCATCAGTAAAGCACCCACACACCATCACACCTCCTCCTCCATGCTTCACGGTGGGAACCACACATCATCCATTCACCTACTCTGCATCTCACAAAGACATGGCGATTGGAACCAAAAATTTCAAATTTGGACTCATCAGACCAAAGGACAGATTTATACCGATCTAATGTCCATTGCTTGTGTTTCTTGGCCCAAGCAAGTCTCTTCTTCTTATTGATGTCCTTCAGAAGTGGTTTATTTGCAGCAATTTGACCATGGAAGCCTGATTCATGCAGTCTCCTCTGAACAGTTGATGTAGAGATGTGTCTGTTACTTGAACTCTGTGAAGCATTTATTTTTTGCTGCAATTTCTGAGGCTGGAAACTCTAATGAACTTATCCTCTGCAGTAGAGGTAACTCTAGGTCTTGCTTTCCTGTGGCGGTCCTCATGAGAGCCAGTTTCATCATAACGCTTGATGGTTTTTGTGACTGCACTTGAAGAAACGTTCAAAGTTCTTGAAATTCTCTGGCAACAGCTCTGATGGACATTCCTCCAGTCAACGTGCCAAATGCATGCTCCCTCAAAATTAAAGACGTGTGGCATTGTGTTGTGTGACAAAACGGAACACTTTAGAGTGACCTTTTATTGTCCCCAGCACAAGGTACACCTGTGTAATGACCATGCTGTTTAATCAGCTTCTTGATATGCCACACCTGTCAGGTGGATGGATTATCTTGACAAAGGAGAAATGCTCATGAACAGGGATGTAAATCATTTTGCGCACATTTGAGAGAAATAAGCTTTTTGTCCATATGGAACATTTCTGGGATCTTTTATTTCAGCTCATGAAAGATGCGACCAACACTTTACATGACAAAAAGTATGTGGACACCTGCTCGTCAAACATCTCATTCCAAAATCATGGGCATTAATATGGAGTTTTTAGGGGCTAAACAACCAATCTGTCTAGGAGTCAGCCCAGTTAAGTACTGTTCCAATATCCCCAGCATCTCTCCACTGTGTGAATATCCCTGTAACAAATTACCCTCTTGGGCATAAATCAGCAGACCTCTTCCTCAGCCCCAGACCACACTCAGCCTCTCCATAATCCACTCATCATAAAAGAGGAGAAAAAGGACTGAAAAATAGTGATAAATCCCCCCCCCCCCCCCCCACACACACACACACACACACACACACACACACACACACACACACACACACACACACACACACACACACACACACACACACACACACACACACACACACACGTAGGCACTACAGTGTGAGAGGACTAACTCATGAGAAGTAATGAGAAGAAATGAATACATTCTGAATAATGAATAATCTGAATAATGAATACTCTGAATAATCTCTTACCTTTTAGTGGTTTAAATTGATAGTAAAAGTTTCTCGCAAGATTAGGTCGGGATCATGTGTCTGGTGTCTTTTCCCACCCCGTATAAACAATTCATACTAACCTGACCCTTATTATTACTCTTAAGGATGAGTATAAAATGTCACTTTTCTCCCTTAAATAGTGCACTACTTTTGACAAGGGCCCATATGGATCACACAGTATAGGGAATAGGGTGCCATTTAGGATGCATCCTTTAAGTTCAGTACATACAGTATTTCATTGATATTGAAGTGGAAGTTTGGTCCAACTGTATATGACAGTATACTAATGAATTATGTAGAATGAGCCTTTGGTCATGTATCAAGACCGGTTAGAGCTCTCTCACTGTTCCTCGGCAGCTATAAGGTATTAATTAAGCCTTATCTTCCGAATATTAAACAAATGAAACTGCCCTTTTGGTGAACCACATATTTTAACTACAAGAATACTGCCGAGTGTGAGGATTTCTCCTTTGATCATTAATAGATGAGCTTCTGAACAATATTCCTCCATCTGACACTTTAGTGTTTTGGCCTCTCTCTAGACATGTTGGCCCCATAAGATGAACATTTGATGGTTGAATGGGCTGTATATGAGTGACGATGGCAAGACACAGGCAGCGTTATCTCCGTTTATGTTTTTGAATGAGTTAAAGTCAGAGCAGGGTTTGATAAAGTGATGAATGCTACCTGTTAAAGACATGATGAAGTTATAGCTGTCCAATTTGGGGAAATGTGAGAGATAATGTGTTGGGAAAAGTGTGTGGGTGTAGAGCGTTTGTATATTTGGGAAAGAAGACGTAGGCTCGGCCTTAATTTATATGCTCTCTGTCACCTTCGGCCGCATGGCAAATGGCTCAACAAAACACTAAGGACAATGTCCAAGGACCAGTCAGCCCATCCACCCATCAAGGGGCCAAAATGTATCTATCTCTCTACAGTATCCAGAGGACTGATTACTGGAACGTGTGATAGAGTACTCCTCCAGCAGCCATGTCTAGTATCTATCTGAAATGTGCCCCTTAAGGAGGACGCTATGCTAAGGATGCATAATCTCTGTAGTTACTTGTATCAGCATAGGGTGAACTCTGAATTACTCTGTGCAAAGGGGTTTTATTGCTATCTCAGGAATTCTGTCTCATATACATTGGTCTCATCCCCACACACAAGAATTTAGATGCGGTGACATGTGGAGAGTGGGCCTGGGAGATCAGGTTACTGTAAACTTGGTATCATTGGTCAATGGTGGCTGGTTTGAAAATGGTTTGAAAAATTTTACCTTTAGAAGTCAGAAATGCAATGATGGTCGTTGTTATCTCTCTTATCCTATATACTGTCCACTGGAAACCGGTTTTACAATATTTTCTCATTCTCTAGGCATCTCTTTCTTCATGCTTTTTCTTGTAACTTAACTTTAGGGTCTTTATACCTGTATTATGACTGCTATGATGATGTCAGTATTGTTTGCTACCATGCTGTGTTTTCATGTGTTATCTTGTTATGTTGTGTTGCTACCATGCTGTGTTGTTGTCTTAGGTCTCTCTTTTATGTAGTGTTGTGTTGTCTCTCTTGTCGTGATGTGTGTTTTGCCATATATTTATATTTATATTTTATTTATTTATTTTTTTAATCCCGGCCCCCGTCCCTGCAGGAGGCCTTTTGCCTTTTGGTAGGCCGTCATTGTAAATAAGAATTTGTTTTTAACTGACTTGCCTAGATAAATAAAGGTTAAATAAATAAACATTTTATAAAAAATAAATGTGTTGCTGCCATGCTGTTGTTGTCTTAGGTCTCTCTTTATGTAGTGTTGTGGTGTCTCTCTTGTCGTGATGTGTGTTTTGTCCTATATTTTTATTTTATTACAAATGTTTAATCCCAGCCCCCATCCCTGCAGGAGGCCTTTTTGCCTTCTGGTAGGCCGTCATTATAAATAATAATTGTTATTTGACTGACTTGCCTAGTTAAATAAAGGTTAAATAAAACAAGAAAAAATGGCCTTGTAACTTAAGCTTTATGCCTTGTATTGGAATCCATTCATATTACAGTTAATAAATAATACTTGCTTTGATATTCACTTCTCATGACCATTCCTTAATCTTAGTCAGTTAAACACGGTCAGATACAGTGGCAAGAAAAAGTATGTGAACCCTTTGGAATTACCTGGATTTCTGCATAAATTGGTCATAAAATTTGATCTGATCTTCATCTAAGTCACAACAATAGACAAACACAATGTGCTTAAATTAATAACACACAAATTATTGTATTTTCCTTGTCTATATTGAATACATCCTTTAAACATTCACAGTGTAGGTTGGAAAAAGTATGTGAACCCCTAGGCTAATTACTTCTCCAAAAGCTAATTGGAGTCAGGAGTCAGCTAACCTGGAGCCCAATCAATGAGACGAGATTGGAGATGTTGTTTAGAGCTGCCCTGCCCTATAACAAACAATCACAATTGGAGTTTTCTATTCACAAGAAGCATTGCCTAAAGTGAACAATGGCTCAAACAAAAGAGATCTCAGAAGATCTAAGATGAAGAATTGTTGACTTGCGTAAAGCTAGAAAGGGTTACGAAAGTATCTCTAAAAGCCTTGAGGTTCATCAGTCCAGGGTAAGACAAATTGTCTATAAATGTAGATTGTCCAGCACTGTTGCTACTCTCCCTAGGAGTGGCTGTCCTGCAAAGATGACTGCAAAAGCACAGCGCAGAATGCTCAATGAGGTTAAGAAGAATCCTAGAGTGTCAGCTAAATACTTACAGAAATCTCTGGAACATGCTAACATCTCTGTTGACGAAGTCTACAATACGTAAAACCCTAAACCACAAATGTTGTTCGTGGGAGGACACCAAGGACAAAGCCACTGCTGTCCAAAAAAACCATTGCAGCACGTCTGAAGTTTGCAAAAGAGCACTTTGATTTTTCACAGCGCTACTGGCTACATATTCGGGGGACAGATGAAACTACAGTTGAGTTGTTTGGAAGGAACACTATGTGTGGAGAAAAAACAGCACAGCACACCAACATCAAAACCTCATCCCAACTGTAAAGTATGGTGGAGGGAGCATCATGGTTTGGAGCTGCTTTGCTGCCTCGGGCCCTGTACAGCATGATATCATCGACGGAAAAATGAATTCCCACGTTTATCAAGACATGTTGCCAAAGAATGTATGGCTATCTGTCAGCCAATTGAAGCTCAACAGAAGTTGGGTGATGCAACCGGACAACGACCCAAAACACAGAAGTAAATCAACAACAAAAAATACGCCTTCTGGATTTGCCCAGTCAGAGTCCTGACCTCAACCCAATTGAGATGCTGTGGCATGACCTCAAAAGAGCGGTTCACACCAGACATCCCAAGAATATTGCTGAACTGAAACAGTTTTGTGAAGAGGAATGATCCACAATTCCTCCTGACCATTGTGCAAGTCTGATCCGCAACTACAGAAAACATTTGTTTGAGGATATTGCTGCCAAAGGAGGGTCAACCAGTTATTAAATCTAAGGGTTCACATACTTTTTCTACCCTGCACTGTGAATGGTTACATGGTGTGTTCAATAAAGACATGAAAACGTATAATTGTTTGCGTGTTATTAGTTTAAGCAGACTGTGTTTGTCTATTGTGACTTAGATGAAGATCAGATCAAATTTTTGGACCAATTTATACAGAAATCCAGGTAATTCGAAAGGGTTCACATACTTTCTCTTGCCACTGTAATTCATTTAACAGGTTAATTGCATAGTCTTATTATGGGTCGCATGTGATATGAAGTGTATATAATTGCATATATGATACATATTACCCCAATATACATTTACATCTGGGCTTTCCCTTATCGGGGCTCTGCCTTTTGCCTTACCCACTGGGCACACACTGGATGAATCAACATTGTTTCCATATCATTTCAACGGAATAACGTTGAACCCAGTGGGTAGCTGTTTTATCAAACTATTGCACCTTCAATGTTTTTAATCCTACATTTTTGCTTTTGTATTTTATTGTTGCCTGTGTACAGTGTCCTTGGGTGTCATGAATGACTCATTACAAAAAAAGGTTCTCATTCATATTTATTTCAAATCAGTGAACCAATTCTTGTTACGAAGTTATGCAGAATTCCAAATGGAAAATTTAAAGCAGGAATCTTAATTTCTGAAAAACCTTAAAATCTTAAAATCCTCTCAAAATGACATTGCTACTTTGGCACAAAACCTAGCTAACCACATGCTAGTTAAAGGGTGTTTAACACGACGAGAGAAATGTCAGTGAACACCTTCCCAGAGGTCAGTTTAAGACTGTCCTTTTGTTCCCTTTGTAGCCATTTTAAGATGAATGCACTAACTGTAAGTCGCTCTGAAAAAGTGTCTGCTAAATTACTCAAATGTAAAATGTAAATGTTCAGTCATGTCCAGGGACAAGAAGCTACAATATATCTTTCCAGACATCAGAGCTGTTGATGTTTTTCATAAAACATCCACCTGCCAGAAGAATCGGTTAGGTGCCCCACACTGACAACCAGCACAAACAAAATTCTCTCTTTGTAGGTTATCTTAATTGCGTCCCTCTCTCACAGAGTGCGCCCACTCGGTTCGCCATGTCAGGAATAATGCCATTCGCCCTCATGTTTTTAATTCAAACTCCCTCTTCTATTTCAATGAGTGTCATTGACTATTCATGGTTTTTGACAAAGGAAGATATTTTTTATCTCTGCAAAAAAAATGGCTGCATTTCGAATTTAATTCATCTTCTTTGCAATACCGAGTCTACAGATGATAAACAATGGTTCTAATGGCAAAAGTATTTTTTTCTCTTTTTCAAATTTCTAGATTATTTTTTTTAACACACTTATTAATGTACACTGTTTCTATACTCAGATGAATGTATTAACTAGCCTATTTTGAACACCTCCAAGCTTATCTGTTGTGTACTCTATTTGACCCCAAGGTTACTTCCTAGTGTTTGATGTGGTTGCCCAAAGGCCACTCTTGTGGACAGGCACATTGGGATATTCCCTTGATGGCAGAAGAGAGCATTAAATCTGTGGGCGGTGAAGCCCTCTATGATAGAGATAGAGAAGGCCAGTGTGGCCATGGCAAGTTTGACTGTATGAGGCAGGCCCATAGAGATGGAAAGAGGGCACACCTCCTATCTTTACCATTGATCGCCTTTGACCGCCTCTGACAGCATGGGCAAAGCCATTGAGGGCTTTCCATAGAATTACTCATGGATTTATAGGATCTCTATATGGCTATCTCCATCTCATGCTAAAACAGCCTTTGTGGGAAGTGTGTCCTCTATCCATCTCTATGGACAGGCTGGAAACTCTACCTCCCCAGCCAGCTCTTATCTGGCTGCTCCTTTTGATGAGGGGAGAGCGGAGGGGAGATGGTGTCTGAAGGTCATCTCTGGAAACCAACCAGGGGACTGATATGGGTTGAACTGCAGGCGCTCCCAGGGGAGGAAGCCTTTGGTCTCAAACCACCCAGATCTGGGTCAAAATACTTGTTTGCTTTGAACGCTTGATTGAACCTGCCTGGAGTTCCTTTGAATCTTGGGACGATTCCATTGGTTCCATTGAACCAGGCAAGGTCAATCAAGCACAAACAGACAATTTGAAAAAGAAATGAAAAATATTTGAGCCGAGGTCTAACCACCCAAAACTGGGTTCATATGAGGCTGTTTTGAGCACGTCACGTGGAAACCACAACATTGACATAACTTCAGAGGAAATGTGCACTACTAAGGGGTTGTCTTGTTGGCTAGCTGGCTGTGTGTGTGTGTGTGTGTGTATGTGTGTGTGCGTGCGTGTGCATTTTTGCACGTGTGTGTGCATGTGAGCGGCTGTGTATCTAAGTGTGTCATGTGTTGCTTGCCAAACTGTTCCATTGACTGTCGCTTGCGGGCAAACTTTTCCTTCCACACCACAACTACAGCCAAAATGTCCCTCCTCCCCCTACCCACCTCCCCCCTGTCGCCAGCACCACCACAACTACAGCCAAAATATCCCTCCTCCCCCTACCCACCTCCCCCCTGTCGCCAGCACCACCACAACCACCGCTGGATCAATCTGTCAAACCAGCAGGCGCCACCATCCACCGTCGGCCCTCCCGAGCAGTGCCCATACCCCACTTTCTCCCTCTTATTTACGACTATGTAGAGTGGAACTGACATGGCGGAGGGAAGATGCCGAGTCTGAGAGTTAAAGAGCTCAACACACGACCCCTTGTTGTTCTGTGATGATCTCAAAGAAGGAAATGGAGCTTCGTCAGGGCCGCCGTGTTGACAAAGCGTCTCTGAGTAGGTGTGCTGATCTATAGGTGTCAGGTCTTTCTATAATCTTTCTCTCATCTTATTCAGAATGAGCCGAAATAGAAAACTGATCCTAGATCAGCACTCCTACTCTGAGAGGCTTTCTCAATATGTACCCAGGTCTTTGTCTTGGGCTTAGGCTGCAAAAGCGATTCATCTACTGCTAAAGCCAAACTACGTTTAGCAGGTTCATTATCTCTATGGATGTGTTTAAATGGGAGACACATTGCATTACCCAATATGCACATCCCGTATATCATAGACAGGATAGAGTGCTTACTGTATGTGTGTATGGTGTATCGTTTTCTGCTCCTTGCACTGTTTTGTTTACAAGTTCTAACAGATCTACTGCCTCAACCCACTGGGCACAGATG
Source organism: Salvelinus alpinus (assembly GCF_045679555.1). Classification (NCBI taxonomy): domain Eukaryota; kingdom Metazoa; phylum Chordata; class Actinopteri; order Salmoniformes; family Salmonidae; genus Salvelinus; species Salvelinus alpinus. The sequence goes on from NC_092091.1 coordinate 59,239,777, forward strand.
CCAATTCTATTCCACGTTGGTTCAGCGTAATTTCATCAAATGACGTGGAAACAATGTTGATTCAACCAGAGTGGGCCCAGTGGGAAGGGTGTTGATTGGAAAATCTATTTTGAATTGTTGATATTGAAAAGGAAAGCAGTACACTAACATGGCTCAAATCAATGTGTTGAATGCCAACGTTTCGGCAGTTAAGCCTTCATCAGGGCTTCAAAGGTATTGACATCCACTTAGCTTGTAGAGCTGGGGAAATATTGTTGCTATGTATTTTTTTTTTCTTTATTACAATGGACATTGTAAGTCGTTCGGCCTTGCATTGTGCGATTTTCCCTCATTTACATAAGGTTTTACTGGCTTTATTTAGCAAATAACGCGTCACAATTACTCATAACTGTCGAACAATGAGCCGACGCAACATTTCGCACACCGAAATTCCCTTCTGGATGAAATGTGTAGGATTTTCTGCTCCTGTGTGTGTTTCTTTAGGTTGTAGATGTATCGTGAGTGCAAACCTCCCAATGATCAGCAGACAATTGCATATGCTATCTCCTTTTCACTGTAGTTTTCCTATAATAAACCAAGTCAAGTTTGTGGCTCTGTGGATAAGATAAGAAGTACTATGCTGTATACCAGTCTATTTCCTATCTGCTTTTCACACTCCTTTGTCGTAACATAAACAAAGAGCTTGTGCTGTTTTGTGGTCGGAAAGGTGTAATACATTCACCTTTTCACTCACATGGCATTGGCACGATGCACTGAGGTGGAAACATTTCAATTATGAGGCATAGCATATTTTGTCTGTCATTTACCAGTATTTATGTTTAGAATATAATTGAATTAATAAAATGGTTGTCGTCTTTGTGAGACCAATGCGGAAGAGGCACAACTAGGATATATTCTTCTATGGAAATTAAGTTTCCGTTTTTTTTTAGCATATGTATTGGCACAATGACAAATCCACCGGAACAAATCATATGTAAATTGGAAAAGTAGCTTGTCATTCAACACTCATTGTAACCAAATTCAAAGATATTTTGTAAGCAGCTGTGTTCAAGTGATAAGAGATAGAAGAAAATACCAGTTTTGGGGTTTCAGGCTTCATTATAACACAAGACATAACATTGTGGAGAAAGCTGTAACTCAAGGTCCATCAGAAGGATTCACAACATTTGGATGTATGGTACGTATCACGTTATCTATATTTCTTTTTTATTAAAGAGAGGACACATTCAATGTATCCATCTGGCTGTCAGTGCGGAGCTTTGTGAGCAAAACAGAAGCCATTTCTTTCCAGTTCTTTTCATAGGTTTCAAGTGAAACATTTTTAGAAATTAAATTACCCAAATGACATCACATTTCCCTGCACACATTCCAATGCGTACCTAAAAGCATTACCAAAATGTTAATTGTAATGCAGTATCATGTGTTTTTTATTTAAAGTATCATGTGAGAAAACAGGTCATATGGAACCTAGTCAAAAGTAGTGCACTATGTAGGGAATAGAGTGCCAGTTGGGAGGCATCCACATGTGCTAGTGCTCACTACCCACTCCTCTTTCAGCCTTAACTCTAACAAAGCATCCTGAAAATGAATGGCGTGTTATAATGTTGGCCTCTTAGGATTCTTGACTAGACTTAACTTTGTTTTTGAAGACCAGTCGCTTACATTTGATTTACATTACAGTCTTCTGACCAGTGTTCAACGGGCCTGTAAAGTCGTTAAGTCAGCAATCCCATTGTGCAAAGACTCGTCCAAAGCACCTCTAGAATGCACTTTAAACTATATTAAACGATATATCACACAATCATAACCCATGGGGATACATTAAAGCATTGAAGGCCCTGAGCATAAAAGAGCACTTAAAATGATGAAGTGGCTGCTTACAACATGCAGTTTGCAATGAATGTAATTATCTCATCATGTTGGTTCAATTATGCCCTCAGCGTACAGGTTCAATCTACAGAAGGCACTTTAGAATAAATGTTTTTTATTGTTAAAAGGGATTCAGTACTCTGACAATTCTTGATTCAGTAATGGGACATATGTGGACAGGTCCTTTTCTGGCACCAATTTATGACCTCACTGTTGGATAATTAATTTTTTGCAGCATGTCATGTCGTTTTTCTATACTTCATTCTGAAGGTTCAGTTTCCAAACAAACAATATTTATCCGAAACATAGAGCTTGCCTCGTTGTGTCTCCTCAGTCGCTGTAACTCTCCCACAAATAGAAACTATGTTCAATGAAAACTATGAAAACCATTGATAACAGAAAACAAAAGAAATCTTCACATTGATTGTCTGGGTAGTCTTTTGCAGGTGACAGCAGTTGGTATATCCAGGAAAATAGCACAGGCCCCACTGGTCAGATAAAATTCTTAGTCAACAAGTTTGCTTGTTTGGCTTTGAACTAAGCTAGACAGGATACACAGCGGTATTGCTGAGGTAGAATGATGACGCTGTGTATCTGTCTTCCTACTTTGTGACAGTGTTGGTTTGCTGGGGTGTTGAACATAGAGTGACAGAACGATGATTACGCTTGAGTCTATTCTTGAGGCTCTTCTTGATCTCTTCGTGGTCATATTGTTCACTCCAGGCAACAAACAAAAAAAAGTGTCAGCGTAGTTTCCACATTATCTCAACTTACTTTATCAATGTTATCACCAGGGGTGAAAGTAAGGTGGTATGGTGTCCCGGCAAAATAGATAGTGGGGGTACTCTGTACCGGTGAAACATGAGCCTTTGCCAATTAATAAAAACTATAGGCTACTACACTATTACTTAACATTACTGCATGTCAATCGCATTAACAATGTGAGGATTGGCTGAAAACTGGGTGGTATATGCTCCAAATACCCAAATAGTGTTGTGGTTTGAGGAAAACACTTCCATTTTGTCAAGGTGGAGATGAGTGGCCGAGACACTTGCAGACGAGGCGGAGACGAGTGGACAACAGCGGACGCATCAATTCAAGCTACAAGTCTAGGCCTAAGGACAATCACAAAGTGTCATTACAGTACACCTAGGTGTTTTGTAACAGATGTCACTTTCCAATCATAAAATTGCGGGTGCACAGTTCACTGCCGGGGTTTGGATGCTGAAATTCTTTTGTGAATGGACGAACGTGTGCGGGTAGCCTACAGGAGCCACATTAAAAGGCATAGGGAGGCGTGTCCATAAGGTGAAGGGAAGCTAAGCTTTCTCGAAAGTAAATTGAAATAAATTGTCAAAATGATGTAGCCTAATTAGCTTACTCCTGTCCACAGAAATAAATCAAATCCTTCAAAATAGGCTAATACACCAGAAAGCATCATTTTGGCCACAGAGGATCATTGGCTTCTTTCAAAAAAGCTGTAGATTGTTTTAAATTGCATAGCCTACAGTCAGAAGTGCCCCCAATGTGGGCAGCGCGCACTGGAAATCCCAAATAGATGATTGTGGAGTTGCGACTGTCAGTGACAAGCAAAGAGACCCAGGCAGGCATATTGTAATATTTCAAAATACAATCATAGAAAAACTGTTTGGAAAGCAAATGGCTATTGCTGTAAAGAGATGAAAGTGAAATGACTCCAATCTGTCTTTCAGTTATCAAAATTCTTAACTTAATTGAGTGAAAAGTAGCCTATAATATTGGTACTAGCAGAGGACATCAGCCGTATTCCCTGTGAGTGTGCATATTCACTGGCTTTGTCATTTGGTCACTGCCACTTTTGTGGTGGCACTGACCCAATTTCCGACTCCAGGTTAGATGGACGTCCTATTTTATTTGTGTCTCCTCTTTTCGTAGGCCGATTATATGGATCAGGCAACATCGTCATTTTTGCAGTGTAAAAAAAGCATTGCATCAACATGGCTAGTTGGTTGAATTTGGTTTAAAAATCCAATTCATGTCAACCCATAATAGGGTTTCAAGGTTTGATTAAAAGTCTTTACCCTGTAATAGATCGTTTTTATCTCGCAGAAGATGTATTATTAAAAACGGCAATGAAAAGTTAGACCATTATTTTCAATTCATTCCAACTATATCATTCTGACCCATGCACTCTTAAAACCTAGCTTGCCGTTTTCCCGCACCGTCTGATGAAATTAGAATGGATTTATTGATCGCTGGTTCATATTCATCCAGGTTTGTAGTGCACAGTAGCTATGATGGCGTTTGAGCTGCAATTGCAGATTTGGGCTCCAAAGACTGTGTAAATAGATAATGATCCTAATATGGATCTTCTGATGGGGAGATGATGCCTCTGTGATAATTAAAGCAAGACTGTCATTTCATCAGCTCTACAGAACGCCTTGAGTATCGTGGACAGTCTGGTTTCTAATGTGGGGCCTTGTTGACCTCTAATCTGAAGTCAGCCAGTATGGACACCATGTTTAGTAATATGGGGCCTCATTGAGTTCTGATCTGATCCGAAGTCAGGGAGTATAGTATTATTCATGTCATTAACATTAAGTTATTAACAGTCCCGTAATGTGTTTGAGATCTCGAGGCACACACACACACAGTACCCGGAGGGGTAGGTCCCGAGTTGACAGCCATACCCTCTGCCCGACCCGATAGCGAGGAGCCAGAGTCCGGTGGAGGTCCACTTGTCGACGATACCTGGAGGTGGTCTTGAGAAGAGCCACCCTAGATCTTTTCCAGGTACGCCGACAGCGGCCATCTGGGCTGAAGGTACGTTGACCTCAACTACTTGCTCTGAGGAAGAGCGGGGGCTGATTCCCCATTCAAATGCTCCATGGGGTTAGTCCAGTAGCCGAGCAAAGGAGAGTGTTCCTGGCGTATTCCACCTCGACCAATTGCTGACTCCAGGTGATGGGGATACTGGCAACCAGACGCCCGAGTGCCGTCTCCATATCTTGATTGGCTCGCTCCAACTGGCCGTTAGATTGGGGATGAAACCCAGAGGACAGGCTGGCTGACGACCCAATAAGGGTGCAGAGCGCCTTCCAGAATTGGGAGGAGAACTGAGGACCCCGGTCCGAGACAACGTCAACCGGGAGTCCATGGATACGGAAGATGTGCTGCACAATAAGTTGGGCCATCTCCTTGGCAGAAGGTAACTTAGGAAGAGGGGTGAAGTGGGCGGCCTTGGAGAATCTGTCCACCACCATCAGGATGGTGGCATTGCCATCTGACGGAGGAAGCCCAGTGACAAAATATGGGACCAGGGGCGATGAGGAACAGGAAGTGGGAGGACAGACGGAACTTGCCGCGGAGTCTTGCTTTGAGCGCATACCATGCATGCGGCGACGAAGGCCGAGACATCAGGAACTATGGTGGGCCACCAGAAGCGTTGACGGAGGAAAGCCGGGGTCCGACGAGTACCAGGATGACAGGTAAGCCTGGAGGAGTGAGCCCATTCAAGGACCTGAGACTGGACCGCATCAGGCACAAACAGACGGTTAGCCACGGCTGGAAACACTTAGCCCTGCGGACCAGAGCCTCAATTCCCCAAACAACAGAAGCCGCCAAACAAGAGGCAGGGAGGATGGTCTCAGATTCAGAGCGAGTGGCGGTGGAACTGTATAGACAGGAGAGAGCGTCCAGCTTCACGTTTTTGGACCCTGGGTGGTAGGATATGGTGAAATTGAACCTAGTAAATTGCAGAGCCCCCCGGGCCTGCCTGGAATTAAGGCGCTTAGCTGTGCGGAGACATTCCAGATTCTTGTGGTCGGTCCAGACCAAAAACGGATGTTCAGCTCCCTCCAGGTGCCATCTTGACCGCAAGGAGTTCTCAGTTACCCACGTCGTAGTTTCTTTCTGCAGAGTTGAGTCGATGGGACAGGAAGGCACAGGGATGAAGCTTTTGGTCCTGGGCAAATCGCTGGGACAGGATGGCCCCCACTCCAACATCAGAAGCATCAACCTCAACCCCAAATTGACGGTACGGATCCGGATGGGTGCTGTTGTGAACCGATGCTTCAGGTCCACAAAGGCTTTGTTGACAGCTGGAGACCATGTAAACGGTACTATGGGGGAGGTGAGTGCAGAGAGGGGGGCCGCCAGGGTGCTGTAACCCCGAATGAAACGGTGGTAGAAGTTAGCAAAACCTAGGAAACCTATTGGAAATCTATTGCAACTGCACCCTGGATGTGGGTTGAGGCCAATCCACCACTGCTTTCACCGTTCCAGGATCCATCTGGACATTTCCCTCAGCGATGATATATCCCAGAAAGGAGATGGTAGAGCGGTGGAACTCACTCTTCTCGGCTTTTACGAACAACTGGTTCTTCTGGAGGCGCTGAAAGACCTGTCTGACATGCAGAACATGTTCTTGGGCAGACCGGGAAAAAAACAGGATGTCGTCAAGGTATATGAACACAAACTGGTTTAGCATGTCACGGAGCACATCGTTTACCAGGGCCTCGTTTACCATGGCCTGCTATTGGGACAATCCAAAAGGGGTAGGCAAGAGAATGGTCGTGGACAGGCAAAAGGTCAAAACCAGTTCAGAGTTCCAGAGGTACAGAATGGTCAGGCAGGCGGGAATGGAGTCCAGAAAAACAGGCAAAGCTCGAAACCGGGAGGACTAGTAAAGAGAGTAGAAAAGCAGGCGCACGGGAAAAACCACACTGGTTGACTTGAACATACAACACAAACTGGCACAGAGAGACAGGAAACACAGAGATAAATACACCAGGGAAAATAAGCGACACCTGGAGGGGGTGGAGACAATCACAAGGACAGGTGAAACAGATCAGGGAGTGACACACACACACACACAAACACATGCTTACACACACACATGCACACATGGTGCTGAGGTGCTGAAGGTCCAATGATAAGTCATACCATACAAGCCAAACACCAAATTCTCATATATACTGTGTACACTAGGCATAGGGATGCAGAGATGTCCATGACATGTCACACGCACACACACACACAAACACACACAAACACATGCTTACACACACACAAGCCTTCATCTGCAGTGTGCACTAGGAATACAACGATGCCCACAGCAAGAGTCCACACACGTGCATACACGCGCACCCTGTTTTCGAGTGGTGGTGATAGATCACATAACCAAAGCCTCTCTCCACCCCCTCATCCCCTGTATGGGTCTGATTCCCGGCGTTTCCTCCACATTTTTCAGACGGCCTGACGGACGGCGGCCAGCGGGGGAGAAACACTTGGCCGCTGGGTTGGTGCCAGAGACTGGTTCTCATGTTTTACCACATCACCCCATTAGGCAACTCATTCATTACCAGTTATAGGCCCTATATGGAGAGGAGAGGAGAAGAGAGGAGACGAGAGGAGACGAGACGAGAGGAGGCGAGGCGAGAGGAGGCGAGGCGACCAGGCGACCCAAAGACACTCAACTGTCCTGGCCTGACAGAAGCCTGAGCCCAGGACTCATTTTATTTCACCGGATCTCTCTGAAAAGAACTATCACTCTGCCATCATCTGGCCAGCCCTGGTCTGAGACGAAAGAGAGAGAAAGAAAGACACCACCTGCCCTGGTCCATTAGCCCATTATGAGGAAGACAAAGAAGCGGAAGAGTTGAAAAAAGTGTAACAGATGAGCAGTGGAGATGGATCAAATGGTTCATACTGATTTACGCTCAAAGAGGCCGAAATTGACCCTTCTGATTGCCTTGAACCTGGCTATTGGAAGACAGTGTACTGAAACCAGACTCCTATCATTATCCGTGTCCCAGTTTAAAGGTACAGTTTACAGGGACACACTGATTACCAGGAAGTAGAGTTAACTTTTTTATAAGGAATTCGAATTCCTTATTAAAATGTCTTGTTCATAATTAAAACATTTAATGGACTTAGTTGCCTTTGAGATCTAGGGCCTTGGCAAAAGGATTTATTATACAACTCTTGGACAATACTACAGTAATTTGAATGAATTTTATGCCTTTTTATGTCCTCTGCTAAAGGACATATTTTACCGTTCAATAGCAGACCTGGGTTCAAATACCATTTGAAATCATTTCAAATGATTTATGTGGGCTTGATTGAGCTTGCCTGACACAATGGAACCAATATAATATTTGCAAAGTGTAAACTTGCCCCATCTGGCACTCCAGGCAGACTAAAGAAAACATTAAAAGTTCTAGGAACATTTCAACTAGTATGTGAACCCAGGTCGGTTCAGTACCACAGGGCCATTGCTTCCCTGGGAGGAGTTTACTTAGTTTCTCCTTAGGTTCTCCTCGTTTGATCTGTCATTTAGAAGGTGAACACTCTTTAATGTGACCGGAGGGAGAGGGGCATACTTTAAGAGCCTCTCATTAGGGATGACCCAAGGCAGGAGGAGAAGGAGGAGGAGGAGGGGGGAGGCCGTCCTCAGCAGGTTCTGAGAGAGAGGAAGGTTGGAGGGAGAGAGAAACAAAGAGAGAGAACAAAGCAAAGAATAGAGATAAAGAGATAAACAGAGGTATAAACTCACCCCATAATTCCCTCTATTGTTTAGTGGAGAATGCAACAATGAAATGAGAGGGAGATAAGGAGAGATACCTGTGGAGAAAGACACTATGTGACAAAGAAAGTGACAAAGAAAGAGAGGAAGAATGAGAGGAAGGGGGAACTGAAACGCTCTCACCTCAAACATGCCCTGTTGGATATAAGACAGACAGACAGACAGACAGACAGACAGACAGACAGACAGACAGACAGACAGACAGAGACAGACCAAACCAAACCAAATCATAAGAAAACAAAAATATAATTACTTGACACATTGTGAAGAATTAACTAAAGAACAAAACAAACTGGAATGATATTTGGTCCTCAACAGAGAGTGCACAGTCTCATAAAATCTAACCACTGTGACTGACCATAAATTAAGAAAAGCTTTGACTATGTACAGACTCAGTGACCATAGCCTTGCTATTGAGATAGGCCCC